>NW_028263383.1:6201000-6801500 GCF_051168715.1 Poecilia mexicana | reverse complement strand
AACAAAAAAGCCTTTTGCACTAGGGTGAGGTGGCGTTTCAACCATATAGGTCCATTTCGCAAAACTGCAATGGAAACACTTTGTTTTGCATCACATGAGTCGTTTGATCAAAAGCTGGATGTTACTACTGGTACAAACAACAGAGAAGACGGCAGAAAGTGGTAGAAAGATGATGATTTGTTTTGATTTTGTTTGGGACAATGTGCAGCTCACAGCATCACACAGTTCATACAAAGGTGTGTGTCATTCAAAAGTGTTGAATTCATAGCTCATCTGGAAAAATGTCGTGTACGTAGCCGCCCCCAAGTGTAAGGGATTTGTAACTCCAACCCCAGAATAACTTCTCCTATGAAGGCTGGTAGATGATGGGCGCTAGTGCCAGGGCTAAAATATGAATATATCTCATGTAACGCTTTTGAATGACTTACAACTATAAGCTGTAGTTGCTTGGCTTATTTTAAACAGTCAGTGCATGCATTATGCTTAAAAAAGAAAGGATGTTCAGGTATTTTAAACAATGGGAAAATAATACCACATCTTGAAAAATGTCTTAATTTTGCATCAATCCAGTTCACCATGTAAGTAAAAAAAATGACACTTAATAAATACTGTATACAGTATATATTGTATTTTGTCCATATTCCATTTAAGATCTAAGAAAAAAGTCCCACCAAAACCTCTGACTATATACAACGGAAGATCAGGTACAAGTTTTTTCTTTAAACCCACACCGCTGACTGCAAACAAGATTGATTGTTCCAGCAGAATCCTTTCATCCCAACAGCAACACCCTCTGCTCCCCTAAGTACCAGCACTTCATCTAGATTTACATATCCACCTAAAACTCTAATTGCCTCCTCTAGATCTGCATTTCATCCACGTTGCACTGCACGAAGTTCACATTACATGGATTATTTATTCGGCCTTAATAGTAGCAAAATGCTTTGTGTACGACTTTGCAAGTGTTAGATGACTAACTATCACCATATCTTCTGCAAGGACAATTTTTCCTTATCTGTTTTGTTTGTGCTTGACGGATGGAGTGTAGATCTGTGTTATCGCGTTGGATATTTTCTCTTGTCTTCAAAGGGCCTTTTTCCCTCCTTCTTAAAAGCAGTGCGAGAGTCGAGATAAAATGTCTGCCCCTTTATTAGTGTAGCACCTTAAACCACTCTATGAGACAGAAACTAAAATGGTGGGTGCTTGGGTTCGACATCAATGAGGTACACCATTATGTAGGCAGTACCACTGACCTGGTTTGTAACAAATATGACCCAGAGAAATGGAAATTCAGGCAAAATTACTCAGCTTCACTTTATTAACTAAGGTGACAGGGAACCCTCACTGTTAATCACCAGTTGAACTGTAAGCTGTGAACACTTTTAAGATTTAGGGAAAACAAAACAAAAAAAAACAAAAAAACAACATATACTTTTCACATAAGGCAGTACATAAGGCAGGCCAACTAAACAATTAATGTTCACAAGCAATGTCCAAGTTAGTATATCGTCCTGAACAGTCAGTTCTACTCACGACCTTCAAATGGTGGTGGAAAAATGGGAAAAACCCGGAGAAAACCCAACGTTGCAGGCCTGTGACCAACGAGGCGTAGATGTTGAAATCCCAGAGGGGGGACGAAGGAAAGAAATAATTTGAGAGCGGTGCAATTCGGGGAAAACATAGGAAACGCTGAGATGCCTCCCTCCGCTCAACTTCGCAGGGGCTCAACGGCTGCCGCAGGACCGTGGCGCTAAAGCGTTAGCCCACTTAGCTTAGCCCGAAGTCCGTCGCGACCACTTGCTCCGGTCCCCTCTTGGCTCGTCCCTCCAGCGTCAACTGAACTCCTTCAACTTCTCCCGACTTCCGTGCCCTTTCGTCCTGTTGTCCCTTTGTCTCTCCTTTTCGTCTGTCTTTTTTCCTTTCTTATTTATTCCTCTTTTTTTTTTCTCTCCTCGTCCGCCTCCGTTCTCCACCCTTACCACTCTCCCCCTTGCTCCCGCCTTCTCCTCCTCTCCACCAATCCCCAGTCCCGCACCGGACAAACTGTCCCCACTGCCAATGAAAATGGTGAGATCAGAAAATGCGCAGTGCAGCTTACGTCACACTGCTTCTTTCAGTTACAATATTTACACAATAGCTCACTAACAAACAATAGTTTTAATCATCAAATAAGGTAATTACTCAATAGTGACCTTTATATTATTCAACTATTAAGGTGAAGGAAAATACCAATGTATTTCTTTCAGAAAGAAGAATACTAAACACTTAGTTGTTCACCAGTGTATGTTTGAATAAACAATAATTTACTTTTAATATACTTGTATCTTATTTTGAACTATGTAAAATTAACCTTAACCTTAGTAACTACCATAACCTCAGTTTATCACTGGGCTACATTAGCCCCCATTTCTGTTAAATAGGAGTGACAAATTATCTATGTGCATACAGATTTTCTTTCACAGGTTCGAAAAAAGTTGATGTTTCAAAAAACTGACTCACTTTCTGACTCTGAGAGGAACAAAAATACCTATTTCTTCGCTTTGGGCTCAGATGTTGGAAATCTTTTGCAATAATTTGTCTGAATAAAAATGTAAATTGAAAAAGCTAATTTAGTTCTGAAAGGGAAGCTCTTCAGGTGAATTGAGAAGTGTTTTTTTTGTACCGCAGTAAATCAGACCAATTGGGTTGCTAACTCACATTAAGATAAATATTTTTTATATTGCAAGAGATTTCATATTAGGACATGCAGGATACTTTTTTAACTCATGTAAGAATATGATATAAATACCTAATGGCTGGGATTTAAAAAAAACAAACAATAAGCATCTTGTGCCAGGTAGAAGTTTGCAAACTTATCAACGGCATGAATGTATTCATTTCAATTGATGAATTGGAAACATTCTCTTCCCAGGTGGAATTATAATATCACAGACATTTGCTATTAAATTAAACAAAAATATTTTCTCCAATCACCACATGATAATTATGGGTTCACCCACACTACTTTTTTTTTGCTAAATGTCCCATACCACTTTACAAAGAAACACTTTTTGAAGCCATCAACCATGTTACAGTAGTTTGAACTGGACATTTGACATGGCAAAAATGTTTTAAATAGTTATTTTAAAAACCCTAAATAATATCAGCCATGCGCTTATTGAGTATAGAAATGTCTTACTTGCACTGTGAAGGTGTGTTAAGTACATTTCTTTCCAAAAGTTTAAAATAAGTAACGTTACTGACAATAAAAAAAAAATCCAAAACATTAGATTTTGCTTGTAGTGGCTAGCATCAATAAAACCTGCCAAAAACAAACATTTAAACGAGCTGTCACCACGGTTACAAATGGGCCAGGTCAATATGCTGACCTTTTCCGTAGTTAGCCTCTTTCTGTTGTTAAATCACTGTGCACTGATCTGTGTCGGACCAAAAGGTAATACATCAGGATTCAGTACAGAGGAACACATCCTCTGGCTATAGGAGCAAATTCTCTTTATCCGTCTGAATTCAGGAGTTTACTGTCACTCTCTCCCCTCAGCTCTGCTCTCCTCTCTTTATTCTCTTCACCACCACCCTCATCCCTGTGTCTTTTTTTACACGTTGAGTCTCAGATGTTTGTTCATTGTGATTTATTCATTTCCTGTGCTTTTAAAATGCTCACCATCTGTGTTTGTTGTATGTTTGCTTTTTCTGTGCCGTTTTCGCCTGTCAGTGACATGCAGTCCTATTATTTAATGTTCCAATCTTGTTCAGTTAAATTTCCCCCTACGCTGTGGGTTCTTTTATGACTTATGTAAGTGTTGACTCTGTTTCAGTCACCAGCTATTGGATATTAAATCCATGTATGTATGTGCTTGCTGTGTCTGTCTCTCAAAGAGTGGATGGCTCTCTCTCTTGTAGGATTATGGCACATTCTGCTACGTTACTCATAATTATTTGCATTTCATTACGACCTTGAAATGAGAGCGTCAGACTTTCAGAGTTGTGGAGGGATTTTCCATCACTTTAATCATGTACAACTGGGATTTTCTGGTCCCTGACAACCAATGTTTGATTTTTCTACACTGATGCTTAAAATTATTGCCCAATTTTTTTTGCATTCATATATTTTTCTGTCTAATTACCACACCCTATGATGAACAACGGATCTAGACTCTATTAATCTTTGAAGCTATTTGTCTTGCTAAAAAAAAAAAACAGTTTTATCTCCATACATCACAATATCATTGAAAAGCTCATTTATTTCATCAATTTAATTCAAAGAATGATAGTGATGTATTAAATGTAATCATGGCACACAAGACAATATATTTCAAACATTTATTGCTATTTAATCAGATTTTATTATATTACTACAAAATAAAATCTAAATGCAATATCTAGGGAAATTAGAATGCTACAAAAAACTATTAAAGAAATTAAAATAATACAGAAATCTGATGATGGAGGCGGAGGGGTTAAGCACAACCCACATATGGAGGCCTTAGTCCTTGATGCGGCTGTCGCATCAAGGACTTACAGCCTTACATCCTGCTCTTTTCTTCCTATTATTTGTGATCATTTGAAAGGATTCACATATAATCCCCCTACTTTGCTGTTTTGCCCTTTCATTTATCATCTAATTATTCTGGTCTCCTTTGTTATTTATAATGAATCCTAATTGGCCAGCAAATCATACTTCAAACTCTTAAGCATTGTAATGTAAGGTAAGGCTACTTTAGCATCAGTCTGTTCACAACACAGAAGTACTCAGCGGTTTTGAGCTTTTTTGGAGACATACCTCATTGTTTGCAGGTGAAATACTGCAAACAATGAGGTATGTGAAATACTTATATATATATATATCTAAATCTGGTAAGATATCTGAGAACAATGACAGCAGAAAAGAAGTGAAAAGGGAAAACCAAAGCTTTCCGTTAGTATTTTATCATCTTGGGTCAAGTTTTGGTCTCTGCAGTGCCAGTAATGGGCTACATTAAACTCATCCCTCTTTTAAATAATAAAGTGAAGCCAATGGGAGATGCTGCAGTGATGGCTCTGCGATGAGCACTCCTGTTGGAGAGCACACAATTTTATAGGTGTCGTCATTCATCCGACACTATGAAAGCGTGCATAAATGGGCATGGCATAGCTTCTGCAAAGACAAACGTTAAATGTGCATACAGATATGCTGAAGTACCTGAAGGAAGTCACTGCTTCCTCCTCCCCCAAGGATTCCCCCTCTGAGCTACGCCTAGGGTCATAAACGGCTGTCTTTGTAGACATCAGTGGAAAAACCCCACGGTTATTAAGTGTATCACAGGAACTTCAAAGGAGTGAAAGATTCTCTGCCTCAGATGTCACTTTCTTATGGTTTTTTGTGTCCAAGATGGCTTAAGGTGTCTCAGCAGCAAAGTCATGCCCAATGGCGATTGGATACAGGTTGGAAGCAATGCATTATTCTGTCAGACACCACTTTTATCTCCTGCAATTGAATTGGTGCATGCTTTGGGTGCAATCCAAGTGGGATTCACTTACTTTATGCCCAAAAGTGCATATAGTGGGATAAACAGTAAAAAAAAAAAAAAAAAAAAATAATAATAATAATAATATATATATATATATATATATATATATATATATATATATATATATATATATATATATATATATATATATCTCGTATTTACCTCTAGATTTTGTTTGGTTTGAAGTTATGAGCAGTGATTCAAGTTGTGGAGGGAATGATCAAACGCAGTATAAATGATTAAACAACATCAAATTAGAAGTTGAGAAAGTCAAGACCTCTGAGATTCTTATAAAATGCCAACCAATTAAACTATAAGAAATGCATAATTAGATTTTTTTTGTTTTTTGTTTTGATTATATCAATGTACATAAATCTGGTAAGTGCAGAAAATACTCCTGGTACTTCAGGCCAGGTTCACCAAACCTTCCAAACTTCTATAGTTTGTCTTCATATTTTCTTTCTCTGCTCCAACAGTGATGGCTCTACGAGTCTGGAGTCAAACAGAAAATGAGATTAGAGCAAGAGTCTATCTGGATTTAGTGTTGCTCTTCTAAAATCTTTTGTGCCTTTTTTGATATTGAAATATTGATGTCTTAGCAGAGTGTGTTACAAAAAACTTCACAATGCTTCTCAGAAGGTTTTTATAGTGAAAGAACAGTTAGAGTGTCGGTGGTAACTTTCTTTGCTTGCCCAATGCAGTTAGTTTCTGGAACAGATGCACCACCTGCAGCAGAGATGTACTGTACAAGAATAGCACCAGTGTGCTACGCGATGTTTTCAATTTATATAGGGAGCACTTTCCAATGCAGCCACAATATAAAGAAAAAGTAAAGAAAGTAAATGCATCATCATTTATTTTTAGCACATTTTTGAGAAACCTTTGATATCAACATTATGTCTGAAATGTAAATGTCTTGTCAAAATGGAAGCTTGTAGTTCTCCATTCAGTCCCTGATAGGAAGAGCTTAAAAAAGCGAGGAGATGTCACAAGAGCACAAGCTTATGAACACACACAGCTGACAACAGATTTTATACATCCTTTTTATCTGGAAGTGACGGCTCCCCTTCCATGACTGTTACATACATGTAATATTTTTCTGAAGATACTTGAAAGAAGCCTTTTAAGAGAATTGGAGCTGAACATTGAACAAGAATACTCCGTGACAGTTATTTCTGGTACTCATGCTGTAACCATTTTGTATTTTTTCTGACAGCAAATGTAACAAACAACAATTTTCAGGAAGTGATATTTATACGCAACTGAACTCATAATGCTAGAGAAATAGTAGGACTGACTCCACAGAAATGTTGTAATTGCCTGTGTCTGTGGCTTCACCGTGCAGAGGGAACATCGTAAGCCAGTTTTGGTTTTCACATTTTAGTTCACATTTTTCTTACCAAGTCATCTAACATCTTGTGTCCATTTAAATTTAGAACTTCAATATTCTTCACAAATATACAACTCCCTTCTTGTTTTGATAGCGCTCCTGTGAAACAAACCCACCTTTTACTTCAGAAGCTCACACTGAGTAGAAACAAATAGTTGGGAAAAAATAAAACTAATCCAAATTCAAAACCCCACTTGTCACTTCACACAACTAATATTGTATATATGTATTATTTACATGCAGTTATACATGTATTTTATATTTATCTTTTTTTTACGATGACCAGATTGCCTTGGCATGTCAAATTCATGACTTTCTGTTTCCAGGGGTTGTAAATAAGATGTCACACAGTTAGAGGCACATCTTTAAAATGTCAAAGATAAGAGAACATGTCTTTTACGTAAAGGCATGTGTCTGTCTGTTAATTGCATAAATTGCCAAGCAAAAATAGTTACTGACCTCAATTATATCAGATCCACAACTAAATCAGTAATTAAACGCTTTAACATAATTGGAACCATGTTAAACAAGACTAGGTGATACCCTGAAGGTAATGTTACCACAGTGTACTAAATGGTTGTACAAAAATAGGCAGACAGACAGTCGGACAAACAGGTCACTTCATCCTTACCTCCCAGGTGTCCAGTTTTGACTACAGTTCCAACATAAACAGAAGCACATTTACACAAAGTGCAGGGGCAAAACATTTGTAATGTTGCTTGGATTCAGCTGTGGAAGGGATTAAAAGGTTCAACAACTTTTCTTTTGGAAGGACATCTTATTCTTTTTGACAGAAAAATTCAACTTGTTCAGGTTGAATGGAAAATGTCAGAATGCAGCCATCTGCATCTAACATTGTGTGACTGAAAGATAAGAAATTGTTTTCTTCTTGACATCAAATGAGCAAATTAAATATAAAATATTAATTGTGTAATGACATTCAGGATCAACTTCAGTAGCAAATACTGAAGCATTCTTTTGTTGTCTAAAGTTTTACAGTGAGTATTCATACCTTCTTAAATTCACCTCACTTCATAGCATGATCATAGCCATAAACTTCTCTGCATTTTATTGATGTTTTGCATAATTAACAAAGTAGTGTTAAAGTAAAAAAAAATAAAAAATACACGATTTCATTTCTTTTCCTAAATGAAATGTCTGACGTCTTGATTTACATTTAAAATGTAAATTTTAAAAAGCTCAGTTGGATTGGAAGAAGAATGTAAACAATATTTTTTCTAATTTTGCCACAGGTTATTAATAGGATTTAGGTCTGAGCGTTAATTGGGTTCTCCTAATGTGTTTTGATCTAAACCATTCAAATGTAGTTCTGCTCTATGTACATTTTCTTTGTTCATCTTTGGAAGATGAACATCTATCTCTGTCTTTTTGTAGCTTCTGATAGATTTTCTTCAGATTTGACCTGTGTTTACTTCAATCCTTCAATTGACTCTGGTCAACCTACAGTGCCTTGCAAAAGTATGGCAAGGCACCGTGTTTCTGACAAGTGCATGTTTTTCACAATGATCTATTTCTGTTTCAATACATTGACTGTCAACTTTACATAACTACTATATTATTACTCACAATTACCAGAAATGGTGAAATATAATCCTGTCTCTTCTCCATGTTGCAAACCAAAGTAGACATGACTGATTTGGAACATGCATGTCAATTAATGTCACTGTGAATATGAAATAAAAGCATTTCCCTCAATGTGACAGAAAACTGGAAATAGAGTGGCCTTGGAATTTATCTAAAAAATATTGCTGATTTGATGCTGTCTCTTTCTTCTTCAAAATTGAAAGTTTTTCTGATGTTTATTTCATTACAAAGATTGTCTATCAAGGCCAACGGCAAAGGAAATTTGCAAGATTTAATTTTCTTTTTCTAATATAAATAAAGAACATGTTGAAATTGCATCTAGAGCAGTAAAGAACCCATATTCATATCTAACTGGAGACATCATTCACCACATGTAGTTTCTTCCTGGTGTAAAATGTGTTATTTTCTCAACATTTTTTAGCTTTGTAATTCAATTCTGCATAGCTGTCCACTCCGGCAAAACTTAATTAAATGAGAATATAGACAGTGAACCATATTTTAACAGAAAAAAAAAAAAAAACATCTTTTAGGCACTTGAAAAGGAGGTGAGTTTAAGTCTTCTAGCTCCATCACAGCATGAAACCTTTTCACGCTCCTGTGCAGGAGGGTTTCATGCCTTTTAATATTAAGGCTTTTTAGTTCGAGGGTAATCTCATCTGATATTACAGCTCTCAGAATTAACTGGGTAAAATACATCCCAAGACATCGCAGAGACAGTGGCAGACAGACATCACATATTTTCTTTCAGGGTTTCTCAGGGATGCCGTGATCCTTGGAATTTGTCATACAGAAGCAATAATCTCAAATTGGTCTGAGAAGAAAAGGCAAAGAAAACAAACCTCTGTGCTGAATTTTTCTCAGTAAAACCTCTAAAAGGAATGTGGAGAGTGTTTTTTTTTCCCCTGCATTGAGAACTATTTCAAAGACATCTTCTGTGTATTGTCAGCACACGTGAGAGGTCTTTCATCCCTCTAAATGGCTGGAGGAATGAGGTGCTCTGTAGCCTGCTGCTTCAGATTCCTATTGTTTGTGCACAGCCTCTCGCCCCCACTGAGAGGTCACGAAAAAAGGAACATATACACGCGAGCAAACTTCAACATAGGCATGAACTAAGATTTGTGTGTCAGTTTGCAGGGCACTCAGAACCACGGATGAAAGCCAAGGTTGCAGTCTGCAGTGGGGTTGGAATCGGAGCGATGTAAACGTGTGCAGTTCTGAACGTGCAGCCGATAAACGAAGCTTAAAGTTGGCCTGAAGGCCTTTCGAGAGGGGGGATACATGACCTCTGATTATATTAGCAGTCTCCTCACCTCAGCATGTTGTGGATGTGTCTGCCAGGCTGGAAAGTACTGAACTTTTCACCTCTTCTGTGTGTTTTAGCACCATGTCAGCAAACCATGTTAGAGCTTTATTCTGTTAAAAAAAAAAAAAAAGCTGAAGCGAACGGGTGTTGACTCCGTAGATGGATGAAATCATCTTTGCTCTTAATTATGGATGTGACCAAGGGCGTAGGTTTGGTCTAAGTTTTGGTGGGGACCTTGACCCCCCCCGCAGCACAGTGAAATGCCCAAGAGCACCGAACATTTTTGAGAAGGGGGGGGAAACCACATTGGCTTAATAACCCCTCCCCCCAACCATAACCATATCATACATCTTGTGTATACAACCAGATACAGTCATACTCAGCAGATCAGTTCAAGAACACTTTACTTTTTCCTTTACAAAATTCAGCAAACGTTACAAGTAAGATCAAAAGAAATATCCTCTGGATACTCCCTGGTCACTGGCACTCACACTGACTGCCTCCTATAGAGCAAACAAAGCGTAACCTGGTTTGTATTCACACTAGCTTAACTTAATTTAAGACTAACACTTCAAATGCCATATTTACTGAGATAATTTCACAGTATATTTCATATCTGAGAACTAACACCTCACCTGGAGCCCTGAAGCTCCAGCCACCTCTCCATCGTTCTGCTCTGCCCCTTGCTCTGCTGTCTGAGCATCCTATGTGAAAAAATATTACATAATTAACAGACCTATTCTACCTCACATTCAGTGCTGACCTTACTAAACACCGGACTTTACAACAAATGCGTTGCGTGATAGATATCTAACTTATGGGTCCACTCACTGTACTTACAGCCGACGTAGCGAAATAACTTCTAATGTCTGTCCTTTTCTTTTTTGGTGGCGACATGGTCTCGAGACTCAGAAGGAGACGCGTGTGCCCAGCTAGCCGCCGCCTTTTGCAGCTAATCAAAGAACGTCCGACGATTCAACTGACTCCCCCTCCCCCCAGCCCCCCGACAGCACCGTTCCGACACGGTCTCGGAGGCTCATAATAAATGTCAAACTAAGAAGCTTCCGTTCCGCGCACCGCCTGTTGCTGCTAATCAAAGATCGTAGATCCACGTTCTTTGAGCCAATATGGCAAAAATTGGTCGGGACTTTTTCATATCCCGTGAATATTGGTCGGGACATGTCCCTACCGTCCCTACCCAAACCTACGCCCATGGATGTGACAGAGCAGCACCACCCTGTTTGCACTGGGATTACTGAACAACAGTTCTGCCCGGCATCACTTATGATGAAGATGCAGTGCTGGCA
Source organism: Poecilia mexicana (assembly GCF_051168715.1). Classification (NCBI taxonomy): domain Eukaryota; kingdom Metazoa; phylum Chordata; class Actinopteri; order Cyprinodontiformes; family Poeciliidae; genus Poecilia; species Poecilia mexicana. The sequence goes on along the minus strand of NW_028263383.1, from coordinate 6,790,388 downwards.
TAAATTCTTTCATTTAGAGAAATAGCTTGTAAAACAAATAGATGTGAAATTGATGCTGTAGCTAAAGGACATATCTGGATTTAGTTGAATACTTCATATAATTAAACCACCAAAAGTATTTACAAAAAAATTTGCCCTTACTGTAATATGTTGCCACACCACTACAATCTCTGTTCTTCATCATAGTAAATTAAAACATCAACAAAAAGTTAATTTATTTTTCTAATTCAGTTGAAAATGTGAAGCTTAAATATGTAAACCATTGAAGGTCATTGCCAACGAAGCTGGTTTTTCAGAGTGCTGGATCCAAACATGTTAATGGAGGTTTGAGTGGATGGAAAACGTATGGTTGAAAAATGTGAATAAGTTTCATGATTGGCCAGCAAACTCATTTGGCAAACGATGAAGCATTGCCAAAAAGAGGATGAGAAACATTAAAGCTGTGTGTCTTTATAGATTTCAGATTCATCATGCTCTGTACTGATTCATGGTTTCTTATGCCTTATACAGTAAAGAAGAACCAAAGCAGAGCTTCATCAAATTACTGCCTTCCCTTTTTTGTGTTTTTTTTCTGTCATTAGTGGTATGTTCTTGGATCTTTGTGGTGCAAAGATTCTTTTGATGTTGGAGTTCAGTTTGAATAGTTTCCTTGGCTTTATTTCTACCATCTACACAATTAGTCTGACCACCTGGGGTTGGGCATTTTCTGTCGCATCGACTTTCTCAAAGCTTCCCCATAAACCTTGTACTTTTTGGTAAATTGGCAGATGTGGTCTCATGAAAATTAGACTCCCTCATAGTCTCTCTTTAAGACAAATATACCAAGTATGTTCTTCTCTCTAAGCTTCTTAGGTAGCTCTTGCATTTCTGGTTCTGGTTGATGTTCAGCGAGGTGCACGCAACAATGCCAAGCTTCCCAGTTTAATATTTCTTTTTCTATTAGAAGGCTGATTAGCTCATACAAACCTTGAAGGAACTTTTGATACTAAATCATTTTAAATGCTTACTTTGCAACATAAGAAAATTGCAAGAAAATTGCCATATTATGTCCTTCTGAGATAAACAAAACAGTTTTATTTGTTTACTCCATTTTATTTTAAAGACATACTGATATAAATTAGATTGTTGCATTTTTTAGGAGGAATTATGTTTTAATGAACTGTAAGGGTGCTAAAAAATGGTCTCTTTCAGTGCCTGCAAGAATAGGCATTGTTTGCCTTTATACAAAAGCATTAAAAACATCATCCTGCCTCCACTTCTTATATTCCCTTTATTGGTGCTTTCTTTTGATTTCCATTCAGTAACAAACCCCTGAGTGTAGGTGGTTAGATTAGATGCACAAAGCGCCATCCTTCCTGCCTACTCTTTTGAAGTGGCAGGTATTGAGTTCCTTTATTAGCCTAGCAGAGGAAGAAAAAAAAACACCATTTACTCTGCAACTATTTTCTTAGATACACTGATTTGTTGGCATGCTTGAATCTCTCAGATGATTATAAAAAGAAAACAAAACGCTGCTCAACAGGACTCAATAGTATAGGATCATATGTTCTCTTTTAATGACTGGGTAAACTGCAAACCAAAACTAATTAGAGGACTTTCCCTTCTTTCTAATTTCATTATAGTTATCCCCCTGGGTCACATATTCTGTTCTCTTAATTTCATTGGTAGTTGGAACATGATGTTTATTGCAGATTCTGTCTGTGAAACTGTCAAAATAAAAGTGGCTGGAGCAATGTACATGTCAGTAATATTTCCAAAGAGAATGGAGACCAACACTGGGCTGGTAATACACGAGAAACTGCTGAGTTATTTTTTAACCCAGATATTGAGTTGATACTGTTGGGAAGGAAGCTTGGTACTTTTAAATTAAATAAAACATTTACTACTTTCTTAAATGGAATAGAAAAGAACTTAGAAGTTTGTCATTTTTAATCATTTGAAAAAGGATCACATGTCTACATGTTAGTTTACTTAACCACACTAACATATTCCCACAACTCCTTTGTGGGAATATGGGAAATCTTTGTTACCTTATGTGCTGGATTTGTTTTGAAATTAATGAACACAAAAATCATCTATTAGTGGTGTTAATTAATTAGATTTGATCAATTATGTGCTTAAGCTCTTATTTGGAGAAATATCAGCAATACAAAATTGCTGTGTCCGCTTATATTGTTTTATTTGTTTGTAAACAAATGCTAAAATTTCAAGACTTAACTTTGCATAAGAAAGTAATTTTGTTGATATTTTTAGTAAAGCTATCTTACATTTGTTTTTTTAACATAATTTCAGTTGTACATGTTTAATAATATTTAATAATACAGATTAATTAAGAATTTTATGAAGAAAAACATATAAGTAGTCAGACAGTGTTATATTGACTGTGAGCTTTTCAAATACAGTTGTTTGTAAATAAAATTCAAATTAGTTTATGTCTTTTTATCTAATGAAAAATCAAACTAAATAAATCATACATTTCAATTCAAATATCACTTGCTCAGTAAACCAAGTTATCCTTTTTAACCTTTTTTTGTTAGTCTCACTTCAACCTGGTTTATGTTGAAGCTTATTATTATTATCAACTAATAAGCTTTGACAATTCGCTTATTATCAAAGCTTCACTTGGGTTGGATATATGTTAATTGTTTTATTTTTTAATTATTTGTTTTCTAGGTGGAAACAAGCTGAAAGGACAGCAATTCCGCTTGGACTGGGCCTGGATTTCCATGGAGAAAGAGTATTATGTGGTGGACGAGGAAGACAAATTCTTGGAGGTGGTGCTCCAACGAAGAGGATATCTGGGAGAGACGTCATTCATTGGTCAGTCTGTTTGCCTTTATGCCTCCTTTGCTTTATGTCAACCTTCATCTCTCTGAACTGAGATTTATTGTCTCTGGATTTAGCCATAATAAACAATGATTGATGCAGGGTGTATAATATCAGACTAGGCTCTAGGCAGCAGTGTCACAATAACTGTCAGATGAATTGCTGTAACCTCTTGGGGAGATATTTATTGCTCCTGCATGAATAACACAAACACCTCCCCTGACTTTTCCCCAAGTGCTGTTATCAAACTAAAAATCTTGGTTTTGTGACTTGGAAGTAAGAGGAGATAATTATTAAAACTTATACTCAAGTAGGCAATCCAACATCATTGTTATAATTTGAACTCAATACATTTTAGTCTGTTTTTCAAGCTTTTAATCTTCCAGTTTAAAAGTTTAAAACATCAATGTCACAGATGTTGTCACTTTACAGTTACTAGTATCATTGTATGACATCAAAGATACATGTTTTTTTTTCTCTTTTTTAACAAATTAAAACCGAAAAGCATGGAGTCCATTTGCATTCAGCCTTCAGAGGTCAAAATCCATCTGTATGTAATATCAGTGTATAGATACAGCTGTTCTATGAAGACTTTAAAGGTTTGTTAGTGAACCTTAGAGAACAAACACAATCAAGAAGAGCAAAGAACACAGAAAGTATTGATAGCAAGGGGGCCGACCATAGAAGTGGTTAATTTGTGTAAGAAGAACAAGTGTTCCTTAATGCGGAATAATTTTGTTTAAAATTATTCTGCCGCAATAATACCTCTTTAAGGCTTTAACAGAGGTGCCAGTAGTTCTGGCTGGTCCTTTATTTATTTACTTGAGTTTTCCTCTTTGTTATTGCAATGAGATTGTGGAGCTGACCTTGTAAACATGCAGAATAGAAGCCGCAGAAATTATGGGTATTAGTATTTTTTTTCTACATGAAAACTTGAGAAAACATTCCTAACACATGCATACATGTTAGTAAGCTGCTGTTACATTTTTCTACTAATTAAACTTGCCTCTTCTCTTAAACACACCCTGTGAATTTCCACAGCAAATTACATTTTGCAATGAGATTAACAATTTTCATGCATCATTTTCGGTAATTTAATGGTTTAGGTGGAAATTGCACAAGACTTTAATTAGACAGTTCCTATTAGTTTAGTACAAACATTGTGATTTGATTTGACTGATGAAGGTTTAATTAGGCTAAATTTACATAATTTTCATTTGGAAGTTTCAGTAATTAAAATGTGGTCAAGGTAATTTTAGGCTTTTCTCACTCCTTGGCAATATTTTATTCATTTTTCTTGAAAAAGGAAAAAAGTCATTTTCCTGGGGGATATTATCATTTTCTTTCAAGTAAATATAACATAATAAGTTTAACTTTAATCTTATGTTTAGTTTATCAATATATGCATCATATATACAATTTAAAACTTATATCTCTTTCATTTACAGGTAAGAATTCAGGATATACTTTATAAACTAAGCAAAAGGGATCGTCTTTTAAATATATTAAATACAAACAAATAAAACATTGCATTTTTGGAGTTAAAGGTGTAACGCAAAAACGTGTGTTCTGAATCTTACCACCACGGATCAATGTTTAGGCCTCCAAGATTCACAGTGAATGCTTCAGTTGATCTTAGAAATATAATTCCTTTTCCCAGGATATATTTTTGGTTTTAAATATTTCACCTAGTCTTGGAAAATAGGTCACGCAGAAGAACCCATAAAACAGAGGAGTATCACGTGAAAGCCAACCTGTAATAAGAGCATACCTAAAAAATAACAGTATATTTTTTCATCAATCTGAAATATTCTAGAGGTTTCCCTGCAGAACATGCCTGCCGAATATATACCCACACATGCATGTATGTCTCTCTGTCTCTCTTTATATAGCTGAGTTGTATCCATCTACTACTGCTTCAATGCCAATCTAATACTAAGCTTTCTGAGTGGCAGAGCTTGGTAATTTGGTGTTAAAAGGAACAGCACAGCATGTTTTTGTGCTTATGTCGGAGTGTTTGTGCAAGTTCGAAGGTTTAAGGGATGATGACGATGCTGTCTCTGAGCGCCTCCCTTAGCCTTGACTTCATCATGCTTCAGCTGGTTTGCTTATGAACAAGTAGCACTTGTAAGCAACTTTTACTCTGCCGCCTCTCACCGTCATTCTGGTCTTTGTAAATCCCGGAGTCCCTCTTAAATATACCTGTGTGTCAGGTTGTACAATAATATGTATCAACTTGTGTAGATATACTCGTGAGAATTCACACTACTTGGGACGGTTTGAAGTCTGTCCCTTAAGTACAAATGAGAAACCATGTTCTGATGCTCTATCTTTGCACAGTTAAAACACCTGGTTATCTCTGAACACCCATAGATGGTACACTCACTCACACACACTCATCCTATTTCAAGACAGTGTTTTAAAAGCAGCGTCTAGGTAACATGGCTTTCTGACGAACTGCTGAAACACTTCAAATTGAAACCACTTTCATCTAGGCTGATGTAGCTCCCAGAAATTCAGCAGAGGCATAAGTCCATGGCTGGGGTGAAAATTAACTGAAGTAATTCTTGTTCTGGCTTTAGAAAATTATTACATTTTACTTCATAGCCCAAAGTCTTTTCATTTGTGAAAGTGGGGAAACACTGTAGCTCAGATTAAAAAAAATTATAATAAAAGGAAAGGAAAAGGTTACTGATATTTAGTAGAAATAACAGTGAAATGCAAATTAAAACACTGCAATACCCACAGGAATATTTAAAAATGCCACTGATTTTTGAAAGAGGTGTATAATGTAGCATACTGAATGAATCTTAAGGTTGTCATACATATAAAAAAAAAAAATTCCCTTCTCACCCTCCGCGGGTGGTCTCTCTCTTTTTCATCCTCTGAGCTCGGGTCCTCTACCAGAGGCCTGGGAGCTTGAGGGTTCTGCGCAGTATCTTGGCTGTGCCTAGAACTGCACATTTCTGGACTGAGATGTCTGATGTTGTTCCTGGGATCTGTTTGAGCCACTGCTCCAGTTTGGGGGTGACTGCCCCGAGGGCCCCTATGACCACAGGCACCACTGTGGTCTTCACCTTCCAGGCCTTCTCCAGTTCCTCTCTGAGGCCCTGGTATTTCTCCAGTTTCTCATGCTCCTTTTTCCTGATGTTGTGGTCACTTGGTATTGCTACATCCACCACAACGGCTTTCCTCTGTTCTTTATCCACCACCACAATGTCCGGTTGGTTCGCCATTACCATCTTGTCTGTCTGGATCTGGAAGTCCCACAGGATCTTAGCTCGGTCATTCTCCACCACCTTTGGGGGTGTCCCCCACTTTGACCTCGGGGCTTCCAGTCCATATTCTGCACAGATGTTCCTGTACACTATGCCCGCCACTTGGTTATGTCGTTCCATGTACGCTTTCCCTGCCAGCATCTTGCACCCTGCTGTTATGTGCTGGACTGTCTCAGAGGCCTCCTTGCACAACCTACACCTTGGGTCTTGTCTGGTGTGGTAGATCTGAGCCTCTATTGCTCTGGTGTTTAGGGCCTGTTCCTGGGCGGCCAGGATGAGGGCCTCTGTGCTGTCCTTGAGTCCAGCTTTCTCCAGCCATTGGTAGGATTTCGTGATATCAGCCACTTCAGTTATTTGTCGGTGGTACATCCCATGTAGGGGCTTGTCTTCCCCAGATATATATATCTATATATATATATATATATATATATATCTATATATATATATATATATATATATAGATATATATATGTGTGTGTGTGTGTGTGTTTATTTAATAGAAATACATTGCCTTTGATTTTTTTTTATATATATTAAGCTTGTTTATTTATTTATTGAAACTTCATCTTCACTGCCGCAAGCTACTGTAAAGTGTGTACAGAGAACTTGACCGAACTTAACTATAGCAATTATTACCCACCTGACAAATACCCCCTGACTGTACTTGACAATAATGGCTCACTTCTTCCACTGCCTTTGCTGCTTTGATTTAGAGAGCAGAGAATAGGGATTCGAAAACAAAACCACAGTTCCAAGTCACAGGCAGGAATTTGAATATTCAGTCATCGAGTATGTGATGTCGATAGAATATTTTCACAGAAATATTTTTACAGCACATTGGATTTGTCATAAAGCAATACCTATGAGGTTTAGCTGCTAACTGCATTTTACCCTATGTACTATTTAAAGGCTTTCACATTAAAAAGCAATTAGTATACACAGTGACCTGGAAAACTTTCTGACACCTTCACCTTTTACACATCCTGTCACGTTATGACCACAAATATCTACTTGGAATTTTATGTGATAGATTTTGTGTGTAGCGAAGTGGAAGGTAATTGAACGGTTTTACAAATTATCAATTAAAAATCAGAAAAAATGTATTGAACCCACCTGGCCATACCCCACAGCACGCGTCACTACATTCTGTCACCAACTTTTACAGCAATTACAACCCATTTGTCATCACCAGATTTGCAGTTGTAGAGGCTGAATCTGCCCAATTTCCTTTGCAAATTTTTCTCGATTGTTTTGAGATCATCTGTGCACAACAGTTTTCAAGTCTTGCACATCACCTTACTGTTTAAATGATTCAGTTGGAGCTATAGTTATATGTCTATATTTGTTTTTATGACGGATGTTTGGTAAATTCACCTGGCATGATGTTACCACCATCTCTCATCATGGTTATGAATTTTTCTGGGTAATGTGTAGTGTTTTTTTTTTTTTTTTTTTTTTTTGCAAGTAGGCTAAAAAAGAAGTCTTATTTGTTTTCCCATCTGACTTGAGCACCATGTTTCTTGTGTCCCCTACATTTATTGCAAAGTCTTAAAAGAAACAGTGAAATTCTAATTTTTCTATCTGTTGAAAAATTAGAATTTGTGTGTGCTGGTAAAGCGTAGTGAAAAATATTTACGAAGATCGAAGATCAACACTCTTAAACAGACAAAGCAGCCAAGGCAAGAATGAAAAACCCACACACTGATTGCTGTGATTCGGGTGTGCGGAGAGAAAGATTGATCGCTCCAGATTCAACGAGGAATATGTCTGGGATAAAATAAAAAGCAGCGAAGAATGTTGCGAGAAGCCTGCTGCTATTGCAATGGTCTGCTGATGAAAGCTTGTGTGGTTCCAAGTAACATTAAAGCAGAGCTTTTTACAGAGTCCATCCCAGCAGGTGTACAGGTAGAGAGGATCAGCAGAGAAGGACCAGGAGGATAAGATCAAGGTTTAAAGTTGCCCCTGCAAAGCAAAAGCTCAGCTAGGATAGACCTGGACAAGAACATGTCGATCAGTCTGGATTCTCCTGCTGCTGTTTTTAAGCTCACCTTTTTCTCACACTTCTTTCAACAATCAATTAAATCAGTTCACATACAGCGACGCTACACGTGTCACATTATTTCTTTATGAACTTGTTTCCAAACGTTTCCTACAAATATCACCGTTTTCTCGCCTCCTGACTTCTGCTGTGCTGTCACTCGACTTAACTCTTCTCATGTTTACGTACTCCTGTCTTCTTCAATCTCTCAGCGCCTCATCTCCAGGCATTGAAGACTGCTCCTGAGAAGCTCTTATTCAGACACGGCCGCTCCTCGTCACAGAGCTGCATCCGTTTGCACAGACTGATTGAGATGATTCTTCCACTGCACTTTTATTCTCTTAATATTACAATAATGCACTAGTTAATATACAGGTCAGGCATAACACTAAACCACTGACATATGAAGTAAATAACTCTGATCTCTTCTGATATCCAAGGCCTCTTTTCGAGTGGAGTATTAGGCTCCTCAAAGGGAAGCTTGATTATTTTAGTAACTTTGATGAAATGCTCAATAAATACTTTTTTGAAACCCTTGTGGGATGTTATGATGAGCATCTCAGGAAGACGCATGGAAACCTATCACTCATTGATGCACATGAGAAGAGAGAAGGCTGTTCCGTATAGCGTGATCCAAGACACGAGCTACAGTAGCTAACATTGCTAACGATGTTAACGCTGCTTCTGAGATGAAGGTGTCAGAATATAGGGTGCATCACTGTTTGTTGCAAATGGGGCTGCATAGCCTCAGAGCAGGCGGGGTTTCCCCAGTCCAACATTCTAACAATGGGGATCAAGAGCATCATACCAAAACTACTGAATAAATGACAAAGGGGTCCTAGGCTAATGAATAATATATATAATAATGTATGGCAAGGAGGCAAGCCAGCAGCAGAATGTTGAGCAATGTTCTGCTTGAAACCTTGTTTCTGGCTGTACATGTGGCTGTGTCTTTAATACGTATCACCTCCCGACACTTTGCTTCGTACCAGGTACATCTTTTTGAAAACCTGTATTGTCCCTATGGGTGTGGCCTCTTTTCACCAGTTCAAGATTTGTTGGAAAAAAAAAAAACAACAACAAAAAAAAAAAAAACACTTGCAGGACAGAAGCTGATGTTAATGTTGTGATGCCAGAAACCACACCAAAATGTCAGTGGTCTAATGGAGTCCATTTCTTGCTTGGTAAAAGCTGTTTTGGCAGCTAATGGAGAATTAACACACTTTAAGACAGGTGATCATAATGTTCTGTCTGACCAGTCTATGTTTCTTATTTTTATTCCACCTTTTCTGCAGAACCTCTGCTGTAGCATTTAAAAAAAATAAAAAATATAATATTTGCTTACCATCAGCGACTCTTGCTCTCGCCCTGCAGCTTGCACTTCAAACATTTTAGTTTCCCAGTGATGTCTGTTTAAGATGCAAGGTCAAGCATCCAGTATGTGTCCTTGAGCTGTGAGGCATCTTCCCCTTTGGACTGCATGAACTCTTTGATTTCAACCAAAAGCGACAAAAAGCGCTTCAAAACTCTTCTCCTTCTGAGCCTCTGGATTTCTGCATCCAGTAGCAGGTCGCCATATTCTGCTGACAAATCCTCACATAGAGCCTTAAAAATCCACTGTTTGTCTTTGAAGACAAAATACTACTTAAAATGTGGTGCCAGTTCACACTTTCTAAGCGTAAGCTCTAGTTCAGTTCACACAGGTTAAAACTCTGTTTTTTTTTGTACACCGTTCACTTCCCACATATTTTGAATAAATTCAGTCTCAGTATTGACTAGTTTTAGTTCATCAGTCTTTTTAGAAAGCTGTGTTTTAAAACGAGGTGACCTTTTACAGCTTACATGCATCTGTTTATGACTCTCCTGTTATCTTCATTAAAATAAACTGTATTTTAATTTGGGTGAATTCCAAATAAATCTGCTTTCCCGTTTAATAGCATTGTAAAAAATCATTTAAGTTTTTCTGGGATTTTTTCCCCCTTTTTGTTCAGATGAGCAAAAAAAAAACAAACAAAAAAAAAACAAAACAAGCATGACACTACCTGATCATGCTTGATTAATGTTTGACTGTTGGCATGATGTTCTTTTTCTGAAATGCTGAGATAGTTTTATACCAAATGTGAAAGTCTTTGTCTTTAAATGAGCAAATTTGGCAGAGGCAAACTCAAGAATAATTGCAACTTTAACTGCATCGAAATGTCGACCTTTTAACTTTTACAGGACACTGCAATTTAAAGATTTGGTCTTTATAAATTCTGAAAAATTCAATGTTCATTCTATCTTTAGGTGCACACAATTGCACATCACAGATTGCAGCATGTCCTTATTTATTAAAAGTACAATATTTTTTTTGTCATTTCATGTAAATATAACATGACTGAAGAAGCTTTTGTAGTAAAGTGCCTCATTGCAAATTAAGATTAGACTACAAATAAGCATTGGTACTGATTCGAAAGTGTGATTTTGCAGTTTATGGAGGGCCCAGGTACACAGACTGACTGTGGCAAAACAGGGTTTCTTTAATAATAAATAATGAGTAAAACTTGAAATGGAATGGCAGGAAGAGCAGGTCACAAAGTTCAGACAGAATAGCAGATAGAGTAATAGAAGAATCCGACAAGGAACCAAAACAAGAACCGGGAGCTTCAATAAAAAGGTGAAATGTGGAAAATGACAAAGAAACCAGATGAACTAATTAGAGGAGATGTGGTACAGCTGTGGAAAGAGGATGGAAAATGAAGGTAGGAGACCAATTAACACAAACTGAGTTGAATGAAGACCCAAGGTCTGTGATAGAAAACTATGATTAAAACTCTATGAATTATAGTAGTTTTTTTATCTAAGAAAAAATGCGGAAGTAAAACGAAATCACAGCAGATTTATGTAGACAGATGTAACAGAATACAAAAGATATGAGGTTAGAAACTTTTGGGCACTAAACTGGCTTTCTACAGTTTTCCTCCATGTGTAAATGAGCTGTATTACAACAACATTTTTTTCTGTTGATGAAGTGATTACTCTCACCCCAAAAGCATTTATATATCACATATTTAAATGTCTCAATAGACAAAAATAAGGTAAGCTTGGAGTGTGACAGGTATTTGGGGGGATTTGTAACTTGAAACTTCTGTTCTGAGACACAAACATCAGGGTCTTCAAATCCATGACTAACAGTCAATGTGATCAACAGTTTGGAGGGTATCTATCCTCCTCCTCAGAGGGAACCTCAATGTGACCCACAAACTGTGTCTTTTTTCTCCAGAGAGCAGAATAAGTGTGGAGCTGTGAGACTCCACAGACTTTATGATTAACACTTTCTTTCTCTAAAGGCACATTTTATTCCATGTGTTTTTTTATTTTTATTTTTTATTTTATGTGGATGAACTGATTATTAGAATGGGTGGTGAAAGTAAAAAAGTAAAAGATGCACTTTTATATGCTATGGCATAGTGTTAAGAATATTAGCTAGTCTTAAATTTAGGTGATAAGGCTGCACTGTTGAAAAGCAGTGCTCCAGGTCATGATGGTCACTGAGGGCAATTATTGAATTATTGGTCAGTTCCAGGAAGTCACTCATTGTAAATTAAGATTTCCCGTTTGTGATGACAAGAATTGTCATCGATCAAACTAAAACACTGACGTGTGTTAATGAGTACAGAAAGCATAAACCGTAGTTTGTATCTTGCAGAGGGAGTTTTGTTCAAATATTAGTAAAGCGCACATGTTTGAGTCTTTGTGGATTAGAGAAAATCCATGATACATTCAAGCTTTTGAACCCATTTCTGGTTTTAAAAAAGCTGTTATATGACATACAGGACCAAGCTGGAAAAAAAAATACGTTTGAAATGAATAATCAGTCAATGACGTTCATCATGATGATCAGTGTTGTTTATGACCAGCACTGTATATTTACTCAGATTTATTGTTGTGTGATGATGTACATCAAATATCACTGCTTGGGATCAAAAAGAGGGAGATTTTAGCAACCTATATGTAGCCACAGGCTCCAAGAACATGTTATCCTCCAGAACTTACATATTATGAACTAATCACTGACTTGCATACAACAGCCCTTGGTTTTACACCTTGACCTAGATTTTTTCCAGCACATGGGTCTTTTTGTCCCGTTTCCTGATGTCAGACTCCCTTCTGCTGTGACTCTCCAAAGCCCTCTCCAGGAACGTTTTCAGCTTCTGTAAACATGCAAATGACACATCAAAACCAGGACCACCAGATTTACCTTTCTGACTCAAGCTGTTAAAATGTTGAGCTGCTGTTTATTATGCACTTTACATTATTGTACTTATTCTACATTTATATGTTTTATATTTTTCCTTCATCTGTCCTGGTCTAGATCGGTACGTAATACACGCCAGAAAAACGTTCTCATTCTGTTTTACGCTTTTTTTGGTACACAATGCAACGACGCTAAAATAAAAAATTTAATTTGAATGAGAGTGACTGCGTTTTGTTGTTCTGTTGCAACATTTATTTTCAGCTTATCTTCTGCATACAATAATCGCAGTGTGCTCATGTTCAATATGTATCCAATCCCATCTGCATATGTTTGTCACCCCCTTGTTGTTTGTGCAGGCATCAGAACGTCTGAAAAGAGATAACAAATCCTTTTGTCCTGGACTCACAGGCATGAGTGTCTGCCTGGCGTAGTAACGGTTCTGTTTGTTCGCCAAGGGCTTTATGACTGTAAACAAAGAACATGAACAGCTCACTTCCAGACGTAACGCATTTCATAAGTGCCACCAGTGTTCCCTGTTGTCTTTAATCTGAAAGCCAGTGTTACCAGTTGGTTAGAGCCCCATTTTAATGGTGCCATTAGATATATCACAGCGAAATAGAGTTTCATTAAAGGGTTTATTCAGATTAGATTTAGTTGAAAATGATGTGACACAGAGCTGAAAAGCCACTGCATTGTAACTAATCTCTCTTGTAACAAAGAGCGGGCCGTATATTAAATATTTCAGTCACAAATATCATTCACACATTCCGCTCTAAGTGATCAGCGAAGAGAAAAAAACAGCACTCATTTCCTCACCTCTCTGTTAAAGGGTGTGAATTTTTAATCTGTTTTTCATCTGTTTCTTTCTTGTGTCTGTTGCTCCCCCATTGCTTGTGTCTTTGTTTTCCCTCGACTTCTTGCCTATTGGTTAAATTCATCTTGCATGGCTAATTCTTTTTGTGCTTTTTGTCTTCTTTGTTCCTCGCAGGCATTGGCACACAAGATGGCAGTGCAAGAAAAGATGAGGACTTCAAGGGGAAGTCTCAAAGGCAGGTCCAGTTCAATCCAGGACAGACGAGAGCGACGTGGCGTGTTCAGATTCTGACTGACGATAAGTACGAGCAAGCGGAGACCTTCCAGATTCTGCTGTCTGAACCGGTGATGGGAGTGATGGAGTTCCCCATCTCAGCAACAGTGGAGATCCTAGACCCGGATGATGGTCAGTGCTGCTGATGAACACTCTATATCCATGCAGTATGTTCATTCTGTGTGCAGGGAATCATTTCCCCAAAATCTAACATGTTATTAGTTTTTACACCAGATTTGATGGGAAATGCACCTTCTGAAAAGCTTCACTTTCATATTGGAATCTTGTTTCAAAAGTCTTTGTTGCAAAAGCAAGATGGGAGTTAGTTTTGTTTCTGGTCAGCAGTAGTTTCCACCCCGCAACTCTCCCATGGAGGCCATTCTTTCCCGCTCTCTTTCTTGCTTTAGATGTCATTGTGGTTTCTTTTGTAGCCTCCTGGGATGAGTCATTGATGCGCTCTTGGAGTGCTTTTTGCCAGCCAGCTGTTCAGTACTCACCACTGTCCTGCGTTTTCTCAAATTTGTGGGTAACTGGGGTTCACTAGAGTCCTGAAGCCTTAGAAAAATCTTTTGTAACTCTCCTCAGTCTGTTAAATGTCATATATTGTTTCTCATCTGTTTATTGGTATAGTTTTAGATGTGTTAATTTTTCTTTAATTTGATATCTTTTTTTGCTTAAGCTATTTTGAAAACATTTTTGTACTTACAGAGGTTGCTGGATTTGCTTAAAGACCCAAAACATTTAAGTTTAACAAACAAAATATAAAACAGAAGCTCTATACGGAGGACTGCAAATACTACTAATACTTTTTTCACACCTCGGTAATTTACTCCCATCTTTCAGCTTCTGCTGCTAAGCCAGTTTCAGATTTTTACGTGTGTGAAACTGCACAAGGCTTTTTCACAGGACTGACTGTGGATTATGTCTGAGCTTTATCCTTTTATATATGTGTTGAATGACAGAAGATTTTCTGCTCAAATGCTGATTAGGCTAATATGGATTTCAATTTTATAGATTATATATCAAATTTTGATATTTCTAACTTCATCCTGACCAATATAAGTAAAAAACAAAATAAGAGATTCAACATTTGCAGTGAAAATAGCTCAAAATGCTCTCTGACATTCAATTACACTTTTCATAATGATACATGTGCAACATGCATATATGATTAAATGAAGAAAAGTGAAACACAGAAAATGTCAGTATAAACACTGTCTCTTGCTGATATGGAGAGTTGGTGAAATCTCTCAGCTGCAGCATGGAAATTCATTTGTGACATGTTAGCCAGATGAGAAGCATTTTAGGGATGATGCATTTCTTTTGTTCTGAATGGTGTTTCTAACTCTTACTCCTCAAAATGAACACGGTGGTTAATTTCAAAAAACAAAAAAAAAACAAGTGTTACAAAAGTAGCAATAAAATCAGACATTCCACTCACCCACACACGGGGAGCTCACCTTCTTATTTAGGGTTTTATTGCAATTTTCTCTGCCCTAGTTTTTTTTTTACTCTCTCTCGCTCTTAAAATTGAAACGTTAATGGAATATTAAGTGGCACAGCTCTGCTCAATCAATGTTAGATTTACTCTTTTGTCACTTTTGCTTCTTGGTATTTGTATGCATTATCCCTCTCTCCAGCTCAGCCTCTACGTAATTAAAAACACACAGTTGCTCATAACTCTCTTGCTCATTTGTCGACATATTCTCTAGCTTTCAGGCTCTCCCCGCTTCATTTTCCTGCCTCCGATCCTCCTCCCTTGTGGATTAATTATGATATGTGTGAGGAGGGGTTAGGAGCTGGTTTGTTTTCTGCTGTCTCCAGGGACAGTCTTATGTGACAGAGATGTGTCCCTCTGTAATCTAATGGGCCCAGAGAAGATTTGGCTTTGCCTGTGGCATTAACAGTGTGGTCTTTAATGATGAAACGAGCGTTTGTGTGGTCCTTCGGTTGGCCTGAAGATTCCCTCCCTTGAGAACATTTCAGTCTAGTTAATATCTACATTCGAGGAGGGAGACGCTAAGCTTTAACTAGAACCGTTCCAAGATTTAGGCAAACAGTTTCTTCTTATAAGGGCACTGAAAATGTCTGTGTGACTGTGCAATATATCTTTTAGAGCTGCTAAATATTGTTTTACGGTAATTTTTAGTTTTACAGATTTTATTTGGGAAAATAAAATGTACCAAAAGTGGTGCATTGTGGAAGATGAACAGAGGGAAAATGTGTATGTTTTTCCAAATAAAATCCTAGAAATGTGCAGAAATGAATTTGATTTCATCTCACCTGAGTTAATAGTAGGTATAACCACTTTTTATGTGCAATGGCAAGTCTTCTGGAAATATCTCTACCAGCTTTGCACAATTGCGCAAGGTCACTGAGACTAGATGGAGAATGTCTGATCAATTTTCAAGTCTTGCCACAAAACGTGAATAGATCTTCTATGTGTAATACCCTGATAGAACCTGATCTCCCCATTCCGTCTCAAGTCTTTTACAATCTCCAACAGGTCTTCTTCCACTTATTAATACTCTTTGTTTGGCTTTATCTACCTTCCCATCAACTGTGACCAGCTCCCATGACCCGGCTAATGAAATAGCATAGCATGACACTGCCAACGTTTCACTGTGGCCGCAGTGTATTCAAGGTAATGTTAGTCTTCTGCTTCATGTAAAGTCTTGCAGGCAGACCAAAAAAGTCACTTTTGCTCTTTCCCGTTAGTTACAGAAGAGCTGAACCCAAGAGCAGACAGGGAAAGATAATATCGTGCTGGAAATCATATTTTTACTGAATGAGTTTTGCTTCATAAGGTACCACAGATGGGTTGGAACCTCAGGTATCAGAGCACTGTCTGTTCGGGCGTTGTGAATACTTTTGTAAACATTTTATAGTCCTCTCAGCTTTTAGTGCATATGTTCTTTTCATCCTCCTCACTTTTTGATTAATACCAACAGAACTGGGCTCATGCTGCAGCCCATTTCCTTTGCAATAGCTGAGTCTCCTCCTGTAAACTTCCATATATAATCCATGCACAGTGCTGACTAAAGCTGAAGGTGGCAGCCTGCTGTTTGACTGTATGCTGCAAGAAACTGCTTCTCGCCACAGTCGGTAATACATCTTGCTTGCTTTTTCTTCCGCAGTGATGCTATATATCAGTGGCACTCTTACTGTTTGCATTTTGTACCAGTGCTGTTACATTCATGTGAAGTATGGTTTTCTTTTTCATCTTTGTATTTCTATGAAGGTACAAGGTCAGCGGCTTTGTTGACCTATAGAGGTTTGCTTGTGCTTAAAAAGATGGAACCTGTGTGTTCGTTATCAACTGCTGGTTTTCTCGTTGCATGTGTGGCATATTTTATTTTTTTTATACAAGGTGCTCAAAGTATAGACAAAACATCTAGAAAAAACTACACAGAACACATTCCTGCATCCATAGAAAATTCATGATTTATCAATATTTGAGAAGTGCTATACAGAGTTATAAAAGCCAAACAGAGTTCCTGTTTTGCTTTCTTTTCTGCTAGATAAAAACAAGATTAGATGCAAGCACTTCTAGATTCAGCACCGTCTTTACAAGCGTGCTACTTTTTCGCATTCCCCATGAATGTTTTAAAATGACAGTGCGTTTTTCTCAAGAAGGTGAACTTGACCCACTTGGATGAAAAGTTTGCCTTTTCTAAATCTTGACTGGATTAAGGGGCTGTGCAGGAGGAAATGGTGGAATGAGACGTGAAAGTACTATGAGGTGAGACGAAGTTTGTAGTATATGCATGGAGTGGGAGTGGAAATTCATGGTGCGTTTGAGTGTGTGAAAGGAATAGGTAAGGCGGCGGAGCCCGGTATCCTGCTCTTGCAGCACCCCCTCCCGCCCAAACCTCCAGCGCCACGACTTTCCCCCGGGGAGTGACAGATTATAGGCTGTAGCAGAAAGGAGAAACGCTGGAAGATTGAGAGGAGGGAGAGCGATTTAGCAAGTGTTATCACAAGAGAGGAGAAATGTTTGACCTCCCACTGTGTGTAAGATTGTCTTATATTGATGGCTTCATCTCAAAGAGTCTTCTCAGGTGTTTATCTCCTCTTACGCCATATGTTGTTTCAAAGATAAATCTATTTCTTTGGATTGTCTACTCTCCGGCCCTTTAATTGGTGTTCATGCTGCAAAAGCAATCCACAAGTGCTCTTTGAGTCTCCCTTCATTCAGTCGCTCATTTTCTCCACGAAAATAGACAGCACCAGAAGATCTGAGACGAGCTGAAAGTTAGTTCACTTTATAATTATTTTTATTGGCCCCAGAGTGCTGTGCGGGAAGCAACTCCAACCATTCTGTTGCCACACTACGAGGTTTTTGCTTTGATAGATGATGCTTTCAACGAATCTAAGTTTTTCTCTCAGTCACAAACCAGAGGCAAGAGATGACTAAGAAGTAGAGAAGAAAAATAAAAATAAGTGAGTGGCTGACCCGTCTGTGCACACGAGAGTCGATGAGTGAAACTCCCAGGTGATGAAGCTCTGCGTGATGATCTTGGGAGGCCTGCAATTGTATTTGTCTGCCACATGCAAGGAGGTATAAAAAAAAAATAAAAAAGCTCTGTAGGGGTGTCTTTGAAGAGCCCCTCTGGTTGCATCAAACCAGAAAACTGTGATGGAGATTGATTTTTTTTCATATGCATAACCTCTCTGCAGGATGACCACCTAAGTAGATAAAAGTAATATTCTACCAGCACAGAATACATAGACATAGAGCGACTAGTCTGCATAACTTCCTCACTACCTGATGTTCTGTGGATTACAGCCTACCGTTACACATGTCATTAACTTCACCCTTTTCTTCTCTTCTTTGCTTTTCTTTTTCCAGAGTCAACCGTGTTCTTTCCTGAACCAATTCATTCAATAGAGGAAGATGTTGGGGAGCTTTTCATCCCCGTACACCGCAGTGGAGACATAAGTGAGGAACTGATGGTGGTCTGCTCCACACAGCAGGGTGCGAATCTGCTCCTTTTCCTTTGTATCTCTCCCACATTGTTGAGACTACTAAAATCAGGTGGTGCAGATCAGTGTGATCAGAAGAGTCTAACGATTTAAAATCATTTTTAATCAGTTAAAGCTAACAAAATGTAAACGTGAAATTTTCAGATCACAATATGCACAATATTTTCATATGAAGCCATGTGAGCAACTCAGTTTAATCCAAATTGTGAGACAATGATGTCTAATTCAGCTCATCAGTTAAAGTTAATTAAGACGTATCTCTTTAAGATCAGTCAGCTGCAATTAAGTGGTTGACTTTGCAACTCTCCCTTATCCTGAGCAAGTGAAAACGAGTAACTCTCTTTCAACATGAAAAATAAAACAAAACATCAGAGTCAAGCATAGTGTGAACTGTGGAGTTCAGAGGGCAACAATCGGACACAACTAAGCATACAATCACTGGGTAAAGTGTATCTTTTAAGAAAAAACAAAAGAAAAAGAATACAAAGCTAATAAACAAATAAAGACTATAGAAATGTTTCCTGAATGGAGAGTAGCAGTAAAAATTACACAGTGTGGAAAAGGTGACAGTTTTTCTTCCACCTGCCAACAGGAGCACAGGTATAGAGATTGCTCTAAAATATTTTAGTTGCTCTAATAATATTATTTATTATATACCATTTGTTGTCATATAATTAAGACTTTAAATACTGATGAAGAAATAGCAACTTAAATGTCAGGAATACGTCATAGTAAAGACCATAGTCCAAACCATGTTTTATCTTCATGCGTTAGCTCCGCTACGGTTTAAAGCACAGTTGAGTCTCAGGCTATGCCCCATAAGATTTGCCTTTCCAGTCGTATTTAATTTTCCGCCATCTTCAGTTTCCTCCACAAACTCTCTAAGCATCTCCTCGCACTCCTTTTTTCCTGGTTCTTCCAAAGGTTCTGCCACAGGAACGATCCCCACCACCGTTCTGTCCTACTCGGACTACATTTCACGTCCCGAGGAACACGGCAGCATCCTTCGATTCGACAAAGGAGAGCGGGAGAAGACGTGTCGCGTTGTGATCATCGATGACTCTCTGTACGAGGAAGTGGAGAGCTTCAACGTGATTCTGACCCTGCCTGTTGGAGGTCGGCTAGGAATGCACTATCCTACCACTACAGTCAGCATCCTCAAAGACATAGACGATGGTAAGCCACAGTTTGGTTTGTTGTTTTATGTGTTTGCTAACATCTAGATTATAGTCACATCAGTTCCACTTAACTGTGTGTTACTTTGTGTTGGCCTCTCAAATAAAATCCCACATAGTGACAAAATATTAAAAAGTCATAGAGGTGGGGATTTTTTTAATTAACTGTAGTCCGCTTTCTGTTTTTGGACCAGTCTCTGGTCTGCTCAGCATTCACAGATAGAAGAATGTCACAGCCTAAGGTTTTCTCTGTTTTTGTTCTACAAATATAGCCTTGAAATTATAATATTTCTTAATTATAAAGTGTATTTCTCAGAAGAAAAAAACATTGAAAGAAAGACTAAGACCATCAACAACTCATATGCAGTAGTTACACTGATATATAGCAGAAAACTATAGCAGAAAAAGACAGATAACTTAAAAATATAAGGAAAAAAGGAATTGTATCAAAAAATACATATATATACTAATCATGGTTAATGAAAAACTCCTTAAGTTTTATTTACTTTCATATTTTTTCTTTTATGTTTAAGTCGTTCTGTTAAAATGTTGTGTTTGATTGCAGCCAGTGTGTGTTTACATCACCCCTGGTTTTATTTCCAGCTTCACTTCACTTCAAGCTTCAAGTCAGTTCTTAAGACAGCTCTTTAATAAACACAGAAGATGCTGTATAGTGTGACTGGCCCACATATGGCACTCAACATATTCCTTGTTTTCATTGGCTTTTGTGCTCTTGGTGTATAAACACAAGACTGGTTTCTATTTTTGCTGTCTCCAGTAGAAACTGTCCTCATTACTTGTCTTTTTATGTAGTGAGAAAACAAGTGCATTCATTTGGCTGTCACATAATGTAAAAGAACTGTGCAAGAAAGAGAAGATGTTCATATGTAAGGGACCTTTTTGGCAGAGGGAGGAGAAGAGCTCCATCTAAAGCCTTTATTTGCTTCCTGTTTTCCAAAATACTTGGGATGCTGTCGAAAATGCAAAGAAGAACAGAACCCCAAAAATCCCTTAAGTCTTGGATTTAGCTGAAATGGAACAAACAAAAGACACCAGTAGTTGAAACAAAGAAGCTATTGTTTTTGACCAATATGTACTCAGTTTTAAATAGGGACCACTGTCGTAGTCAAACTCTTCTTCCACTGAGCATTTAATTAAGGAAACCATATAACTTGACAATAAATCATTTCCATTGCAGCCTGTTTCTGTCAGATGTTTCATTTTGCTTACTGCTTATGCATTGCACAACACCCGATAGTGTGAAGCAGGATTAACGATTAATTTACTATACAATGTAGAGTATTGCATATTTAATTACTTCCTTCAGTTTTTTTTATCAGCATTGCTTAGCTGGTTCACTACTTGAGTAGGTTTGTGGAAATGGAAAGTAAAACTTCACCTGAACTGGACCAAATTAGTCTTCCTGATAGATCAACAATAGGTTTTGATTACCTCCTTGTTCCCACCCTAAACTCAATTACAGCATTAGTATAGTAGGCAGAAAAAAACAGAAGCTATTATCTGTTCCTGTCAAGAGTCAAGGATTAGAAGACCGTTCAAATAAATTTTCATTAGCATACACCTTGAAACTTTAAATGATTTATTTTCTATTTATCCATAAGTAGTTACAACATAATTGTGAACACAAGAGCACTGTAAACACCAAACTGCTTTTGATCATAGCATCATAATTATTTTTCAAGCAAGATCTGTTACGTATAAAGCCCTTTTAAAATCACTGTCTAACATGTTCTTATTTTATCTTTAGCATGATAATTTAAAGAGTGTGCACTTTATTTTGCCTATTTAAAAAAATCATAAGTACCGGTAGCTCAATCTATTATGCAAATGTTCCATTTTTAGCCACAGGGACTGATTTCCATCTGCAACCTGTCAGTTGATGGTATAAAACGAAAATAAAACATTAAATCACAGAATCCGTTAAACCACATAATATTTAATAAGAAGTTACATAAGTGAACATTATAGCAGTCACAAATCTGCATGTGATTTTAGCAAATTTTAGCAATGTTCCCCTTCAACAAGAAGGTTGGGTCTTTCATTGGGGACTTTGCATGTTCCTCCTGTTTATGCACAGATTCTCCATAGGTACTCCAGCTTCTTCCAACAGTTAAGTTAATTGGTTGCTGTTCATTTCCCTTTTTAGTGAGTTTGAATGGTTGTTTCTCTTATGTGTCTCTGTGTTGCCCTGTGATAGACTAAGTGACAGGGCTCTCAGTGTATCTGCCCAAAGACCACTGGAGAAAGGCACTTATTAATGACTAATTAGGATATCATCAGGTTTGTCCATTGGGGTTACACCTCCAGTTTATCTAACACTGTTTTGTCTTTGGCCGATTTATGAACTACCAGGCTCTGCAGAACTTTTATTCAATTAAAAATTGTTAGATTTTTCATAAGGTAGTTCCTTCTTGCCTGCCCAGTCCAATCAGGTCCTCCCTCAGGCCCTAATTATGACAATTCAGTTATGGACTTCTTATGGAGGATGGTTCCTCACCCGTCTTTTGCTAGAGGATGTGGTTTAAATTTATTTCAGACCAACTAAATGTTTCCCCTGTAAACTTTCTTTCTTAATGTTGAGCATGCCATATCTTAGTGATGTTGTGAATTACATTTAAGGCAGTGTTAAATTTGCTTTGCAACTTTTTTATTTATTTACATGTATTTTAGTCTGTTTAGAAAATGCACTGCTAATATATCAGCCGTATGGTTTACTAATACACACCCTCCCCGGTAGTTTCTAGATTTCTGAAAGTCCTTTTCAGAAAAAAATGAAGCCTTGGTTTCAAAACTGTTGACAGTTTCCCTTTAAGAATAATCCCAGGCTTCCTATTTAATGAGCTTATCAAGCTGTTTGTGTAACAATATTATGTCAGGGAGAGTTCATTCAGGCAAACTGATTAAAAAACAAAAGTATTACAACTAAGAATTCCTTTATAGGGATTCAACTTTTTTTTCTGTTCAAGCATCTGGGGCAAATTAACAAAGAATCTGACACAATTTTGAATGTTAGTAAATTGACAGTATTAAGGCAGCCTTGGTGCATAGTTCAAAGAAATGCAAATGTGTTTGCAAAAGCCCAACTCCTGAGAGAGATGATATGTCAATTTCTGTCTCCCGGAGGATAATACGGCACCTGACAGCTCTCTAAAACCTCTACGCAGGCAGACCAGCATGTTTTCTCACTAATATCCTTGATTTTTCCAAGGAAAATGTGAAAACAAATGGTACAACAGCATGTGTTTATTAATGTCTGCATGCCTGTTTATCTGACTCTGTCTGCCCACAATAAGTTATTTTTAGACTTTAATCGCTGCATCAAAAGAAAATGGTGTGAAAACCGCAAAAACGGAGAAAATTCTCAAGTGACTGTCGCTGCTCTCTCACACTCATTTTTTTTTTCCCCTGGTCAAAGTCAACTATTTCGTTCTCCTTTCCATCTATTTCTTCTACACTGCCTGCCTCACTTCTCTCTCACACTCACTTTCCTCCACATCAGCTAAAAAAAGGCTCTAGGATGTCTGCTCGATTTAGTACTGTCTCAGATTAAACTCTACAGTTCATGTCTGCTGCGTCCTGCCTGGCTACACTCTTAAGTCTGGAAGTGAGTGTTGTTATCGCCTCGTTGCGTGCACAATAATGTTGAGCTTGTTTTGTTTTGGTTGCATATAGTCACAGTGGGTCTGTCAAGTTTTAACCTATTTTATTTATTCAGTACTAATGAAATGTTTGCTTGCAGTCATTGAGGACATCCTAAATTTGGACCTGTTGGTGTTTACCTTCGCATTTAATCGTAGTGCTTCTCTGATCCACAGTTGGTCAAAACCATAAGTACAGACTCAAGTCAATACATTGAAGGCCACTAATATTTGGCATCTCACTTATCAAGATGCAATAAAATAACATGTACTATTTACCATTAAAAAAAAAGCTTTTGGCAGCATTTTGACTTGAGGCTTGACCGCTTTTCTTAGCAGAAAAGGCAGAGCAAATTTAATACATGTCTCAAATGGGAGAATGTGTCGTCAAGACAAATATTAGCTCTGCACTCCACAAATCTGATCTTATGTAGAAGGAGCAGAAAGGAAGCCACTGTTAAACAAAACCATTAAAAGTCTCATTCAGAGTTTGCAATTGTTGGAAGAAAGCCAGAAAATATCCTATTTCCAAGCATTGCTTGGGAATAGCTCCTGCATTGCTTGTTTGCCCCAAGCTATGCAGGAACACATGTGAAAGAAGGCAAGCTTGTCAGATGCCACTATAATTAAGCTGTTTGGTCTATATGTGAAACCCTCTGTGTCACAGAAAGATAACCTTCCAAATTATTCTGAACACACAAGGCCTAGAATGAAACGTAGCGACGGTAGCATCCAGCTGTGCAGATATTATTCTGCACCAAAGGCAGGAAGCTGGTCAGTGTAGATGGGAAGATAGATTGAGATACATAGAAGGCAATGCTGGAAGAAAACCTGTTAGCAGCTGAGCTGCAAAAGATGTGAAAAAGGTGAAAAATGTCAATAGGTATGAAGATTTTTGCAAGGCAGTGCACATTTTGTATAGATATGTAACATCTTTGAAAACCTTTTACATTGTACAAGTCTTGTGATTTCCTGTGTCTTATTTAATCTTCAACCACCAAGATGAAGGTATTCATTATTTGAAAGAGGATTTTTTTTTTCAAACTGGTACACAAAGACAGACTTGTAGGGTCTTCTTTCTTAGCTTTATTCCCAAAACCGGACAATGCTTAAAAGTGCAGCTGAGAATGCTTTATAAAGTACATTTAAAGGCGCAGTGGTGACACAAATGCCTTCAGACACCCACAAAGTAGTAATTATTACAATTTGTTTTCGCACCTTCCCCAGCCTTCAGTCACGCACTGAAGTGCTAAAGCAGAGGCGTGGCCCCAGTAGGGAAAATGGATGCTGCTCTCATTCATCACTCATCAAGTGGTGTAAAAGTTGGGACATGTGTGACTGCAGACATGAAGGCCATGTTTACAAGTTTGCACGGGGGTCCTCTCTGTGCACAAAGAAATGTTGGCCAAAATTGATGTCATATGTTAAGCAAAAACACACAGTTCATCAATTAATACTGGTAGAAAATAAAAAAATGCATGCAACTGACCCATCTTTTTCCATTGGTCAAATGCCATTATCCATGTATGGTGTTTTTTTTTTTCTTTTTCCTGTCATCCACTCATTCTGTGCTGTTTTCTTTTACTTTGCCAACATGAAAATTCACAAATTCTAAATGAACTTCAAACCAGCGCTACATCTGTTGACTGTGCGTGGGAGAAAAAGGTAAAAGAGGGGAGCGAGAGGGCACAGGCTGCACTGATGTTCGGTGTTACCCTGAGCTGTCACTTCTTCCATGACACTTAGTCAGAATGCACTGTTGACAATTTTCTTAAAGCCTTTATTATATTCACTGCTTTGGTTCTTGTTTGCTGGCCCAGTTAAAGCACGTAAATAAAACCAATAGATAGATAGATAGATAGATAGATGGGTGGATGTTGGAGGGGGGGTTTGATGCTTTATCTTCTCACAAAAGTAATATGACAGTTTCTATTTTTAGATTACATGCCAGAATATAAGAAGAAGCAAGTGAGAACGAGTATCATTTGACAGCAGAACTTGTGAAAGATGCATCTGTCTAATACACACTGGACTGCCTCTACTGCCTTAGGAAACAATCCCTGTTCAAACAAGCCTTTGAGCTTTCTTGGAAAAGGGAGGGGAGGAGGCTGGCACTTTCTCTGTCTTGTCATCTCGCTGCTTCAGCATCCAGAGATAAAGACATGCATGCAGAGAGACTTTGTTTTCAGTGTTAACTTCATCCTCATTTGTAAAAAGTACTTAGTTCTTTTGTCAGGAGAAGAAGCGCAGCCTTCTCCCAGTGGGACTGTTTCACCCTCGGTGTGCTCCGTTGGTATTTGCAAAAGCTTGAAAAAGGAATTGGGGTGTGCTGCTGCTGAAATTCTGTAAACCTTTTTATTTTTTAGAGTACTGACAGATTGATTGATGAATTGTGTGCTCTTGTGTTAAAATGATGAAAACTCCTACCAAGGAGTTAATAGTTTAAATACTATCATGTTGTCTGAAAACATAAGAGCGTAACATTTTGCCCTCCAAGGCTGGCCTTGTGTGAACGAATAAAGGCGATGAACAGAGGCAGTGTTTCTGTGTGAAAGGGCAAAATGACAATTAACCGAGAAGTTGAATGAGAGGACAGGAAAGGTTGCAAGGTCAGGCCTCCCTGCAGTTTGACGTCAGACTAATGCGCTGTTGGGTTTTTGACCCTTGTCCCTGGGCTGTGCCTTTACAAATAATTCATGTGCCTGCAGACAGGTCCATGTTAAACCAGCATGTGGCAACAACAAAGAAACACTGAAATGTTGGTCTTAAACTCAAGCATGGAATAGGTACGTGGGGTTTAAAGTAAAGAATAAGATGTCAAAGTCAGGAAATCGGCACCAGAAATCACTTTTGTAAAATGACTGAAGCTGAAGCAGTAGGTAAACTGTAAACTGATGACGGGACCTTCCACATGGTACACAACGATGAACATTTGCTTTTATGGCTATTTTAGGTTGGTCTCTGTTCTATTGGTCTACGGCCCAATGGAAATGCTCCATGTTGTTACTACACCAGTAAACAGTAGCAGTATTATAAGCTGAGGTTTTAATTTATTTTTGTTTTTTATGCTTTTTGCTTTTCAATGAGAAAATCGTTACTAGGTTTGGTTACATTATATTGTATGCTGAAGTACAACAGCAGCTCTGTAATTGTTTTTCAAGCCTGTGTTGCAACAAGAAGAGTGTAAATGTACATCTGCACGTCTATATTTGATACTTTCATTTCATATTTTATGCAAACGGTATTATGTTATCTTCGCGGAAGATTGACAGTGTTTCATGTTTTTGTTATGACGTACAAATACATGGTATTGAACATATTTAAAACATTTTTAATGAACTAAATCAAGTTATGTGCATAGCTGTTAACTAAAACATAATTGTAAATAGTCCTAACAGGCTAAAATAGTTTAGAAACATCCAGTATAAAAATGCAGAGAGCCTTGAGGCTCTGGTAGCTGTTGAAGGTATTATTCACATCAACAGAGCAGAAAGTAATTGCATGGAGCTAATATCAATAAAAAAACAGGAATAATTCAGTCACTGATGTATAGTTATTGATCCAGACAGTTGTCGAATCCTCCGCTTCTGTCTTTTGGAGTTTCTGAATTAGTGATTCAGGCTACAACAGATCAACCCCCAGTGTATTAAACACATTAGGGGCATCTGTTAACATGATCCTCGTAGTGCTGCCTCGTCATTACATCATTACACTGCTGTCACCAGCGTGGATGTTTGCTGCAAAGTGAAATGGGTCCATGCTTTTATCATGGATCCAGCTGAAATCAAGCCTCATAGAACCAAGTGGTATTTTTTAAAACTATTGCCAAATTTTGGTGAGCTTGTGCAAATTTTAGCCTCAGTTTCCCATTCCTAGCTGACAGGAGGGAACAGTCAGTGCGGTCTACCCCGGCTGCCATCTGCTTTGTGGTTCTATTAGGCTGACAAGTCAGAGAGAAAAGACTCAAATGTACAAACTACACAGGAACTCTGTTCATTTCCTTTAATGGAGAAACGGGTCAGCGCACAGATAAATTGTCCAACAAGGTGGAATAATCCACAAATCTTTGAGGCAAAAGGTGTCACAGGATGGATGGTGTATAATCTGCAGACAGGTTAAAAACCCAGAAAACTGAAACCATGTCATACACTACAGGCTAGCAGAAACAAAGCCTTTTAGACTACAGACAAAGACAACACAATGTACAGGCAAAGATAACTTAACTACACGTAGGAAGAGGACAAGAAAACTCAGAAGGTGGGATACCAGCTAGGGCAGAAAATGGAGGAGTGTAGAATGAGAAACATCATTACCAACATAAAATAGGAGTAAATAAATCAGTCAATCAGGAGTAACAGGTACATAAAATCTAAAAATTAATCTGAGAAAACAACTTTATGCTTATCACAGGTTTGATTATATGTGCTTTCATAGATAGAATTACTTATAACGTTTTTTTTTTATGTAACAAATTATTTGAGCTACTGTTATCTCTCTGTCTTTTCAAACCAGTCTATCCATCCCCCCCATCACCTCTAACATCAACAAGGCATTTTCATTTACTAGACTGTTGCTTACTTAATAATATTGAAAGAGATCCTTGTGCATAACATAGATCAGCAGTTTGTGAAATACTGAGACCAGCTGACACCAACAACCTGGCACCTTAATGAGGGATATTGAACTCATTATAATGGCAAGTTTTTTCCTTGAACAAAGAGCTTAAAGTCAGGACTTGTCAATGCGTTTGATCAACCCCTGCAACTTTTCAAACACATTTAAGCATAAATAGATGTTTTATGTTGACAGCCAACATACTTTTTGTGTCACCGTTCTGCAGCTCCCGTGTTTTACTTTGGAGAGGTCCAGTATCATGTGGATGAAAGTGACGGCTATGTGGAGGTCAAAGTATGGAGGACAGGAACCGATCTGTCCAAAACGGGGACTGTGACAGTCCGTTCTCGGAAGGTGGAGCGTGCCTCTGCTGAAGGCAGGTTTCCAGTCAAATATTGGTTTTAAATATTTTGAAAATAATTAAATGTATTACTAATCCTCATGTCTTTATTCTATATGTCTCCTCAACAAAATCCCTTTTTTTTTTTTTTTTCCCCCTCTCTCTGTCCTATTTGCAGCTGGTGTTGACTATGTGGGCATAAGTCATATCTTGGACTTTGCCCCAGGTGTCAGCATGCAGACATTTAAGGTCACCATTTTGGATGATATGGGACAACCAGAGCTGGAGGGGGCCGAGAGCTTTGAGTTGGTGCTGAGAATGCCAGTGAATGGTATTCTAGGAGAACCTAGAAAAGCCACAGTCTTCATCAATGACTCACAGTCTGACTGTAAGTAATAACAATTTACCTTTACATATTCGGTTCTGTTTATAGCTTTCAACATGAAATAAACATACTGTATGATAAGCATAGACTACATAAGGTTACAGTCCTGGCCTCGTGATTCATGATGTCTATATTTATTGAATAATTCTCTGTCAAGCCCTTCAGAAAAGTATCTTGATTTCTCTGGTTTTAACACACCAATACGCGCAATGATAATAATAACACATCAATACTATGTTACATGTTATTGTTTTCATTCATTGCATTGTTGTCATATATAGGTCATCCTTGATGCAATGGAAATTTTATCATTGTTCATTTCATTTGATCGCCAGTGCCGAAGGTCCATTTTCGTGAACCGGTTTACAGCGGAGAGGAGAGTGATGGTCAGATAACAGCAACAGTGTACCGCAGTGGTGACATCTGGCACAAATCCTCTGTTCGCTGTTACTCCCGTCAGGGCACCGCACAAGTTGCCTCTGACTTCGAGGAGCGTCCCAACACAGATGCTTCTATCATCACTTTTTCACCAGGTATATTTTATCAAACATTTATGGGTTTTTTTGTTTGTTTTTTTTTTGTATATTTTAAATCGTAATTTTATGTTGAGTTAATGTTAACATTTAAAAGAATGTTATTGCTTTAGAGCAGTGGTTTCTAATCTCTTTTAGAAAGACCCCACTCTTTGCATAGACAGTATGCAGTCCTTATATTGTGCTCACATGCATACCCTATGTCTGTGCTTGTGCACATATGTCCATGAAGACCATAAAGAAAACCTTCCTTAATAATTTATTTTTTGGACAATTTTACAAAAACATTCAGCTTTTTGTACTTCTGTGCAGGAGTAAAAAAAAGAATAACTCCAATTTTAGTTCTCCAAAGACTTCTTTAAAAATTCTGCTATTCCTCTGAGTCAGTTTTTAAATCATTTGGGAACCACTGCTTTGGAGAACAGTCAAATTTGTTTAATCTCTGCTTTTAACTTAAGGCTTTAATTGTTCTGTGTCAACGATTTTTCCCCTCACATTAGGTGAGGTGGAGAAGCCGTGTATCCTGTCACTGGTTGATGATGCATTGTACGAGGAGGTTGAAGAGCTCAGGCTGGTCTTGGGGACACCAAAGAGCAGCTCACAGTTTGGCGCATCAGTTGGATCTCTTAATGAGGCTCTGCTTAAAATAAAGGACACAGCTGACAGTAAGTGAGATAAAGAACAAACTATTGGTCAGATATTTCAGGCTGCGGTACTGAATAGGAAGTTTTCTATAATCTGGCCGTTTTAAGATTTTATTTTGCTGTACTTGCCATCTTTTTATTTTCCAGAACCAATCATTCGGTTTGCAGAAACCAAGTTCAACATTAATGAACCGAAGGAAACTGGGACTGTGGCAACTGTGAAGATCCCTGTGGTACGAGTTGGCGACACATCAAAAGTCTCAGTGGTTCGGGTTCATACCAAAGATGGGTCAGCTGTCTCAGGAATGGATTATTACCCCGTGTCTCAAGGTGAACTTTATAAACACCTTAGAAGTTGTTGTAGAAGTTGTTGTAGGTTCTGTTGGACCTCAGCGCAGCTTTCGACACTGTTGACCATGATATTTTACTGAATCGACTGGAGAGTTGGGTCGGACTCTCCGGTCCAGTGCTCAACTGGTTTGAATCTTACATAAAGAACAGGGATTTCTTTGTTTCAATCGGAAACTCCTCATCAGAGAGGTCAAAGGTCACATGTGGGGTACCTCAAGGTTCAATCCTAGGACCCCTTCTTTTCAATATTTATATGCTCCCACTGGCTCAGGTTATAACAGGAAATAAGATTAGCTACCATAACTACGCGGATGATGCACAGCTTTACATTACGATGTCACCAGGTGACTCTGAACCCATCCAATCACTGAACAGATGCTTAGAACAGATAAATGTCTGGATGTTCCAAAACTTTCTCCAGTTGAACAGAAACAAAACTGAAGTCATTATCTTTGGACCTAAAGAGGAGCGAACTAGAATCAATGCACAGCACAATCCACAGCGATCAGGCCCGAAACCTGGGAGTAGTGATGGACTCTGACCTGAACCTTCAGAGCCACATTAAGACAGTCACAAAGTCGGCCTTTTATCACCTGAAGAACATCTCCAGGATTAAAGGACTAATGTCTCAGCGCAATCTAGAGAAACTCATCCATGTGATTATCTTTAGCCGCATTGATTACTGCAACAGCATCTTCACAGGTCTGACTAATAAATCAATCAAAGAGCTGCAGCTGATCCAGGAAACCAGGAAGATAGAGCACATAACACCAGTTTTAAAGTCCCTACACTGGCTCCCTGTAGCTCAATGAATAGACTTTAAAATACTGTTGTTAGTTTATAAATCACTGAACGGTTTAGCACCACAATACCTTAAAGATCTGTTATTGCTTTACCAACCGTCTAGACCCCTCAGATCTTCTGGTTCTGGTCTGCTCTGCATCCCTAGAACCAGAACCAAACGAGGAGAAGCAGCATTCAGCTTCTATGCACCACAAATCTGGAACAAACTTCCAGAAAACTGTAAAACAGCTGAAACACTGGGTACATTTAAATCTCAACTTATGGTTAAATTAGGGTTAGAGTCCTTGTCAAACGGCGTTTTGACTAAAGTCCGAGAGGTTAGAGTCCTTGTCAAATGGTATTTTTGACTAAATTCCCAGAGGGTTAGAGTCCCAGTTAAACGACGTTTAACTGAAGTCCTAAAAGGGGCGCGGGTTTTAATATTTTTGTCTTTTTTTAATCTTTTTTTTTTCAAAATTTATTTCTCTTTCTCACTGTTTATTCAATGTCACATGCTGTTTTTATTTTGTGCTATACAAACAAAAATTGATTGATTGATTGATTGATTGAAGGTCAGCAGGAATACAAAAATCTGCATAAAAATGATTAAAATTTCTTAAGGAAAAGCAATATTTTCCCAAATGTGCAAAATACAATTGATGTTCACCAAAATATGTAAAAACAGATGTTCTTCGCAAGAATGCTAAAACCAACTTACTATCTGTTTTTTCCTTTGAGTACTATTATTACAAAGACATTTAAAAGTACTCAAAAACTTTAAAAAATCAGCTTTACAAAAACATCACTTTTAAGACATCTTTTTGCTGAATTTTCATTTTGAATTAGTAAAGGTTTAAAATAATTTCCTGTACTTGTAAAAGAAGACACCAAGAAAAAAACAAGTACCAACTAAATTGGCTAGGCATGTTAATTTCTTTCATAAAACGAAGTGAAATGTCTGCAAAACTCTGGTGAAGGGGTCATGTAATTTTTAATTGAATTTCAGTCATCTGTTCATACTCTGCTAGTTGGATGATTCCATTCAACTCTTTCAGAAAGTCTCACATTTAACTTGTGTGGACGAAGACATCCAGCCTTTTTAAAAATGTACCCGCTTTGTAGTTGATTCTTGCATTTCTCATTCCTTTCATACATAGTGTTTCATTTTTTGCAATATTATGTCACAGCATCACTTTTTTTAATCCAAAAGTCTTCAAAAAGATGAAAGACCTTTGAAACTGTGCAGAAACAGAGTCGGGATTCAAACCAACAACCCACTGAGTCTTGGACGCTTAGGGTATCCATGCTCAAAGATCCCTCTCACTGTGGGATCTTTTAAGAAATCTTTATCTAATCAAATGATTAGTTTCTTTTAAGGATTTTCACACCACTTTGCCAGAAATACCAACATACACACTGTCTGGTATTAAAACATCCAGTTTAATGTGTGTTGCCTTTTTGTTTCCTGAGTGGATCCGTACATTAAGCATAATGAAAGAGAACCCTGGCCTTGATGGCGCCTGTTTTTGTTACCGCATAAATATGACAGAGGTGAATACATTACACAAACACTTTTGCTAACGATGTGTTTGTCCTGTTTTTGTGCAATTCATTAGCTGCATTTAAAGCTGTTTGTGACTGTGCCCAGATATCGAGTTTAAACAGGGGGAAAAGCGACATGTCGTAGAGGTGGAGGTGTTGCCTGATGGAGTCAGAGAAATGCGGGAGGCTTTTACAGTCCATCTAAAGCCTGATGAAAACATGGTGGCTGAAACTCAGGTCAGTCATGCTTTCATTCCTTTTACCACAATATTATTATCGCACTTAATTTGGAGAGCTTTACAAACCGTAAATGTGAAAAGATGTATAGAGCCATATTTATTCAGGTCAGTCAGTTCCTGAGAGACTAGGGATCTGTTTTTTAGGAATATGCTGAACAGACAACAGCAGCACTTTGCTGTAATGAAAATATTTCACAATAAATAATAGATCGTTTAAGAAAAGGAAAGAGCAGCCAGCACACTAAAAGAGCCTGAGATAGGAACAGAAAAGGGTGTAGTTTGAAGAAGAAACTGAATAAAGACTTTAAAGACAGGCAGCTGTCATCACTCCCAAACTCTTTCTTGAACAGGTGACGAAAGCTATAGTTTACATTGAGGAGTCCAACAGCATGGCTGATGTCACCTTCCCCTCCTCACCCCATGTCATGTCACTGTTTCATTACGATGATGTCGCCAGGACAGCGGACAACTTCCACCCACCAGCTGGCTACCCAGTCATCTGTGTCACAGTGAGTCAAGCAGCACATCTGACTGGAACTATTTTTAAGAAATTGACACAAAAAAAATAGCACTGCCAACCACAACGATCAACCAAATTTGATCGTTTTCCCTTAATGAAGACAGCAAAACTATATTAGAACACCTCCACCCCACTACCGTCCACCCCCACACCCACCCAGGAAGCTAATAATTAAATTGTCCTCCAGGTTTTGGCCTGCCTGTCATTATAAAGGCACACTGCGCGGTTTAGCTGGGCTGCGGTCCTCCCTCTTTCACACACGGGAGATCACTTCCACTCTCAAAAACTGTCTCGGTGAGACTCTTAAGTGGATTCTCGTGATGTGTTAAGTCATTTGATCCTCAGGTGGCTGCTGTGTGTGGATCGTGAGTGTGTTTGTGTGTGAGCGCGTGAGACAGGAGAGTGGATGTGCTTGTTTTGCTGCAGTGTGGTCAGCTGTGTGCGAGGCTCCCCAAGGAGGCAAAATGAAGTAGTCTTGTCAGAAAAAAAAAAAATCAAAAAAGTGTTGAGTGCTACACCAGAGGGGCTTAGTGTCAACAGGTTTAAAAGCAAATCTGCAGAATCTCTTTAAAGCTCACTTCTTCATCCATTATCTCTACCCTACAAAATATCCAAAAGCTAATTATAAACACTCCATTATAAGAACATAACATATTGAAACATCTGGATTTGATCGTCTCTGCTGTCTTTTATACCCACCCACACCTCCTGTGCCCCATCTTGCAGGCTTGCAACACAAAATACCCAGACTATGACAAGACGGGTCCTATCTGTGTCAGCGAGCACATCAACAACACCCTGACCCGCTACCGCTGGCTCATCAGTGCCCCAGCAGGTCCCGATGGCGTCACCAGCCCCATGAGGGAGGTGGACTTTGACACGTTCTTTACCTCCTCCAAGATGATCACGCTGGACTCGGTCTACTTCCAGGCAGGTTCGAGGGTGCGGTGCGCTGCTCGAGCTGTTAATTCTAATGGGGAGGAAGGTTTGGAGCTCAGCAGCCCCGTTGTCACCATCAGCCAGGAGGAAGGTGAGAGGCAAACACTGAAGGAACCCCGTTCGGTGCATTTCCACTTCCCCAGAGAGAAACAAGAGAAATCTAATAGCGATTTGCTCCCTCACTGCACAAAGAAAGAGCTTTGTTCTTTAGGAATTATGAATCTTCAGGAAATGGGATTTTTAAATATTAAAACGGAGCTTTCTGTTGAGTAATATAAAACCTTCTCTTCTTTGAGAAGCCTGGACTTTTGGGGCTATTGCTTTTTATGTGTGTGCAACACACCTATTTTGAAAAAGACAAGCTCATGAACAAAAATGTAATTAAGGTAGTTTGGACAACTTTGCATTTCAGAAATCTCAGATTTTTTTTTTCCATAGACCTTTTGAGAATTGTGTTTATTCATTTACTTTGAATACCTCTTTTTAAATGGATTGCTACTCCTTCCCAACATTTAACCACTCAAGGACTTGCAACATTTTATGCAATACCAGTAGGTAATGAAAAATGATATTTCTGTCTCCTTCCTAAATTGGTTTCATTTCATCTACTTTGGTGTTAGTTTGAAAATTGACTTTTAGATTGTGAATTAAAGTGATTCTTTATGACATGGATCAGCTTTATGCAAAAATAGAACATTTTAATAACATGTGCACTCTTTTCCCCTCATTATGATGGTTCAAGTATGCCATAATTTAATGTTTCTACAGGCTATTTTCTGAGAATGGTTCAGAGCTATCAGTCATTTCTCAAAAGAGAAAAGAATGCTTGGTTTTTGCTGTTGCTACGCAATCATTTATGCTGTTTTCCACCTACACATCCTGAAAGCAACAAGTCCAGACCTGCTCTCACTGGGTGGTCATTGTGTATTCCTGCAAATATGGAAATCACTACCTGACTTGGTAACAATCATTTGTGTAAAAATCCCCAAATCTATTTTTTCTCTCCCAAAGGAGACTCATGCACATTGGTGAGCCATTCTTACTTTGATTTGCAGTCGGTGCTTTTGTCTCCGCTTTTATTTTCTGTCGTAAAAAAAGGTATGTGTCAGCCTCGGAAGATGGGAACTGTGGGTGCTGAACCTTTCTCTGCAAAGCTGCGCTACACCGGAGCAGACAACCCAAAGCACCCTAACCTCATCAAAGTGACCATCACCATGCCTCACATAGATGGTAAGTTTGGAGCTGGAGGCAGGTCTGCTTCAATCGATGAAGTCAAGTGTAATGTAGTGTGAGTAATATTCACCACTGGGTATCAGCAGCAGCATGGCAGCCAGAATATTGATTGAATCCTGGCAAAAAAAAAAAAAAAAAAAAGACCAGCATCAAGGCTACTCCTTGGTATTAATTGTTTTGTTTTTACTTCTCTATTCATCGCTTATTAAGCTTATTGTATTTTTTTTCCAATTCTTTGCTATCAAACCTTTTTACATTTTGCCCCTCAAGAATATAATCAATATAATTCATTATTGCTTATGTGATAGACTTAAGTAACAATAATAATAGTACAAATGTGTGTAAAATATTGGAGTAGGGCAGGCTTTTCTATTAAGTTTCCTTTAGTCTTATAACAACTGAAGGTAACATAGTTACTTGATTGTGCTTTAAAATGGCACAATGTATGTATGTAAAAAATAGATATTGTAGCCCCTTTATAAACAATTGGTAAGATTAATTTGGGAATAAACTGAGCTCAAACATGGAAAATAAAATGACATTCTGACTGCATTAGCAAAACCATCAAACAGTGAAGATTATTTTTTGCAGTTTTAAAAAGAGTAAGCTTACAAATTCCTTTAAATCCTAAATTTAATTTTTAAACAATTTGAAGTCATTTTTATTTGTCTGTGCTGAAACCATCAAATCAAATGAAATAATATTCTCATTCTCAATGAAGAAATATAAAAATTTTAGATCTGTGGTGTGTCTTAGAATTCAATTATTTGGGGTGTGCTGTGGTGGTGCAGGGGTTAAGCACAACCCATGTATGGAGGCCTTAGTCCTCGATGTCACAGGTTCAAATCCCAACCTGGTGACCTTTGCTGTATGTCTTTCCCCCTCTCTCATTACCAACCTTCATGCCAATTAACTATCAAATAAAGGCCACAAGAGCCAATAAAACTGCCAATAAAACCTATTAAAAAAAATCAATTATTTCTGGGAGTGGCTTGGTTTGACATTTCCTTCATCTGACTCTGATTATGTAAAAAACTGGACATGTTTCAGAGCACTATTCATTACATCCTCTGAAAATAGAGAAGGCACAACTGTGAACACACTAAAACATTGCTGTCCACCTAAACAAACAGTCTGGGTAAGAACAAATGTTAAATATTTTAGTGTCTAAAAAAGCTGTTAGAGACATATTATAAAGGACTTATAGTTGTAACTAGAGCAAAAGGTGACTGTACAAAGTGTTGCTGTGCGGAACAAAATCCAAATGTAGGTCACACTTTTTAGACTATTTAGAAATCAGTTTGAGAGAAATGCATCATTTTACATTCACCTTCCAACTACACACTGCTTTATGTTGGTCTTTCATATAACATCCCACTAAAATAAAGTTTTGCAAAGCATGGCATCTCTCAAAGACACCTGACCATGCCTGGAATCTTTTCCCATTCAATTTTGCAGGTATGCTTCCAGTAATCTCCACTCGGCCCCTCATGAACTTTGACCTGACTCTGAGTCCAGATGGAACCCGAGTCGGAAACCACCGGTGTTCAAATTTGCTTGACTTCAACGAGGTCACCACAGGTCACAGCTTCATCACTGCTTCGACACGCAGCCCAGAGAGCATGGGGGAGTCTGCGCCCTACCAGTTCAGCAGCTCTCTGCGGGGGAACAGCACGCTGCGCTTCTACAGGAACCTGAACCTGGAAGCATGTCTGTGGGAGTTCAGCAGCTACTACCACATGTCTGAGCTGCTGACGGACTGTGGAGGTACAATAGGCACAGACGGACAGGTGTGTGTAACCTTTGTCCGAAACTGCTTTTAAAATTCAATTTAGAGATTGTGTGTGTATTTGGCCGACTGCTGCCTTTGTGTGGATTGTTGCCCGTTTGTGCTCTGTTGCGTATGCTCAGTCTATTTACACACCGACGTCTGAATGAGGAGGCGACACAGACGGAGTAGCACCATATCTCTTTTTCTCCTTTAAATGTTTCATTCAGTGGAGGTTTGTGCATTTGTTTGCTAATTCCGGACACCCGTTTGTGATGTCAGTGAGAAAGTACACACAAGCACACAAAACACTCAAAGTTTCTCTAGAGTCTAGACAGCTATTGATTCGCTTAATGTTGAACACTGCTTAGATTGACACAAAACTGTTAACATCATCAATTGAAAGCCATTATACTTGAAGATTTCCACAAATCTATCTTTCAAACGATTTTTAGACAGCTCTGTCAAACATACTTATTGTGATCAGATCCTTAGAAAATCAAAATTTCTGTTTACATTTACAGTCTGCAGGTGTTGTGGTGTTTACTCTGCAATTTTGCAGTGGTTCTTATATAGTTTCTTAGAAAATGACCCCTGCTCATGTCTTTTGTTCTCCTCCAGCCTTTGAACTTTCCACTTCTTTTTTGCTGATTAGACTGATGAATGTGTGGAGTTTGGTATAAATGTGAGTGCGTATGCAATGCAGAGGGAGATGGAGAGGAGGTAAAAAAATAACTTTTGCTGGCAACACACAGCAGTTACATGCAAGGGTTGTGATCCACAAGACCCATGTCCCAGTTGTAATTGTCCTGGGAAAAAAAAACAACAACAAAAAAACATTTCCAAGTAATCACTGCCTTCTGGTTCCAGGTGGATACATAAATCAAAGAGCACAGATTAGTTGACACTAACTGCAATAAAGATTTAATTTTAAAAATAACGAGCTGAAATCTGAAAAGTGTGACATTGACGGGGATGCATCAGACAGGTCAGTGATGATGTTACAGAGGCATTCAAAGCAGGGCTATGTTATAAAACAATATCCCAATTTTTGGGCGTCTCTTGGAGCAATGCTCAGTCCATCGTGTGAAAATAGAAAGAACATGGCACAGCAATAAATTTACTAGAGCATGGGATTTTCTCATCCAGCTTGGTAGAATATAGAATATGAATATCCAAATCATGTTCACTCTACACCAGTCAAATATAATGTGTAAGTTCTGTATGTTTTAAAGATGAACTTCTAATCTAATTTCAGTGAAGTCCTGTGATTCAAATCTTTAAAGGCAGAGTAAATAAAACCAAAATATTGGTGTACAGTGACATCTAGTGGTAGCATTTTTACAAAATGCTACCACATTTAAATAACACTAAATAACTTGCAGTGAATTATTTATTATTTAATTATGTTAATAATATGTATATAATATTCAGTTGTGATCAGTAGAAAGCTTTTAATTGTTGAAACAAGTTGCTTTGAAAGGTAAAAGAGATGTCAGTATCAGCCTCCATCACTGGTTGTTTGTGTACAACACAAGGAGGCGTTTCTGCATCCTGAACCCACTGAGTAGGAGTGGAAGACTTCAAGGACCTTGAGGAGGAGAGCACTGTGTTCATCTGTTACATCTTTTCTGTACTTATTATAGGTTTTCAGCCTACAATCATTCCTTAATCTGAAAGATTGTGAAATGTTTTACTAAACTGCTTAAAGTAAATACCAAGTACTGTACCTTTTTCTCCCAACCCCACTAGGGACAAGGGTGTACAGAAAATGGATGGATGGATGTACTGTTTTATATTAAAATATGAGCTTCACTCTATGAGAGACTTATCTAAATAACAAAACTATAAAAAAAAATCTGATGTCTGCATTCAGTTATTTTTAAGCTAAATAGAAACAACTAATTTCCACTTGAAATTTCCTGCAGGTGCTGAACTTGGTCCAATCTTACGTAACCCTGCGTGTGCCTCTCTACGTGTCTTATGTGTTCCACTCACCCCTGGGCACCGGTGGCTGGCAGCACTTTGACCTCCAGTCAGAGCTGCGTCTCACTTTTGTGTATGACACAGCAATCCTGTGGCAGGAGGGCATCAGCAGCCCCCCACAGGCAGAGCTCCAGGGTAAGTCCCCATATCAGAAAGAGTAATGTTTCTTTAAAGAAATGAATTTTCTTTTGAATTTATATATATATATATATATATATATATATATATATTTTTTTTTTTTTTTTTTTTTTTTTTTTTTTCATAGGATCGTTGTATCCTACCAGCATGCGCATCAATGAGCAGGGACGTTTGGTGATGAATTTCCGCACCAAAGCTCATTTCAGGGGTCTGTTTGTTGAGTCTCATTCTTCAGGCAGAATCGAAAGAACCGGTAAAACTGACTGACATGATCTTACAATGAGATTTGCTGATTCCTAAAACAAAAATAAATATTGTTGATGCTGATATCACTTTTAAGCTTTTTAAAATGTCTCTAGCAACATCCAGGTCATCCACGGTGATTAGTGTGGACCACCCAGGCCTGACCTTTAACCTCACCTTAGTGAGGACTGAGCCCACCTACAACCAGCCATTCCAGCAATGGACCTTCCTCTCCGATTTTGCTGTAAGAGGACATGCAGTTTTTTTCATGCCATGATTAGGACAGTATGAGACTCATTGGGTGCTAACCTTAGGTATTATTGTACTTCTTCAAAAGTGTTAAACATCTCCAACCTGTAATAGATTGTATTTAACAGAGAAGCAACAATTACTCTGAGTGCTGTTAACATTATATAAAATATTGATATAAAGCTCAGATGAATCCCCCCAAAAATTATAGAACTGAAAAGTTTTATTTTTGAAATTCAATTCATAGAGGCGGTATTTCTGCCTTTTTTGAGAAATATTCTATAAAAACCTGTTTTTAACTGGTCTTATGTAATATTTCCTTTCTTTTAACAAACAAATTTTTGGAAAACCCTTTACTTTTGTATTTTTCATATACAGATCAGAGATTATTCTGGAACATACACAGTGAATTTGATCCCATGTACAACGTCTCAGAACAAGGAATACACGGTTCCACCTGTTTGCAATCCCAGAGAATATCTCACTTTTGATCTCGACATTAGATTTCAGCAAGTAAGTGTAATCCTTTGAAGGAAAATCCACTCATGAAAAATTTGCATTTATTTCACTCTCAATTTTTGTCTTTACTCACTGACATAGCTTAATCTCTCTGTAGGTGAGCGACCCAGTTGCAGTGGAATTTAGTCTGAATACTCAGATGTTCTTGCTGTCCAAGAAGAGCATATGGCTTTCTGATGGCTCTATGGGTTTTGAACAGGAAAGTGACGTCACGTTTTCTGAAGGTGAGACTTCCCATTTCCTGTGTTCATTTGGCAAAGCTGCATGCCATTCAAGATTTACAATGTTAGCATATAGAATTGACACTTTCTTTGCTTCTTTTAGGTGACACAATATATGGTCGTGTCATGGTGGATCCAGTGCAGAATCTGGGAGATTCTTTCTTCTGCAGCATAGAGAAGGTGTTTCTCTGCACTGGTGCTGATGGCTATGTGCCCAAATATAATCCAACTAAGTTTGAATTTGGCTGTCTCGCTGACTCTCC
Organism: Poecilia mexicana; assembly: GCF_051168715.1. NCBI lineage: Eukaryota > Metazoa > Chordata > Actinopteri > Cyprinodontiformes > Poeciliidae > Poecilia > Poecilia mexicana. Next base: position 6,749,592 of record NW_028263383.1, on the reverse strand, counting down.
ATCCTTGCTGTACAGATTCAAGATTCTTGTGAGTAAACAAAAGTCTTAAAACTTAAAAGTGTGACTTTTTTTTTTTCCTCTACCTTCTTTTATCTAAAAATCAATATCGTTTGACTTGCCAGGACAAGGCCCAGCCAGAGACTCAGGCACGTGTGTTTGGAGATGTCAGTTTCAATGCGGTGCTGGCAGTAGACGACCCATCAGCTGTATCTCTTGTCAGAAAGTCAGGATCTGATGGGTTTAGGCTGGACTCTACAGCCATGTTCCAGGTATGCTATGTCTCACTGATGGAAGCTTTTTAGCCTTTCTGCCATTTAATCCATTAACCATTTTTATAAAGACCAGAGGAGATTCCATGCTGTAAATGCTTGAGGCAGAAGAATGGATTTACTAGTGTTTTGAATCGGGGGTCTTACACTCCTTGAAGATCAATGTTCTTCAACTTTGTGTTTTTGTGTCTACTTCAGTACACCTGAATAAAATGTTAAGGTCATCAGCAAGGTTCTGTAGAACATGGCTGTATGCTGAGGAGGCAATTAAGCCGTTTTATGCAGGTGTGTTAGACCAGAAAGACATCTAAAAGTTGCAGGACACCAACACATAAGGACTGGAGTTAAAAACTGACTAAATTGTCTTTAATATCTTGCGGTATCACTGAAAAAAACAGTATGTGTCTATTTCCTGGAAAGTATGGGCTGTGAATGTGACTATTTTGATAGTAAACAAAATGCTTTTACATATGTGCTTTATGCAGTAGAATGTAGAGAATGCAGAATTACTGAGACCGTTTTTCTCAGTGTTCATAGCTATTCTCATCCTCAGGTTGCTGCAGGGCGCGAATGGTTTATACACACCATTTACACCGTTCGCTCCAAAGAGAACACCAACAGGGGCATTGGGAGACGCAGCCTAGAGTACCACTCTTTTGTTTCCACTCTGACATCATCAGGCACAAAAAGCCATCGCAGAAAAAGATCTGCTCACAACAAAATCCCAGCAGTCGCAGAAGATATCGGAGTAGAAAACAACCGAGGGACCAACATTATGCATATTGCTTTAGACCGCACCAAGAGAAGATTGAGGGGATCAGATGAGTTGTTCCCTGGTGACCGAGAACTTGGTGAGCTGAACACTGACGACCAAGAGGAAAGTCTAGTGAGCATTGTGGGGGTCCTGGTGGGGCTGCTGCTGACAGTCCTCATTATTGTTACCATTGCACTGGTACTGAAATCCAGACAAAAGGATGGGAAGGAGGTATGGAGCGAGGGAGTGCGGGAGGTGGTGAAAGGTTCTGTCAGCACCGAACCCATGCTGGTGGTGAGGATGCAGGACTGCCACAACAGCTCTGAGGTCTGAGCCATGAATGCATGAATTGGACAGACGGACACACAGAATACGTGGGAGGAGATTTTATATATTCCTTTTCTTTTTCTGAGTTACTTTTACAACACCAAAAACATTCAGTTGAGCAAATGATCTTAGAGTGTGCCTGTTAATGTTACCACTGAACTGAATTCACGTGAGTGCACTCAGTACAGCACCATCATGCCATGTTTTTATTTCTCATTTCAGCTTCTGCTGTTAAAAACCATAGTGTTTTTCATCTTGGGTAAAGACTTTATTGTGTCTAAAAGTGCCTGAAGAAACGAATCCTTCAGGACAGTCGACCCCAGTGTTCATAGGGATGATGCAGACTAAGTGAAAAATACATTGCTGGAGGAAGGTAGCATTCAGTATGAAAACCTTCAATAAAAACATGAAGGAATCACAGTATTTCAGTATCAACACAAAAGTTTTAAGCAGAAATGTCATACCATGATTCAAGTTTTTTTTTTAATTTAAAATCAAAAGCAACAACTATTCCTATAATCCAGTCATAATAATAATAATGTTTTCTATTTGCATTATTCCTTGTGGCGTTGCAGTAAGATTGATTGCATTTGCAATAAATTAGCAACAGAAGTTTGTTTCTGGAGCAGTGAGTTGTACTTTTCAGACAACTGGACAGCAGTGGAGCTAAAATTATTTTGCCTGCTTTGATAATCATGTTTATGAACATGTCCATGTGAAGGTGACTTGTCTGAACATGACTACTTAAAGTGCTGTTTACAGCTGCACGTCAAAATATATTAATCTTAAATTGTGGCTTCCATAGAGTGAACATTTTTATTCCTGCAATTAGTGGAGTATTTTTCACAGGTTAATAACAGGCTATGAATCGAGATGAAAGCTGAATTGAGATGAAAGCTGAATCAAAATGATTCAGCATTTGATTGCAATAAATGAGCAATCTGTATATTTGCTCTGTTTTGGCAGCAAATGATCACCAGAGAAGAAACATTGGCTTCTGTAAATTATTAACAACACCACTGAGAACAGGTCAGATTTTAGGTTAAAAAAAAAGAGCAGTGTTGTTACATCCTTTTATGATGAATATTAATTTGTCAGTGCATGACATCTTGTTTTTTTTTTTCATTCTCCACCCTCATCAGAAAACTTGCTCTAAATTATTGAACTAATTATTAAATTCTCAGTTTTTAAAGCAATCAGTAATTTCTTCAAGTCATTCTCCTAATCTTTTAAAGTTGAATATGCATCCCATTTAAAGTAGTTTATATCCTCCATTTTTTTATTTATATTCTATCTGATGCTTGTTAATTACTTGGAATATCTGCTCAGATAGCTAGCTTGCAACAGTGTGCAAATCCAGAAATCATACAGAGCTTAAATATGTCAAAGAAACTTTTAAGATTTTAAGAAAATCTTAAAAGTAACTCTTGTTGCAACACATTAATGTCAAAAAAGTTCAACAGAGACATCAGTTCAAGATTATATTAATTGTAGTTATTGATGGTACAGTTGTTGTTCTTTGAGCTGGACACTGAAAAGAGAGGGAAGAGGTTTGAGGTAAAAGAGAGGTTTGGAAGCATTTAGGGCTAGTCAAAAGAAGACAAGAAGGTGATTTCTGTCTTAGCAGCAGCAATGCTGGATGATTTTTCTGCTTGATATTTGTCTTAGATCATCTTTAGTTGTGAGAGCGCTGTTGACTGGCAATGAGCCTGTTTCACAGTATGACCACAGGTCATCGATTCAATCTCACAACCAAAGATTTTCAACGAGAGAAACTGACAGCTGCAATGCAAATTAGCATAAATGTTACTTGTAACTTCCCAGCTGTAGTTTGCTACCTTAATAAGGGCAAGAGCCTCTCAGTTCTAAACTGTAAAGGTCTTAGTCTTTGTGACCAAAATATTCCCAAACAGCCAAAATTGTCTTTTGTGTTACTGATTGAAAAGTAAAACACCAGCAGTGTGAAGGGGCATGCATGTTGGTGAGCACGTCACTGTGCAATCTGTGCTCTAGACAGGAGAAAACTCTGATTACTCTTGTTCCTTTCCTGGCAGCTTGTAGAGACAGTTTTAAACAGTAGGAAAGTACAACAATGAAAACACCCCTGCTGTCATCAAACAGTGGAGGTTCTAGTACTTACCATTTCACCGTTACATTTTCTGCAGGCTGCAAAAGATAATTAAGGATACTGGGGATATATTAGAAAGGTGAAAGGTTGCAGTATCCATTTTGCCATTTTAGCATACTTTTGAACACAAAGGACATCTTCTATTACTGTACTTGTTTTTTAAGAAGATCAGCAAGCATCCTGTGGAGTGTTTTCTGGAAAGATTTGTCAGGATTTCCCAATTTATAGAGGAAAATAAAACACAAAATGACAGTCACTTCCTTATTATAGCTTATCTTAACTGTGCATATCTAATTTCAGTAGATAAGCAACATCTGAAAGGACTTTTGCTCAATTATTAGTTAATTTAATCATTGTATGTATTAATTTTTTTATATACCTTATGACATTGTATTATATTTTTCCAACTATGTTTCTTTTTTTTTTAACTCTGTTGTGTGCTTACTTGTATGAACCATTTTGATTATTGGTGAACCACTATGTTTCTGATAGAATATTGTCATATTTATTAAATGTTAATGTAAAGTTGTTTTCTTTTTAAACACAGGTTAAGGTATGCTTGTAAAAAAAATGCTCATCTCAGGAGTTTTTTCTTTTGCTTTGAATAGGCACAGTGTTGTAGTTTTGACTGAAGAGAACCTCCACAAAGCCACTTTCAGCCTCTTTGTTACACTACTGATTAGTCTGGTGCTGTGATTATGAAAAGATATACTCACAATTGAAGATCTGACCTCTCTTTCTCCCACATTGTGTATTTCTCAGCTTTATTTCTGGGCAGTGCTGTGTAGATTTGTTGTTTTGGGACAAGCAATCCACACAAACGAGCTGCTTATGGGACAAAGTATAGATTTTGCCATTTCACATACGTCCATGATTTTTATTAAGATCACTTCTGAAATGTACCGTTTATGTGTATTGTTAAATCAGTGTCTTACTCTGCTTTGAACATGTTCAGATCAGTGTGGTTGGATGTTTGTCTCATGATGCTGTGAGTCATCACTGTATAAATATGGCTGATATTTATCAGGGTAAGCTGATGTGGTGATAATGTGTGAATCATTTGGAAATGCTAAGATATAAGAGCCTGCTGAGACCTAACTCTGATTTTTTTTTTTTGTACCCTGATGAATAAGAAAATGCCACTGTCAATAATTTTAAATGCACTTTTTTGCATCACTTCACTCACATGTCACTACAAGCTATGCAATGTAACTTTCACTCCACAGCCAGTCATCTCCATAGACACCAGAATTTCAGCACAATCAATCTTGGTATCGTCTTTTTATGAATTGATTTTTATGTAAATGTAATTAATAATAAATATTATTTACTGCTCCTTGCTCGTGAGTTATTTTTTAACCTGTATTTGTAGAGTTTCATGTTATGTGTGTAAAATACAAATATGAATTATGGCATGTTAAAGTAAATATTGATTATTTTCTTCAATATTTTAAAAATAACATATGTTGGGAGTAATTACCAAAGCATTGCAGAACAAGCATCACAGCTCTGTCAAAACTATTACAACATCATTGTAGGAAACCATAATCATATCGACCTAAAATATAAATGTTGCACAGTCACTAAACAGCTTGAGAGTATGACATATGACTGTTCAATGATAATTTATAACCTAGGTCATAAAAAATAGAAATTTGTCTCAGAAACAGTAAGTAGTCTTTATGTGCAGTAAGTTTTGTAATAGCATTTGGTCTTGGTGTTATTTGAACTGGTCTTGGACAAAATAAGTCTTAGAGAATTTAACTGCACTTTTCCTGATTAACACATTTGTAAAATTAGGTTTCATTGTGTAACCTCTGCAAACTAGGGCATTATGGGAATTCACTTTTTTTTTCTGTTTTCTTTTTTTTTTTTTTAAGAAAATCATGACAGAACAGCTAAGGTTTACTGCAAAAGGTTTTGTGTGTAGACCTACCCAAGAAGACCAGTTGTTAAACGTGTCCACAGTCAAAAAGTGCATGAAAAATAGATTTAGGTCTGAAAGTGTGTACATTCATGTAACAAAGTTATTGCTGCTTTTTATTTTATTTTATATCAAAAAGATGCTTGTTTTTTCAGTGAAATACGGGATAAATCTCATATTAAAGTTTTTTTTTTTAAGAAACAGTCTGGTTAAAAGAAGTAGAAATAGTCCGATTTCTTTTAACCACGAAAGACTGAGTGTTTGGCTTGGGCATACTTTTGAGATCCAATGTATTTCTTACTTGGAATTTATTTTCCTTCTCCTTCCAGGAAGAAATGTTTTCGAATTAAAGGTTGTTTCTAAAACAACATGCGAGAGATTATTTATTTTTAAAATACAAACAAGCCTTTGTTATAATTATATATTGAGTGGAAAGCTAGCGGACATAAGTGAGCAGTATTAAACATTTATGGGAGACATTTTTTACATGCCAAAACTATAAGTTAATCGACGGAAGAAATATAAAAGATTGATTTAAAATGTGTTTTATATTCGGTGAAAGCGGCCAGAAAGCGTAAAGTCTGATTGGTTAGAACGGAGAATGACGCAACACAAAGTCCCCGCTCACCTCCTTTCCTCCCCTTCCCCTCACTTCCTGTAGGAGCAGCGGTGTGTTGATAAACTGCCGCTGTTGGCTCGTAAACATGGCGACCGCTGGAGCAGCTGGAGACGACCTGAAGAAAGAGCTCACATGCGCTATTTGTTTGGACTTTTTCAAAGACCCAGTCATACTGAAGTGCGGTCATAATTTCTGTCGCTTTTGTATCTGCATGCACTGGGATGAAAATGGCGGAGACTACGGGTATCAGTGTCCTCAGTGCCGGACTGTAAGTTGATACACGCTAACTGCTTTTTTCCCCCTGTCTTTTTGTTTGTTTGTTTGTTTGTTTTTTACAGACATTGAAGATTGTTTTTTACGCAGGAAATTAATAACGAACAGTTTCATCATTTTTACCAAAGTTATTTTTCAGGAAAACCTTAAGCTTAAAGAGGACTTGAACAATTGTTTTTGTTTTGTTAATAAAAATAACGTAAAAGGTTTAACCAAACAGCAGGTTTACTTTAGAAATGTGAAGTCGCATCGATTAGCTCTACTCGGCACTGTCTTTGGATACAGTTGCTATGACATCTCGTTTTAGCTAACGGAAGTTTAGTTACCTAACAATGTATCTGTTGATTTCTGTTTTCTCAGGTATTCAACAAGAGGAGCTTCACCAAAAACTACTTGGTGCAGAATCTAGTTTCAAAACTGGACGACCTGGAGCATCTGGGTTCTCCTTCTGCTCCTTCCAAGTCTATGAAACCGGATGGAAAGTGTCAACAACATGGTGAAGAGCTCAAACTCTACTGCCAAACTGATAAGAGGCCCATTTGTGTTGTCTGCAGGGAATCAAGAGCTCACAGGTTGGTTGTGGCCTTCCTTTAGAAAACTTGAAACACTTCAGCTGTTTATTTCTTCAACATACTATGTGCTGAAATGGGCTAATAATGTGAAACTCTTAGACTATACCACAATCAACTTTTTTTTTTACAGACTTAAGTGTTTTCCACTAACACGTAATAAACCAATACATGTGTATAAGTTGTTGTCATTTCATAATTTAATTGTTGTTATGGTATGATTTAAAATTGCGTAAGGCTTCTAGTACTTAGAAGCTTTTTGGAGATTTGATCATGTATTGTTTTCTGCATAACTTGGATTGCATCCTATGTAGATTAAATGACCTTTCATGCTTCATTGCACTGCTTAGCTCTGCATGAACAGTGTTGCAGCTTACACACCACAAAGGCTTTGGAGCCACACGTAGATAAGAAGGGCACATAGACATAAACTCCTTATAGGGAGTAGTTTAGAAGTAGATAAAAACCAGTTGCGCCTTGGTCTCTGTGCCTGTATCGGTCTGAACCTTAAAGTGAACTAAGCAGAGGCCTGGCGCTGCAGACAGGTGGGTGACTCTCTGTTTGTAACTGAACATATTGATTGATTGCATTGTTCCAATAACTGCCTTAAAATGTAGATTAAACTGAGGTAAACGCAATCTTTTCTCTTTATTCCTTATTCTGAGGTACTGTGATCGGGTCTCAGTCAAGATCTCGAATTATTCACGAGGCTTTTTAATTGCGTTTAGATATGGACTTTGACTGGGCCATTCTGTCACATTGATCTGTGATAACCTTTGCCCCCGGTTCAAGTGTTTTGCAGCCCATAGCCGGTTTTCTTGGAGGATTGCCATAAATTTAGCTCTATCCATCTTATATTGACTCATTGGCTTCTCTGTCCTGGTTGAAGAAGAGCCTTTCCACAGAATGCGACTGCTGCCATCATATCTTACTATAGAATTGATGTATTCGAGGTGAAACGCAGTTATTTTGTTATTTATTGTGTTTTGCATTGTTCTCATCCATTAAGATCATTTTCACGAGCAGATGGAAATTATTAGCATTCTAAATATTATCATATTACTTTCTGAATATTCCCCTTTATAAACTTTGATATTGTGCCTCTTAGATTGTTTCACATTTTGTCAGATTTTCAGCCACCTGGTCAGTGTCTTCTTATCTTTTAAGAAGTATCTTTTAATAAAAAGTGTTTTTGTGTTGTGCTTTAAAATATAATAAAAACTACATGAAAACAGGACAAATCGAAATATCGTGAAGAGAAACTGTATTGAAACCCCTTTCTCATATGAAAACATCTGTGCAAAGTAAGCTCAGTGGTGAATGAAAAATGTCAGTTGATTCAATTATTCAAAGACTTTTTTATTGTCATACCACATTCCTTGTTTGTGACATAAGGCCAAAACAAAGTTTTACAGATTAGAGTAAACTACAACTGTACTTTAAGCTTTAACAAAGAGGAGAAAAGCAATGCGACTGCACTAATTTTTGAAATTTGCTTAACAAAAAAGATACTTTTCAAATGCTACATAATTTTTCTTTATTTAATTTGGCAAATCAGTAAAGTGTGTCATTTTGTAAGTGCATTTGGAAATTTTAAAACAGAAAATGACAATAGCAATGTTTGTTTGACTCAAATGACATGCAGAGCAGGCTAGCCTTTGTGTGCCATCTTGTGAGTTGGGGACAATAACACCAAGATCTGTGTTTTTATTAAGAAAGCTCCATACCAAGTTGTAAATAACTGGAGTAGTGAACATAGGCTATGTTTTTCAGACACCATCAGGTGGCTCCAGTGCCAGAAGTTGTGAATGATATGAAGGTAAGATCAGTCTCTAAAACTGCAAATCTAAATGGTAAATTTAGAGGATTTACTATACATCCTACTTGTAACATTGACATTTTTTTTTCACTTGTTTATTATGTTCTGTTTTTTTTTTTTGTCTACATACATTATGATGCTCATTTATTTTAGATGGAGTTGAAAGTGAGGCTTATGGAGCTCAACTGGCAGAAGTCACAGTATGCCAAAATTAAGACAACAGATGAAAGGACTAAAAATGACATTCGGGTATGTAAAGTTCAATTTATTTCCGTTGGTTGTTGGAAAAAAACGTCTTGCATTGTGTTAAGTATTGCTTTAATCTTAATATTTTGTAATTTTTGTATAACAGTGAACTAAATTAAGCTCTGTACTGGGTAAAATGTTTGTTTGTAGTAAGAATACAGACATATAGACAACTTGATCTCCATTTAGTATTCAGTTATTTCAACATAAATTCTCCCATATTGATGTCTAAGATTTTTGTCAGAATTACAGCCATATTACATATGACACCACTGGTCTCTGCAGAGAACAAGTATGTTGTCCGAGGGAAAAATTAGGACATCCCACTGTCAAACAGGTAGTCTTACCCCAGATGCTTTAAATAACTACCAGTCCCTTGTAACAAGGACATTTTGCCCTGTAATAGAAAGTTTCGGTTTTAACTGATGATACTTTTTACCATTTATTTACTGATTATATCTGCTGTGTTTTGTGATTTCGGCAAGATGTGTTTTTCCATTAAAAAAGTTTCCAGATAATGTTTAGATGTTTCCACAGCTGTGATAGTATAAGAGACCTGAAGACATCTTGGGTAAAATCCTTGATCTGGCTATTGTCTTAAAGGACTGACATGTGTGGAATGTAGTTTGTACCCTTGTTTGATCCTGCACCCATTAGTAACTGACAAAGAAGAATTAGAAGTTTCTCCTGAAATCCTTATCTGCTCTCTTCCCTGCCATAAAAATTATCCCCTCCAAGAGGTGAGGGATAGTTTATGAGGTGGGGGTCAGGATTGTCTCTGTTGTCCATCTGGCAATAGAGATGAGACCAGTCTGTGGGTGGGTCTTTTCCTTGGCTATATAGTCCCACCAAGGAAATGTGTGTCGTTCAGGGCTCTTCTCCTGACTGCGCTCAGTGAGACGGGTCTTCTAACGCTTTTGCCTTCGAATAAAGAAACTTGAAGACAAAGATTAATCTTTCTCTACTTATTGAAACAGATTCTCGTTCCTTAATAAAAATTCTACAACAGCCCCAAACCTCACTTTCAGGTGATTTTTTTTTTTTTTTTTTTTGTGAGAGGTTTTTTGCATTTATAGCCGTTCTCAGATTGCCCCAAGGCAGCTGTGGCTACAATCCAGTAGGTTGCCACCATCAACGTCATTTTTATTATTTTTAAGTCATCCTGCAGCATGTCTGTAAGATGAAGATCTTGTCTTTAACTCTACTTGAGTCCCTCAGTTCAAATTTAATAAAAAGCTAGTGACACACTTTATTTCATAACTTTCAGCTACTCCTTTCATTTACTGGTATGTTTGGGTGATTGCCAGGTTAGCCATTCTAGTTCTGCCTTAGCTTTATTTTTTTTAACAGATAGTTTCACATTTTACTCAAGCGCCCTCTGAGGAACAATAGAACTCATGGTGGGTTTTATGATGGTGAGCCAGGTCCTTCTGCAGCACAGCATTCACAAACTCTGACACTTCCAGGTCCATAAGTCGGTTAGCATGAGTGTCTTTTTCCTGAATGCTGTATTTGTTTTATGTCTAGCATCGCATTGATTTATTGCTTGAATGTATCAGTTGTAAAAAATTAAGTTGAACAGCCATGTGTCCAAATGTAAGAAACTCAGTCATGTACGGTGTCTGATTTCTTCAAATTGATCCTATATCCATTATTTTACCATAAATATTAAAACTTCTCTGTCTTCTAGCTGAAGAAGCAACGACTCAAGGAGAAGATTGAAGCAGATGTAGGCGCCTTGGTCCAGTTCTTGTTGGATGAGAGAGATTCTCTTCTGGAGAGCTTGGATGCTGAGGAAGCAGCCTCTCTGGCCGTCATTGACGACAACCTGGAGTTTGTTGAGAGTGAAGCAGCAGATGTGGACAAACTCATAGCAGATATTCATAATCACATTGGTGGGAAGACTAACTTTGAGGTGAGTTGAACATGAAGGCATCATCGCAGTGTGCTGAAAAGACATTAAAAATCAGATAAAAATGGTCTTGTAGACAGTTGCACCAGTTGAACCAAAACCTTTAATGAATACTGTTACTTTGGTTAACGTGCAGTAAATTATTAATAACATCCAGCATAACAATTAAGGTAACATCTAATTTTACTCCAACAGAGCCTTTCTGGAACATTTAATGAGTAAGTAACCTACAACTGAAGACCATCATTAAATAAAATAAAAAATAAAAAAAAAAGAGTATAAAAGGTTAACGTATTTGTTTCCTCTCCAGAGCAATACATCGCAAGTCTTTCACATCCCTTGAGCCGGTCAGTTGTACGACTGAATTTACAGACTTCTCAGGGCCTTTCCAACTCATCATGTGGAAGAAGATGATGCACGTTCTGCACACCAGTAGGTGTAGGCAGCAGAAATAGTGCCACAATAGTAATTCATCATGATTAAAGTAAGGTGAACTAAACTTTCCGTATTTCTCCCTGCATAGTGCCTCAGAACCTGACCTTAGACCCTGACACCGCTCACGCGAACCTCCTTATCTCAGACTTTGACACCAAAGTGGAGGAGGGACGGGTTCGCAGCCAGGAGCTGGATCTTCCAGGCCGCTTCAACCGGTTCTGCGGAGTCCTCGCCACAGCCCAGTACGCCAGCGGCCAGCACTACTGGGAGGTGGATGTGAGGGACAAAGGAGTGTGGTACCTGGGGGTGACGACTGAGTGCAGCAACAGAAAGGGCTTTGTCAGTCTCACTCCATCCGCAGGATACTGGAGCCTCTGTCTGCAGGACCGACTCTACGCCAACGTGGAAGATGGCCGCATTCCCCTCGCTGACTACTGGAACTCCCCGCGTGTCGGAGTGTACCTGGACTATGACAATGGCCGCCTTAGTTTCTATGATGCTGTTACAATGAAGAGACTCTACATGTTCGACACCTGCTTCGAGGAGCCTGTCTATCCCTTTTTCAGCCCAGGGAAGAATGACGTAGGGAGCAGGCTGCAGATATGCCATTACTATTAACAGAGGTGTGATGAGTAGGTGTTAAGAGTCCAGCTCGTGCTTTCAGGTTAGCCTGTTGGAAAGACATCTTCTTTAGACATGGAGTAGTGATGATGTGATGTTGCTTCCCGGGTGAACATTCTCAACTTGGATTCTCCCCCCTGCCCCCAACTTAGACACAAACTGTAGGCTCACACCCCTGGTTACTACGGTGGTGGATTTGGAGAGGTGCTTTGCTGTTTACATATATCACTGTGTTTGTGGGATTGCAGATGCCTCAGGTGTTCCTGGTGATTAAAGCATCCTAATTTATGCTCTATTCACACCTGCTCTGCCAAACTTTGTTACATTTGCTTTTGCTTTCTGTTCTCAGTTTGGCCAGCTTGCCTGGGGAATTAACTTGAAATTCATGTTTCTAGATCAAGCGGGTTAGACTGGTTTTATGGAATGGTTTTATCAAAAACGTTTTAAGCTACATGTGCATTTCCTTAGTTTATGTTATACAGCTTCAAACTGTTGCCAGACCTACTGTTTACTTCCAAGTCCCTTTTTGCAGCACAACTTTACAGTGCTGAACACAGGTAGCCATGAGGAGATACCTTAACAAATAAGAAATGTTTTATACAGCTGAGCGAATGACAAGCTACAAGTCAAAGTGATGCATTCCTTTGAACATAGCAGCTCCTAATTAAGCTGTATTTTCATATATTTAGCCACTTAGTGGGTAAATATTTAGCTTTATACATTCCATTAATAAAAAATAAAGCAAGAACTTGGATTTGACTGAAATAGTTATGGAGTGCTGAATGTTAGCGTTGTCTTCTTTCTTTTATGTTTTCTGTTAAATTGATTACTGCTGTTACATATGATTGATACCTGTATTTAAAATCCATGTATTTTATGATTTTTTTAAATTTTTTTTTTAGTTTTGGTTCCTTAAAAGTTGAAACTTGTACTGTTATGTATTTCTGTCTGTTGTTACTTTTTTTTATTACTTTTTTTTCTTGGACTTGTGGTTTTGAATGGCCACAAAGATGGCAATTTTTCACATTTTTTATTTTATTTTTTTCATTATTTTTATTTTTTATTAGACAAGTTGAACTTGAAGACACTGCTCTTTGATTATGGGAGCTTTCTGTTGCATCTCCTTTTCTCTCTCGCTGTGTTTTATCCATGACTATACCTCTATGGGTTTATTCATGCAGTTTCGTTGACTTAATTTGCTTATCCATTTTAGGATTATTTTCAGTTGTGTCACAAAGTTTTGACTCCAGAATCTTGCTAAGGCTCTTGCTCTCTGTATGAATATTCATTCTATTTCATCTCAATAAAACAAAAACAAAAAAAATTCTATAATTTATTGATTTTCTTACAGAAACAGTCCACTTCATCCTCATATGCCATCATTATAATTGCAGTTTTGGTATATCATCTCATTATGTTCCAAAAATTAAGTCTTTTTAAATGGACTTGGAAATATGCCTGTTCTCACTTGTAGCTGTGTGTAGGATTATGTTCTAATTAGTTATAGTTTCACATTTTCTCTTTTAAGCTGAAGTTGAGACTTTTTAACTACCTTTAAAATACTATTCTTAGCCCTCTGATGCGTAAGTGGGTAAGTGTCTGGTGTCCATTTTGTTTTCTTTTTTCTTAACCACAACAGACCAATCTGGTGCTGCCGAGTTACTAATGCAGAACATTTAAGGAGGAGGTGAGAAAACTGCTTCATCTCCTCCTGGCCAGGTAGTGACTCAGAGGCGACTTTGCTGTTTCTCTATTGAGATGTGGGCTTAATGCAGTACAAATGACTAAATCTAACAAAGAAACATTACTGTAAACACTGTTTTGTCACTAAAATATTTGTTCAAGAAGGTCCCATTTAGGTATGATGTGTCTTTGCCATAGAGCCCTTTTCATTTTGATCTTCAGGTTTACAAACCCCTTATTGCTGAATGAAGTATTTAGAAGACATACATTGATTCCGATATAAACCACTTTTCAAATGAAGCAGATTGCTAATTTGAAAATACAGCAGTTGATCATTTGCAGCTTACTTTCAACCAGTGTCAAACTAAATTTTCTTCTGGACTATGCTTAATCTAACAAAAGCAGTCATCATAATTGTAATTTATTAACTAGAGGAATCATTCAAGGCACATTTGTGAAATAACAGAAGTCTGTTGAAATAAAACACAGTTTACACAGCATTTCTCACTGTTCTGGTTTATTTTTGCAACAATTTTCCAGGATTACATACATCTTGTAATTGCCTTCTGTCTGATCTCCTCTAGCATACAGCCGTACACATATTTGGTAGATGTAGCGTTTTATTTAAATGTGCTTTAGTTATTTCACACAAACTAGTTAGTGACAATTAAAGACATGGAAAATTAAAAATAATAACGGTGTGTGATTTACGGAGAAAAATAATTTGTCAGTACACAGTTTTCCAACAAATGAAAAACACAAGAATAAAGACAGTTAAACAGTTTTTAATAAACACACATAAAAAATAGGCTCCTTTTGGAGCCACACATAAAAACAAATACTCTAAACCGTCCATGATAAAAGTGCTGGTTATCAGTAACAATAATAAAATGACTGTAATGTACAATACACCTTTGATCATGATAAATGAACTGTACATACAGGCATATATTATCCATGTAAAATGATAGAACTCTTATAATATTTGTACTTTGTGCAATGTTAAAAAGCAAATTACAACAACACATTTTGGCAGAGGGTAACATCAACGTTAAACAATGTAAGCTCTTCGAGGAAGTCGGAGGAGAAATCAGATTTCAGATGCTACAACTTATAACACAATGTTTGGCGGAGAGTAAAGTGTCCAACGCGACAGTTAGAAAAATAATTTGTACAACAAATCATAAAGAAAAGAAAATCAAAAATAATTTAAATAATCTGGAAAAATAAAATACAGCAAATGTTTACAACTTGGTTCTAATATTTCAGTCATTCGGGTGGCTACTGCTTGGCATGATCTCAGTTTCATTTAAATGCTGGAATATGTAGGATATATACTGTAGCAATATAACATGGACAATAAATCCATATGTACACCTACATATGCATATTTACAATTACAGTAAATTCTTGATATTAACAGACAAAAGTGCAAAAAGCCATGGGGTCAATTTTTAGAAATCTATTTTGGTTATTACAACAGCAAGACCATAAAAAGAAATTTCCTGTAGAAGTGGAACTGGTTTGGATGTTATCCTTCATTGAATAAACTATACCTTGCAGAAAGGTCAACTAATGACTGGTGGGTCTTGCAGGATGAAAAAGTACAGAGTGACGAATTGACCTGCAACTACACATTCCAAAATGTTCTGTTTTGTATACAGATAAAAAAAAAAAAGGAAGGCAGGATCAGCAGGATTTTTGGTGCACAGTGACAAAATGGCACCTCTTGGGATTTTGAAATGATGTTCTGTTAAAAAGTTTCGAGCAATAAATATCTTCCCTGCAGCAGAAAACGCTCGTGTTCTTCATTTTGTTGATTTGTTGTTTACAGAGGCTGAAACCAAAACACACTGATTTATACAAACACTGCTTTATAAAGTTTTAGATCATTGCATTGCAATGATATTCACCCTATTCTCTAAATATTCATAAATAAGCATTAGCATCAACTTCAACTCATTCGAGACTGTCTCCATGGAGTTGTTGGTTTTGGACCTTTTAGACTGGATGTTAGCCTCAGCCTCTGGGACTAAAACAAAAAGAAGAACACATGAAAGTTTACTACAGCAGGTAAGGTTTTGACTGCTTGTAACATTTTTAAAGAACTTCACTACAAACTGTACTGAACTATAGGTCTACCTTCCTCTGAAAATATGGTTGGAAATAGTACATGCTTGTTTGTCTTGCTGGTTGCTGGAAAAGTCATGAATCTAATCCAGAAATTAGGTTTATCACAAAATGCCACATCTGGCAGGATGAGTCCAGGTGGATATACTGGCAAAAATCAAACTTATTTCTCTTCTTCTAATATTAATATTTTTGCAATTTCTTTACCCTTCACTGAAAAGAAATGAACAAGGAATCAACCTGCCCAAACAGGCTGCAGGAACATTGCAACTTAATGACAGCTAGTAATGTGAAATATTAATTTATTCAAGCAGGTTTGGTTGATGCCTTTCCTTTACCTACTGCAGATATCTGTAAACTTTGAAGCAGTGATTCCCGGAGTCGGCAACTGCCACATGTCCATCTGAGGTGAGAGCGAGGCCCTGGGGCCCATAGAGCGGGTCTGCTGAGGTGTTAATGTAGGACAGGAAGGACCCTGTGCTATCAAAAACCTAGAAACAAAAGATTTCCTTTTAATTTTTTGACAATAATGGAATAACCATTAAAAAGTGCTCTGAAAAACCATTTCAGGAAATGTTTTTTTTTTCTTTTTACACATTTCTTCTGTTTTTTTTTTTATCTTTGTTTCAGATTGTGAAACTAATTTGAATATCACAGCAGCAGTTCACAGCTGAGTATAAAGCAGCTGGGCTGAAGATTGGTACCTTCAAATACGAGATCATGGTAGAATGCCTTCTCTGGGTCAAGGACAAGGTCCTGCCCCAAAACGAGGAGTTTAAGTGTCTCAGGGTCTTGTGAGGGGAAAATGGGACATTTTTAGGCGGATTGGTGTGTCTGCAGAGATTCGAGTGCTGACCCAATCTGACATGGTGAAGATGGAGCCAAAAAGCTCAATGTTCAATTTACCAGTCTACATACTTTTCTACTCTGATCTGTGGTCATGAGATTTGGGAAGTGACCAAGATGTAATCAAGATCTCAGTTGAGAAGAAACTACAAATGTCATGAATGGTTGTGATAGCTTTTACTTGGGTTATCTTTCAATTCATTCTTTCATTATCTTAAACATTTAAGTATGACAAAAAGCCTCAGCCTTGCCATGCGTGGTCACAACTAAAAGGAAACACTGAATTCACCCTTTGTCCCATAAAGTAGGGAATGCCCAAAGTGCCAAAATTCTACAGATAATCGTCAACTGATTAAAATTTGAAGGCATCAATAGTTTATTTCATGTATAATAATTTAAATGTCATTGATGTATTTTTTTATTCATAAAAACAGAAATATTTTCTATTTTTCATCAAATGGGTGCAAAATTAATTAAATTCTTATTTCAACTATAGTGAACAATTGAAATATACACACACACACATTATATGTATATATATATATATATATATATATATATATATATATATATATATATATATATATATATATATATATATATATATATATATATATATATATATATATATATATATATATATAAAGCTCGCAGAGTATAAATATATTTTTTAAGGTGTGGTATTATATCAAAGAGTTGGAATTTAAGGTTATCATTATGATAGCTACATATTAATGATGATGAAAAGAAAAATGAACATTACCTGTATTCTGCTGTTACCCCAGTCGGCTACAATGATGTTTCCATTAGCATCTACAGCCACACCAGTGGGCGCGTTGAACTGGCCATTGCCTTCTCCATGAGAGCCAAATTTAAATAGAAACTCCCCATCTGCGCTGTATACCTGCAACAAGTAGTAATAAATTCATACCACCAGATACACTCTCTGAATATGAAGACTTGCAGGAATCCTATTTCTTTTACCTTAACAGAGTGATTGTGAAAATCTGTCACTATAATTTCATTCTTGTTGTTCACTGCAACAAAGTGTGGACCTGAACAGAGAGACAGAATCATACAAGTTTTGGAAAAAACATATTCATTTTATTTGCACAAATCCTGTCACAGTTATGAGGCCGGTCAAGCATGTTTGATCAGATTGTTGCTGTTCATATTTATGTAAAACACTTTATGTACTGTTCTAAATTTAGAAACTTTTCTAAAATAGTAGTAAGGAGCAAGACTTTCCAGTTTGAATCATATTTTGCATTGTTAGTGCATGCTAACAGATGTGTGATTGTACTGATGGTTTAAAAAAATTGCAACGTGGGTTAGCTGCGTTTATTTTTGAGTTTTTTGATCATCCGTCTCGGTGTTCTTCAGAATCAAACATTTGTTTTTCATAAAACACAGAAGGATTGTTGATTAACAGAGACCACTAAAAAACATCTGGATGGTTCTGTGAAAAAAAAAAAGTATTCAGCCCATTACAGATTTCTTCTGGTTTTGTTTTAATGTCTTAAATGTTTTTAGTTCAATTCCACTACACACACCATGAGCTTGCTACTGCCTGACATGTAGAATGACAAAATCTCTTAAACAGTCTGACATGAAGAAGGATAAAAGATCTCAAAAAGCAGCACTTCATAAAATCAATAAATCATGTTGCCAACAGCGACCATTAAGGTCTTACAATAACTGGCAATTAGTCTTACGTCTCTGTTGCTGAATTTTGATCAACTCTTGTTTTAATAAGTCTGATGTTTTCATAAATGTTGGTGTTAGATTTATGAGTGATGTTAAAGGGATACACACTCAAAGACAAGTATTTTTATTTGGCACTTCACAAACAGCTATATTCTGTCAAACATAAGATGTGTCTTTCTGTTCACCGTTTTCTGATATTGTAGTTATCAGTGGTTTTCACCGTTAGATGACTATAGATGTTTCCTTTGGTTATTCTGTGACTCCATGAATAAGCCTCCGAAGTGCAATTGGTGTGCTTCCCGTCAACCGGCAAACATTTCTTCCTGTTTCAGGTTTTCTAGAGAACCAAAGACTTATAAATCACTTTGCTACCCTCTCCAGACTGACAGATGTCAGTCACTTGCTTTTCATCTGTTCTTGAATTGCCTAAGATCAGGGCAAAATCTGTTGCTTTCTGAGATATTTTACTCCACTTTATGTTGTCAGACAGATTATTTTTAAGTTATTTGTCGATTCTAGAATTCAGACAAACAACCAGACCTAAGTGTGACTAGAGAAATTGAAAAAAATAAATAAATAAAAATGAGAGTTAATTAATGAATCAACAATTTGGCTATTATATTTTCACATGGCGTGACATTAATTTGATTAGTATTTTAAAATAAAAATTAAAAATGACATTTCAAAAAAATTATTTGAAAATATCTGTCCGTTATTAAAACACATTCAGTCATGACAAAAAGCAAGAACTAAGAAAACCTGTAATGGAGCAAATACTTTTTCATAGCACTGTATTTTTGCAACTTATTTTTTTATAATCACACAAAAAACACACAGTGTACATGACAACATGTTGATTCTGTTATTCATGAAATTGTAGCTGAATTTCAAGCAATCTCTGTACAAGTATATCTTCATCCATCTTTATCAACAATCTGTCTTCTCTGGAAGTCAGACACGTGATCAGGGAATTGGGTTAGACAGAGGACACCGTGGGATTAAGGTCGCAGCAAGGCCACACTTAGTACTTACTGAAAACTGAGCCAGATTTATTAAAGTTTGGGCCAAGTTTTTCTGAATCAAGAACAGAAGGAAGAACAGAAAGAAAGAACAAGCACGTCATCAGAAATAAAGACAGGCGAGAAAGAAAACACTTAAGGGCAATCTGTAGAGTCGCCTTCTGTTGCTGCTACAAACCAAGCAATGTCAGCAAGATGTTAAAGTTACAAATAACTTTAACATCTCATATTCCATTAACTGAAGAACAAAAAATATAGTGTAATTATTTAGCTTCTCAATTGTGGATTAAAATACCGAGTTGGACAGAGTAATTTTCTTCCGGTTAAAATAGATTTGGTTTGATCCTCAGCCTTGCCATGCGTGGTCACAACTAAAAGGAAACACTGAATTCACCCTTTGTCCCATAAAGTAGGGAATGCCCAAAGTGCCAAAATTCTACAGATAATCGTCAACTGATTAAAATTTGAAGGCATCAATGGTTTATGTCATGTATAATAATTTAAATGTCATTGATGTATTTTTTTATTCATAAAAACAGAAATATTTTCTATTTTTCATCAAATAGGTGCAAAATTAATTAAATTCTTATTTCAACTATAGTAAACAATTGAAAAATACACACACACATATATACTGAGCAATTTAGCAAAATTGGGCACAACATGGACCGCTAAAAGGTGGCAAAGAGTTTCCAATAAACTAATTGGTGTATGTAATGTGCATCAACCATCATAGTGGGATGGATACACCATATTGGCAGCATTAATTTACTTTACCATGCTTTGTGGCACAGGGACAGGTAAATAAACAACTGGAAAAATGACTTTGCATCATAGTTGTATCCGATGCCATGAAATTGGCCTCTGTTTCTTTAAGAACCTTCTTTCTACCTTTTCTGACACACCTCAAGCACATCCTCCCAACAATGCTTCTCCTTGCCATCTGCTGATGCCGTTTACAATTGATCTTAGGAGCGCTGTAGCTTCCATGATAAGCTCAGCAGACACATAGATCTACCAGGTTTTTCCTAATTGTTGCGGTCGTTTTGGGTAAACAGATGAAAAATTGGAAGTGTCACCAACAGGAGACACCTGAATGGCTGCCATGGGAGATTCAAGGATTCCTCAAAATGTATATAAATGGGCCAAAGCAACACTCCAGGTATGTGTGTGATGAGGGGATGACATTATAACATGATATAGAGCTTAGAAAAGTCAATTCTGCATGTTACCTCATCCTACTCCCTGCCCCTTTTAATCATATACTATAACCCATACAGGAGCACAATGACTTCCCAGTGGTCATCAGGCGAGAAGCAAGGTACGCCCTGGACAAGTTGCCAGTTCATGGCAGATGTAGCACAATATATTTATTAAATACATTTCTTTACAGAGACAAAAAGAAGTGTTATGGCGCTAATTTATGGAACCATTGGATATTTGTGTGACTAGGTGAATGAGAAACATCCCGTGAAGCTCTTTATAGAACAAATATGAGGTTGAAAACTGTTTTCAATTTATAGAAAACCTAAAACTCTCTGTGACAGCTTGTCTGCAACCCTCTCCATCAGGATTCAAAAAAGTTCTGTATAGACTTAGCGTCCCTCCTCACCTGCAAACTGTCTATCAGACGTCCCTCTGCCTCCAAACTTAGTCACCAGCTTTCCATTGGACTGAAAGATGAAGACACAGCAGGCTTTGTTATCCACAGTGATAATGTGTCCGTTTTTATCCATGGCCACTCCTTTGGGACCCATGAGACGGCCTGCACCAATCTTATTCTGTGGTAGAAGACAAAAAGGATTACTGAACAAACTAAAATCCTGTTGGTTGGATTTGTAGGGGTATTTTGTACAGGGCTTTGTTCTGTTCTGCATCCCTCTGTTTTCAGTAATGCTCTAGTTTGGAGACGAAGAGAGTTGGATTAAGGGAGGCTTATGGGTTGACCAAACCAAGCGCATAGAACCATCAATGAACAGATCCAATTGCAAGAATCAACCTGAGGTAGAGAAAATCCATCTCATCTATCAAGTTGATTTTCTTCAGTTGGTTACAATTTGATTTTTGATTCGAGGAGAGGAATTGCTAAAACATCCAGATTGTACCTCAGAACCAACAGCCTCCTCAGAGGAACCTTCCTGGGCTGACAGAATATCTGCTGATGCCAAAGTCAATCCTCTCACCAATAGAGAGAGGACAAAGAGTAGGCGTAACCTGAAGCACAACAGCATGTTGGTTCTGAGTAAGTAAACAGTCATCTGACCCCGTCATAGCCACTCTTGCTCTTTTCTATGATTAAGGCTGTTTTCAGGCCTTAATCATAGGCCTGAACTTCATACGTCCAGTGGGTTCCAGTGGGCTTTGGAACCCACTGGACCTCAAAGGTCTTTCTCCATTTGAATTTATGTGCTCTCTCAAAATATTCCTCAAGTAGGCATTTAGCAACCAAGATAATGCACTTTGAGATTACATTTTGTGGACACAGAGACAAATATTTGCTACAGCGCTTATTAGTACTAATGATTTTTTTTTCACAAGGCATTACCGAGACCTAGATCAAAGAGACAGTGTATGACGTGTACCTTGAACTTGCCATCTGAGGAGAAGATGCTGACCCATCTGTTGTCATAATCGGCCACCACGATGTCTCCGTTCATGTCTACAGTGACTCCTGTCGGTCTCTGCAGCTGTCCTGGAGAACGACCTCTGACCCCGAAGCGCATTTTAAACTGCCCATCATTGGAAAATACCTGCAGCCATTTGCAGAACTCATGTTTAGCGCATAAGTTGTAGTCTCTAAGTCCACAGTGGTCCTACACAGTTGCTTCTATGTGTCTGGCTCACCTGTATGCACTGGTTGTTGCTGTCAGCCACCACCACTCTACCATTGCTGGAAGCTGAGATTCCTTGCAGATTTGTGAACTCGCCCTTTTCCCTTCCCCGGGAACCTAATGGGAGAGTTAGGCATTCAGTAATTGTGTTTATTATTAACACTCTCACTGTGTATGATTTATTATCCTTGACAGCCCATACTAGCATGTTCTTGCTAATTCTGAGCAAAGATTATTGAGTACTTCCCAGTCTACCAGGCAATTAGCGGTTTTGAATTATGTTATTATGCAATTAAAACTTGAAATTCTCATTTGAGAGGTAGGTAATGCAGCACACTGACAAATTTTTGTGGGTAATATTAGATTAGTTTGGAAGTAAACAGCGCATGTAACCAGTTTTGTGTTGCATCTACTTTGACAGAGAAAAGTATGAAAATTCTGCTTGTTGTTGGAAACATTTTTATCTGCCAGTTTCAAGAATTTACTAAGAAAATGTTACGCAATAAGAAAAAACAACTTATAAATTGTTAACCTACTTAACAGGAGACATTTTGAAATATCTCCTAGAAGTTTGTCTTACCAACTCTGTAGATGAGCTCATCCTCAATGGGGTTCTCCTTTTTCTTGGTGGTGCTGTACATGCTGGAAGGCCGTCGCACCGCTTTCTGACGGACGTGGCCTCCTGTCCCGCTCGGGGACTTCACCCTCCTTTTCACATCATCCGGAGACTGGGGCACGTCTGACGGTTTGACCACCCGCAGGCGGAATGGGCTGCCACGTATGGCCTGACCGTACAGCAGCAGGCAGAATGAATACTCTCCTTCGGAGCGCAACGTGTAGCCCACTTCATACGTTCCATTCTTGTTGTCCGTTATTTCTACTTCTGCAGCTCTGTTACCGTCAGCCGACAATATCTCAGCCTTTAAAACAGCATTTCCTGTCCTCACCAACTCTCCATCCTATAAATAATGACAACAATTACTATGGAACTCATTGTAAAGAGACAATTTCAGTGTAAGTATATATGTAAAGTGTAAATAAAAATATCTGGTGGCAATAAACTCGATTTGGTAGAGTGCCTTACATTCATAACCCCAAATAACTCACATTTTGCCCCAAACTTAATTCTATTTGAGCAGTCTCCAACTCCTTGACTGCCCTGCAATGTTCAGATTAATCCATGCTTAACCACACCAGAACAAAAAGGCTGACTTAAGTTCTTCAAAGGTCTAAGTAATGAGTCAATTGTTTGATTCAGGCGCATTGGAGTTCATGCAAAGGAAAAGGATATGTAGTTTTCAAAATGTTTGACAGCTACATGTTTGAAAATATGCTTAGCACTTGCATTAAGCAATGTCTACTCTGACCCGCAAACAAAATCTAGTTGGCTGTAGAATCCAGTTAAATGACAGAGCACCAGAATGTATAAAACTTTTATGAAATATAAATACAGCTGCTGCTAATGGATACATTTTTGGAACTTCTTAAGGCACTGTTTGGTCGTTAAAACATCTGAACATCTAAAAGAGCACTGTCAATCCATCAACTGAAAATGGAAAGACTATGGGACAACTGCAAAGTTACTGAGATATGGCTATCCACCTAAATGGACCAGCAGGACAAAGACAGCATTTATCAAAAAGCAACAAAAAGACTCAAAGACTCTAGGAGCTACAGTGGTCCACAGCTCAGCTTAAGTGGGGTGCTTATTAGGAGAGGGTGAAGAAGTTCCTGCTGACAGATGTAAAAATAAGTCTTGCATCCTGCAAGTCATGTGTGGCAGAAGGCAAACAGAATGTCTGGTCAGACAAGACTTAAACTAAAACCTATGTATCCTTTTTCTGTCTAGCACTGCTTTGTGTTGGTTTGCTATTTAAAATCTCAAGTGAATCTGTGGTTGTAATATGACAAAATATAATAAAACTTCACTGTAAAATAGTAAAAGGGCACTATAAAACACTTTCAGAGAGGAAAGTAGCATTCCAAATGATAACGGTGCACTAAAACCTCAGAATAAAAAAATTTTTTAAAAAAAGTCAGTACTTTGTCTTTTGTTGTCACAGTAATGGTTTGGTGCTGCCCAGTAGCTGCATGTCTCAGTCCCTCCCCTGTGGCGACAGACGTGTGTGCCACGGCTGATGTTGTGAGGAGAACGCCCAGGTTCTGGATGGAGCGCCGCAGGCCTTCAGTCTCCACCTAGAGGACACAACTGCTGCTTTAATCAACGCACAAGTGTTAAAGCGGTTGGTGCTGCTGGTGATTAAAATTGATGAGTTTGAATCATAGCAAACAGCGGATAGTACCTGACAGTCTAGATGTGCGTTCTGATGTGGCTTCTCTGGAAAGTCGTGTCTGGCCAGAGCTGTGACCCGCTCACTCATCTGCTTCTGAACCAGTAGCACCTACACTTACAAAACATTAACCATTTTGTTCCTTTAAAAAAATGCAACATCCACTACTATATTTGATTTCCTGATTAGTTGGCTTATGAGTAGCCAGAAAATTATAATTTATGAGTCCACCTCAGTTGCATTCCCGTGGCTGAGAGCCTGCTCTGTGAAGCTGCAGCTGCTCTGGATGTGTTCCTTCCCCTGGAGAAGAGAGGAAAGCTGGGCATGGAGGACCTGCATTCAAAAAAAAGTGGAAAATGGGTTGACAAAACCGGAGAGCAAGAACTTTAAAAAAAAAAAAAAGCAATTACTGCATGTCTGAAAGTGTATGAAATGGACCTTTTGCTTGGAGCTGCAGATGTTCTCCAAGTCTGTGATGAGGGCTGTCTTGCGGTGATGCAGCACCCGCTCCAGCTCTTCAAACGTACTGTTGATCTCTGCTACTGCTTCAGTTTTTCTTTCATTGAGCTGCCGCGAGATCTCGCTCACCAGCTCAACAGCTGCTGTCAGCTGAGGAAGTCTACAAGACAACCAAAGGAAAGGTTTTCATCAAGATATTTTCAGCTGACCTTAAAAATATATATCTCAAATTTTAAAGTTACATTTTAAAACTTCCTTTCTAGGATGATACTCGGTAAGAAATTAAATCGCTGCATGAAGGGGCAAAGCTAAAATCCCCCTCAAAGATCAAGTTCTGACCTGCTGTGAATGGCATCAAGCTGTGTTTTGAGCACAGCTTTGTGCTGCTCCACTACGTCCCGCAGAGGAACAGTCATATGATCCCGGTGCTCGCCCTCTGTGCAGTCCAAACACATGGCTGTCTCACAAGACTCGCAGTAGAACTCCATCACCTGCAGGTGGAGCCAAACGTAATCATAATCTCTCAGTAAGCATTGCAAGATGTCAATATTTCACATTGCTTTCATTTTATCTAAAGCACAAAATAAGACAATTTAGGATCTTTCAGCGAGCAGAGAAGGATTTCCTACCTTTCCTTCATGGTTTGGGCAGCAAAGAGGCTTCCCTGCTACCGCAGCGCTGACCGACTCCAACACACTGCAGGCCTCGGGCCGAGAACACTCTGGCTCACGCTGCAGGACCTAACACAACACATTACCATCCTCATTATAAGTTATTTTTAATAATCACGTCTGTGAATACCCCTTTCTTTTAAATCCATTGTGTTGTGAAATTACACAATGGTATTTACAGTCAGTTTAAATCACCTTAAAGTGTTTTTAATCCATGACATAAACATTTACTTTTTAAATTTCCAGTCACTGTTAATTAAACTCTCAAAAGCTGTGATCTTAAAAAAACCTCCCAGAGATTAAGTCTTCAGAATGACCTCAGTCTGGAAGAATGTCCTCCCTCCCTCTCACAATGTCTTTCCAATTAAATGCAGCTCGAAAAAAAAAAAAAAGCTCACACAGGCAATACATACAGGTTTTATTCATTTGTTCTAATCTTTTATTTTCAATAAGCAACAGGTGTGCTTGTATCCGATTAGCATTTTTGCAGTATATATGTATTGTGTAATGCCTCATCTGTGGTATAGACAGATTCTGTGATATAAAACGTAATGTAGGACCAGACCTCCATGAGATTAGTGATGAAGAAGTTGTTCTGCAGAGCTCCCACTCCTTTCTCAGGCAGGATGGATGTTTGTCGACACACAGGACACGAGAGTGTCAGAGACTCCGGAGGAATGTAATTCTGGAGACAGCTACAGGGAGAAAGTTAACAAGTATGTAACATGATACAACATTAACAGAGATATTCATGTAAAAATTAAAAGGATGTTTTATTGTGAAGAGACAAAATGAATGCATTCCATTTTAAGGAGACATTTTAGACCGAGTTTTTGTAATTGTGTCTTTAAAAACAAAAGACACTCTCCATTTCTAAAGAAGGCCTTTCCGAGGAGTCAACAATGTTAAGCTGTTGTTTTGTGTTTAGGGATTTGAATTAGATGTGGTGCTAACAAGAATTTCACAGTTAACAGAATATGATGCAGGAACCACAACCACAGAAGAAGTTAGAGTTCAACAAGTGTGTTGCATCCTTTTTTTTTTTCTTCCCCTTTCTTTTTTTCTTTTAAATGCAACATTTATTAGAGACTGACATTTCAGGCTTGGTTGTGCAACGTTTACAAATCCCAATGGTTACCTTTCGCAAAAAGTGTGTAGACAGGGCAGGACCTTGGGGTTGTGGTAGTGATCCAAACAGATGCTGCAAACCAGGAACTGCTTGTCTATCTGACGCACCACAGGGCTGGCGCTCCCAGCCTCACGCTTGGCCATAGCAGTGGACATTTAAAGCCACAGAGAATGACAGCAGTCAACCTGCGGGGATAGAAAAATATAAAAAAAACCAAACAAGGTGCTCAGGTTCTAGACTCTGCTTTCCAATTAGGTGTGAAGTGTTTTTGTTATGCTGGGATTTATAAGTTAAAGCCAAAAAACAGTTAGCAGGCGAGATAGGAGTCTGAGTGTACACTGAGTATGTAAAAAACAAACAAAACAAAAAACAGTAATACCAAAGAAAAAAAATTGTATCCACAGTTTAAAAAAATACACAAAATAACCAATGAATTAGGGATTCTGGTATGTGGATAAAACTGATGATGGTTCAACTAGTTAGAATAAGTACACACAGAAAAAATTAGAGATTAGGAGGGAGATGCATAAGTGGCCCCAGGATAAAAATGTAAAATGCAAAACAGAGTTGTTTTGCATTTTACTCCAATTTGCAGAGAAGTGATTAAGGCCAGAATATCCAAATTGAGTAGATGGTGCATGTGACATAATTCAACAACTGAGTCATGCTCAGAAGTGCCAACAGGGATAGCAACATGTAAAAATGCAGCCACATTCTAACTTGCCTCACAGTGAGGGAAAACATGCCAACTGTTAGATACAATGATGGTACCTGTAACTGGAGCTAAAATATAATCGTTTTTGGCAACAAAAAAAAAAAAAAAAAAAGGATTTCCCAAACAATGGAAATGTATCTTTTTATGGGACAACAGAAAACCAGAATGAGAGCCTATATAGTGAAACTGGGAGAAGTAAACTGGGAGAAGTATAGATCTAATCGATTTATAGATTTTGCTTTTTATTGCAACATGCAATAAAAAGCATCACTTGGGGTTGGGTACTTTGGGCTTCTTAAAGCACAGATATAAATATATTAAAGCCAGAAAAACTAACATTTTGAAAGCTTGAAACATGAATAAATTACAATCAGCCTTTTTATAGGTTTTCAAAGCTAATCTGTATTGTAAAACACACCTTTAGCACAAAATAAATGTTTTCTGATAAAGCTTCTTTAAAATGAAGTGCCATTACCACATATGGATATGCCATGTGAAACCATAGTCACTCATCTATTACCTCAAAAGTATCCATAATAATTTCAGGAGTTTGATGTAAATGCTTCTTGTTTAACCAGTGAACTCCTGGTTTTACTGAAAAGAACTAAAGATCTGAACTATATTCACAAATTACATAGTAATTTTAAAGAATATGCGCTGTTGTAAATATGGTTAAGTTCATTTAGACATTCATGTTTCCCACATTACTGCGGTTATACATTGAACTATCCCTTTGGACATAGTTTGATTCAGACACTTAATGAAAGAAAATATTTGCCCTGAATTGTTCTGAAATCCCCACTTTGAAAGATATGTTAAATGCCGTAGACACTGAAATATAATGGTTGCTAAATCTTTGTGGGTCAGCAGAGCAACAGAGCCACCAGCTTTACATAATCTCATCTAGAAATACAGCTGCAGATCTGGATATTCTGCCTAGCAACACAAACCACTCCTGTCTACGCATGGCCCACTTCCATATTCATTTGTGCAAGCACAACCTTTATACTTAAAAAGTATGCCGCCAGCAGCTGATAAAATATTTTTGTAGCTGGTCTATAAAAGAAGAATCCAATAAAACAATTAAACACCATGTCAGATGTATTTTTGTTCTGGACATTTCTTGTGGCTGTGTCCTTTGAGAGCTTTAGCCTGCACATGTTAGTTTGCATCTCGGTGTTGCTAACTGGTTCCATCCATGTGGTTTGGTCACATTTGCTCA
The DNA here is from genome assembly GCF_051168715.1 of Poecilia mexicana. Lineage (NCBI taxonomy): Eukaryota > Metazoa > Chordata > Actinopteri > Cyprinodontiformes > Poeciliidae > Poecilia > Poecilia mexicana. Next base: position 6,720,993 of record NW_028263383.1, on the reverse strand, counting down.
GTAGGTCAGCATATATATTATTTATGCATCAGGCATGCACTCGTTTCCTTGCTCAAAGACTAAGCAGAGAGCAGTTTGTGTCTGAAACAAGCATATTGAACGTATGAGGTAAGATTTCAACTGTTACAGTTAAAAGAACATCTAAGTTCATCCTCAAAGGTTTAGTTCGATTTATGAGCCCCCACCCCACTCTGTTCTTCTCTGCACATCTGTTGAACCTGAATATAATGCAGCCCTCAATCCCTGATATCCAATCTGTACTCATGCCTCATTGTCACACGCAAACATACAATCTTGGTGATTAAGAGCATAACTGTATCTTTCCAGTATTTGCAGAGAAGATCCAATGACATGCAGCCCTTGAAGGGGTTAAAGGTCATGTCTGTTGCTCTTAGTCATGAAAATGACACAGAACTTTCACCATGTGAGAACAGTGTGAACAAATAAAATGTTTAGCAGTAAGTATCTTAAGTTTCTCTAAATCTATGTGAATATGCATTGTTCTGCTCTTGGCTTTAAACTAAAAGGGAAGAGTTTATTTTTAATGAACCAGATACGAAGAAGCACACTATATACTGTGAAAAAAGTATTTAGCCCTTTATGAATTTCTTCTTATTTATTTATTTATTTTATCACACTTAAATGTTTCACATAACTAACTAAACAGAGTTTAAAAAAAAAAAAAACAGAGTGAATATACAAAAAGCAGTTTTCATCCAATGTCATCCAAACCAGTCTGGCTTTATGTACAAAAGCAGACTTTGCCCCTGTTTTACATCATGAATTAAATCTGATTAATGTCAAATTTTTAAAGCTGAGTTCAACTTCATTAGCCAGACCCTGACCTGATTGCTGCCCGACATGCAGAATGAAGAAATCACTGACAATATGTACGCTACAAACAAGACTGCCAACCATTAGGAATAGGAGTAGGATACTTCAGCACACACAATTTGATTGACAGCTTAGTTAGGCTGTTACATTCTTTTACATGCTAAGACACCTTATCTAAAGCACATATTTGCCTTTTAAACAGAATGAAGCATGCTAAATTAGACACTATCCAAATGTTTCAGAAATGACCCAACATTAAAATCTCATTCTACCAAATACCAATCAGCTCTGCATGCATCACCTTACAGGTCCCCAACATACATTATGATTAATCCAGCTAATAATTATATGAACACTTAAGGGCACTCGCAAAGCACTGAACCTTCATTCCGAGATGGTTAGAAGATAAATGTAAAACAGGCAACCACATCATGGCAAAAGTAACAAACCCCATCCCGATGCAGCAGAACTCTGAATTCTGCACCATTAACTCCAATGCATGAACGCTATGTTTAAATCGGGATGTTCAAAAGCAACATACATGCAACAAAGACTTGACAGGACATGAAGTTTCACAAAAGGCGATTAATTCCCTAAAGCTTAGGTCCATAAAATACATATTTTTGTCAAAGCCAACATACATAGCAAGATAGGAACCATATGCTTTTCTTCAGCAGAATCAACTACTCTGATTGTTGTTGATTGATGGAGCTAAACATATAATCCTTTAAAGGAAAGCTGCTAGAGGCTTTAATAGACTTGAGGCCAGGATGGAGGTTCATCCTCCAGCAGGACAACCCTAAACTTACAGCTAGAGCAGCAACAACTGGTGTAGCATACACCAGTTGTTAGGGTACAGTCAAAGTTCAGACATCAAATGACAAACTTTGTAGTGAAAACAGTATGGGAAAACTCAGAAGGAAAAGGGTATGCTGAGTTTATTCAAATAAACTCCAAGAAGATTTAGGCTGCCATCAATCAATACATAAAGCACTAAATGAATAGAGTAAATGGAGTTTGATATCTCATGTATAAATTGAGGAAAATAAAATGTGGACTGAATACATTTTCATTTGATGTGTTTGAATCTATTGGCACAGGGAGGAAATAACAAAAAAATGTCACTTTAATTTAAGCTTTCACTTGAAATGTTTGACTGAAGCATGAAGAGGCATTTTAAAACAGATTCAGTTCTTATTAAATGAATACATTTTCAAAACTGATGCAAAGGGAGCAAAGAAATCACATCCAACAGCTCTTGCTCCGCATCAGAGAAGAGGTGAGCACAATCATAGATATATGTTAAATGCATTCAGAAAATTGCTGATATCTCCAAGCACTTATCCATGCACAGTTAAACTCCAAAGTGAGGCAGAGTTTTTTGATTTGATGCTCTTAAGCAACCGTGACTGGTCGACTGTCAGACTCTGAAGTGATTGAAGGCGTGCAGATTTGAATTTAGCCTCTGCAGTCCAACGCAACGGGGTAGCTAGATGCCAAGCCCACAGAGCCAGGACTGCAGGAAGTTTTAAAAAAAAATGTATTCATGAAAGGAAGCATCTTACAGGGAGCTGTCAGCTGATGCCATAAAAATGATGAGTGTTTTAATTTCCCTGAATGATGCTCACTGTGAAGCAGCAGCGATGTTGTGGATGACCTCAGGCTTCAGTAATTCCCCCCCAAAAAATTTAGAATCAGATTATGTGTGTATTTGTGTGTGTCTGTGTAACTAAACTGTTTATGGGTGTGTATTGCAATGCATGTGTCCAGCATTTGTTTTGTTGTAATGAAAAGCTAACACCCAGGCACACAATGCTTCCTTTCACTGTGGACTTTGTAGAACACAAAAGCTGCTCATTTTCTCTTTCAGAGCTAAAACCTCTGCTGTAAAAGTCTCATAGTGTATGCGTACTCCTCCTTGTGGTTTATGTATTTAAATATAGACCAAAGCAGTGCGGTGTTAACCTTACAATTTAACAGCTGAGTATAAGGAAGAAGAGGCAGATATTGTAAATACAACGAATATTTTCTTCTGCTTCTGGTCACTATGATGCACCTGTACAACACCAGTAAATGCGCCCTGACGGCCTGTGCAAACACCAATACAGTCACACATGCAAACAACACGAACATAAGGCTTAAAAGAGAGAGTCAAGAGTTGACAGTCACTACCTACTGTCAGCAGAGAGGACAGCAGCCGCGTAGAAGGTTTCATAGCTGGTCCGTGAGAGTTTCCCTGAGGAACAACCGTACGCCCTGACTCACACGTTACTGCTCACTTTCATCTCCTCTCTTCCCCTTCCTTTTCCTATTTCCATGTAAAATCATACGCACTGAAACAGGCTGAACGGAGATGACAACAGAGGGTGGGGCTGGGATTTTAAAAAGGCCCTCCTACTGTCAGAGCTGTTTACAAGCACGAGTCGACTGGTTACCCTCCTACTGCCGCGCTCTGATTGGCTGGGGAACTTGGGCTAGCGGGGATGGCAGGATTGCATCATAGGGCAACAATTTGTGCTAGTCAGAGGGAGTGAGAGTAGAGACAAAAAGAGAAAAATGTCCATCATGCTAAACTGCTGCCTCGAGATAAAAATGTGTAGTTTTAAAATGCAATGATTGTATAGGTCTGTTGAAAGATGATTAATTCTTGTTACTAACTAATCTTTCCTTCAGATATTTTTAAGGAAAGCATCTTTTTATTTTATTTTTTTTTAACCAGCCGTATAAGCAAGCACAAGAGCCAACACAAGCTAGAAAATAAAGGCAAGCCAATGGAATTTAACTACTAATGTCTCCTGTCCAATTATTAAAACATATTTGGACTGTAAGCCTCAGCCCAACAAGCAACCAAGAAAAAAAGCCTCACATGATTCACTGAAAGTGGATTTTCATTACACAATGTTTTGGAAAGGTTTTCACATCCCTACAACTTTTTTCACAGCTTGTCAAATTCTGCAAACATAGTCTTTCCTGAATCATTACTGCTGTTTCCACTTGGGCCAATTTCCTGCATGTTTTAGATGTGTCCTTGCATTATCAGACCTCTTATCTGATAAGAGACAGATGGTCTCCCCAAGAGACCATCTGTCTCTTGGGGCAACTGTGGCTCTGTGGGTAGAGTAGTTGTCTTGCAATCAGAAGATTGCTAGTTTGATTCCAGCTTCCTCCTGTCACATGTCAATGTGCCCCTGGGCAAGACACTCAACCCCAAATTGCCTACCAAGCTGCATATCAGTATATAAATGTGTGAGTCCAAATGGGTGAATGTAATTCTAGTGTAAAGTGCTTTGAGTGGTCAAAAATGATTGGATAAAGTGCTATATAAGTTCAGTCCATTTACTTTTAGATAATGATGAAAGGTTCATTATCAGGAGCCTGACAATGAACCTTTTGTCTGGTTCAGGTGTGTTGAACAAGCATACAGGACAGCAGCCATTAAGGGCTGATTTTGAATAAGTATTATATATGGTCATTTTTCTGTACTGTTTGTATCTGTTGGCTTTGCACATCAAACTCAGTCAGATTGGATGGAAAGCATCTGTGAGTATGAATTTTCAGATTTGTCCCAAATTCTCAATTGTATTTAGATTTAATTCTAAATCACTTGAGTGTTTATTATTTTTGTCTACATGTTTCCTCTATTATTACCATACCATTTAGCTCCATCTGTCATCTTTGACCATGCTGAAGAAACACAAGATGTGTTTTGGGCTAATTTCTCAGCCCGTCTGCTGTGTCCCTTGGTCTTCAATGATGTTTGTTCACATATGTTCTCCAGTAAACATCTGAAGCCTTTGCAGAACAGCTGGACTTATAATGAAATTAAATTGCACACTTTTACAAGGCGCTAATGTTCTGCCAATAACTCAATTTTGCACTCTCTGCTGAAGCACTGTGTCCTTATGATGTGGTCGGAGCATAATCTGGGCCAGAAGGTGACAGTTCTCACCCCATCAATCTGCCATTAATCTGTGCGGATTGAGTTCAGTCATTCCTCCTCCCCCGTACCGCTTCCTCTGGTTCCTCCCACACCTTTTCTAAAAATCTCCCAACATGCAAAACTCATGGGCCTGCAGACTGCTGCGGTGGGTGTAGCAGGAAGTCAGGGACAAGAGGATGAGGAGAGAACTCAGAGATAGTCCAAAGAGCAAGGAATTTGCTGTGGAGGCACCCACAATGTGATATGGTTTCAAATATTTCATGGTCTTCTAAAATGGGTTAGTAAAACTTGATCTGGTAACTAGTATTTCAAAATTGATTTCAGGAAACAGTTTTTACCTTGATTGAACAATTTGAGAGAATTTTATCTTTCCACAGAGTCATTTTAGGCATTGCATCGGAAATAAATAATATCCCACAAGCAGCACTTCAGCCTTTATTTGTTCTAATGATTAAAAATAATTAAGCTATCGATGTAGGTTTCATCAAAGGGGTGGAATGGGTGAAGAAGAGTTTGATGTTGAGGTTCATCTGCCGTGTCTTTTGATTGGAGATTGGTGAGACTCCAAGATCCAAAATGTGTTTTCATTCTCAGTCAGCAAATAACCTAAATAAGTTGGCAAGAATGGAATGTAAAAAGATATTGCCTTTCAAAAATACTTAACACAAATACAGCCACTCTGTGAAAGCCTCAGAGGTTTGTTAGAGAACATAACTTAAAAACAACCCACACTTTTCATTCTTTTTTTTTTGTGCTAAAAAAATTTGGAAATCTATTTTGATTTGCTTCCAGTTCACAAGTTTGCACTAAATTTTGTTGATCTATCATTTAATTGTAGTAAAGTGAAAAAATATGGAAAGGTTTGAGAGGTATAAATTCATTCACAATATTCCGTATAAATGATGAGAACTTACAGAGAAGTGTGTAAAAGGATGTGGGAGGATTTGAGGATCCGATAAGAGAGGGATGAGGTGAATAAGTGGGATATAAGAAGCTAAGGATGGGATGAATGACAAATGTATAACAGTGAGGTGCTTAGGCGAGATGATGAGGAGCTGAAGGAGACGGAGGTCAGGAACTAAAGAGAAAAAACTGGATAAAACACTGAATCCATAAAAATCTGGTATAAAGCTTAATAAGTTCTTTCTTTTTTTTTTTAAAATGAATCAAAACCATCTTTCATTAATGAAAATAAATAAAAAATAAAAATAAAAAGTGAGTTTGTAGAAAAACAAAAACAACATAATATGTATATATAATTGTTTTGGGAACTGTAAGTACATTTTTGGCAGCAGAAAAAGTAATGCAGAGTTTCAGCAAAATAAATAATTTCCTTGAGCTGCATGTGAACTAAAGCCTTCTTTGAGCTTGTACTGACAGCAAAACTCATAATATTTTAAGTTGCTGATGGTTCAATGAGAAAATCAGTGAAGTAGCTACCAATTATGGATGGAATCCATTTCCTTCAAAATGCATCAGATGGAGGAAAAATTGTCAATAGGACAATAATACTAATCACACAGTTTTTAAGAGTACATTGTAAATTTAGATTTTCTTTCCATGATCATTCTATCAACAAAGGCTTTTGTCATGTTTTCTCACACAAAAAAGGTGCACAAAATAAAGAAGGAGCTTGCTCGGTGCTTTTAATCCGGTTTGTCTGCATCCCAGAGCTCTACTGCAGATGTTTTAACTAGTTTCTCTTGGCAGTTTTCCCTGAAACATTGCCCTACTTCTAACCGACTAACTGAGCAACAGCATCACACCTTGGCTTCAAAAACAAAAAGTGTTTAAAAGCTTGCTTACCACAGATCTGTCACTATGTAATTACCATGGTCTGTTTTTTGCCTTAAAATGCTTGACCTTAATGTTTTTAAATCTTTAAAAGAAAGAAATTATTCAATAGAGTGTAAACATGTTTCTGTTCATTATTTACTTTAAAACAGTATAAAATTTACACAAAAATCACAGTTGTAAAAGCACTTAAGGTGAGAATTCCTCATTCACTCACATATTCAAGGGTAAAGTGTGGTTTAAAGACCAATTAACCTGGCAATCATGTTTTTTGGACTGTAGGAGGAAGCTGGAGTACCAAGAGAACTCAATGCAAATATAGAGGCTACAATTTGAAACTCACGAGGAAACAGTGCCATCCACTGTGATACTGTGTAGTTCTATACAGCAAACAAGTCTAATGAATTTCTTCTGATAAATGGATGAATTTTGCTAAGGAAGTTGCAGAGAAGCAACACACAGAAGCAACTTCTGGCATAATATGAGTGGATATTTGATCACTCTTTTTAATAGAAATTGCATAATTTATGCCAATTTCTTGGATTTCTGGCACAGATCTGATATGCTTTTAAGCATAGCCGTTCGGTTCAAGTTCAAGATGAAGAATTTAAAAGAAACGCTCCTTACGCTTTTCCTTGCTCCCTATGTGCATGACACCAGTGCAACTGGCATAAAAGCAGTCCCTTAGCATTATACTGCCACCAACATGCTTGTAGTACCATGAGATTTCAATGTCTTAACTTGACCCTTTGACCATTATGTCCAAACAACTTAATCTCCTAGATTGTTCTTGAATGTCCCAACCAATTTTCTTTGGGAAATTCACCCAATATCCTTGGTGTTGTATGTAAATATTTAAACTTGTGATAGTAAATTCAATGTCTGGATTGGAAAAAAAATCTAAAATGTGTTTAAACCCAATTCTTGCTTTTAAAATTTACTGAATTTGTTCAACTAAATCAATAAAGGTCTCATTAGGATGCTTGGCAGCCTTCTGATCTGCTGCACAGTCCAGTCATCAGCCTCCACATACATATATGTCTATATATAGAGCTATCAGTTCTCATCCCCTTCACACCGCTGACAGCCACGTGCTGCGAGCAGCACACAGAGTTTTAAAATGCATTACTCTGATATCCAGCTAAAGAAATGTCAGTGAACTAAGATAAACATTTAACTAACACTGAAATGTAAATGTAATTTCTGAAACCTCCACTATTAGTGATAATGACTTACGCTACACCTTATTCATGCTAACTTTGTTTCTGATGAAGTTCCTGCAGTATGACTAAAGTATAGATGGTCATTTGAAAAAAGAGCAAATGCTAATGCAAACCACTTTATCAGTGCTTAGAAAGAAAAAAATTAATTTTCCCTTAAACTAAGAGTTAGCCAGCTGTGTTAATATTAAGGCTGCCCTCAGAAAAAACAGGTGTAGGAGAGAAAGTTGTGTGAGAAATAAGGCTTCACACAAAATAGGCTGACAAAAGCAAAATGTACTCACCTGAGCGCCTGCTTACAAAAAGGTGCTTCTCCTTTTTCTTTCATCTGAGCACTCAAAACTCTTTGCATTGTTAGTCACAAAGAGCGGGGGGTTTAAATGTGATGTCATCACAGTCTTAAGCCAAGCAAGGCTTTACTGGACCTGCCGCCGGTGGCATTAAACGACAAGACCTCACATGGCTTCTGTGAATGACATTCCTGATCAAGATTATGTAGAGCCAAGCATTCAATTATTATTTAGGAACAAATTCAAATAAAGGACTTTAGCAGAATTTGCACACAAAAGCTAAAAACGTTCTTATGCAACGGCTCTCAAAAGTGTACAAACCTTCATTACCAAGTTTTGTGTGCACACTTTAACTAATCCTTTGTTAAAGAACAACAAGAAAGTCCTCGTTAAAGTTAATCCAGAAGAAGTCCTTTTTGCCGATTGTCACTATCCAGGGAACAATACAGACTCTTAAACATGTGCTCTTGTAAGATCAGACCAAAAAGCACCCTGAACAGCCACACACCATTCCCATGTTGAGGCATAGTACCGGCAGCATCACACCAAGGGGGTTTTCTCTATTTGTCTCGGGCAGGAAGGCTGATCAGAGCTGAGCCTGCAAATGTTCAATGGATGTGAATATTTTTGCTAGGCATTGTGCACACATAAGCAGCCAATGTAATTATGTGCCTGCTGAGGTATTTAAATCACTTTATCTTCATCTCTTGGAAGCAGAGCTCATTAGGAGACGGTTGGAATGAAAGCATCATCAGATTTTTCTGATGAGGAACAGATACATGCAGCTCGGATGGACATATGGACACAGATCATTCGCCTCTCAGAGTGTATTCTGTACACACAACAATTTTGTGTCTCCCTTCAGTTGAATGTGAATGTAAAAGTCTCTTTGTACTGACACTTACTCTTCTAGCACACAGAATATCAGAATCGGAACAGCCAGTTATGTAAGCTTATATACCAACCTTACATGGATGGAGATCCTGTGAAACATCCAAAAGAAATAGAACATGAAGCATGGATTTTTGTCCCCTCATGTTTCTTTTTATTATCTGACTGTACCTTTCTGTAAATGCACGGAGAATTATTTCAAGGAAATAAGTGCTTGTGCCACAGGGTAGAGGAGCTGGTGCTGAAATAATTTGTTTCTTTATATAACTAAAAGAATAAAAGCCTTGAGCTGAACAACAGCAACACAAACAGATAGCTTGGTCAAACTGGGACCAGACCACAGTACGGGTCCAGATAGGTGAGAATGTATCAGACTCAGCCAGTTAAAGGGAAAGGTGGACAGCTCAGAGGTTTGCCATAATATGGGTGGTTTCAGGGAGGGAAAAAAGGTCAAAGGAAGGATTTACGTAAGAGCTGTAAGCACAGAAGAAAAGTACACCAAATGCTTTGTGAAAACAAAAGAACTTTGCCATGGGCTTTTTGCTCACACAGATCAACATCACACACAGTGAAAAATGTCAGTGAATGTACATTTTGTTATTCAACATAAGCATGCACAGAAACTCTCAGAACAGGAACATGTGGTTAACTGGACAGAAGATCCAGTTAACCACATGTTAACTGGATCTTGAATATTGTCCAAAAAGCATTCATACTCTTTAAATCTATTAATATTTCCTCAGGTTGCTGCACCAAACATCAATGCTGAGATTTTTGTGAGATAAACATAACATTAAGACATTCTTGTGAAGTAGAAGAAAATAAGTCATCAATCCCACTTTTTAAGAATCCGAATCAGAAAACTGTGCCTGACTGAGTCAACAATATTTAAAAGTATCATTTTTTTTCTCACTCACATTGTTTTGGTTTATTGTGTATTCTCCAGGCACATGGTGTCATTTTATAAAACAATCATGTTGGGATGTTACCTTCAGTTGCTATGAAAAAGCTCTCTATATCAAAACTTATGAGAAATTTGACTTTAGATTCGAATGCCTTGAAATAGGCCTCTGTCTCTTTAAATAGGCCTCTGTCTCTTTAAGAACTTCCTACCCTTTCTGATATGCCCCCTGCAGCACAACAAAGCTTCTGCATGATGCTGAGGAGTGTTTGACTGAGAAGCAGTTTGACAAGGTGTTATGGGGCCTAAGGTATTTGCTAATTGCTGCTGCCACTAGTCTGGAGGAGCTGAGTGGAGGAGGCGCATGTGGGGTGATCTGTGGGATGACAAGTTGGCTGGGGAGGGTTGTAAATCAAAGCAATACACTGGGTAGGTATGTGATGAGGGGATCATTTTATAACATGATTTAAAGCTAATAAAAGTACATTTTGCATACCTCTTTATGATTTTTAAGGAAAATCTTTCATGTGCTTTTCCTTCAAATTTTCAATTTCGCTCTCTTTTTTGTCGGTCCCCAAAACAAAATCTCAATCAAGCAAGGTGAAGTTTGTATTTTTAATGTGATAAATTGCGAAAAGGTTCAAGGTATAGAAAAACTTTAGTAAAGCACGGCTCAGTATGAGTAACAGTCTAAAACTTATTAAGGAATGTTATTGGAGTTCACCTGTCTGGATCCGTCTGAACTCACTCAGTCAAAGATCTAATCAATGATAATTGGGTCTACGGTACTATGTAGACCTTTATTGCTCAGAGTTGTGAGTCTGTTCAGACACCTAAGCGACTCAGCCGTGCCGTTGAGCATCATCATCTGCCTCTTACACCAAACTGTCACCACAATGACAAGGCAGAAAAGCAGTGACGCCTGACTGGTGACTAACGTGTAACTTTCATCATGTGCAGTCCTCTGGCAAGAGGGATGCACCTTTTTGTTTCCTGTCAACAAACAGTGGGGGACTGAGTGACATGAGTGCAGCTAAAATGATCAGCCTGTGTGATCTGAGCTGAGCTGTGTCTAGACGCCTGTATCCACATGGCTTATAACAGCGGACACACAGGTGTACGCTGCTATTGCTGCGTGCTGTTACTTCTGGGAAACAGAAGTAAAAACATAAAAATAAGCAAAAATATGGGGTTCCTTTAAAATTATAAACAACCGTTTTTTGTAAGAACCCTGTAAAATCACTAAAAGGAACCCGCAAAAATGGCTGGACACAGCATCCCAATTTTATAGAGCATAATCGGAATGAGACATTTAGTAACTGTTAATTAACTGTTTAATACACTGGCACTGCAAAACTAAATCCTACAGAGGTTTTTTTCTGCATCGTGTGACACACCGTGCCTCTTTATAATACAGATTCTAAGCTCCAGAGGACTTTGCAAAGACAAACGGCTGTGAGGGGAAAAAAAGGAACACTTCAGGGTCAAAGGAGAAATCTGAGTAATGCTTGTTCTTTCCAAAGCACTAAGGGTATAATTAATGTTTCTGATTAAGCAAATAATTGCACAGACACAGAGAGGAGTAATTCATTAATCTAGCAACTAGCATGGATTTAATTGCAATATTTTGTCTGTAAAATGAATTAATAAAGCCTTTAAAAACCCTGGACAGACAAACTGCTGTACAATACAACGATAATCCAGACAGAGATAATAATATAACTGGGATTAGAAGCTAAAAAAGTATTCAGCTAAAACACACCATTGACATAAAATACACATTTAAAATAAAATACAGACAACCATAAAATCGATGCTTAAGAGGTAGCAAAAGCCGTTGCAAAGAGGTTAAAATTAATCACATTAATCTGCAGTTCACAGACTACGACTCCTTCAAAAGTTTAACTGATTCAAATGATTCTGACTTGCTGTGATGGACAGCTGTTTCATACATTTTGTAAACAAAACAGGCCTAACATTCATATTCATTCTTCATGTGAATTGAAGGTAAAATACACACAAAAAATTTAGAAATTCAATTTTCACATTCATCCCTTTCTTTGCCTGTGTGGATTGTATTTTAAGTTTTAAGGCAGAAAGGTGTGAAAGAGATCCTTGCCTGCTTTTGGAAAAGATTGAGATAAAAGACTTACTGAAAAAAAAAAGACTAAAATGTAATTTAAGCTCTTAAAGCAATCTCTGCTGTGAACCCCAACAAGAGCTCTGATTTCCCAGCTGAGCTAAAGCCATGCTCTTTGTCATATGTCACTTCAGTACTTGTTTCATGTAGTGGAATGTCAAACTTTTTCAAATGTTTAGGCTTCAGCTAGAGGAAGTAGAGAGTTAACGCCTGAGCCACTGGTCAGATCTGGTAATTAAACTGAAACATCATCACACATAGGACATAGGACACATGCTGGTCAAAATTACCAAGGCTAGCTCTTTTTCAGTAACAATCTCCATGAAGAAGGAAAGTCATTTGAATGCAAAATGATAGTTTTAGTCAGTGCATGAGAGAACCAGTGATTTTTTTTTTAACAAAGCAGCAGCTGTCTGACATTGACAGCATCAACACACAGAGTTAACTAAGCAGAGAGGTAAATTTAGCTGCAGCACAAACAGAGCAGAAAATCCCGTCATTACAGCGGCGCTGGCAACCGTTCATCACGTTTCACCGCTAGGTTTACATCTCCGCTCGCCTGACTCCCACCGCTCTCATGCAGCTCCCGGGACATTCCTCCCATGGCAGCTAGGCATTCCAGTCTTTGCTCAGCCTCGATCAACCTGAGGTTTCCCCTGGGTCACAGTTTTAACGTCTACACAAAAGCCCTCGTTTGTCTTCCCAACCTATCTGCTCATGCATCTTTAAAAGTGTTCTGCTTTAGTCATCTGCTGATTAAATATCAGCGTAATATTCTATTCATAGCTGCTGCTTCAAGCCCATCTAAGGTTCTGCACCAGCTGCGTTATAGATACCAGAGTTAGGACAGCACATCTATTTGTTTTATTTCATTGAAGGGAAACTTTTCAGGAGGTCATTAAGCTGTAAACACAAATTCCACTGTTTTGTGAAGCTTGTGAAGTGAGTGGGTAGCTGACATTTATTCAACCTCCTCATATTAACTAGCTCAATCCATATTCTCAGCTGCCACCACCTTGTTTCACAATGGAGACTTTGTCATACTTGTGTGCTTTTAAATGCAGACAAAGGTAACACAGTCCCATTAGGATCTCACTGGAACAGATCACCTTTCCCCCCCATGTTTGCAGTGTCGCCTACATGGCAAAGTGCTAATGAGATTTATTTATCAATGGCTTTATGATCACATCTCTTCCATAACACACCGGAGCTAAACATAAATATCAATAGTCACTTGGTAACTTCTTTAGCTAATATTCTCCTTATCCACCCAGTCAGTTTAGATGTACTGAATAGAGCTTTGTGACAAGTTCAATGTTTGGGATATTTGTCTGTAATTGCTTTACACTTTTTCACATCCCTGACCTGTCTCCTGTGTTTGTCTTTTTAATGTTCTCTAACAAAACTCTGAGGCATCCTGTTTAAACAACAGCTGGATTTATATTGAGATAAATGACACACAATTTGACTCTATTTATGAAGCTTGTGAAGATTGGTTGCTGTGGATTTTACATAGGGGTATTCAAATAAACGGGACTTAATACATACTGATGCCATACTGTCCAAATTTAAATGTACAAAAACTTTGTTGTTTTTTTTTCCATTTAATTCACAATTATGTTCCACTTTGTGTATAATCCCATCCTAGCCATAAGACATTAGTTTGCGGTTGGAACATAAAGTATGAAAAAGTTAAACTGGTGTAAATACTTTTGCCAAGTACTTTATGTGTGTTTGAAATCTGAAAGTATATAAATCAGCTACAGCAAAGTAGATTGTCACTTGACTTTAGTAGAAACACAGGCATAAAATATTTAAATTTCAAACTCTGAATCAAAGTCATTTTTAAGGCGTCATTTCAGAAATCAGAAAGTTTTCTGAAGTCAACAATGCCCACATAACCACAACTCATTTCTGCACTTATCTTTAAACACAGCTAGCTTAGTGTGATATAGATGAGGTAACATATTCATATTTCACTGCACAATGGAGAGCTGTCAAGGGGCACTAAATGGGCCTCAGTGTTACTCTGCATACAGACAACATAGGGTGTGTGGATTAGCCAGTGATTTGTAAAAGGGAAAAAAGAGTGATGTGACAAAAGGGAGCCATGAAAGGAGTAGACTTTTCTCTCATCAAATAATGACATGGTATAAGGTATGATATTAGAAGAGAACACTTAGTGGGGGGTGACATGAATGGATGAGAAAGATTCACTTACAGTGTGTCCTTTACAGATGAAGATGAAGTTTCAGTTTGTTCTCCTCCAGCGGGAGTGATATCCGTTTGCTAAACCTGGCATTGCCAAAGCCAAAGAAATACACCCCACACAGAGATAGGTAGGAAGAGGGTGTGTGTGTGTGTGCATGTGTGTGTGTGTGTGTGAGAGAGAGAGCAGATTGACGAGAAGGCGGTTTGGGATCCTGCTTTATTGCATGTGTGTGTGTGCACTGTCAGGAGCGGAAAGAGACTGAGAAGGAGAGAGAGAGGAAGAAAAAAAGATGCAGAGAGCTCGAACGAGCTGAGTGGCTGGTGTGAAAAAGGGAGGGAGCTCGACGGTCCAATAGTGAGCAAGATGATCTGAGCAAACAGGAGATAGCAACAAAGAGACAGATTTTTTTTTTTTTCTAAATCCTGATCACACGCCACATTTTGTCTGTTTTCTCTATATTTTAGATTGGGATGGTAGAGAAAATGAGAAACACCCAAAACATCAAATAGAAAGTGGGGGTTGATCCATTTGCTACCCTCAGCCGAAGGCTTCGGCCCAAGATATATTTCTCTTACGCACAGATTGGAGGTGCAGGAAGACTGATGGGAGGAACAGAGGAGATAAATCATCAAACCCTGCTTGGGACTCGAATAACAGATTGCTAGAAGGATTGACAAATAGAGCGCAGCTTTGAAGGCTGAACTGAAGTGCCGACAGAAAATAACAGAAAACCAACATATAAGGGGGAGTTGCTCCCTTTTTATGTTTGCTTAGTTTTAAAACCTTGTATAAAAAATTGTCAGCAAAGCAGCATTAATGACAGGAAGTCTCTGTGCGTGGACAGCTTAGACATGTGCAGCATCCTGCCTCCTCAGAGTGTGTGTGAGACACTCGTGTGCATAAGCATGGGGGCGGGGGAGCGGACCATCTTTCTCGGGATTTTGCTGCGGGAGCACAATGTTGCCATGGAGACTGCATCCATTGCAGCAGAAAAACGCAGATGGACGGCCTCCCTTTCTTCCCTGATGTGGTCCAGGTTTCCTCTCATCCCTGACCTGCAATTCAGAAAAACTTGTCCTTTTGACTTTGTGGATAGGCGGAGGAAAAAAATGCTCCGGGTGAGGACCAGCCTATGACTCAGACCGCTGACAAACCGCTTATGGCAGAGGTGAAAAGGCCTTTTTGTTGAATTATTACAGAATGTTTAATCACAGAGCATCATCTTCCACAAGTGGAGATTTAAATATTGCTCTAAATATGTCAGGATATATAAATTAAAGGTAAATCAATTGCCATACTTCCTGAATGTAATCACAGTCATGTTGACACTAGGGCACATGATCGATATCTCATTTCTCATTCAAAACATTAATTTCAGTTGACTTTAAAAGTGAATAAAGACAACAGGTAAGAACAAATATGGAGGGAAATCACGTACAAACACAACATGACTCATTCTTTTCTGAAATATGACCTGTTCTGATAATCCTCAAGCTCAACTTGTTTAAATATTTCATTTGCTAAGTGATTTAAATTGTTTCCTACATGCATGTTAAGCTTAAATTCTGATACAGCAGCCCGACGATCATAAAGATGATAGCCTTTGAACTTTCTCACATTTTATCAGGTAAGAGCCACAAACATCAAGGTATTTTACTGAAATTTTATGTGATAAATCAGCACAATGAAACACATATTTGTAAAGTGGAATAAAAATGGTTTACACTCCAAAAAAACACATTCTGAGAACAATAGCTAGGTAATTATCAAAACCAAAACAAGCAAAATTTTAAAGACCACATTTTGTTACTGTTTATATTTTGATGTCTCTTTACTGATTCTTCCTCCTCTTATGACAGCTAAACCCATGTATCCAGTAGATGGGTTAAAATGTGTGCAAATGTATTTGCTGAAAATAATGTAGTTTTCTTTATTATAAATTATGTAAATTGTTTTATTTATTCTATTATTGTTGTCATTTTCATTAGCACATTGTCTGTACATCTAATTAACAAAACAATATTTTAATCAGTAGAATTTCTTGCAGGGTTACCAATGTACATTTACTATGCCACATCTAAATATTTCCATTTCTGACACGGATTCACTGTCGAATTATAACGTAAAACAAAATCCACAAATCTGCCCTTTATGAAAGTTTGACAAGTCCTTCTTACAGTTCACCACAGGCCAAGTAGAGAATACCATAAAAATGTGTATGAAAGTGCTTTGGTTAAAATGAATCCAAAATATAACTTTTTGGCCAACCAGCGAAACATTTTCTGTGGTAGAAAACAAACACTATGAGTCACACTGACCACACCACCACCATGGTGAAATATAAATGTGACAGCCTCACTCTGTGGAGATACTTTTCTTTCTTTGGTGAACCAGTTTAGAGTTTATGGAAATATAGTTTGAGCAAAATAGAGAGCAAAGCTGTCAGAGGCAGAGAAAACTTGAAAGTTCACTGGGTGCAACTTTTAAATCTTCTCTGAAGCATCATGTGAAAATGTTGCAGTCCAGAAGTGAACACTTCAATGTCTGCTGCATCTTAAGTTGATTTTGTTTCATGCCATGGAAAATTACATGTCATCCATATAGATGGAGTTAGAGCTGCAACACTGAAGATCTTAACCCATCTTATTTCAAAGTGATTTGGTTACAATTTTACATATGTTGTGACAAAATATTCTACTTAGGATAGAGAAATAGGTGTACTTGCTACAACCAACCAACCGACAGACAGTGTAATCTGTTAACACCTTAATTTGCTTTTACCTGTCCATTTTGCTGATCACTGGGTTGGTGATGAAGGAGAGCAGATTATCCATGCAATCTTCTTTCCCTGAGAGGAATAACAATACAAACTGTGTCAATAAAGTACATCAGATGTAGTTAAAAAATGTTGTTTCAAATTGCACAAGTTACTGCCTTTCAAAATTGTAAAGTTAGGTTCTGAAAAAAATCAAGAGATTGATGCAGATTAACGTAAATAAAAAAGCGCCATCTAGTGGTTGAATGCAGAAAGATTCCATAAAAAGCCATTTGTGTTTTGAGGAGGAATATGTGTTTAAAATGTCATTTTACGAATTAAAACATCGTGATCGGACTTTATCTTTGATTACTTACAAGCAGCGAGATGCGCACTGGTGCATGAAACACAAGAGCGAAAATTGGACTCGAATTAAAGATAACAGTGAGCAAAATATGAAGAGATTAAACAGAAATTGCATCATAACATAGGATACAAAAGCATATACAGATATGCTGTGTTTCGTATTTATAGTTACTGGTGGACCACCAGGGCGCAAGACCTCGTGGCGCAACGGTAGCGCGTCTGACTCCAGATCAGAAGGTTGCGTGTTCAAATCACGTCGGGGTCAAATTTATATTCTTTCAGTATCCACGATCACAATTTTTTTCTTAGTGTTTTGGAATACTGACAAACTTTTCATCGACTAAATTAAGAAAACGAAACATATGACTCTTTGCACTTAAAGACACGTATTACGACATTTACAATAAATGACTTTAAAATTTGTGAAGAAAAAAAGTGTCAAACAGATGAACTGGTTTAGAAATAAACGACCTAGTTTTTAAATACCTTTGTTTTTCATTATTGTTGTAACAGTTCCTATATTTATTGCAAGCAAAATTAAATGGATGACAATACAATGCAATTGGAAAAAAATAAATACTGACATTGTTTAATGTAGGCCTATAATAATAGTGTTACGTCTTTTTAGGTCTAAAATATAATTGTAATTTACAAATGTCTAACTTTTGCTGATTTCTATAAAACAAGAGGAAAAAAAACATTCCTTGATATCTTTCTCGAGGCGTAAGGTCTATAAAAAAAAAAGTTAGGGCATATTAAGTAGATTTCTTACGCAGTTTTGTCTATAAATCTAACCGCACCCTCGTAAATAGTTACATGCCAAAAGTGTTAATGGTGGATTAGGTTACGCTGCGGATACCACAGACATGACGTAGTGGTTTGGGGACGTTACCAAGACCGGGACATTCAGCTGTAGGAGAACTTAAAAAATAAACAGTATTACTAAGTACATGTTAGTGGCTATTTATGAAAACCAAGCTGTCTTGTAATCTTCAACCACATTACCTTATAATCTTGAAGCCAATCCTTGGTAAAAACGAGCAGGAAAGTTATATTTTCAGGCTGTACCACTCCTTTGTCTCCTTCTCTCTTCAGTCGTAGTTTTCTTGTCCGTCTCCGTTTTGCCCCCCTTTCGTCTCACACGCTCAGCTTAAAAGCTTCAGTCCAGCATGACTGCCTTTCTAACTCAGTCCAAGTTTCTCTCTCCCCTCCGTTCATGCCAGTCTCATCTTTCACCAAGAACACTAGACTCTGAATGCACAATTCATTAGCAGAGCCCTGCAAAGAGTGAAACTTGGCTGAGACATAAGGTTACCCCCTGTCCTAAGGAGCAGACTCACATGAGAAGGTCCTTAGCTGCACTTGTTTTCCACCACAATGGCCTGATTGTATTTGAGGGTCTCATTTTACATACAACAGGCCAGTTTCTCCTGCTATCTCTGCTTTTGTAAACGGGTATGCTTTGAGCTTTGGTTTTCTAAAGAGCTTGTTTTTAAGAGAACCCTGAATCCATGCCATATTTTTATTGCTGCAAAACCTCCCTCTTTTTAATCAAATAATTAGTCAAAAATGCCAAGCAACTGTAAATGTCCTTCCTGGGAACTCAGCGGTGGGTGGAATAAATGTGCATTGTATGGGCAGAAAGCCCATCCTTGCACTACAAGTTAAAATTCATGATTGTATAAAATGGTTGCCTAGGTAACACAAATGAATGCCTTTCATGTTCCAGTTTTGGTAGTTTTACAAAATCTTGTTTCAGAGACACTAAAATTTAATGGGTCCTACAAAGCATGCAGCCTTACACACGTTATGAAGGCTGTTTGGATGGCTTTGGTTTAAATGAGATTTAAGTTTTGATTTTGTTTACTACAAGAGCATTTAAAACAGGCTGGTTAGACACTCACCTACCATCTGTTAATTGTTTTAATCAAACTAAACTTTATGTTCTGTTAAATTGCTAACATTCAGCTTTACTGCAACCAACATAAAGTGTGAGAAAAGGATGAATATGTAGAAAGCAATCTCTTCTTCCCATAACCTTTCATAGCGGAAGATCTGTGATGCTCTGCATTCAGAAAAATCTGACATTGGTAGCATGAACTCTGAAGTACCAGTACATTCTAAAAAAAAACCTTAATTAATTCAAAACGCCTCTGTGTGAGTTTACATATTTATGATCAAAAACAATAGTTCATACAAAAAAATAGGGAAAAAAAATCAACTTCCATGTCCATCTCAGTCCTCAGACCTAAATCCTATAGAAAAGGCTAAGGTCAAAAGATTACATGAGAGGACCCAAGTTAATCTAGTGAGACTGCGTGAGAGGAATAAATAAAAACATAGCACAGTGGGTTGGATTTCAAAAAAAGGTGATATGTATACTACCAAACTAACAAATTGCAAGGGTTTATCAAGGGTAATAACGCAAAGGGGGAGAGTGGCGAATTGCAATTCCAGAGATATATTAACCTGAAAAGTGCACATTAATTACTTATACATGGTGAATAGGGTAATATCCTTTTATTAATGTACAATAAAAAAACACTTGCATGGATTTCAGAATTTGTTTCGTCTCCCTTCTCCCCCAAAAGAAAAACAAAGCAAAAAAAAAAAAAAAAAAAAAAGGACACCCTCAGAGTGCAAAGCAAGTCCCCATTTGCCTTATGCCCTCTAAAGGGTAAAAGCAAGACATATAAAAAGACAAATATTCAATATAACTTTAGCCTTATAAAACACAGAAAAACTGACAAAACCTAGTTTCCATCTTTAAAACTTTAGACTAAGAAGTGACTTATTTCATGTTTTCTCTTCCAAATTGCAGAGTTTACTTCTGCTTCCAATAAGTTTAAACAAAGACTTTAATCCAGATGAACCCTCAGCATAATTTTCCACCTTTTTGTCACTTCTTTCCTTTATATCTCCCATTTTTGATTCAGAGGAGAAGGATCTTTGAGACATGCTCCTCTGGAACAAGTATCTCAGTCGGAAGCCCATTCTAGGAGAACGCAGGGTTTCATCCACGGAGGCCGACCTTAGCAGTGGTGCCTGTGACAACGCTCTCTGACGGATGCACTCAGGAAGGGAGGCAGATCCTCCAGATGGAGAAGTCAGACTTTCCTGACTACTATGAGTTTTCAAGTTGGTTTCATCATTCTCCCAGACTCCATCATCAGGATCATTTCCAGAAGACGTTGATGATCCTCTCCGGGCTTTGCCTCGCAGGGCGTTGCTTCTTGGAGAGCAATTTATGGGGCTCAGAATGGTCCATGGAGATCCCACACTACCATTACTGGTAAAGAAGTAGTCCCTAGTTCTAGGTGAAGGGGTACGTGGAGTACTAGCCTCATCCTGTTCTCCTTTCGAATACCGAGGACTCCCCGGTACCTTATCATTACGGCTGCCTTTGACATTTTGGTAGGAAAGCACCTTTCGGGATATCTCACGCATCTTTTCGGCTTCTTCCTCCTCCAATTTTGCCAATTCCATATCTTTAAGTAGCTTAGTTTGTTTCTTCTCTGGGCTGTGTGTAGTTTTGCAAGGAATTGGCATTTCTTTTTGTGAAGTTTGAGAACAGGATTCAGAACGTAAGCCTTTAGCCTGGGGTTGGTCATTCTTCCTACATCTGCTTAAACCAGACGGGGGTTTGGATAGAAGGTTGTGCAGCGCTGACTCTAAGCATGAGTCATCTGTAGGGTCAAGTGCTGAACATGATGCCACAGAGCGTCGTTTAGCAGCTACTTGCATGCTCTCCGAGCGCTTGTGTCTATGTTCAACAGCTTCTCGCTCTCTGTTCTCCTGCAGGTCATGTAAAGAAAATATTTCATAATGAACCAAACATCCAGAAAGCAAAACTGAAATAAAAATCCTTCAAAGTTATGAAAGGTTCAAGCCACTGAAGGATTACATTTTGATCTTGTAATAAAAATGCTGGATATTGATCAATCTTTGGTCTTCTTACCTGTACAGCTTTGTCAAACCTTTTACAGAATGAGTAAAAGATGGAACAACACTCTTCAAGTCTGAAGGTAGTTGGGTCTTCACAGAAGTACCCTGCGACAGCATCACTTAAAGCCTTCAGCTCATTTAGGGACAGGTCAACGGCTGCAAGCATAGAATCTGCCCTCTGTCAAAAAGTTATAAAATACATGTTGTATAGATCTTAGTTCTTTTTAAAGGTGAAAATTTGTAAACAAAGAATTTTTTTTACCTTCAGAAATTGATCTATTTGTTGTAAGAGGCCAGGGTGTATGCTGCTAAACAGTTTAACTTCTTCCATCTTCTGGATTTCCTCCTTCAAGTCCTTGATGATGTCATCTTTACAAATTCTTTGGTAAAATTCAGATACAAACTTGTTCACAATCAGATTAAGTGACAGACAGAAAAAAAGCAGGATAAAAACACATCTAAAGGGTAACCTTGATGCCATCCCAATGTGACCAAGTTGGCTGGGAAATGTCAGCAATTCTGCATCAATCTCCTCTGCTTGCTGTGGATGGCAAAGAAGAGAACTTCGTAAGCAAATGGACAGGACTGGAGTTTGTGCATCAATGTTTTCATCTCAAAATATGGCAGAAACCCTTTTTCATTCATGAATGAATGTTAAGGCATACAGAACGTGATCAAACAAAATAAAATGAACATTCACATGCGTTAGCCTAGGAGGACACTGTTAATGGTACAATGAAAAGAGATCAGGTAGTTAAAGCCATAGAGTAGATGTTGATGTCAAGATATATTCACTGGCTCACCATTTTAGCATTTCAAGAGAATTCATTTTCTAAGACAAAAGGCAGCAGTTCTTTGAGAAAGACACAGTGCCAACCGTACCCATTCAGCTGGTAACCACTCTGATTTTCCTAACAGGGGCATTTCAAAGAGAGCTGACGGACAAATTGAGACGGTGTTTGTTAACCCCAACCAGAGTCACAATGAATTATCAACATAATCCCGGTATATCAAATCCCCATACAGTGTGGTACCAAAGGACAACATTTAGGCACAATCTGCAGTGACATATTTTTCATAGCCATTACACTGTGACTATGTAAAACAGGAAGTCTTTTATTCAAAGTGTGTGATATGCGTGTGCGACATTTTGTTGAGGTGACCTGATTCAACACATGACGCATACTGAGAATGAAATAAGAAATGAGAATGACTGGGAACAAACTACAAGCTGGTATAAATTAGGACAAATGGTTACTTAGTAAGTAAATTAAATTATCCTAATATTAATCCCCTGATGTGCTATGGGGCATACCATGCAGAAATCTCCCCATATTCCAGCATATTTCTTGGACAGAGGTTTAATGCATTATTTTGTTTCATTTTTTTCAGGTGCAATGTTGAATGAGGTTACCAGCCCCCATGCCATCTGACAGTTCTTCTGTGATTACAGTACGTTTAAAAAAAAAAAAAAAAAAAAAAGAAGTAAAAATAAACCCATAACAATTGAAAAGCTTTGTTTTTACCCCGTACGTCTAGATTTATTTACAATATTACTGTACAAGTGCTATTAGGAGAGGAGTCTGCGTTGAACATAAAATATAAGTACTTGCTTCATCTGTGTTTTTATGGGCCTCCAACTCTTAGGGAGGTCTCCTGCTTGACATAACAGATTGTGCAGAAAGGAAAAACTTACGTATGCACATATTTAATCAGAGGCGTGTCAAGAAGTTTGATATTATGCTGTGAATGCTCAATTCTGCTTTAACCAGGATGGACAAAGGAACAGCGTTTCAATTTGTACATACTGAGTTTGATGCATCTAGTTTCACTTGTGTAAGCACCATTTTCTCACACAACTCTTTGTATGTGATCTTCTTGGAGAGCAAATTTGTCACAAGCTAAACCAGGTAACTTCATTAACTAAAATAGAGATTGCAGTTTCATTAATTTATTTGGAAGTGCAGCATAATTGATTATGCCTTCATAAATCATCTCTATCCCAATTCTACACTTTACCTTGGCAACATAGTGCATGAGGTTCATGCCAGGCTTGTTGGCTTTGGTGTCTGCCAAGTTGAGCAGGGAAGCCACCCTGAATCCTACGGCATTTGCACTGTAACCACCCTGAAGGAGAAAGTTTTTCATTTATTACTCGGTTAAGCGGTTTCACAGAAGCATAACATCCATTAGTTAATACAATGTAATGAAAAATGATTCTACAGGAAAAATACTAACAGCGTTCATGTAATTCCCAGCTTTCAATACTAGTCGAATCACCGAATGGAGGTCATCGCAGTCCAACAGTTCTATTGTAGGAGACGAAAAAGATAAAGTAGGAACATGTAGGATTGTCTGCAGCTGGAAGCAGGTGAAATATTACCATTAGCTGCTTTGGTCATGACTGCAATGGCATTCTTCACTTCCTCCATGAGGGGAAGGAACTCCTCCCTCAGAAGCATCACTTTTAGACGTTCCCCGTAGCTGAAAGCAAGACAGACGAGCAAATAAACATTTTTCATTGTTCAAAAAAAAAAAAGTAACTACACAAAGAACCATCAGAACCAAATTATAAAAACAGTACAGTGAAAGTCAGTTGATACCAAGACCAAAAGATTGATCAATTTTATTGTAATTTTGATAACTTGATGTTTGCAGCATCATTCAGTTAAATATTTAAAAACAGACTCACCCACGGACTTTAATGAGCTGTACCATGAACTGGTCTGCCTCGGGTAACGCAGAGAGTTGACCTCTGTATGACTGCAGCTGTTTTACCTACATGTTGACAAAATGATGACCTACCATTAAAAAAAGAGTTCAGATATTGCTTGAGGAACAAAGACTGGAATACTTTTGCATTTAGACATTTACATAGTTATCAGGTATGAAAAATGATTCTACAGGAAAAATACTAACGGTGTTCATGTAATCCCCGGCTTTCAACATTAGTAGAATTACTTAATGGAGGTCAATGAAAACCGATTTCATGTTTGTAAATACTTTATTTTATGTTAGTTTACATAAGTAACTAAAGGTTGCATAATGTCTTGTTTTCTTGTCATTGTGCTTAGCATGTTATCTCTGTAGCATAGGCACAAAATGAAACAACTTCAACACAAACAGGAGATTTCAAAAAATAAAAAATACTCTACTTTAAATTCATCAATATATAAGGTAATTTTGGATGTACTCAAAAAAAGTTACCCACAAACTATTCCAAAGAACCATAGCTCTGGCGTATTTTTGTTTTGACTCAATGTATGCATCGTCAACAGGAATAGAGTTCATGTTACCTCACTTTCTTCTGGTAGAAGCTTACAAAGCTCTTTTAGTTTGCCGTTTCCAAACCTCTGCCAGTTCCCCTGACGAATGTCCTCCACTATTTCACTCACAGGCCTACAGAGGGAGACATGCACACAACCGAAGTGAGAGCACAAACAAAACAAAGTATTTACTGTATTATCAGTACATATATGGCTCTTTTACAAAACTCTTACTCTGTAGTACCGGCAGAACACACCCACTAAACAATATGGTAAAGAGCAATCTCAACACTGATTAAGAACATGGCATTCAATAAACTCAAACAATGAGAAGTTAATAATTTCACAGTATGGTTCATATTTATGAGAGATGTTGATTTAAAGATTAGAATTATCTTAAATCCACTAATAGGAGATTGATTGCTTTAATTATGACTAATCTCTAGACTCTTTATAGCACATTAAAAAAAATGGATCAACACTTTTTGCACAAAGCCAGATTATTTCATCTATAAATGTAGAGCAAATAAAAATGCCCACAAAGTGCACAGCAGCTGACAACGTTTCAGTTAGACTAATAGATTGAAGCCGACATCATCACAGCACTTTGGTATACAAATTGAGAACTGAACATACAAGGTTATGTATTTATATACACTGTGAGTGTGTAAAATCAAAGTTCTAATTCATTATTTGAGTGTACAGTCAAGGCCAAATAAAATATTTTCTAAAAGTCTTTCGCAGAGTGATGGAGAAAACCCGTCCCATGCATTTACTACTTCTATTCTGGATTATTGCAATTTTTTTACAGTCAGGACAACACAGAAATATTGGTAAAGAGTCATCAGGTCTCTCAAAATGCTGCAACAAGAGTTTGGATGCAAGTTAAAAAGAGATATTTTCCAGTACGAAAGGTATGCACAAAAATCAAGAATATGAATTATGAATATTGAGTTGACCATAAAATAATTAGCACATAATTTAGCTCCATTTTTAAAAGAGCTAAATTAACCTCAGAAATTAAAAATATACATCTGGTGTGGGGAAAAGCAGTTTGGATCATAATATTGGCCAAGTACATAATTGTCATGAAAAGAATGAATGCACAGCACATTGAAATACTAAGTAGTGTTGCACATCTATAATATTACAAACATTGATAATGTGACGGCATTTGTAAACTGAAATATTTGGAAAATGTATTTTTCAGTTTTAGTTTATTTTCTTCATCTCAAATTTGGAGTTAGAACTTTTAGTTATTAGGCTGCCCTCTAGTGGAACTCCCACTTTCTTCCCATTAAGGCATACACTCGATCATCATGTAAAATTAGGCTCAACATCTTCATTTTTAGATGATGAAATTTAAAGCAGTGATGTTCATTGTGTTTTCTCTATACAGTTGTGCTGCTAAAAGAATAGGCTGCTCTTTATTATCACTGATGTCTTTAAATGCGTTTGTTTTATTATCTACAGAAAGTACTCCAGATCTTACAGCAAGTTTGCCTGCATCTCATTACCGACATTCAGCTCTATGTCAGTAGAGGCAGATGGCCACATTTATTTGGACTTGTGAACATAAATTAGACTTAATTTTAGTTTTTCTGGTTATTCAGTTTGAAGATGCAACATTTTCTTAGTTTTTTAAAAGAATTATTATAATAATAGAGGTTCGATTATATTAACTTCTTAATAAATTGTTGCCACTTCTTTCTTAGATTTTTTTAAATATTGTTTATTTCCTTTTAACTCTTCTTCCAGTTTCTTTTTAAAGTCTGTTTGGCTGTGAACACAACAGTTTGACCTCAGTCACATGAAATAAGTCTAGATTTTGCTATAATTGTTTGTTTTTTACTTGGGATTTGGGCACCTTTTTAATCTCTAAAGCATTTTAAACAGTTCCATTCACTAAAACTATGCAGTCGCATTAAAACCAGAAGAAATAACGGCTCAGTCATTTTATGTGCAACCCTTAATTGCTGCCATAACTCAAGTGACTAAACCAAAATGGCAAATGGACAAGTAACTGTATAAAATGCACTTTTCCACTGCATTTTATACAATTTAAACTACAAAAACCTCAGTAACTAGCTACTTACATTTATATTTCTGATCACATATTTTTAAACTTGTTACTATCATACTTGTTAAATAATGTATTAAACAGTTTAGATGTTTTTGCTAAATGGTCTAAAGTGACGCTTTAAAAAGGGATTTCCATGTATTTGCATGAGTTCAGCTGAGATAAAGGCTTATGGTTGGGTAATCATTAGCACAGTGGAAGTGACTCGTGCATCCAGATACCCATAAC
Organism: Poecilia mexicana; assembly: GCF_051168715.1. Classification (NCBI taxonomy): domain Eukaryota; kingdom Metazoa; phylum Chordata; class Actinopteri; order Cyprinodontiformes; family Poeciliidae; genus Poecilia; species Poecilia mexicana. The sequence goes on along the minus strand of NW_028263383.1, from coordinate 6,694,131 downwards.
TAAAAGTCTGAACAACTCAAAGCACAGCTCAGCTCAAGTGTTTTAACTTCTCTTGATTATTAGGACTCTTGTTTACCTTATATGTTTCAGTACAGAGTTTTTCCACAGCATAATTTCCACCATATGCATCTGGCTATTACAATATTAGAGACACAATATTACCTTTTGAAATGTCTTAGGAAGATCCCGATATTCATGCTCCGCTTGGAATCCAATATTGTCACCTAAGAACAAAAACACAGGGTAAACTCAAACGAGGCTAAAAAGATTGTAGATATCTCTACAATCCAGAAAATATCAACATTTGAGGAAGCTGAAGAAAACAATTCCAGACTGTTTTACTTAAAACGGTTCCGTACTGATAGTTGTGTGGAACTTAAAAAAAAAAAAAAAAAAAAGAAATTACTTCCTCCTGGCGTCTTTACTACTTCTCCTATTTAGATTATTTGCAAGCTCATAAAAAAAAGTAGAGCCTGTATGGAAAATCTATTTCTTATTTGTACATATCTATTAGTTACCTGAGACTCCTGTCCACACAAGTTCATCCCATCACTTTTACTTAAACTGAAGACTTTTGAAGCCCGTAGCGATGCCCTTTTGTCATCATGACTAAATAACTCTTCCATGGTTTGTATATCCAATACCAGGTCCCTCTGAGTCCGTTTGGATGTCCACACGTTCAGCTTACCCAACACATGATGGTTAGGTAGCGTGTCCCAGTTCAGCTTTTTCATGGAACGTCTTTGGATGTCACAAGAGCCAAAGGTTGCAGGAGGTGGAGGTGCTGGAGGAGGAGGTGGGGGTGGGGGTGGTGGGGGTAGTGGTGGTGCTTCTGTACCATTAGCTACAGGAGATGGTTGGACATACAACTCTTCTTGAGCATCCGGCAGAGATGGAGGAGAGGGGTCTCTGGACAAAGTAGGTTTTAAACTCAGCATCCCCTCCATCTGTTTTTCCCCTCAGATCCAAAGGCGAATGGCAATTTGCGCCTATTCACCAATCAGAACTGAGAAAACACAAAAATAGTACAGCTTTATTTTTTTTAATAAAGCAGTATTTTTTGACAAATAGATGAATATTTACTTAGCTAGTGGAAATGTCTGAATATACTACAGTGTTACAATAAAATATTTTAATTCACTGAACTGATCCAATTTTATGTATTACAATAACCATGCAGGAGATTCAATTCCCATCCATAAAACACATTTAAAGGAAACACAGAAGAAAAATCTGTTAACAGAGCTCTGTCTTTGAAATATTTAATTGGTACCTCTTAGGCTTTCGTTGATATGTCAAAGTTTAAAAACAATCTATTCTTAACGGGACATTTTTCGAAATGTAGTTTACCTGGTTATTTTAAAAATGAATCATTCAATATAACAGACATAGCAAAGCATTTTTCTAAAATTTTCACCAGGGTCAAAAAAAAGACACCCACGAAATTATGTTATTCTAGTAGAAAAAAGAAAGTTGTGACAAGCGACTTGAAATGTTTAAATACGACAATTAATGCATTTATTCGAACAATTTTAACAGGACTCACTGTAATTTGGCCTAAAACATGATATTTGAATTTTTTAAAAATAATATCATGTACTTACAACGTTTTTTAGAAGCCTGACTAGCTGTATGAAATTTGGCGTCGTTTCCTCCCTGAATATCATGTCCCAGAAACAACAGTCACAGGTGCAGAGTGAGTCTCTAATCAAATTCAAGTCAGTTCCCAAATACAGGACCGCCCTCAAGATAAGAGGCGGATGGGTCCGCTCCTTTTTCTGTCGCCGGCACACGATGTGGTGCCTGGAGGGAAGGAGAAGTTAAAAACAACAGCAACAGTCAATGGTTAGTGCCTCTTAGCCAAACAGATAAGTGTGCAGCAAGTGGACTACATTGATTCTTGGCTCCAGTCATTAAATTGAAAGTGTATTAGGTATCTAAGATTTGTTTTATGGGAGCTTCTTACCTGGAGGGAACATACAAACTCCATTTAGAAAGGCTGGGATTCCAGGATCTTCTTGCTGCATGGACTTTAAATTGGTTGGCTTCTTGCCATAAACCTGACTTTTAAGGAAAGTAAAATCTAACATAAAGCCATAATTACAGGTACATCTAAAAAAAAAAAAAAAAAAATATATATATATATATATATATATATATATATATATATATATATATATATATATATATATATATATATATATATATATATAAGCCCAAAATTATGTTAGAATATTGTGAAACAGATTAATGATGTAGCATTAAGTCTTTTTAGGAATTCACTAAAAATTACATTATTTTTAATGTCATTCATTAGAAATGATGATGATACGAAGGGAAAACAGTTGAAAAGCACAAAACTCCATGCCAATGATTAGTATACGTACATTTCTAACTCAGAACTCTACATGATGACACATAAGGGTCTTACACAAAACTTGGTAGTTTATCTTTTAATTACGACTTTTATTTCTGCATTGCAGTCCTATGCAGGGTGGCTTTGATTCTTGTGACAAGTCAAACCTCAAAACACCAATGAGACCAAGTTCAAAATTACTTCCTCAATATTTTATTTGACCAATTCCAGATGGTTCCTTGTCTCCATATAGCACAACGCATTACAACATAAATACAACAATGACAAAAGCCAAATAAAATACAGACAGTTTGAAAGTGTGAACTTTCAATTTTGCTCCTTTGGGTTGGAGTTGGACTTTTGAGGTGCAATTGAGGAATGAAGGCAGAGTATCCATGACAACTTCATTTATCATCATAAATACCTGAATTTCAGTACAGTACATCAGCTCAGTCTACAAAACATTTGCGTATACACAAATAAAATATATATATATATATTTTTATGTATTTTTAGAAATCTTGGCTTTCATGTGGCAACACTTCAATCTTTGCAAGAATGTTCAAGAGTTATTTTGAAATTCAGCCATTTCCACAACTATGGAACAAAAAACCTGTATTGCCATTCCTTTTACTGTCCGATAAGGAACCCCAAACAAAGCAGTTTGGAAAAAGGGATCACATTTTATGTATTGCTTCATGGTGGTCAAGCGAACCAGGAGCTTGACAGTAAACTGATATAAAAATGTCCTCGCCTTTTAAATAAACCCTCGACTCCTCCATCATTCTCACCAAGAGTGCCACATGACTAGTAAATTCACTTTTGATTATGCTTCTGCCAACTTGAACGTAACAAATTACACTAATGCCAGTCCATGCTAGATGACAAACATGGATGACAAGAGCTGACCATTAGTGAAAGCGCGCATATCTACACTTCAGGATTGTTATCTGCCATGCAAATATAGAACAAGTAGCTGGAGGAATGACACACTTACTGTGACGTGATATCATAGAGAGGCTCTTGTGAGCACAGAGTCAGCATTCTAGCCCGTATTATTTTTGACTCTGATAATTTTATACAAATGAAATTTATGTTTTTGGGTGGTTCAGTCAGGGATTTGGTCATTTCATCTTACTGTATTGCCATCTTAAGTGTCATATGAAAAAAAACGTAGCTTTTGTTTTAATAAAAAGTGACGATTTTAACAAAGCAACATTTATGAATACAATAAATAGTGATATGTAAAAATTCAACTCGTATGCTAATGCTTCCATCAGTGATTGTTTTCTTCTGAAATCTTCACTTTCCATATTTTCTGACTGCTAAATGCCAGAATGTGATACTAAAATGATCTAATTAGTAACATTAGATAGCAATCTTGATCAATTCTTAATTCAGCAGAATCAGAAGATGCGACCGTTTTTGTCAAAAGACCCATAGTTGTTAGTTTCACACAAATATGACACGGACAATTCAAAGTATCGATAGAATAGGAAAAAAATGTAATAACTTTCTATGTGATACTATTCAGTAAGAGTTAACTAGTGAAGTGACTCCAGTCAACTTTCTTCAATCAGATTGTAAAAAGACACGGGCATATTCCAGTGTGAAAACCAATCAGGTAGAAAAAAGAAAGAATAAAGGAGACAATACCCATGTAAACAAGGCAAACAAGGTCAGCCTCCATCTAACATCTCAATCTATTCAAAACCCAAGGAAGGCTGTGGCAGTGCTCCTTAAATGATTGTTGCATATCTGAAAGTTGAACAATTTTCCTTCTTAATGAGTAAAGTATTTGATGGAGAACATGCTAATTTATAGTAATACTCCACAAACACTTTTGAAAGTTGAAGTAATTCTTAATTTTAAATTTACATTGATTTTAAATCTCTAGATATTTGTTTGTAGTGCACTAGAAATGGACATGATGTGTATTTATAAACAGTTTTAACTTTTTTTCTTGAACATATTTTATTTATCACATAACTGGTTCCTCTCAATAAGCTGGAACATCATTGAAAAGCTATTTTAACAATTCAATTCAAAGTCAAACGTATATTGTAGATTCATAGCACAACTTAAGTGATATATGATATAACTTAAATATTTATTTGATGATTATGCCCTAAACCCACAAAGATACTCCATTAAACTATTGTTATATAAACCCAAATAAAAGCATTTTTCATACAGAAATGTCATCTCCCTCTAGGCTATTCTCCATAGACTCTCTATGGGGTTAAAGTAAGGCCAGTTTGACGGTTAATGAAGCACAGTGTTACCATGGCGACTAAAGCTTTTGGCAGTGTGGGCAAAAGCTTGGCAGGTATCAAGACTTGCTGGAAAATGAAATCAGCATCTCCACCGTTTGCCTCCTGGTAAACAGCGGAGATGACAATAGAGTTGAAGTAATGGTGGAAAAATGACAGCTATGTCTGCAGTTGCTTGTGCATCTTTTACAATGTCACTTTTTCCATCCACTCAACTTTCCATCAGTGTGTTTCGATACAGCACTCCGACCAACCAGGCTCTTCAGCAAAGGCCTTTGGTACCTTATTCTCCCTTTGGAGGATGTAACTGTTTGCCTGTTGGAAATAATCTTCCTACTTATTGTTTAGGCCATAATATTTCTGTTAAAAATGATTTTTATTTGTCTAAGCTAAACTATTCATTAGCTCCAAGAAATAATCATCAAAATAAACAGGTCATTGCGATATATCACTGTGTGTAATGACTCACTTTTTGAATGAAATTACTGAAATAAATTAACTTTTGGACAATATACCAATGTATCAAGGTTTACTGGTTGCTCATAAATAAGGAGGCACAGTCGGGGAGTGATGAAGATTAAAAAGTAGTGTTAAATTACAGTAGTATTTTAGTACTTTTGCCATTTTCTTCTTTACAAAAGTCTCTGTTACTAAGACTGCGGAGTTTTACGATAAACTCCAAGAATCGGGAGCACTTAGAGGAGTACAATAACGCCCATAAACATGACTAACAAGCACACACCACAAAATAGGTGCAGAGATAAGGAAGGTGTTTACACTGAACGGAGAAGAGGGACAGAAAAGGTGAACAGTTAAAATAATAATAAAAAAGAACAGATCACAAGGAGAAGCTGAAGTGGATAAAGGAAGTTGGAAAGAGAGGCACAGAAAAACCTCGTTTTTTTAAACTGGCCACTTAGTTTTCTGCTGCATTAAGTTCATGAATAAGTCATCTATCCATAAAAAAAAAGATCTCAGCATCTTCATCCACCAGTTTATCTCAGTTTGTTTCCTTCTGTAGTGGTCCTCTGCAAGCTGGGTGATTTAAAAGGTAACAGGTGTAGGTGGTTGAGACGAAGGCTGCAAGGATTCCCGCAGGGCCTCTCACTGCTCTTCTAACCAGGAAGGCTTGTCGGCCCCTGGGGGCCTCAACTTTATGTTAAACTGCTTCAGCGTTTGCTCCAGCTGCTGCTGATTGCCAGCAAAGTACGCTGAGATGGCATTATGGAAGAGAAGGAGCTGCTTATGCATTACCTTCACCTGATGGAGGGGAAAAGGAAAATCATATGCAGGTTTAGGTTTGGTTTGCTCAGATCACAAAAAAAAAACAAACACAGCGTGCCAACTTTTTAGCATTTAGAAAACAACAACGATTTAGACCTACAACACAGACTAACCTTATTTTCCTCCAGAAATTTGAGCTTAATGATAACATCTGAGCGAAGGCGTTCATACTTTTCCTTATGAACTTGGTACTGCTCTTGTGCAGCATCTATACGGGCCATGGTCACTGCATCTCTGGGACCCAAACTTAGCTCCTCAAGGTCTGACCGGTAGGCATCAAACTCCAGTCTGAGCACACACAAAATGAAACAGAGAACGTACAGATATTTAGATTCAGAAAAGGATATTCAAATATTCAGAGAAAAGCTAAACATTCTTGTACAGCAAACATTTACTTCCAGTACAACAATACTTCATATGTAAACTGCTTTATTACTCTCCTCCCACTGGGTGGCAGCAACTGCATGTTATTCAGTGCATCACTGACAGGCTTTCTTAATACTGCAAGTTTGCAAGCAAATTCATAGATAATGTATATATACACTAAAAAATATTAACAATTTCTACATAATGAAACCATATTTGTATCTTTCAGTAATGAAAAGTTAATTTTAAGTAATTGTGAGTGCCATTTTTAATGAGAACGAAAAAAGGGGGAAAAAGTATAATGTTTTAATAGTTTGTCAGAAGCAGCACATTTATTGGCAACTGTCTCAAACTAGCTTTTATTTTGGTGTTTCAACAAAGATCTGTAAAAAGTTGTTTTTTAAGTTTATCAAATTGATAGAAGCATTTTTCTACAGAGATGAAGATGTATTGTTTTGAATGTGCCTTTTTAAATCTGCTTACCTCGCATTTTCATACATCCTGATTGTCCACAGAGTGTCCTCCATTGTCTTATTGACTAACGTGTTAATGCTGGATACAAAGAAGTTAATGGCACCAAGTAAAGTCTCCCCATTCTTACACAGTAGTTTCTGGGTCTCTGCATTGTAGCCAAACTCATCCTGTAAAGAATGAAGCGAGTTCCTCATTGTTTTCTAAACGAATCCAATTTTACATTAAAACATTCAAGAACAGTTCAACATGTAGAATGCTCATTTCTGAGGACTCACTCGTAGCTCTGGAGATTTCTGACTGAGATCAGCAAACGTGTCGCCCAACGCGTGCTGTGTCTGCACCATGTTGTAAAAATGATTGGTCAGCGCTTTGGCCAACCGCAGCACATTTTCATATTTCCTTTTGGTGTCCCTCAGAACCTCTATCTGAGCCTCCAGCTCCAGATCCACAGTCCGAGAGCCGCGACCAAAACGCTCTGAGATCATTTGCTTCGTACACTGAAACAAAACAGAAAGACATGAATAACATAATTCAGTCCGTTCAGTGACTGTTTGTAAAGACAAATGAGGCAGTCTTGGTTTGGAAAGCCTGATATTTTGTCATTAGCACAACATCGCCGTCCCTCTCATTTATGAAAACAGCCTTTCAGATACCTTATAGGTGTTTAAACCCCATTTCTTCACTGCTTCATATTTTTCCACAGCCACACCACGCGTTGCCTCTTCTGCCGTCATCGAGCTGCTGCTGGTGCTGTGTTGCATGTTGGAACCTGAAACATACAAGTAGACACGGATAGTAAACAACAGACATAAGCTAAACTTTCAAGAAGATGAGCTCGATCTCAGGTAAGATATGCCTAAGCAGACATCTCCGACTCCTCGATGCAAGAAGCATTTGAAAACGATTAAAGATACCCACAACCAGGCCCTAAATGACTGAATGAATTAGGAGCAAAGAAAACAGTAATATGATGATGATCTTTAAGCAGACGAACAGATAAATTCCACAAGACATTTATAGTGGCAACTATCTAAATAATTAAAACTGCACATGTAACTGTACACACAATCCCCATGGTGATGCACGGTGGTGGCAGGATTATGCTGTTTGGCTTTTCTCCAAGGAGAGTAAAGCTGCCAAAAATGGTATTAAACTCAGTCTCTAAATAAGTAAAGCTGATAGAGAGGCTTCACCAAAGTGGTACTAAAAAAAATAAGAACTTGGTTGTTGGTAGTTGCTAAATACAAATGCAAGCCACACTATTCAGACTTTACGGAAAAGTTTGAAACAAAAACATTAAACTCCCTCATAAAATGTTTCTAAAATCTGATAAAATACACTTATGTTTTTGGTCATTATGTGACAATGTGAAAAATGCCTGGAGGTACGAACACTGCGAGGCAAAAAGAAGGCAACATAAAATAAAAGCCAGAAAGGAGAAAAAAAATTATGGCACCACATGTAGAAGACAGCAAGTGTACATGTAGGAGGCAAATTTGAAAAGAAAGTGAAGGACAAGCAGAAGCCAGAAGAACAAAGATAAAAAGACAACATCTATTGCATAACAGTCGGTGAACAATGCAGACGTGAGCAAATATGTGGAAGACTGAGTTACAGCTATACAAAACAGGATGAATACCTGGATAATTAGCAATAACTGAATATGACAAAAAATAAATACAATATTACTTTTGTCAATATTTTTACATTTTATATGATACCGTAGGTTGCGTTGCTTTAGCTGCAAACTCTTCATGAAAGCTGATTAAAGCTTTCATGAAGAGTCAAAAAGCCGTGAAGGTCACCTAACGGAAACACTTTGGTTTCATTTCGTAGCCTTAACTCGAAGGACGTGGCAAGTCGTGAAACAGGTTAAGAACAAACAGTCGGTTAAATCATCTACATATTGACATGATTGTTTGCATCTCCCTTCATACGGCCCGTTTTCTTTGAAATGGACAAAAGCCAAGTCAGGTGAAAATCCGAACTTGTGTGTTTATCGTTTTATTTTTCTGTTAAAGTATCCTGTACCATTCACCTTTAGAAACTCAGAAAAAAGAAAGCAGGTAAGAATGCCTTTATCCAGTAAGGCAGAAGTGCAGAACAGGAACATCCACCAACAGTTTAAAACAGATCACCCACACCGTAAAGAGAGCATATTTCCAAAATGAGTAATTTTTCATGAGAGAAAGATCGGAAATATATACAGAAATAACATAAAATGAAATACACCTTAAATTTGATCCATTTCAAAGAAAGCATTGGAAATTTGTTCATAACCTCTACAAACTCCTAAATGTCATATTTTTTAGGTTACATTTTGGAAAGAAACTCTTGATTACAAGTAATAATTAAATCTAGGCCACCAAATCCTGTAACAGGGATCCTTTTGTTAAACTCAGGATTGTAGCACACAGCAGGGCCTGAGAAAAAGAAATAAATAACAATAAATGATATCACACCAAAATAAAAAAAATAGTGGCATGTCTGTAAAAAATTGTAGTCAAATAGCAAATTCCTCATTGGTGAACACCAGGAGTCAAGTGATGATCGTAATCAATATTTTTAACAATGAGCTTAAGGATAATGTTCTTAAAACTAAGCCTATTAGTTAGTTTTTTTATTTTATTTTACCAATTCCTTACTATTGTGATTTAATCTCATATCTCAATTTTAAACATAAGCTATTGGAAAATACAAAAATAACATATTTCACAAGGAATACTGACTCGGACACATAAGGAAGCCCAACTCAGGAAGGACTGAAGCAGTACCTTTAATAGAGCCGGTGGGAATGATCCCCTCAGCTGCTCCTCCATAACCTCCAGAAACGATGCTCGTCTCGTTGAGATTGGGACCTGATACCATCACCTGCTGTAGATCCTGATAACCACAACAGGAATAGAATAACAACAAACATGTTGAGCACTGGGGTTGGGTATGGACATATAGACATTATAACTTCAGTGTTAATATAACATTGCTGGACATAAAAAAGTAAAAGTCTATCCTCGACTGGGACAAATAATATTATGGTAAGAAGCCAAAGGGAAAAAAAGGCTTAAAACACAATAGTGCTGGTCAAATATGTGTTCATTTTAACATATTTCACTTTACCAGTTGGTATTATGTATTAAAGTACAAGGTGAAAGAAACATTTGTTATGGACAGATTCACTTTCAGGCAAAACACCAGACTGACATGAATTTACTCAAATAAATCCTCTTATTTTACTTCAACACAATGATAACTACTACTATAAATATTTCAGTAGATGTGGATTATAACAACCTTAAAATGATTTTATTTTAAGACTGACACTGTTTCTGAAAAGCAACAAGCTGATTTACTAATTTGCTAATATAGCTACATGTGATGAAAGATTTTTTTTTTTTACAATGTATATCAGTATTTTTCAACCCTTGTCCACAAGGCGCACCACCTTGAATGTTTTAGAAGTCTCACTGCTTCAGCACACCTCTGATGATGGCTGATTAACAGGCTTTTGTTGAACGGCAATCCTCTGCATCGGGTGTCTTAAACAAGGTAAACATCTAAAACATGCAGGGCAGAGTGTCGTGTTCAGCAGCACAGCGGGGAGACGCTGATGAAACATTATGAGACTCCGATAAGACAAATGAAAGCCTTTTCCTACAGTTTGTTTTTATAAGGAAAATACAGAAAATAGCTCCGGATTGCGGAAGCCATTTCCTTTTAGTAGACAAATACAAAAAGTATGATTAAGACTAATGACAGGAAGTGAAAATAAAAGAGGGTGGGGGGGACATTTTACCCTGTTTGAAGTGAAACATACCAAGTACATTTAACATAATTTTCAATTTGTGAAGACAGAGCTCTAACCCCATAAAGTTCCTCCTTACCTTAAAAACACATTTCAAACAATAAAAGGAATGACATCAGAATGGAAGTGAATTGAAACAAACATAAAAACATAGGTTTGGTAGAACACAATGTTTAAAAGAATGATACTATATATTCTGCTTGTCAATGCTAACCTGCAAGAGATTTAAAAAAAAAATAAAATAAAAAAAATAATTGCCCACAGGCATCACCAAAAATTACACAGAATGTAGGTCAAATGAGCACATTCTAAACAATCCAGATTAAATAACTTTGAGTTAACTAGAAGCTGTTTGTTAATGCGAGTCAGTCGGACGGACACCCCGAAACATTTAACAGACTCCTAGCAACTGTTAGTATGAAACACAGCACATACGTTTCCCATTAAAGCCTGATATGACAGGGAGAGAGAGAGAGAAAACAACCCACTGAACAGAACAACACCGACACCACAAACGCAAATGCACGAATGGCCTGCTCACCCTGGTGCCTCTGGAGCTCCCTACCTTCTCATCTAAGCTCCACTGCAGCTTTGCAGCCTGCACAGAGATGGAAGGGTGGGGGGTGGGGTCGACAAACACAACAACAAGTTTTAAAAAAATAACAGAAGGAGAGACAAAATTAAAAACTCATAATTCAAAGGATGAGACGACATGTACAACAAAAGGTTACTGTAACGGCCACAGACAGGAGTGATGACGCAAGATGCAGACTAGCGAGGAAGGGCACCGTCACTCACTCATTGTTTGGCTCGCTGATTTTAAAGCATGAGTTGATTTGCAATCAGACCGATTTCACAATTATTTCATCACGGCAAATTAAATGAAAAACAAACACAAATGTGGGAATAAAACTTATAGATACACAACAAATGACAAACATTCAAACAAAACAAAATAAAAAACATTTAGAGTGATTAACATAACAGGCACGACTGTGGACGGTAACTGATTTTCTCCTCACATCCCCCTGAGACACGGGCTTCATCCACAGCACCGCAGCATTGTGTGAGAATTCATAGCTAGTCCTAACTAGGGATGCACAACAATATGACAATATACAGCTGCACATGATTATGTCAGTTAAGTTGAATTTACATCAACCTTATGCCTCTCTGTCTGTCATAATGTCTCCAGTACTCTCTGTGTGATTAGGAACTATTATCTATCACAGGTGTGGAATAAGTGAGTCTTTACCCAATATACTATATTATTTATGAATACATTTGACACTTGAGATAAAATGATCAACTGGATACATCTCTTTGCTATATTAATCTTGCACACCGTGGTAATGCAATAACAATACATTTTGAAGCCCTAATCCCAACCACACTAATCGTGTTGATGGCCTCTGTCATAAAAATGTCTATGTTTTAAAACGTTAGGAAAATCCTATGAACCAGGCTTTTTTTTTTTTATTAAACAGCTTTTTCATCCAGAGACTCTACCCTAACAAGAGATATTTCTTTAGTGACAGAAACTTTCAACTAACCTTCAACGGGTGAACTATGCCATAAAAAGATTAACAGTCCCCTTCAAATGTGATTATTTTTGATATAATCTTTTTGAAGAATGTCAAATATCTCAGGATATGGTCCACTTCAAAACAAAAAAAAAAAAAAGAACAAGATGGTGAGCCATTATCTGTCTTGTAAAGGAGTAAATGATGAGTGTCATTATTTTCAGTTCGGTTTTATTTAGAGTTTTTCTGTTTTTTCAGTGCAACAGAGAGATAGAGATAACACTATAAGTCCAGGAAGTTTTGGAGAAATCACTCTTCTGTTATACTAATGTATGTTTTATCAATTCATGTTTTCCACTTCTCTAAAAAAATATTTATTTTACCACTGGTAACCATAATAAGCTAAAATCTATTTCAGCAGGTCGGTGCTTTATAAAATCAGTAATCAAAAATGTGCTGTTATTTGAACAGATAATAGAAATAACACAGCTTCAGTACCTGACAAATACTTTTGAAAACATTTGATTTCTCTAATGCAGAATGTAACCATTTTAAGAAGCAAAACAAGAACTTTGTATTTTATTTTACAGCACTAACCAATGTTACAGCATCTGCTCAACGTGGGTGAAAACTGACATTTCATCACTGCACATTTGCAGTGCGGTGTTTGCTCGAAATAAATAAAAATGACAAAGCATAAAGAGGAGAAACTCTTCAGTGACTCATCTATTAGCTAACGTATTGTTCATCACTGTCCAAGCAACAGAACTGACCAATAAAAGGCTGCTTTTCATGTTAGCCAGGGAGCTCCTTGGCAGTCAGCCCTTTCTCCATCAAGCTGACAGTCACCACCCCTGTTCTGACACATGCACCATCTGAAACCAATTGCCGCTCTCTATTCTGCCAATCTTAATGTTTCTGTGCATGACCGACACAGGCTGCTTCAGCTTCACACACGTCAGTTACCAATCTGATTCTAGAGAGCTGTCACCCAAGGACAAAACCCTGCTAGTTTCAAATTGCATGGTTGCTATGACAGCTGCTCAACAGACAGAACAGTTGAACACCTCTCTTAAATAAACACATGAGAATGAGCTGGCAACCCAAACCTGTTGAATATTTGACTTACTATTGGAAGCAGGAACCCTTTTACAACTTGAGCGCAGGCATACAATTTGGTGAGCAAATAATAACTAACTGTAAAAGCTTTCTCCAGGATCTTTGTTCTGTTTGTCCAACAAGGCGTTCCTAGGGATGCCGGAAAATCAACAACCCTTTTCCAGTCTGAGACCTCAAAAGTGACGTCTTTCCCTACAAAGGTTTTTGTTCCAGCTGTATTAATGTGGTAAGCTGTGCAGTAGGTAAAAATATCAGAATGTAAGAAAATCATTCAATAGCAAAAGTAAAAGGATTGTGGGGTGTTTTCTGAGAAACATACAGTGTACATCTTTAAAGAAAGCTGTCAAAATAAATGAAGCCCCTTCTGGTCTTCTGAAAACATATTCAATAATAAGATAAAGTTTTGATATCAGAACAGAAGAGAAGCCTTCTGTAACAGAATTGGCTCCTTAAACACACCAGAGACAAAAGTGTAATCCTATACACAAGCTTACAAGAGTTGTGTGAAAGAGCAAAGGGTTTCCAAGGAGACAGCTGGACTACAGCGCCTGATTTCCAATACCTGATCTCCCTCTCCTGTGGACAAGCAAGCTGTCCAGTACAACACAATGCTATGTGGACAGAAAAACAAAAGTCAGAAATACAAGTCAACAATATATGTTCAGTATCTAAAATGATAATAAAACTGAAACGAGTAAACAAATAAAAAAGTGGGGGGAAGAAAACATAACTAGATGACTGCAAAGTAACTTGCAGCTTCTAAGAGGAGACGTTTTGGTACATGTTTTCACAGATTGTGGGGTGAATGGCATGAACAGAACAATCCCACTCAGCTAATCATGTGACAGCTGGGAACACAACCCAAATCCATAATCCTGAATCACTGACAGGAAAAAAAAAAAAAAACCTTTACAACTACAAATAATGAAAAAAAATAAGTTCAATAAACAATGATAGCATGTAATGAGAGCTAAACTTAAATCAAAATAAGTTAAAGTGACTTTTCAAATGTTGACAGAATGCTTAGGACAACTGAAGTTGTGTTTTTGTGTGCTCAGTGTTTGTTGACTTCCTCAGCTGAAGTTTGGATGCGTTTTAGTTGCTCTACACATGAGCTTTACGCAAGAACCGCAGCAACGAAATCTTCACATCTGGAAATGTCAAAATCTAGACCACTCCCCTTTATAACTTGTGTTGAAAAACTAAAAACAACATTCCATGATCAGGATAGTCCATGAGAGCAATTAATTTATACCATGTAAAACAACATCCACAAAATAACCAGGCAGTACATAAAATATTAACCAAGTCCTGCACATACAAACTGTGTTGTGTTTGCTGTATTTTGAGTAAGAGGTTACAAACTGTGTTTTGTTGGCTCTGCAGTGCCATTTCAAAATGTCACATGAACATTGTCAGCCAAGTGTCACCCACCTGTTCAAGGCTGTCGTCTTCTGCTAATGCCCCCGTGTCGCCATTACTGTTAATAGGAATCTCCATTGTGGCTGCTTTACTCATAACACTGTCCGTCATAATGCACTCTGCCTGCAAGACAAAAAGAGGAAAGGGAATTAAAAGGCCTAACCGCAGCCTGGAAGAGGATAGACCGCAGAACTTAGTTAAAACAGCCAAATCAATGAAGCAGATGGGAATATAATTACCACTAACAGAGGTGGATTTCAAAGAGCAAGGCTGCTGCTCAGAATAAAAACAACACACCTATTAAAGCCCCCCACCTCCTCTATATGCACACAGACAAAGAGGCAATGATCTGCTCAAGTGAAGTGGCCACTCTTAACTCTAAAACGCAATCATGCTTGTGTTACCAGCACTTACTCCCCCCCAGAAAAAAAACTGCTTTGACAAAAAAGGGAAAGGTTTATGTCAACATTCTCAAGTTATCTTAAGAGATCAAACTCATTTGGATTTATATATTACACATGAAAGCATGACCAAATACTCAGCAAAAGATACTGCTGGACACCCAGTAGCAGTGTATCTATTTTTAGTTTTTCTTTAGTTGATCTGGAAAACATCAAGACTGAAGAGAAGCCGTATGAGAAATCCAAGCAAATGCCAATAGAAACTGTTACAGGATATTTCTAAATAACTTGTGTCCTACTACTAACCCAGAATTTTGCAGATCTTCTGCTTTATCAGTGCTGACTGGTTACGGGTCAGTCTGATATTTTATCGATGAAAGAATGACACTATTTTCATGTCACAAAGACAACACATATCAATGTGGGAGCTTTTGCTGAGGGAAGAAACTATTTTCTGTGCCTCCTTTTTTCATGCTTTACTTTTCTGTATCATTCCATGTTATACATTAACATATGGCTTTATTTCTTTGCATGCATCATGCCAAGTGCAGCTTTAGAAATATAGATTTATTTGGAAAATTCTTGATTTGTTAAGTACTTATTTTAACTTTCTGTTAAATAAAACTTACATGGTTTGAAACAGACTATTAGGTTACAACAATTACAATCGGTAGAGCGTCTGTGCAGTTTGGTACACAAAAATTGCTTCCAATTATATTTTGACAAAGCATTTAAGAAGACCGAGTCATCAAAGGAGCAGTGGAAAACTAGTTCATAATGCAAAGACGACAGTCCGAACCATATTAACAGTGTGTGGGGTTTTCAAACATCAGGATGCCAGATTATTTTCATGTTTGTCATCAAATATCAGAAAAAGCATTATTTTTGTGTGTGTGTGTTGTGTATTCAGCTTCCAATGAATTGCCGCATGTTTAACAGGTTTCTACAAGTTTGACCACTCACTAAAAACGGCTCCACCGGAGCAGCCTGGAAGTACAGATGAAACACTACTGAAGGAATGTAACCTGCTTGTTTACACTGCCTCTGACTTCACTTAACAGGCTTTTTCCACAGCAAGGACTCACTTAGATATGGACAAGGTCTGTTGACTTTACATATCAACTACAGAACTATATCTATTAAAACAATATGCACACTAGGAACGTTGAGAGATAACTACCGATTTGAATCTATGGCCTATTGGTTTGCATAGATGCTCTTATAAATGAGTTAAATGAATGCCTGAATGAATCCGTGAATTAGATAAGCTGGGACTCAAGATAATCAGATATTAGGAGAGAAAAACATAAAAAAAAATAAAAAAACTGTCGTAGACGTGGGTTAAAACCAGATCTACAACTCTTTACATTATTCAAAAAATAATAATAATAATAAATACATTTACATGTGAGCTGAACTGTTGCACTCAAAATCCCTTAAAACATAAGTCCAGTAGAAAGTGGGAACTAGGATGGGAACTGAAGCATGGCAAGCATTACTGAGTCCTGGCAGATGCAGCAGAACAGGTGCAAAGGTTCTCACCCTCATTCGCATAGAAAAGTGTCAATCCTATTTCAATACGCACATAACAGTAAGAACAACGAGACAACAACAGCTTGATAGATAGGAATCTGCTACAAGGGTGTGAGTGACATTTAAGTCTTTTCTTTAAAAGCCACGTTTTCAGTTGAACATCACGTATGCAGCTGTTACTGAGAAGCTGGCTAAAGTGGTCAGAGAAAACAATCTAAATCCCAATAAATATCTGTTCAACATGTGAGCTTGTGTGCATGAGAATTATAAAGCTGCATATATTAAAAACGGCTAAAATACTGGCATGTCATTTTCAGACAGTTTGACTTACGATGGTGTGCCTGGTCCCTTCGTTGATACAGCGCTCTTCGCAAAGCTAACGCGAAAGCTAATAGCAAGCTAGCTGCAATGCATCCCGTTCCCTGCGAGATTCAGAGCTGAATGTCCTGCAAACTGTCTGTCCTTATGGGAAAAGACAGAGAAAAACTCCTGCTTAAGAATACCGGAAACACATTTCAAGGTAATGGTTAACTCTACGATCCGTGTACAGTAGGACTACGTAAATAACCCTGGTGTGTGAAGCCAAGGGAAACGCTTTACGGAACTGACGACGTGCTTCAAGACAAAGAATGTCTATTTACGACAGGATGAAGTACTCCGATACAATGTCCCAAAATTCAACATAAACCGTGGTTTTCACAAATAATTGATAACTAAAAAGTAATGAATGTCACGAAGAAAAAACAATTTCTTACATATAAGAGAATATGAGAGTTTCTTAAAAGGTTTAGTCAAACTAAAAGCCATTAGAAGTTGTTTTTTTGAAGCACAAAACTTACTCTGATCTCTGTCTCGTCAGCTCTTCAATGTAGCCTCCTCCTAGTGGACAGAATTCCAAGCAAATTCTAGCCATTAAAAATGTGTGAAATTTTAAACAGTGTGAGAGGTTTCTGTTTTTGGTCCAACCTATCTTTGGCATGTGATTTTCTCTACAATATGACACGAGCCGTGGCATCTGTCACCAAATCAGAGGCTGCTGGATCTGTGTATATAACTTATTTGTTTGACATAAAATTATTCATATTCATATTGTACTCTGGTTGGTTCATTTCAAGCTCTTGGTAACTGGACCCAAGAGTTGGATTAACCTTTTTTTTTTTTTTTTTGCAGAACATAAACATAAAATGGACTGTTTTGTTTTATGTTCACAGTGACTAGAGGTAATGAAAGCACACACTCATGAATCCAGCGTCTTCCACAGTCGTTGGCATTACGCTGTGTTTATGTGTTTGATTTTTAACTGAATATTTATTTCATAAAAAATAGTGGTTGACTTTCGGTATGTATTTTGAAGTACGTTGTTCCTGTTTACAACTATGATTTTCATGATCCAAAGCAATTTTTGTATGTTACATCTTATAGTAATTAACAAAATTGTTTATTTGACTTCAAAAACTAGAGTCAATGCTGCTTTACATT
This sequence comes from Poecilia mexicana, assembly GCF_051168715.1. Taxonomy (NCBI): domain Eukaryota; kingdom Metazoa; phylum Chordata; class Actinopteri; order Cyprinodontiformes; family Poeciliidae; genus Poecilia; species Poecilia mexicana. The sequence continues at coordinate 6,676,099 of NW_028263383.1, read as the reverse complement.
TAATTTATAAGTTGAAAATTTGTATAGTTAAATGCAATAAATTAGTTGTGATGTACAGAAGATAAACAGAGAGCTCAAGAAAATGTTTAGCTCTTAATATATAATAACAAAGGCTATTTATAAAGACTGGATGACATGTCAATTTATGGTCTTAAATTGCAAAATAAGGTCTGCAAATTGTTTGTAGAATGGTTTCATTTTTATATCACTTTGCATGAGCTGTTTTCAAACTCATTGTTTTGTGACTACATTTCCTGTGGACTTATAAATTAGTTTTGTTTCAAATTTATGTTAAGAGTATATTAAATACCATCCATCCATCCATCAATTTTCTTTACACCCTTGTCCCTCAGTGGGGTCGGGAGGGTTGCTGGTGCCCATCTCCAGCTATCGTTCCGGGCAAGAGGCGGGGTCACCCTGGACAGGTCGCCAGTCTGTTGCAGGACAACACAGAGAGACACAACCATGCATACACACACTCACACCTAGGGGCAATTTGGAGAGGCCAATTAACCTGATAGTCATGTTTTTGGACTGTGGGAGGAAACCGGAGTACCCGGAGAAAACCCACGCATGCACAGGGAGAACATGCAAACTCCATGCAGAAAGACCGGGGCCGGGAATCGAACCCAGAACCTTCTTGCTGCAAGGCAACAGCTCTACCATATTAAATACATTAACTTCAATATATTTTACCCTATAATTAATATATGTTATAGAATACAGACTTCAATGGAAGACAAAAGTATTTGGAAATGTCCAAGGTTTTTAAAAAAGTTTGTGAATATATCAAGACATAGTAAAAAGACAGATAATTTCAGTTTTGGGTTAACAAAATATTGGTAAATTTGACATAAACTGTTAAATTATGGAAAATATTTTGATGGAAATTCTGGAAGAAAAAAAAAACAGAAAATGTCCTGGTAACTTTTTGGCAGGATATTTTCATTTTTTTTTTTTTACAGAATTTCCCTCAGAAATTTCCTGTTTTCCGTAAAAAAACAGGAAAATGTCCTAGTAATTTTCTGCCAGTACATTTTCTGTTTTTTTACGGAATTTCTTTTACTGTGAACATGCAAACTCCATGCAGAAAGACCCCAGCTGGGGTCTTGCTGCAAGGCAACAGTACTACCTACTGCGCCACTGTGCAGCCTGCTTCTTTTAACATTGAAACTATAAAATGAAATTACAATCTGACTTTTAGTACAAAACAGCAAAATGCTTGTGGGTAATCGATAGCCAACGAAACCCAAGTGTTGTTCAAGAACCCAACTTCCTCAAGCAAACCATCTCTGACGGATCTTCTGGTTTTCTTCATCCATTGCTGGCAACAGATGCTCCTCTTCATCCACTGCCCGTGACTCTGTCCGCCCTCCAATGCAAGTCTAAACCATCTGTCAGCTCTCGGCTCCCTCCCCAGAACCAACCTAACCCCAGCTTACTGGATAGATGGATTCTTCTCCACCTATCCAGTAAGCTACTCAGTCAGTCATCAAATTCTCACTGACTGCAGAGGTGGTACATATCTCACCTCTGCTTTCATCTCTCCCTAGTGTCCCACCAGCCTGGTTTGCTGACCAGTAATCAAGAATCCCACTTGCTGTCATTTTTGACATTTGTAAAATAAATCAGCTTTATCTGATTTCCAAGTTTCCCTGGTGTGTTTCTGTATGTGGGTCAGGCATCCAGCCTCCCACATGAGGCTGGATCGAGGGGAGGCAGGATCGACGGAAGGCTGGATAGAGGTGAGGCTGGATCGAGGTGAGCCATGCATCTCACCTTGACGCATGGCTCAAGGTGACTGGTTTGGAAAACAGTCACCTTGAGAGGGGCTGGACATACTTCCACTCTGGAGTTGCACGTGGTGAAAGACATTTTAAATTATAAACAATGAAAATATTTGACTTAAACTGAACTTTAACTGTTTAAATCAATCAGTTTCCTCAAATTGTTTGAACTCAAACTAACTAGTGTTACAGCAATATTATTATCAATCCTACAATAACTACGGTAGTTAATGCAATAGCATATCCTGCAACTTCTGCCATACACAGCTTTCTGAGAAAGCTGTTCTCATAATCTTTAAAGACCTTTTTCATTGCTTCTCGCAACAGCTCGATCATCTTAGCAATGAGATTTTCATCCTTTGTTGTCAACAAATGATCTAGTTCTGAGCTATTGTGTGCATTTTTCAGCTCATCAAGAACCTTCCTGCACATACGTTTCAGATTTTTTAATGTTGTAGAAAAAATCTTTGGGATTGTGATACCTTCTGTCACTCTGTCTCTGATTTTGGTGATGAGAGCGATTTCCTCTTCGCCGAGCTGATCTAAAGCTTTTAAAGTCCCGCTTTCAATCAGCAGCCTAAGCGTTACATTTGTTGCAAACAGCTGCAGCTGTTGTCTTTCAAGTACCTTCTCCGTAGGGTCAGGAACATTGGGATAATTAAAAAATATCCTTTTTATATTCATTTGTTCTTTAAAAGTCTGCACAACACAATTCTACGCTTTTGAGAGAGAGAACTCTTAGAACTTTTGTTTGTGAAGAGTCATTGAAGGAGACAGTAACTCAAAAGATATCAAAGCCTTCGATGTGTCATCATTCAGTTACATCCTGTTAGTGACGTCATAGGGCATATACCTTGTCAAGTTTGTCGTTAGTTTCCCGACCAAGTTTTGGCCGGGAAACTAACGTATTTTTCCCGCTGCGCTCCCGTATTAGTATTGTTAAGTAAAGTTCCCGCATTATGATATATTAATTTAAAATAATTTCTGTGCCTCTCCAAGCGGAATTAAATCACTAGCCTCGCGAGAACTGACACCGGTTGCGCTTCGAGAGCGCATTCAGCCTACTTGAGCTCCAGTCTTCTGTCACTGAAAAAGTCATTGGCGTAAACATAGACATCATGGGCGTAAATGTCGAGGGACGGGGGGAGATCCGGACCCCCAAACTTGGAAAAGTCTAGAATTGTCCCCCCCAAAGAAATCATGAAAGAAACCCTTGTGTATCAACCCTTGCAATATCAATATAAAAACGACAATAGAAACAAAGAACGAAGTAAATCTGCCATTCATCTAAGAAAAAAAGAAAATAACTGATTTTTAGTTCCTCTGACTCTGACCTCCTGACCCCCATGAGAACCAAATGTTGTACCATGTGGGATTCGACCATTTCTGCCCCAGCCCTCTGGATATTTGTGCCTCAAAAGTCAGGAACTCCAACTCTTTATCTACTTTCAAATCACTACTCAAAACTCACCTGTTTAACCTGGTCTATCCACCAAAACCCTTTAGCTACTTGTTTATGTGGTCTGTGATTTTTCTTTCCTTGCAAAGTCTCTTTGAGTTTCCTAAAAAATGCTATACAAGTTTGATTTATTATTATTATTATTATTATTATTATTATTAGTAGTAGTAGTAGTAGTAGTAGTAGTAGTAGTAGTAGTAGTAATGTAAGGAACACAAGTTATTACCATATGTGTTTGTTTGGAGCTTTGGACCAATAAGATGGACAGAATTTCCGGCTGTGAGATAATAAAAAGAGAACAAGTTCTAGAAGATTTGAATACGTTTGCAATCCACGGTAATTCACAATCCAATGAAAGAATGGTTGGTTACTGTACAGAACAGCACATTAAACATGATTTTGAAAATGTTAGATTGCAATCGCAAACCCGACAGTTATGAATGGTAATGTCATTATTATTACTTTTTGGAAATTTCAGCTCAGACAGACTGAATTCCCACTGAGATGCTTGGAGCTCATCAGTGCATCACCAGCCCCTTTGTTACAATGTGACGACAGAAACTAACCGTATGAGGAAAAACGCTGCTGCACAAAAGAGACTATACAGACTATGCAATCTTTAAATGACTAGGATCTATGATAACCGATGGACTGTGAAGTTTCTAACCACCTCTGCAGTCATTCTAAGTCTCAGGAAGGAGGCGGGAAATAAAAGCAAAGGAAAGAGAGAGCGTTTTATTAATGAAGAAATGGGAAGTTGATTTAAGTGTGGAGCCAAAGGAAACTCTTGTGGGATTTTTTGGAAGGTAGTTTTAAATGTCATAAGGGAACATTTTACTATTGAAAGTGTGCTTCAGTTTTCCAGCTGTTCTCTTTTTTTTTTCTTTAGTAACTTTGAATTGGCTTGATGCTGAAAATGTGCTATTTAAATAACATTACCTTACCTTACCTTCCCTATTTTGAGGTGGTTAGTCCTATATCCTTTCTTGTTTCTTTCAATCATAAGTATTTTACAACCAACACAAATCTCATAATAATATAATTACATTTAGTTTCCTCTAGGTACAGATACTGCAAATTTGAACATCTGTCCACTCAGATTACATGCTGCAGCTGTTGTATTCCCACACTAAACTGGCAGGTTCCCATAATAATCTTCTAAATATGATAGTGATTCGCTTTTATAATGGAGTTTATTAAAATTTCTTAGACTTAATGGATTTATTTGTTCTTCTAGCAGCACCACAGTCAAATTAGCTCCAAATGTGTTACATGTGAGCTAGAAAATGAATCTGTTTAAGTGAAAAATAAAGATAAAAACAATATTGTTACACAAATTGTTTGTTTTTTTCCCCTTCATTTTAAATTTTGAAGTTAAATGTAAGAAATGTATCATTGAAAATTGTCAATAATCATGTTTTGAACTCATGCAAGACTAGAACATGTTTTTCAAATTCATTCAAAGTATATGCATGAATTCCCAGTTGACTGTGAGGACTCATTAGAACCAGAAAACAGCTTAATCAGCCCTAGGAAGCACAGAGGAGGTAGATTCATGTCTTCAAATAAATGTTGGTTTTAGAAAGTGACAAAGAAATTGTTTGATCTCAGTTAGTCAGCAACCACATGAATTTAGACCTTGGCCAAAAAGCGACCATTTACTGGAATATAGGCGTGTTTTTCCTCTCTCAAGCTATCGCGTGCAGACTCACCTGTTGACTCATGTAAACACATGGCACAGATTTAAGAACAGTGTTATGCAGAAGGTTTTCCCACTGACTGTGCACTTTGTCAAGTCACGAGAAGTTTCTAAGTGTATTCTCAGAGAAGTTATTAGCATATCCTTTTGTTTTAGCTGCTCTGTCCTCCGCAGTTATTGGCCTTCCTCAGAAAGGTGAGCCTAAAAATAAAGCCTAAAAAGTAAAAGTTCATTGCATTGCCGTACTATAAATGTTTAAAATTAAACATTTCATTTTAGTTCAACTAGTTAGTGGTAAATGCAAAAACAGACATTTAGAAATAACTATTTATTTCTAAAATTACAACTGCCACAATTATTACCTTAAGAAAAATTATGTGACTGAAACATTTCTGTGATATGTACTTCATGACCAGAGGGATTAATAACTTGTAACTAATTGAGTTACAAGAGAGTTGGGCATTATTGTAAAAAGCACCTCTAGACCATTGTTAAATATTGCATAGAATCCATGATGCTTTTGGCCTGTTTCTTCCCTGTTTCTATTGTAGGAGTGCATGGCAACATGAGCTCTTCAAAATATATTTTAATAAAACATCTGGTAGTCTCTGTCAGTGCAGGGTTGTTCAGCAGGATACTCGTCCAAGACATTTAGTCAACTAATTATGGTAAGGCATGATTAAATTTTTTTAAATTGTATTTTTCATAAATTGCCGCATGTTGTCATCATTGTAAATGAATATGTACTAATTTGAAGGATGTCTTTCACTCCTGTGCAAGGAAGTCCATGAATATGATTTATTCAGTACCTGACTTATCCTCATGGTGGCACCAAATCCTAAATTTAAAAACAACTCAAAGGGAATTCAAATATACAAAGTACACTTTATTTACAACAAAGTAACATGATACTTTTTCTCTCACGTTTAGACACTGCTTAGACATTTATCTCATCTCAACAAAAAGACGATTATAATAACCAAAAGCTTATATTAACATTTAAAGACTTTTCTACTTAGAACCACTCATAATCATCTGCTCTGCACTCATAAGATGAAAGCTCTTACATTAAGAGCTTTCATCTTAATGTAAACTTTATACTTAATGAACGCACCAGTCACCAGGGAGCACACTAATGCAACTTCTATGAGAAATCACATCAACCTTGATTGCTTCTGTGTAGCGAGAAGGAAATGCTGCTAAAACAGCCTCATTCAAATGTTTACGCCATAGAAGGGCAGCTCACACTTTCTTTTAATTAAAATGTGTTTGACCTTATATTGGCTGTTTAACACTAAAGCTGCAAAAGCTCGATTAAGGTACACAAAATGATGTAAAACAACTGGTATCAAAATGCTCTTCTTGCATGTATTCTAAAGTGATCAAAAACAATCACCACACTGCTAGAGGCAGACTGGTTAAATCATTAGAAGTAACAAAAATGTCACATTCTTTATCATAGGTATCAGTAAGCTATTTAAGGGAGAACAACAGATCATATTCTTATTTCATGCAATCATTAGCAGCATTTTAAGCTGCTATTATTCCCGTCACTCTGATGGCTCTTTAGTTTCTATTTATATAGGACTTGCGTTTAAAATGTAAAACTACCATACAAAAGTTTCAGTATAAATAATATGTGTATACCATAATCTCAGAATTAACATAGAAGCTGATCACAGTCAAATCTGAATCAGAGGAAGGCTCACTAAAAGATTTCTCTGGGTCAAAAAGTTCAGTCCATAAAATCTTTATCTGCTTCTCTTATTGTTAAAATTGAGGAAGTAAGAATTTTCATATTAAGGCTGAAGTTGGTTATTATTTTACTTGCAACACATAACTGTGTAAGTGTCTTCAATTAGTTTTTTTTCATGTATTTCATATAAAAACAGACAACTTTCACCTCTTCAGCTTTGTTGTTGCTGTAATTGTCTGATAAAATCTAAAAGAAATGAAAAAAAATCAAATGTATGATAGTTTTTTTTTCTTTTTACACAGTGCTTTACTTTTCTATTGGGTAGTCACTCTAACAGGAAATGTTTCACATGTTCCCATTTTCAGTCTGTTTTTTACACAGAAAGATCACTGCTGCTGCTCTACCTCGTCCTACATCCATTCCGTGTATAAAAAAAAAAAAAAAATCATTGGTTTCTCTGTAAATTACTGCTCCATGGAAAAGTGATGACAGTTTAAGGGTTCTTCAAACAGTTTTTGCAAGAACAGCAAGGAAGTTTTTAAGATTGTAGTTGATTTTCGATGGGAAATGTCTGCTTTGTTCTTGGCCCCTCTCGGGCTAACCATTAGCTTCAGACTTGGGTTTCCAATTATGAGGATTTACACAAAGAGTTATACACTCCAGGTAAGACTTTAGCTGTTCATAGTTTTCTAAGAGAACCTCACACCAATAGCCTTGAACTACTACCTCTTTAATAAAGGAATGTGCTTGCCTGTTCTGAACTGCACCCAGGGCTTTCATGTATAATCTTATTTGGAGCAAAAGTAGAATTCTGTAGTCAGAACATGTCATCAAAGGCAGAGATGTTTCCATGATAACTTCATCAAGCCATTATTGGGAAGCAGTTTGCTTTTTGTAAAAATAAACATTTAACTCACTCCGTCAAATATCCAAATCTTGAGCTGTTTCATTAGACGCATTACAGAAATTTTTAAAATCTAATCCTCAACACAATCAGCTGACAATAATGAACACACAGCATTACCAAAGCACGACAGACTTCTCAGGAGGTCTGCATTTCCTTAAAAACTCAACCGACAGCTCGATACAATCACATGTGCTGCATTAGATGTTTTGACATGTATTAGTATTGATGGATACTGAGCATGATCTTCCTGCATCCGTCTCTTTTGAAGGAGGAATTAGTCATCCCAGTGATGCTTTGCACATGTGCACTTAATGCTGCACTGTGTGCCAAAGATGTTAATAATGCTTCCTGAGTTTGTTTAACTTTTGAATGTAGCTACCTTCATTTGGCAGAACGCAACAAGGCCTGATACAACCACACAATGTACACACACATAATGGAACACCCACACATACACACACAGATGTGGCCAAATGAGCAAGCTGTGATCAGACGTGTTTGCCTCAGTTGCCAAGGTTGGTGTTTTACAGCTGTGTTTGATCCCCAATCTGCAGGTTTATGACATGCTCTGGGTCACGCATTATATCTAAACACTGCCAGAGTGAAAAGGAGGGAATAGCACGTAGCCCTTAGCCTAAGCTCTGCCCCACGCACAGCTGCGTAAAGGGAGGCCTGCCCACACACACACGCACACACACACACAACACAGGAAAGACCCAGCCCACATCAAAGTGAGCATGCCAATCCGCTCAGGAAACACAGAACCTAAGTCTAATTGTAAAAGGTGAGAAAAGTTTTGTGTAATACAAAAAAATAAAATAAGAGCTATCTCCCAAATATTTCCACCACTTGCATTTAGTTAGTTTTGAATGAGACTTAAAACTTTTTGTCAAAAATATTTAGTTTTCCTTGAGGTGACATTTTAAAGAAGGTTTTAAAGTGATTTGTCCACTATTATCAGAGAGCTTATGAATTCAGGTCTGGCTCACATCACTTTTTAGCAGATGAACACTTAAAATTATAACTTTTAAGTGGTCTAATCCACATGAGGAAGAAAAATAGAAATGTAACAGAAGGCAGCCTATCACTTAAGCAAATTTAGGACCAACCCCTCGCCCCCAACATCCCTGAATAAATGTTGCTTAGGTTTTCATACAGCCTTGCACCAGCTTGAAATGGAACCTTCAACAAATACTTTTTTTTTTTTTGACCAGGGAGTTTCCGAAATCCTGTGTCTGTAAAGTGTTTGGTAGCATGCAGGACCGCCAGCGTATTGTGTATTGTGAGATGTCTTTTTTTTTGTTTTTAAATTAAAGGCACATCTTTAATTTTTGGTTTTTATTTCATTCTTTGAAGCCTGAAATGAACCCATGTTTTCTTTTAGAAAGTCAAAAAGCCCCTGACCTAACCTCAGCATGTAATGAGACCACACTGGACATTCAAGCAGCCACCTGGTGGGGCTGTGGGAGAGATGAAGCAGACTGTGATCAAACAAGCGACTGCAGGAACACCAGGCAGTCTTTAGGTTTATAGGAGACACTCATAACCTGCCAACCGAATACAATTGAGGAGGAAACGTTTTCCCCAAGAAATGTCCTTGCTATTTCTCCCTCCTGAAATGTGAATTGCAATTGACATCCTCCAGCACTAACTAAATTGCGTAACTTTCCTAGAAATAAATGTGTTTGGGTGCATTTTTGTGAAGACTTCTGGTCAGGTGAATTGCTACTGCACATGTCATGCTATGGATGCACACTTTAATGTATTTTATGGGATTGAAAAGAAAGAAAAAAAGCTCCTATCCCCTTGCTTCTTGTCTGTCTGTCTATAGAAGTTAGGTAAAGAGGCAGCTGGAGAGACTGAACTGGAATAAGGCTGCAATGGGTCGTTTATGCACTTTTTAAATATGTGTAAATGTTGATTTACCACATGAATTCTCAATCAAATACATTGAAGTTTGCGGTTGTGATGATTCCAGTTACTAACATAACTGGGTGCGAATATATATACAAAAAACCGAATGGTTTTTCTGAGTGGAACCAGAGATAGCCGTCAGTCAACAAGACATCTGGCATGTGGGGTAAGCACTTACGTTGACCCTCAGAACATGAGAACAAAACAGATTTTGTAGATGGTTTTTGGTCCAACTTACATCTTTTATGTCTTCCACATGAGGGCCTTGTGCTCATCTAATGGCTTTATGTAAAAAGAAAAGGCATCTTACCTAATGCATAACTATATTTTCTTTAAATTTTATGTTTTTCTCTGTTCAACTTCTCAGAATTGGAAAGTTAGCTGAAGGTACTGCATGGCCTCACTTTGTTTAGTTTAAAGAAGTACTGCTTTTAAAGGAATATTTATGTGCATGCAGTTGTAGATATGGTTGCTGCAGAATCTGTGTCATACTTGGACACAGATTCAGATGTGGTTTGTTTGACCTAAATTTGGACATTAATTTTTAAGTCAAATCCTCCTGGGACCTTCGTACTGTGCTGTTGCCTGGTAAGCCGAAGCATCGTGGCCACCTTACTACATTTCTAACCAGAATGTGGGATTGTAAAAAAGGTAGCACAATATGTAAAGAGATTAATGCGGAACGGTAAATTATATTATTTTATTTCCATTTTCTAATTACACATTTATCCTATATCTGGCAGACAGTTTTTGTAAAGCTCACAAAGATGATGAAAACTCTGCTCTGGGCCAGACTAGGCTCAACGTACAGTGCAGTCTACCCAGTGGGCCTTACAATGATAAATAATGTATATGTCTGTAGACATGTCAGACAGAGAGCATAAAGAAGGTAAGTGTCAGAGGGTGAGGACGTGAAAAGATTGCATTAGATCCTGGACAACTAATCGCAATGCATCTCATATCCCTTGAACATTTTTACGCTGTCATATTACTACAACCATAATCTTTAATGTGATTTTTGGAATGTTGTGTGACAGATCACTTTCCACACCACTGTGTGCAGAATTAACAAAGACTATTCCGAAGCAGTATGTGCAATTTCCTGTTTTTGTACATTTTTTTATTTTAGTTCTTCATAAAGACCAAAAACCGGAGACTTTGTGTGGATTCATTTCTTTGGTTTTATGAAAATATTAAAATTTCTTGGGCATTTTAAAATGTTAACTTTTAACCAAGGATTAGACTGCAATGGAGTGAATGTAGCTCGGAGAGTGGTGGGAATTTCGACCTCAGATGTCTCCAGGGGAGAAAACACTAGGACTGGTCACCAGTACATTACTGAACCAATATAAAGCCTCACAACCACATATTGTTTCCTTACTTAAATTTAGTCAACAATTATCCAAAAACCACAGGGAAAATCAGGATGATGGTGTAAAAAACAACCCACAATGGAACCTAAAAAACACATAAAAGGCACTAAAGCTGATGGCTGGATTCCTTCTCTCTGTGAGGAGACTGTTTGTGCCCTAATGATCAAATTTCTTCATTCCATCTAGCCTCTCAAAATGCTAATAGAGAAAGATAGATGCCCAGAGAGCTTTTAAGCCTCTAAAAGAAGAGCAAACATCCCCTCAAAACCCTTTCAAATGACAAGCCCATCTCCCCCCACTGCAAAAAAAGCAAACATTCTCTCCTGTTCATCCTTGATCTCCTCATCTGAGTTCACTCTCATTCCTCCTCCCTGTTTAAGCCACAGACACCAGGGGAAGGTAATACATTAAGCAAAAGCCTGTCGTTGACCTTTGCCTTTTTGGCTGCTGTGGTGCCTAAGTGGTCGCACTAAGAGTGCAGATGTCGGGTGCTTTAGGTTTTAAAGCATCCAGTACAAAATATTCTTTATCTTGAAATTTTGTCTTCAATGTTTCTTGTTTAGTGAAGACATCTAAATGCTAATGTATGAGTTATTTCCTGAAGTGGGGTAAAATTCTACATGCATACCAAGGTTTTAGGTATGCAAGGGGCTGATGCCACCCAAACAGCAATTTCCTATGCTGGGCCCCCACAGGCAGGACTACTCATCAAAGCAAACTTAGAATGAAATTAGATTGTGAAAACATCCAGACATCCTACATGTCAAAAGTGCTCAGTGTCTCTGTGTTTGCAGGCAATATATTTCAAAAATGCAAGGTCACCATGTTTCAGACACCCCTCAATTTATGTGTAAAAATCTGCCTGCCATGCTAAAAACATTGTTTATTACAATTTAAAGATTTTCTTTATTCTTGAAATGTTTACCAATGTGATGTTTCAAAGAGCAAGTTTGATGACAGCATTTCTAATGCACAGTACTATTTTAATGTAGAAACATTTTTCCTTTCCCCTACAGTGAAGAAAAATATGGTCTAGATGTGCAAATCAGGTGGAAGAATAGCCAGACTTGCACCTGTAAATACAGTGAAATGCATTCCACACTTTTGTGCATTTTGTTTGTAAAGTGCTGTATCTCCATAAGCCATAACATTGCATAAATTGAAATTACGAAAATAACTTTGCAATATTTCAAAAAGTCGTTTTTCAGTTAAAGGTGTTTACGCAGGTTTAGGTGGTTTTTCAGCTGCATTAAAATGTATTTCGCAAAACTGCAATGGAAACGGTTTTCTCACAACACGTGATTAACAGCCGGATGTTAACAGTTGTTTTTTGTCAATAGTCAACAAAGATAACAGGAAGTAGAATGAGGATGATGGCTTGTTTATTTTGGGACAATGCAAACCACCACCAGAAGTCTAACAGCATTGCAGAGTTCATAAAAATGTTCTATAAAATCACTGACTACACTTTCCCCAAAATACTGCATATATACAGAACCGCTGCCAAGTATAAGGAGCTTGTTGCTTCAACACCTGAGTAAGAAGCAGACGTTTCCTCTGATGACTTAAATATGAGTATATCTCATGTAATTATTTACATCTGTTGCTGACATCATTTTTATTGATGTATTGCGTGAATAAGCTTATTTTCGTGTGATTTTAATTTAATTTCTTATTTAATGGAAACAACACAATAGCAAAATTTTTCTTTTTCCCCACATCAGCAAAATACCGACAGAGATTTGTTCACATTTGTAATGGAAACCCAGCTAAGGATTTTGAAAACCTTGGTTGATTTTCTAGTTTTTGCAATCATGTCTTACACTGTGTCGGCGTATCACTTATCATCCAATATATATTAAAACTTATGTTTGTCACATAATAATTTTGAGAAAAGGGATGTGAATGCTTCTGCAAGTGACTATACAAGTGACCGCTTATTTACCAAGAACATCAACATGTAAACAATAATCATATACAAAGGAAAATATTGAGCCTATTATTGAATTGAAAGAGACAAATGGACAATAGCCAATACATTGAATTACTTTTCCAAATTACAATCTCTGCAGCCTCTTACTCTGACATGGACATGACATTATTCAACTTTGTATATTAACATTAAACTGCTTTTTAAAAACTTGACAACATCCTCTCTCCTAAATGCTCTATCTCAAGATCTAAAAATCAGACTTTGGCTATTTAAATCAGGCATGCACACAGACATCTGCTTTAAGGATTGTGGACAAGGTAACATTATGGCCTTATAAGGCAAGTATGTTTTTGTTTTCCTCACTGTGCTGTTGGCTGGGACCAAAACATTGACGCTCTAGGAGAGCTGGAAAATCCTGAGCCCGGGTTAGTAGAACACAGAAGAGATCTCTGCTGCTGATGTGATGAATGGATTTATGTGTTGTGCTGGTTTTTGAGTTAATGACAAGGGGTTGTCTTCAAAAACATATTTAAATTAGTCAGACAAAATGGAGAGAAATGCTTTTACAAAATGCACCTGTTTGCAGTAAGTCTTTATGTCAAAGCTTTATGTTATGAGGGGCCGTTTAGGACAAAATTTACGTTTTGTCTCTCACACACTACCAAAAAGTCTCGCATACTCCAAAAAAGTTGCCTCGCATACTCAAAAAAATTACGTTTTGTCTCTCACACACTACCAAAAAGTCTCGCATACTCCAAAAAAGTAGCCTCGCATACTCAAAAAAATTACGTTTCGTCTCTCACACACTACCAGAAACTCTCGCACACTCCAAAAATTACGTTTTGTCTCTCACACACTACCAAAAAGTCTCGCATACTCCAAAAAAGTTGCCTCGCATACTCAAAAAAATTACGTTTTGTCTCTCACACACTACCAAAAAGTCTCGCATACTCCAAAAAAGTAGCCTCGCATACTCAAAAAAATTACGTTTCGTCTCTCACACACTACCAGAAACTCTCGCACACTCCAAAAATTACGTTTTGTCTCTCACACACTACCAGAAACTCTCGCACACTCAAAAAAAGTAGCCTCGCATACTCAAAAAAATTACGTTTTGTCTCTCACACACTACCAGAAACTCTCGCACACTCCAAAAAAGTAGCCTCGCATACTCCAAAAAATTACGTTTTGTCTCTCACACACTACCAGAAACTCTCGCACACTCCAAAAAAGTAGCCTCGCATACTCCAAAAAATTACGTTTTGTCTCTCACACACTACCAGAAACTCTCGCACACTCAAAAAAAGTAGCCTCGCATACTCAAAAAAATTACGTTTTGTCTCTCACACACTACCAGAAACTCTCGCACACTCCAAAAAAGTAGCCTCGCATACTCCAAAAAATTACGTTTCGTCTCTCACACACTACCAGAAACTCTCGCACACTCCAAAAATTACGTTTCGTCTCTCACACACTACCAGAAACTCTCGCACACTCCAAAAAATTACGTTTCGTCTCTCACACACTACCAGAAACTCTCGCACACTCCAAAAAAATAGCCACGCACACTAAAAAAAATACTAAAATGTCACACACACACACAAACGTTAACTTTCTCGCACACATACACTGCTACCAAGCTCGCACATTCACAAACGTTAACTGTCTCGCACACATACACTGCTACCAAGCTCGCACATTCACAAACGTTAACTGTCTCGCACACATACACTAACAGCTCGCACATTCACAAACGTTAACTGTCTCGCTCACATACACTAACAGCTCGCACATTCACAAACGTTAACTGTCTCGCACACATACACTGCTACCAGCTCGCACACACACACACACAGACGTTTATCTCTCACATACACAAGACTAAAGTTGAACACACAGTACTAAGACTCGTTTTTTGAATGTGTGAGAGCGAGACTTTTTTTGAATGTGTGAGAGCGAAACTCTTTTTGAATGTGTGAGAGCGAGACTTTTTTTGAATGTGTGAGAGCGAGACTTTTTTTGAATGTGTGAGAGTTGTCACGGAAGAGGCGGGGCATAATTTTTGGATCAAACTGCGCATGCGTAGATCCTAAACTATAATTTTCCATTTTTGACTCACTGTATGTTGTATTACTTAGTATATTTGTGTTTTTAAATATATATAAATATATTGAAACTATCTTTCAATAGCTACCTTATATTAAACTATGTTAAGGACAAATGTCAAACATAGTGCAAATATTTTGAAAACAAAGTAAAAGATCTTGCAGGTATATTAATCTCCTTCCTCCTTCATCAGAAATGAAAAATTATAAATGCACACTATGTGTTGGGAACCTGTGTTTGTTGACTGACTTTTATTTGTCAGGCTTACGAGACAAAAGCTGAAAAAAGATCGATTTTCTTCGCTTTCAAAATAACACAAAACAGCGAAAAAAGACCTCCACACCGGACCTCGTTTATTTATGTATGTATTTTTATTTTGATAGCTGCCGATTAAACTGAAAGTTACACATTGACATGATCATATGAGTAGTTTTTACCGAGAAATCGATCAGAAGCGCCGTGAAAATGGTCAGATTCACCGGATCCACGTCTCTGGCTGCAATGCGCGCTCCCGTCACAGGGGGAACAGATTTTCACGGGGGAACAGAATTTCTCACAAGACCTCTTAATAATTCCTGTAATGCTGGCACCCAGTGGACAGATTGTACTACAGCAATTTTGCTATTTTTAATCAATCAATCAAATTCATTTATTTCTATAGCACATTTAATCTACAAGAAAGTTAAACGTTCTATATATATTTAAAATATATATAGCACAAATATACTAAGTAATAGAACATACAGTGAGTCAACAATCGAAACTTAAGGTTTAGGATCTACGCATGCGCAGTTTGATCCAAAAATTATGCCCCGCCTCTTCCGTGACAACTCTCACACATTCAAAAAAAGTCTCGCTCTCACACATTCAAAAAGAGTTTCGCTCTCACACATTCAAAAAAAGTCTCGCTCTCACACATTCAAAAAACGAGTCTTAGTACTGTGTGTTCAACTTTAGTCTTGTGTATGTGAGAGATAAACGTCTGTGTGTGTGTGTGTGCGAGCTGGTAGCAGTGTATGTGAGCGAGACAGTTAACGTTTGTGAATGTGCGAGCTGTTAGTGTATGTGTGCGAGACAGTTAACGTTTGTGAATGTGCGAGCTGGTAGCAGTGTATGTGTGCGAGAAAGTTAACGTTTGTGAATGTGCGAGCTGGTAGCAGTGTATGTGTGCGAGAAAGTTAACGTTTGTGAGTGTGTGACATTTTAGTATTTTTTTTAGTGTGCGTGGCTATTTTTTTGGAGTGTGCGAGAGTTTCTGGTAGTGTGTGAGAGACGAAACGTAATTTTTTGGAGTGTGCGAGAGTTTCTGGTAGTGTGTGAGAGACGAAACGTAATTTTTTGGAGTATGCGAGGCTACTTTTTTGGAGTGTGCGAGAGTTTCTGGTAGTGTGTGAGAGACGAAACGTAATTTTTGGAGTATGCGAGGCTACTTTTTTGGAGTGTGCGAGAGTTTCTGGTAGTGTGTGAGAGACGAAACGTAATTTTTGGAGTGTGCGAGAGTTTCTGGTAGTGTGTGAGAGACGAAACGTAATTTTTTGGAGTATGCGAGGCTACTTTTTGGAGTGTGCGAGAGTTTCTGGTAGTGTGTGAGAGACAAAACGTAATTTTTTTGAGTATGCGAGGCAACTTTTTTGGAGTATCCGAGACTTTTTGGTAGTGTGTGAGAGACAAAACGTAATTTTTTTGAGTATGCGAGGCAACTTTTTTTGAGTATCCGAGACTTTTTGGTAGTGTGTGAGAGACAAAACGTAATTTTTTTGAGTATGCAAGGCAACTTTTTTGGAGTATGCGAGAGTTTCTGGTAGTGTGTGAGAGACGAAACGTAATTTTTTTGAGTATGCGAGGCTACTTTTTTGGAGTATCCGAGACTTTTTGGTAGTGTGTGAGAGACAAAACGTAATTTTTTTGAGTATGCGAGGCAACTTTTTTGGAGTATGCGAGACTTTTTGGTAGTGTGTGAGAGACAAAACGTAAATTTTGTCCTAAACGGCCCCTCATATTATGTGGCAATGATACAAGTAGTATTGAATGCACTGTAAACAACCATCCTCCACTGCAAAGACAGAAGTGCTGATCCGGTCTGTTAATGTTAATGTTAATGTTAATGTTAATTCAACATTTGGAAGAATAGCCAACTGAAAAGCTCAGTTCACTTCCTCTGTTGCAATTGATAAGCCTACAGACTAAAATTCTAAAACAGTGCAGAAAATCGATATCGTCGCTCACAACTTCTCCTTGGTGATTGTTTCCAATAGAAGTTCTCCTGGAAAAATCCAAGTGAATGGGAGAAAGCCCATACTGTGACATTTTATTGAGCGGAATAGCACAGGAAGGCAATGGCCAGACTAAAATGAAATCAACGTTTGCAAACCTTAATCTAAGAAGGAAAAGAAACTTAAAGTAACCAGACTCAACATTGCTTCCTAGGACCAGGGCTTAAACTGTGGTCTGTCATGACAGCTCAAAGCTTTTGATTGCTCAAATCAGCTTATTTTTTTAATAGCTGGAGCTGGCAATATTGCTGAGACACATGTCCTTGATGATCATAAAAAATCCATTTCAATATTTATTTTTTCCCCTCTAGTTTCATCCACTTCATCTTCAGAAGTATAACAAGTAAAAGGAACATGGGTTTTACTGCTGTGAATCTAAATAAATAGTAGAGGAGGCATAACTCAAAGATAGATGACTGATTAATGACGATCATTTGGAAAAAAACATATAAGATCAAAGTCTCTGCACTTCAAATGTTGTCATGTTCCAAGATAAACAAAGGATGCATTCTCCAGATGTTAAGAATATGCTTGATTTCAAACTGTTGCTCAACGACATCATGCGTCAGGTACATTAATAACTTTCAGAGTATCGGCTTCTTTTGTGGGTTCTCTTTTGCAGCTTATTCAAGCATGATGTGAAGCACGAGTACAGACAAAAAGTGACAAGTATTTGCAAATATTTGCAAAGCACAAACAGCATCCCGAACAGGTTTATCTTTCAAAAATAAGTTTCATACTTTATTCAAATTATGCCAACAACACACACACACACACAAAATCATCCAAAGTAGATGCACATGTTGCCTCACAGTCCTTACTTTGTTATGAATTTGTGGTGCAATTGGCAGATGTTTGGCTTGCTAACATTTGTTTTCAGACCTGTGTTTACGTACATGAGAGAGATTCTCAAAATAGCTCTGATTTACCTCTGCACCTCCAGCCTTTGCTAATTCTACACATGGTTCTTCTTGCCAAACTCGTATTTTCTAGCTTGTTGGACAGAAATGTTTTCCTTTAAAGTCTGCTTAGCAGCATAGAAGATCTTGGATTAAATACGT
Organism: Poecilia mexicana; assembly: GCF_051168715.1. Classification (NCBI taxonomy): domain Eukaryota; kingdom Metazoa; phylum Chordata; class Actinopteri; order Cyprinodontiformes; family Poeciliidae; genus Poecilia; species Poecilia mexicana. The sequence continues at coordinate 6,657,891 of NW_028263383.1, read as the reverse complement.
GTATATCAAGTTACATAGCAACAAAACAAAAAGGATGACACAGAAGGAATCACAGAGAAATTCATTTTTAATGTAGAGCAGAGTTTTTCCCCAGCTGTACTGTTCTGACAATGCATCTCCATTTCCCAATGAAGCTTTCATGGTAGGTAGAAGTGTAAATGTAAGCAGAGAAGTGTAGCCATATCAAACATAATCAGACAATGTTGAAGTGGTTCTTTTTTAAAAACACACATTTGTTCTGAAATTTAATGCCAAAAACCTGAAAAGCGGCAAGGGCAACAAAGCACAGAAGAGTTTGTGTAATGCCTGTGCAAACAACAATTGGAACCGCTTGTAACCAATTATGTTAACCTAAAACAGGTGCTAAATATGAGTGGATTTTAGAAAGAGCTTCCAAAACAGGCAAAGTATGTCAAAAGAAAAGATGGAGAAGGATTTCACATTCTGTGAACAAACATATGAGCAAGATATTTTAGAAATCCAAGAACGGCACTGGAAAAGATTCATGGATTTTAAAGGTTGACGTAATCAAGAGGAAACTGTGTTTTTTTTTTTTTGTTTTTTTGCGCAATTACATGTACAAAGACAGGTATTATTTGGTCAAGAAAACAGTGGAAAAAAGCCACTGTCTGTACAAAGCAAAGAGAGCAGGACAAGAGGCTTGTTGGCTTAATTTCACCCTGTAACAGGGACAAATACCAACACGTGTTTTGTACTTAAGCCATCTTTGTCTGATATTTCAGTTCATTTAAATATATGAAACATTTAAGTGTGATAAAATGGCAAAAACACAATAAACCATAATGAAGTACTTTCTACAGTATTTCATTATATAAAATGCTGATTGTATAGTTTCTTTGTTTTTCCTGTATAAAACATAAAATCAGTGTACTATAGTATCATTTCCCGGTCATCCTGTCTCCTCATATTGTTAATTTGTTCTCTGAGTCCCTTCACAGTTTTACATAAGTTCCAAGAGGCATCAGGTATCAGTTCCAGTTTGTTTTTCTTTCTCTCTTACTCGATCATCTGTAACGCCTCACCCTCTCCTAAGGACTTTGTGTGTCAGCCTGAGACCTCTATGCCCGCATCATGTGGATCTGACTCCCTCGAGATTAGTCTAAAATTCAGCTCAAACTATAAAACACAAAACAAGCAGAGCAAAAAACTGTCAGCAAAACATAAATCTTTCAATTTTTTCCTTCCTTGTAATTGAGGATTTGAACGTGTCATTAGTCAACTTATAGTGTTTTTTTTTAAGAAACCCGACTTGCTATCTAACCTGGATGTCCAAGGCTGCTCTTGTTGCAGTCAACCAAGAATCCCACAGAGAAATCAGTCACATTCACAGAAGGCCAACATGCAAACAAGTAAATCAATAGATGAATAAATTGGCCTGTTCAAGGGGACCCAAAGGAGAATTAAAGGGTAGTCAAATTAAAGGGCAAGTGTGTGTCTTTCCAAAGAAAACTAGCCCTGAAGCAAATCTGCTCAGGCTGGTTTTGCTTTAATGAAGTTGCCCTCTTGAATTTAAATAAGCAAGATGCTAGAAGAAATAAGGGGATTGCAGGAATAAAGGGGCACATCTCAGACAAAAAGATGCCTGTACTTCATGACTTATTCATGTGCCCTGCGTGGATGCTTGGCATCCCATGGGAGGAATTAGATAGATGGGAGGCAGCGCAGTCAACCAGTTGATTTCTCCAACAACACGAGGTCACACAGGAGCTCTCTGAGCAGAGCTTGGCCTCTTTTCACATAAGTATTAAGGCTGACTTAGACTGCTCATTAATAAACAGTTATCAACCCATAAATGTACAGTATACGTCTCTCTGGGACATGCAGTGGTCGGCCACTAATTCATCATTCTGTTTGTCTCTTCTTCAGATTTTGGTGGAATTTCCTTTTGTTATGCAAAATAAAAAAAAATAAAAAAATAAGAAATTTTCAATGTCTTAAATAACTGCTTTGGAGGGGTTTTTTTATGTTAAAAACATTGAAATAATCCACCATCAAATCCAAAATTCTTAATTCAGGCACACAAAAACACTACCCCTGATGGGTGGAGGGAACGGTACATGCTGGGGAGTTGACCTGGTCTTTGCACTGGCTGCAGAGTGTGACAATCCAAACCATTCCATACTGAGACGGAGGCAGGGAAAGACAGCATGCTGAAAACGCATTAGCAGATGGACATAACTCACCACGCAGGAGCTCCCTCAGTCAGCGGCAAACTCACAGAGTTTCTAACATGGTTTCAAAGGCCTCTTGGTTTACGTCCAACAGCACTAGAACAGCGGCGCTTTTTTATGCCATTGAGAATTTAATGGGACTCAGAGTTGTGGTGTTGACTCAGTGAGGTTTGCCTTGGTTTAGCATGGCAACCATTCATTATGGTGGGACCATGTGAGCTCAGAGTGTACTCGACAGTTGTGTTTATTCAGCTATGAGAGTATTTAATGCTGCTGTGCTTCTCTGTGGTTGTTTGTGCAACTGTTTGTTAAATGCTGTCTTGTTCTCAGATGCCATAAGCCACAAAGAAAAGGGCAAAAGATTTATATTTTACATGGTTGAATTATAATCACCAAGAGCAATAAATCTCAGAAAATATTTCTTTATTCTCGCAGATGCACACGTTGCAAAACTAAAAAAACAAAAACAAAAATAAAAAAAAAACTAAAAATTGTACATATTTCACTGACTTTTTGCAATCTTTAATGGTTTACATTTCTTTTGGAACAGTTTCATAGTGTGTTTTTCCCCCTAATTATAGTGTGAATAACAGTGGTTGAAAAAATGTTTTTAGTTTTGATCATGTGGCATCTTTTGGGCATTAGGGCAAGTTTAAAACATAGCTTCACATCTCAAATCGAGGTGGACTGAGAAATTAACTGGTGGCTGAGTAAAAACTCAAAAATCCCGTCTTTTCGCACTCAATAAAAACAACAGCCTTAGGATGTATGAGGTCACGCTAACAATAACACTCCTCAGAAGTTGTTAGTGCTGGAGGAATCATGGTGTTCACAGGGGCTGGGGAGTCCAGCCGTCCATGAATGGTTAAAATTGGCAAATATCTGAAAGCCCCTCTAAACATAACCCCTTCTAATATACATTAATAAGCACAGTGGAAACTGTCTGAGCACTACAATAGAAACTAATATCTACAGTCTTCCATATATCCACTCTTTTAGGAACAGCCAATCAGTGGCAACAAAAATAAATGGTGCACATGCATTGACACCATTTGCAAATTTGCAAGCGTCAGCCAATGGCATATCAAGTAGTATTGTGCTTACGTATTTCCTGGGAGAAAAATTTCTCCATACCTAGGCTGCATTTTCTTTGAATTATTTTAGGTGTGCTCTTTGAGAAAAATCGGCAAATTTTCCACAAAAACTTTGGAGTCACATAAAAATCTGCAAAAAAGTGATTCTGTGAATACTGAACCTATGGTAGGAGTAAACCCTCTGCAATTAATAAGATATTATTCCCACTAGTTTTCATACCCATGGTAGATGGATGTCATACCATTGTCAGTTTGTAAAAATATAGAGTTGCAAATCTTGCTGGACTGACCCTCTGTTTTAACAAGCTTTATCAATTAAAAACAGCTTGAATTAAAATGTCTATATCTGTGGGATACAGTGATAAATTATTCAATACTCACTAGACTTTTGTTAAGTTCATCGCAGCGTTAATCCAAACAAATTTTGTGCAATGAAGCTAATGTTCTGTTAGTGGGGGTTATACAAATCAACAATATAGAATAAGATCAAAATGTCAGCTTTAGAGAAAAGAGAGGAACAAAAAAAGAAGAATGGACAGAAGGTGAAGTGCAATAAAAGTACTCTGGAAGGATCTTTATTTAGGTTAGACTCAGACCCTAAAGTGAAAGCAGATGGGACTTCAGTCTTGAATAGTTTCCACTTGAAGTCTTGTGCTTGTGTTTTCTCTGCGTGCTGTTTCTGACTTCATTCCAGTTTTCTTCAACAAGAGAGTCTGAAGCCCACATATGCAAATCCTTCCTGTGCTTACAGGATTGTCAGGGTGCACATCCAAACATCTACAAAGGCATGTACTGGGAATAATGCTTTGCAAAGCCTGAACTGGTTGAATGTTGTCAGCTGAGAGAGTCTCCGCAATGACACATGGCAAGTTGAGACAAACCACAAAAGCAAAAACAGTGAGATGTCCTGGCGAACAGCCCGTCTAAACAATGCAGAATGTGGTCCAGTTCAGGTCAGCTGACTATGTTGTTGATATGTCAAACAATAAGGTGCAGCGAGAGCTTACACTCTAGTGACATTTTATTTTGTTCCTGTTAGAATAATGTTTGTAATTCTTCCGTCTGTGCCATGGCGAAGAGAAAGAAAAGCGGTCAAATAACCAACAATTGGAGTAATTTCTTCATGGACAAACAACGTCCTTGCCTTTTTTGTTCGGTGATTTGCACAGAGTTTGAGTTGAGTTAGGTGAAAAACAAGAAGTGTCCACTTTCAATTATATTCACTCAAGAGTTTCCATTTTCTTTGACTTTGTATCCCAATCCTTATGAGAGGTATTCCATATCTATCAGTTGTCATTGAAAGTTTCCCGTAGCATAACTAGTGTCCAGTTGCACCTAATGGAATTTATTGGTCAAAGAATTACAAACAACTGTCCAAATAAAGGTCCTGCAGTTCATGGTTTATGTCAGAGTAAACAAGGAGTAAATGTGGGGATGTGTTCTAAACAATTCCTGTAGAATCAGAAATACCAAACTCACAATCACTTCAAAATGAAGTCTTGTAGAACAAACCTAAAAAGATCAGATTCCTCATGTTAGTAATCTATAAAGATAAGTCTAGGTCAACCAGTTCACTAACAAGTCATTGATCTATATTAATGAGAACCATAGCTCCCAATGTAAGGATTGTGAAGTTTAAAGAAGGCCAACTGTGAGTAAAGTGACTGATCAGATAAAAGTCCCCTACTATGTTGCAAAAAAAGATGGCCGTCTGTTATGAATTCCTCAAATTACTGCACAAATTACTCTTAGATCATGAAACTTAGAATCCTTCTAAATAGAGACTTATAGAAAACAGCATCATTGTGCGGGGACATTTTTCCTTCCATAAGGTGATGACATATAAATGGAGAAATGAAGGCCAGAAAACTATCTGTTCATATAGGCAGCTGCACATGCACACACACACATACAGAGTGGGTTATGATTAAGCAGCTCTCACCATTTCAAGATTCTCTGGAGAGAGATTGTTTGGTCACATTCTCTATCACAGAGATGTGCCTGTTTTATTTTTAGTCTGTGATTAATAATATGAACTTCATCTATCAAAGGGATCTAACATGCATGTAATATGAAGTGGGAATCAACAATATCAGGGCAAAACTTAAACTAGTTTGTGTTTGTGTCAAGCTACTCTCACCCTGCTTCTTACCTTGCCACATATGGGGAAGAAACTAAACGTTTTTTTTTTTTGGGAGCATTTTGTGAAACATCAAGATTTATCTCTGACATGCATTCAACTCGTAAGATCACAAGATGCATAACTTCAGGATCACAAGATTAGGGAGTATTTTTGGAAACTACAACTCCATTTATTTGTTATCACAGAGTTTAAGTCAAGGTTTCAAAAACCAACAGCTGTGTTTTAGTGACTGTAATCAGTGAACTGGAATCAATTCCAACTCTGGCATTTTTATACATTGCAGTCTTTGTGCTTATGTCTGATTCTGGTTGTAATGCCAAAAAAGTTTGGAAAGGTTCCCTAAATAGAATAAGTGATTCATAAATCTCAAAATGTGCTTTTGAAGACTGCTTCAACAAACAAGAGAGAAACAGAAGAAATGGAGAGGAGAGGTATAACCTGAATTTTATAGACGCTGATCACTCATCTTAAACAAAGAGCTCATACCTTAACAATTTGGAGCAGTTCATTCATTCAAAGACATATGAAGAATTATCTACTTAAGGGTAAAAACAATAATTTATGTTTATGTTCAAGAATCAGTCAAATAATTATTCTTTATGCATCCACCAAACTCAGGGGTTCACTCTCAGACCTGAGGCAGTCAAGTGGTGTAAGAAAAATTTCAACAGCATTTAGCTCTCAAGAATCATTCAAATATTTAAACCTGTTACAGATGTGTTACAAAAATTCACACTAAGCTTAAAGTGTTTAATCTGACAGGCTCTGGTAGCAAAATTTTGTTCTCTCTCATCATCCGTCTTATTTCAGCACAAGGTCTCCAGGGTTCATTTGGCTCCTATGTGCTTCTCCCTCCACCATGAATGATCTAACTGCTCCTCTGAGTAACATGCCACTCGATCTGGGATTTAGTTTATTTGAGCATTGAAGAAGCACAAACCTTATTCTTTCCAACCTGGACAGTACACTCAGCAGAGGGTAAGAGAGGTGTGAATGACCGTGGACGCAATTTCAGCACTTTGTGGGTCCAAAAAGGTGATCATGTCAGGTTATCATATTCAAATATGTGATTATAGTAAATGTTTTTTTAGCTGCTGAAATAGTCATACAACAGTCTTAAATGCTGACAAAATACAGAAAAACATCTAAAACTTGCAAGGTAGAAGGTATTGGATACCTGTACTCTCTTTCTCTTTAGCTGTCTAGCAGACTGCTGAAGGTTTTGGGCCAAAGTTGATTAGTATTTGAGAACTATATTTTGTTTAATCTCCCATATTTTTTAACCTCCACTTCCATTTCACGAACAGTAACTCCAAAACATAATGCTGCCATCACTACGTTTCGCTGAGGACTGTGTTCCTTTAGTGTAGTGTTGATTTGGTGCCAAATACACCATTTGAAAATATTCCCTAAAAATTGAAGTTTGTTTGTTCATTAGTTTTGAGAAGAAAAAGAAAAACCCTCCAGGTTATGCAAGGATCAGTTGTTCCATATATTCTCCTGCTACTGCAGCCTGCATTCACTGAGTCATGGTGTAGACAAGGTGGTGTGGATTGCTATGTATGCATATCCTGACTGATACATTCAAAAGACAGATCCTTTAATTAATTTAAAATCGATTAAAAAGGTAATTCAACAAAGCATTGGTTTTAAGGGTGTGCACATTTATGCAGCCATTCTACTGCAGCTTTTCATTTTGCATGCTATTTCCACTATTCATTATTTTTGTTTTTCATTTGAATCATACTGGACAGAATCATATTATATGTGGAAAGAACTTTGAAAGTATTTATCCAAGTCTCATTTTTTTACATCACAAAAAAATATGTCAGTTTAACATGGGTGTGTACACTTTTGAGGGATAATGTATTAATTCTTTTCCAGCCATATAAAATCACTGAGCAAATTTTAGACTGCAGAAAAATAATTTCTCATTGCAGGAAGCCAAAAATCCATATGGTGGAGATTTATTTAAACAAATATCAGGGTGGAGTCCTAGAGGAAAAGGATATGTCACACAGGAATTCTCACTCTTCCAATTTTATTCATGTCAGCATGGCCTAAAAATGGCTCAATCAAATGCAAAATCTATCCAATGAAATTTGAGTTCTATGTGTAATCCCACTTGTATTAAATCAAATTTATGTCTTAGTGCTGATGTCTCTTTAGCCAAACCTAAATCTCCACAGACTTCGAGTTTGAAGAGACTTACTGTGCAGTGATCATTTACACTTACAAGAAAAAAAAATGCAAATAGAAAGCATTGATCAAAACCAAACTATATGGTAAATTGACTTTAAGCTTAGAAATAAACTGACAAGCTTTCTTTTACTGCACCAAATCAGGAGGAAATAAGAAAGAATTAGCAAACCAACCAGACTAACAGTAACTTAATCTAGTTTAGTCTAAGAAAAAGAAATGTATTTTCTTGCAGGACATTGGGAGCTGAAGGGGGTAACTAGGAGACAATATGGTTGAGGAGGGGGCAATGAGGGTTGTGAACTCTTATGCAAAGGTTAAGGAAGGAGTCAACTCCATTGACATGACAGAAAATGTGAGAGTTGGGAGACCCTTTGAGGATGTGCACGTTAAGACCTCATAAATCTTCATCATTCGTGGTTCAACATGTGTGACATCTACATTATGCAGTTAGCAGCTTTCATCAGTTAAATGACCAGACCCCCTTCCTTCAGATTCCAAACATTAATTACAGGAAAACGCTCTCATTTGGATGTGACTCACTTTATCTGAACTTACACCACCCACTTTGATCGAGACAATTCATTTGAGGCCCTTGACTTTTCAAACATGGATACGGGTGTGGAATAAGATTTAATCAAATTTAACGCTGATATAAATCATTCCAAATTTTTCGTGGTTGGAAAGCTACATTTTTTGGAAGTGGCAAAACCCGAACCTTGTAAAATTATATGATTTCACATGACTCCAGTTTTGTGGAAAGGAGGAGAAATGTGGCTGCATTACTAATGCCGGCCAAAACCGATTCTTGTTACTGTTTTTTTTGTTTTTTTCCCTCCTCTGAGACACACTAGGAGACCTGTGGAGCCCTGATACATTGGGTTGTAATCAAACACATGAGCCACAGTACTCCAACTCAGCTACTAATACTACTGGCGGCTGTAGTGATTCATTCTTTTCAAAGAAACATTTAGATGCCATTTACAGTAATTACATATTTAACATTGCGGATCACATACTTTCGATGTCTCAGAGTTAAAAGTATTTCTAGTTATCCCCACTAAGTCTAACAAAATGCCAGTGATACAAAGAAAATAAATATTTGTTTGATCCATTTGTGTGTATCTGCAACCCCACATATGAAACTTCCTGAAAATGAAACTAATGCATGACTGAGTTTGTCAGCAATTCCACTGCTAGTGCCAACACATAAGCAAACCATAAAACTGCAGCACCAGCAAAAGAGCAGAACTTCCATTATCTGTTATGCTGCAACAGCAGTCCTCTGCCAAATAAATGAAGGATGTGCCTTGAAGAACTTCATTCAGCCTCTCGTATACAGTTATTTTAGCTTCACTGCTGAAAGTAATATATCACTTTTGTACTCTAAATGGGCAGAAGTAATCAACATGCACTGCTCCCCCAGCAGATTCACACCCATTTTTCACATTTTGTCAAGTTACAACCACAAACTTCTGTGTATTTTGTTGCCATTTTTGGTGACAAAAATGGCAAATTGTAAACAGAAAGGAAAACGAATCACACATTCCTGAAGAAAAATCACACAACACTTACAAATGTAAAGTGTTGTGTAAAGCTATTTGCACCTCTAGAGAACCCTTACATTAAGACAAGAGTGTAGCTTTGCTACATCTACCAACTGTCAGCCAGTAAGCATCGATGGCCACTCCAACAGAGCCGAGTAAACACTACAAAGGTGAAAATGAAGCAAAAAAGAAAACAGTACTCTACCACGTCATGACAATAGGTAGACTCAAGTAATTAAGTGTCTTCTGAAGGTAATTGGTTGAGGTGTGTCAAATTAAAGGGCTATGGATGCAGGCCGCCCTTTTCAATTTTTTTTCTTAGAAAAAGTTTTACAAACCTAACTATTTCATAAACATTCACTACTTTTTGCTGATCTGTCGCATAAAGTGTAAATGGAATTCATCGAAGTTTATGAAATATGATAAAAATGTGAAGTGGAAAAGTTAAAGTACAGTTCTGCAACACAATGCGAAAAAGAATGTAGGACATTGAAATTCAAATTTATGCTCTCCCAGTTTTTTTTAATCCATAAAACTTAAAACCTAGAAAACATTACTTTTCACAAATCAAAACTACAAAGCAACATATTTCCATTGTGACAGTAACATCATTCAGACTCAAACCCTCTCTGCGCTGAGCCCCACATAACTCGGTTTTCTCCTTATAAAACATAACATTGGACTTGCTGACACTTTGTGTGCAAATATGGATATAACTCTTTCTGCTGTAATACTTTCCCCCTTTCAGCTTGATCATGGCATTCTGTTTGGATTAGGTTGTGCCTAGAGTTGTTAAGCAAGTCAGTCCTTTTAGCTGAAAGATAAGCCTGATTATCGTCTCTTCTTCTCATAAATACTCCCTCATTCCCTGCTTTGCAGCTCCATTTTGGGTACACTGACTCATAAGAAGATGGAATGACTTTTTTTTTTCTGTGAGCTACTAGAGGTTCTACGAGTTTGCTGTGACACGTGAGAAGTAACAGAAACAATGAGAAAATCTGGAAACAGCTTCCTCTAAATTATTCACTTTACTATGAAAGTATTGAAAACATTACCATGTTTAGAAAGAGAGCGGCACACATCAACTGTCAGTGTTTAACTGCTTTGTTTCGTTTTTCTAAAATCTCCACATCTTAAGTGAGTTGAGAATGCTAATTAAGAAGTTAATGTCAACATGATTATGTAACAATGTTCAACAGCTATTTTAGTCTCAAAGAAAGGATAAGGATGGATGACAAATACCCTGGTCTGCAGCTGACTTCCATGTTGGACACATAGGCCACATTTTGTACACTTTACTAAAACAGTGTCAGCTCTAAGATCTAATCTTGATTAGGAAGCAGGAACAAATGAATCAATAAGCGCCATTAAGTGGGGATGTCTCGATCAAGGTTTCCAGGTAGCATTCAGATTCTTTTAATATTAGGCATACTGATTAAGAGTCCCAGAAGCATAATACATTAAATTCACACACACACACACACACACACACACACACGCACACACGCACACACACACACACACACACATGCACATCTACACACACAGAAGTAGATTATTCAAATTATTTTGAAAATTAAGAAAATACTCCACTGAATTAGCAGTACAGCACTCACATTTCAGGTATGTATAGCTGCTTCTAAATCAACGAAACCATAATTATTGCTATTTAGATAGTTCACTCACCTCTGGTTGCTGGATGCTTGAAACAAAGTGAAAACTGATGGTAAATTTTAATGTTAGAATAATTTGAATATGACCATATTATATTAACTATACTAATATGGTAGTGCTCAGAGAACATTGAAATGTCATTTTAAGAGGGCAAGTTGATTTTTTAATATAAAAACTGTATTATTCCACCCCTCATTTTTCAATATATAGAGAGCAATATTCATGACATAAGTACATAAAAGATGACTTCAACTATGAGACAACAAAATCCATATTATTATTCACTTCTATGTAGACCCATAGGCATACATGGTGGGATCAAAACCAGGTTTTCTTTCACATTTAGCATTTTATATGTGGGCCAGAAAGTTAACGTTTGCTCTTGTCTGACCAGAGCTAGACAGTCACATAAAATCCTTCTAAAATAAACTGAAGTTTCTCATTGTTATGTCACTAAATGAGGCAAACAGTTTGCGACTTGGGAGCTTTGCAATTTATTCTTTATGGCTTAAAGGTGGAGTCTTATTGAACATAGGATATGATAACATCAGGATAAAATGTTAACCAGTTAAAACGGAGCTTTACCAATGAGATGAGCGATCTCCTCCATCTGTTTACACTGGGTTCAAAACACAAAAGAGGGATATGGTAAAAAAATATGATGGAGATGTACTTACAGTTTGCTCTGCTTTAATTAAATCCATTCCAAAGTTTCGCATGCATGATGTTTTGAGTATCAGACAAATAATTTGAAAGGAATGCTGTTTTTGCAGCACCAAAACAATGTGGAGCTTTGTTGTCATACAGTTTCCCCCCACCCCCTACTGCTCACAGTGCTGGATTAACCTTATTGAATGAGGGTCAGGAGTGTTTTCTTAAGTTCTATATCTCTGCCAGGCTTTTTGGCTTACATCTAGCATGAAAAAGGGCACAGGATAATCAAAGCTGGCAGGGAGAAGGAGACGGAGAGAGGACTGTGACAGTGTTATAGGGGAGAAATAGAAGAAGAAATTGTGAGGCATGAAAATCGAAGTAACACACAAAAAACAGATGAAGGAGGAAGGGTGGAGGAAGGGTGGAGGAAGTGAGGAGGCTGAAGTTTACAGAGTGAGTTGCAGATGACATTATGACAGTCCTAACAGGCTGAGAGGCTTTTGTATCAGTACCAGCTCTCCTGCTGCAGTTACTTACTGCAGAAATATGCAGCAGCAAGGGAGAGAGAAATAGAGGAGACTGAGCTGAGTGAAGAGATCCTGAAGACAGAGGCATGGAGTGCATTAGAGCTTCTGCAGAGTGGGGAAGATTGAATAATCCTGGCAATCGTTCACTTAGCTCCCCTCCCCTTTCTTCCTGCTTTTCCACTGGGTATCATCCACATGAGCTTCGAACCCATTCTCAGCAACTGTTGTGCATAAGTCATGCAAATTAATGATTACTAACCAGAAATCTGCCCCACCCTATAATGTGCTTTCTGGCGACATCACAACCCTGCGCAGAGCTGAATGGCCCATTCAGGCTCGGACCATGAGATCATGAATAAATGGTTTAGTGGGCTTCATCACTCTTACACGGTAATATCACTCTGTACTGTCACAAGACAAATTTGTTTTTGTTTCTGCTAAAGTAGTGATGGAATTACTGACCTTGACTAGTGATCTTTTTCCAGTGAAACATTTCAACCATCAAAATAAGCAAACCTGAACCCTATTCTTAATCCTACTTGTCACACAGAGTATAAGTAATGAAAATCTGATTTTCAGGAAGTCAGAGAGGCTAAAAAGTGTTTTGTCATTACAATCTAACCTACGAGAATATTGCGCCTTCCAAAAGTATTCTTACCCCTTTTACTATTTAGCTCACGTCACCACCAGAAACTTCAATGGATTTTACAAGATTTTTTTTAATGACATCATTTTGATGGGAAAAAAAATGGTACTTGATTTTAAAGCGCTTTATATGGATGAAAAGGTCACAACAAAAAGTGGTTCTGCAACTACAAACCCCTTTGGACTTTTATTCAAATAAAAAAATAGTCTCTATTTATTTCATAACTGTGTGCTACTTCTGGTTGGTCTATCCCATAAAAGCCACAAAAAACCCTTGAAATATTTGATTTTTTTATGTTAAAAATGTAAAAAAAAGAAAAAAAAGAAAAAAGAAAGAAATCAATAGCTGTAATTCAGTGACGTGTGGTGAGGTTCATTGCTGGTGAGGCACTGACTTACGACTTACAGACATCATGAATGTTATTGGTGGCTGGGGGACAAAAAGACTAATTTTTTACATGTCATCAATAGCCGCGTTAACTCAGTAAAACTTCGAAATGTAGGTTTTAATTTCGTGCTATGATCCACAGCAAATCCGCCAAGCTACACCCAGACTCGTTGCCATAGCAACTGACAACAATGCCGCTTCATGTTTTAGGATTTAACACCAAAAGAACATTCAAGAATTTTGCACACAGAACAGAACATTCAGTCTGTTGTTGTAGTACGTTTTAGGCTTAATGTTTTATTAATAAATAATTGCTGTGGTAGATTAGCTACTGCTTCTACTTTACTGAATTATTTAGACATACAAACTGTAGCCCACAAAACGCACAATTCATAAAAATAAAAAAAAACTAAACAAAAGCATCTTATTGCTGTCTTACCTTTACTTATCAATGAAATCCATGCACAGAAATATCCGTTCATCCAAAGCCAAGTCTATCCTCGGCATGTCTTTTCTACTCCGTTTAAGAATCATCAAACTGTCTCGAAGCAAAACTTTCAGCTCCTGTGTTGGTCTTCCTTTAGTTATTATCTCCTGCTTCAATTGAAAATCCACTTTAGAAAACTGTTTAAGTGTAGAAATGTAGTCTTTCATGTTGACGTCGGAAGAGAGAAGAAAACAAATATATCGCTGTACTTTACTTATTTACTGTACGGCTAGCTCCATGGCTAGCTCCATGGCTACCTCACTGTGTCTTACTCTGCAGTTGTGCAGTCACAATATCTGGGATCATGAGCGCCCCCAGCGATGAGCCAAGAGAACTGCCTGCCTCACCTAGAAGCTGTTCTCTGCTGTTTCTGATCGCTCCTCCGCACACAAAACACAATACACACAGTTAGTGACAAAAAACAAAACAAAAAAACTGTTCATTATATACATAAGCTAAATTACGGAAAACCAGTCCATATATTAAATGTTTTTTTAGCTATTTATTACCGGCGTACAGACAGGACGAACTTGCTCCCACAGAATGGCAGCCAGTGCAGTTAGCGAGAGGTTGCGCAATCCCAGGTGAGGCTCAGCTCGCTGCTGCCTCACCGGCTTCGCTTCTGAGCATTTGAATGGGAAAATGCGAAAATCCAGTGATTTTGAAGAAAAAATAATCAGAATTGGTTAAGCTAAGTAAAAAATAGGTACTTTATAGTACAAACCACAGGGTGAAAATAGCAATATATATGATTTTATTATTCTGCCTCACCTGCCTCCCCTGATCGCATGTCACTGATGTAATTGCTTTTGCAAGGGGTTATAAAGGATTAGTTGAAAAGTGAGTATTTTTACTCATCTCTTTGCTGTGACCCCAAACATGAACTTTAAAGTGTACAGAAATAGACTCGTTTTAAGGCCATTTTTTAAATCTATATTGATTAAAACAGGAGGCCTCTGAAAAAAAGAAGAGCCTTTGACCATTTTGATAATATCTTTTCTGTTTTCTATTTCTATTTTTTAGTTCACTATTTAATCACTCAATTACGTCAAAAAAAATAATTCTAAATGTTTATCGACATCTCAAATGTTACAAGCCTAAAATTTTATTATGCATCATCCAGGTAATACTTTTACCTGATACTACCAAACAACTCTGGGAACAATTTGAGATTAATATTTTTAATCTTGCACAAGATGTTTTTTTTTCTTTCTTTCTTTTTTTTTTCTTCAGAATTTTCAAACCGACCGCAAACACAAATTTATATTCTTAATTCTTAATCTTCAATGTCTGACACTTATGTGTTCTTACAAGAAACATGTAGAAGTCTTGGGAAATTTTTCAGAGGGAAATTTCATTTTTCATACAATTTGCTTGTGAACTATTTCTCTGCACGGCAATCCAGAGAACAGGCTTATTTTTACAACATTAAAAGCTGATTAGCCATGCTATGTTAAACAATAGATAAACAAATACCTTTATGGAGGGCTAAAATTGCAGCACACTGGAGTACTTTGCATCAGTTTTTGAAATGTCCAACTAATTAGCAGAACAGCAGAGGTCAAATGCTGACTTTATATTTTGACTCAGTGGAACATGATGTGATTCCATTTTTATATCCAGCAAGTACTGCAGCGTGTTTTTGTTGCTCCCTCCTCTCCTGCTGCATGAAGTGAGAATGACACCACCAAGTAATACCCGTAACATAAGGTCAGCACAAATGAGAACCAGGCTCACACTGACTCAACTTGCTTCTCTCTCCTGCCATTTTCCTCTGTTTGACGCCACAAGAAAAAAAAAAAAAATGTAGAAACCCACTAAAAATTGCCAACCATGGGCAAAAAGTCAAATAGCTACAGGGAAGGTATTTCGTCCTTACTTTGTACAGCACAAGAAGAAGAAGAAAGTTAGTCTAAATTGCTACTCAGGGATAATATAATTTAAAAAAATCAGTGGAGTATGTGTTTAAAGAACAATGTTACTTCTTAAAACAAACAACAACAAAAAAGAAATAGGTGCACACTCCGCCCTGTGACATTATTAATGTGCGAGCAAGCTATAAAACAATAGGGCTCAAAATGTGTCTATAAAAATTACACCCAAATGTTCAAACATACACTTGACATTCCGACTACAGCAAGACACATTCCAACGCTATCAGAGCAACTGATAAATAGCATGAAACTGGATCTCCACACCATAAAAACTCCTGTTGAGGCCTTAAATGTCACAGACTGTGGGGATGTTTGTAATCTCCTCCCGTGTGGACTGCTGGAGAAGCAGATTCAGTGGGAGGTGAGTTGTCTGACCTCGGAGCAAAAACACAACTTTGCCAAGTTTTTTTCATGGTGCTTTCTTTGTCAGCTTTACCTCCTCCTGAATAATTTATATCTAACCTTGCATTGGAATACTACACGACTGAGTCAAAGTAAATGTGGTGGAATAAAACAAAATTACAATGATGATAGCCATTTTACCCACAAAAAAATACTCTCTTTATGAGCCTCTTTTAGGTATGGCAAAAAGATTCTAGACAGACAGATATCTTTTCGAAATTTTCTAATGGTGGCAATCTGCATTGTTTCAATTTTGCTATGAAGAGTGAAATGAAATGCAAAGTTTATGAAAGCCACTTTCATCGCAAAAAGATAGATTATTGCACTACGAAACAATGCATGATTTCTTTTTGCCTGAATCTGATGCTTTAAAACTGAGTGCTGCTGAAATTCTTACTTCTGTTTTCTAGAATGCTTACCGCCAAATAAATGCATGCTGTTGTGTTTGCATCACTTTGAAACAGCTTTAAAGGCAAGAGTATAGTTGCTTGTCAGATTGCACACAAATCAACCAGTTATCAGATCTTCAAGAACTTAAAGGAGATGTGTTCAGCTGTGATGAAGAAAGCTTGGGCTTGCTCAGGAAAGTTCAATAAGTGAAGGGTTGTATCCTGAACAACGTTGAGCTCGCTAGGGCAGAAGCCATCAACCTTTACAACCTAAACAAACCACTTTTACTTTCATTTAAAAGCTCACTAATCACCACATTTGTTTTGTGGTTAAATTAACAGCAGATTGCAAATCTTTGAACACTGGTGGCAACCCTTTATTAGGTAAGCACTGTGTTTGCTCATCAATGGCAGCAAGGGGGGAATGTTTCCGCCCACATGTCGAGATGCAGACTTTTAACTCTGACGCAATAAGAGCAACAAAGAAACCACTAATTTTCAAGAAAAAAAAATCTAAAACCCAAAACGAAATGAAATTTGTACAGAGGAGCAGGATTCCATTGCAGAGGGTGGGACAAAAGTATTTCCTTTCTGATTCAACTACCGTCAGAGTGTTTATGGCATCTGGAAAAGGAACTAACTGTCCAGAGAAGAAAAAGTGAGGGTGAAGCATCCCATAATCATCCATGTGCTGAAACGACCCATGTCCAATTAAAAAGCCAGACTCATAATGGTGCCAACGTCTTTCATAAGAAACTTTTTCTTCATATGAAGGAGCCGTTTGGTGATGAGTAACGCTTGTTCCAGCATGACGAAGCACCTTGTCACAAGGCCAACCTGATAAAGCAGAGAAGGATGAAACTGCTAAAATCTCAGGTCCACAACCAGAAAACTTTCTATCTTAACAAGAACCTGCTGTCATCTTTAAAAAGCAAGTAGACAAACAAACAAGCACCTCCAAGTACTGACAGAGCAAGAATAGATCACCATTAGTCAAAAGTTGATGTCCAGTATACCAGCTCAAATGATATGAGTCTTAAAAGAATTGTCTACTCTGCAAATATTTGCACTTAAACTTGATGTATTGCTCATTTAAAACCTTTGAAAGGTATAAATCTCTCATTGAATCTTAATCTTCCATGGGAACATTTAACCAAAAATATGTAACAACAATGACGCTGCATAATTTCTGTCAGAATTGAAACCTTTAGCCACACAGTTATATTTCGATGCTCACCAGCAACGAATCCAATGCCTCCAGTTTTAAGTCTGTAAATTCGTAAACATGAAAAACCAAATGTGAACCCAAAGTGTTCATATCTTCTTTGTAAATGAGTTTCATGTGAGAATGTGGCTTAGCTGGTAAAAACAACAATAAAAAAATACAGTTAATGCTTGACTCGGGGTATTTCTGCTCTGGAAATGCAAAGGTTTTGATCCCTTAATTACAATCTTTATGTCTGAAAGAAGGTTTTTTTTTGTCAAATAAAAGTTGGAAATCCCTGCAGGGGCTCAAGCTAAGCTTAAAGAGGCAATAAAAGTTGTTACTTTTAGAGATCTGGTCTATATTTCCCCTCCCTCTTCTCTGACCTACATTCACAAATGCTGTATCAGTTGGGGGGTGTGCCTTAAAAGTTTACCTTACTTCTTAGCAGCTGCATGTAGCCAACATTAATCTTTTTAATAGCTGTGTGTTTATGTGCACTTACTGATCAATCATTTAATTAAATTAGGCTGATCAAAGTCCAAATGAATGAGCACCTGGACACTAATTTCCTAGTCAGAAGTGATGGTTTGCAGTTTGATTCCCAAAGAGCGCAGCTGCAGATTTTCCAGTCCTGTTGGAAATAAAGCAGGCTTTATAACAGAGTGTGCTTGTTTGGAATGTTGCATTTGTGGAGAACGTGATTTATCAGAATCCACGTTTTCCAAGGAGGTTGTTTCTGTTCCAAACACTTGGTGAGCCCTTTCTGTCATTTAAGGTTACGTTCTAAAAACTGTGACAGTAAAAACAATATTGTTTCAACAACAGAATTGCTGTAAAGTGGATTCCACAAAAATGGAATTGCATCTTGAGAGCTACTTATGCTTTCATAACCTTTCTTAAAGGGGTAGTATTATGTATTTTCCAGGCACATAGTGCCATTTATACCACAATTAAATCACTGTGTTACCTTCAGTTGTCATGAAAATGCTGTATATATGATATCAAAGAAATTTGACTTTGTAATTTATCTCCTTGAAATTGGACATCTGTCTCTTCAAAACCTCCTGCTCTTTCTGAAACGACGTTTTCATCACACCGCTCCTCTATCAACCCTTTTACAAAGTTTTTGCCTACATTTTACTAAGAAGTAGCTCCTATAATGACCTCAGCAGATGTGCAGTTCCACCAGGATTTGCTAATTGCTGCTGGCGAGTCTAACGGAGCTGAGTGGTGGAGTCTCAGAGGAGGGCTGCTCTGTGAGGCTCAGAAACTTGGAAACTGCAGCTCCGAGGAGGAGCTGTGTCTTGAAGGCGGCACTAGGTCCAACCAGGAATTTTGCACAACTGAGTGGTTGCAACAGGAGATTAAAGGATTTCACAACAGGGAAACACTCCATGTATGCTTTTGATGAGGGACTAACATTACAATATGATGTAAAGCTCAAAAAAGTCAATTTTAGATAACACTGCCCCTTTAATTGTCCTGTGTGTGTTTTTCATTTAGGTGTGCAACAAATTTAAATAAATGTAGACAGCAAACTAAAACATCTATTTTCTTTTTTTTTTTACAAAACAGTTTGTACTGTACATGAGTAAAACAACCAGGAAGTACTAGCCGTCTTGGTCAGCTATCAGTCCTTTTTCTGATGGGATTCCATCCCTTTTTCAAGGCTTCTTACAAATATATAACTGCTTCAATTAAAAATAAGCACTGAGAATACATTAGATGCATTTTACGATTTTCAAAAATCGGCAAATACACCAAACCAGCCAAAATGACCAATGAGGAGATAACACTTTACATTAAGGTACACAATATCTGATAAACTACTTGGACACCCCTTTGGAACTAAGGATGTACTAATGGAGTAGTGCATCATTAGATAACCAGCACTTAATGGGGAACACACAGTAGACTAGTTACCTGGGTAACAAAGAGGGACTAATTGAGAACTAATGAGTAGCTATCAAGAAAACCAAAGAGGAACAAATCAGGAGTACAGGTAGTTAACCAGTACTTACTGGGAAACACACAGCCCAGGTTTTCTCAGGGACTATATACTGATCATCCATTATTAAATCAAAGAGGAACCAATCAGGAACCAGTTAACCAGGGACACACAGCCCAGCCTTACCAACCAGTACTTAAGGAAGAACACCGAGTCCAGCTTTAGTAACCTTTACTTATGTGGAACGCATAGCCAAACCTTATTAGAGGTCAACTGGTTTTGTTACCACAGAAACAGACGAGACATTCTCTTTGTGGGTTCTTAATAAATCCTGCAGCAGTGAGGTCACAGCTCGTAATGGTCAAAATCAAAAACCTATTTCCTAGCGATTACTGATTTTATTGATTCTCTTTCGCAAACCTATTGATGCAAGACATAAGCAATTTTATATTTTTGTACTGCAGTCATCTTAAATATGTCAGACTATCCTTTTCTGAGTACCAAATCACCGCCTGGCTATCCTTTAGTTTCTTTTATGTGGGACACTTTCTACTTGACAGAAAACAACAGGACTTTAGTCCTGATGAATGTTGTAGTGTAACAGACATTTTGAGTAATGCTTTCTTGTTCATTTCTATACTATTTTCCATTGAAAAAGCAGCACAGTTTTAGTTTGTTCACTCAAAAACAGAATCTAGGCCAGCTATTGTTAGCTAGGTAGGCTGTTGTGGGACATATGTGGCACTGAGCAGTCGTCTCCAAGTTAATTTATCTGTGTGCTTGTAATTATTTATTGTTGCAGGTTGGGGCAGCAGACTGTAGACAAACCTTTGTATGCAGGCGAATATCTAGGTCAAGCCAGCAAGTTTTTCTTTTTGCTCTCTGCAGATATACCGCTTAGGTCATTTGTTTAAATTGAAATTATGTAGACTGATCGTATGTGTATGGATAACAGTCTAAATGTAGTAACTCACAAAAGGGAGAATTTTAGTGGGTTGTCCATTGAACAACTCTTCACTGCAGATACAGTGCAATTCTGTTTTCTATCTACCAGCTGAGATCATACAAATACTAAAATCTTTACCCTTTTTAAAAATAGATAATGCTCATTCAGTCAACTTTAATGTGGTTCCTTTGAAGAGTATTTTTTTACATCTTTACACAAATTCTCCATCCATGAACTCTGACCAATGGGCTCAAATTGCATCTTAGGGCTGCAAGTAATTATTTTAGTCATCAATTAATTTATCAGTGAAAATGATTCATTTCCAAAGAATTTACTTTTTAAATTCTAATATTTTCTTTTATTCAGAAATGTATTTTGTAGGTTCAAAATATGTCTACAACAAATGCACACATTGTTTGACCTAGATATTTACAGCTTATTTTTGACATTTTTTACTTTTAAGTCTGATTAACTTTTGTAACAGTTCTTCTCTAGTAATCTTGGATTATGTTCTACAAAGATGAGGTCTGACTCCAGTTTGTCAAAAGAGATCAGTAGGAATTTATTATTTGCTTTAAATACATGTACAGTTTGTCTCATTGTTATTTCTTTTGGCCATTTGTCCACTGATCAGTCACTGGCATCCATGTTTAAATTGAAGCTTTCCAACACAAATGTACTTGAGCAATAATAAAATTGTCTTATCATGTCAGCCACAGCTTTCTGCTTTGCATGAGAGAACATGCAGTGTTGTGATGAACAAATAAGAGAGGTAGAAAACATGTTTTGGAAACAACGGGACATCCAGAAAATGCAATTTGGTTAGATGGTCTGAATGGAAATGAAGAGTTAAAAACAGCCTTTGATGTGGCTTACAGCAAGAAACACCAACACAAAATGCATTAAACCTGAAAGTAAAACAGACATAAATACTGCACTGTTTGCCAAAATCTTTTACATTCACTGGGGACTCAGGCTTTTGCTTCCCATTTGTTTGGCTCAGGTGCTACATTTCTCCAACTTGATTTTTCCACCAAAGCAGTTCCTGTACTAGGCTGGGAATAGAGCTTGCTTAATATCGGATCTTTCTGTTTTGAATGCCAAAGTGCAATCTTCAGCCCTGAAAAACAGTGCTACTGTATCACCAACTGGGAGTTGAGTCTGGAAGTGGAGTTAAAGTGATGTTATTGAGAACCGTGTTAAATAAATACAAGTAAGTGTAGCATGATCTATGCGAGTCTTGAGAAAAGACCCGCATAGACATAACAAAATTTGTCTTCTAAGCAGATAGAAAAAGCTATTCAGTTGACTGTGGTAATTTTCAACAATATAAAATTTGCTTCATAAATATCATGAACAGGCTTTTACAGATTTTGCTAAAAAAAATGTCTTGAATAAATATTGTTTCTGAGAAGAAGGATTTTCCAGAAATCCTTCTTCTCAAAGACCCTTTCCAGCTCATTCTGAGGGATAATGAGGTATCCCAGGCAGAAAGTTATACACCATTAAACAAGTTCTGGCTAACTCCTCCAATCACGCTGGGAAAATCCAAGAAGAGTTTTCTAGTTGTGAGCAAATCCTCAAACTACTTCAGCTGAGAGTTTTCATTGCAACGGATTAGACACGTTAGATCTCAGTGATGATCGAGTTCTTCACCTTTTTTTTCAGGAGAAACCCAGCCTCTTTACAAAGTAAGGTTATTTCAGCCACCTGGTTTCCTTCAGCGAAGATCAAAACATTCAGAGAACAGTAAGTCAAGAGC
Source organism: Poecilia mexicana (assembly GCF_051168715.1). Classification (NCBI taxonomy): domain Eukaryota; kingdom Metazoa; phylum Chordata; class Actinopteri; order Cyprinodontiformes; family Poeciliidae; genus Poecilia; species Poecilia mexicana. Next base: position 6,635,753 of record NW_028263383.1, on the reverse strand, counting down.
TTCACTTTTCTTCATGATATGACCAGAGGCCACAATCTTTCTAAATATCTACTGCTCCATCCTATTGTCACTCATGAATAAGGCTCTTTTGTTGCTCAAAAAGAAAAACTGAAGGGAGAGAACCAAACATACTGGACTAGAAAATTATCATGATGTATCTCATGACAGCTTGAGGTTTGAATTATAAAAACAGCTCTCAGTTTGTGTTTTTATTTTGCTTTTTGTTTTTTTTATGGAAACTTTTAGGAAACAGCTTTCACTCCTGCCCAAATCGAACAAATGAACTGTTTTTGTGGAAAAAAACCTCTTATGTTTAAACTCTTTCAGTTAAAAATCTCAGCTTGTTCATTGTCTTTTCATTAAGCTGAGATGAAAACCTTCATAGCCTAATGGCTGTGAAGACTGTAGTTTAGGAAGCACTTTCTTTCAAAGACACATAGGTGATCAGGAAATTCAGATGTCCCTGAATGACAGTGGGAATGTGCCACTCTGTGCAAGCACACACAACATAATGCTGAATAACTGGAGAAGCTGAGATTTGTACTTAGCTTAAAAAAAAATAACAAAATTGTCAAGTTTTTGTAACGATGTTTGGGAAAATATCTTATTTTGTTTAAAAGCCTGTTTATTTTTTTAAAAAGGTACCATATTTAGAAGGAAAATGTATGCATTTCTGCTTAATCGTGGCAACTCTTAAGAAGAAACAAACAGACTTTTACACACTAAGATTTCTTTACAAAAAACATTGTTATAACAACAGCACAAAAAAGGACAAAACACAAATTTTCTTATTTTGTTATGCTAAGTTTATGTTGATGATCTTCATTCGACTTCTGTTTTGGAGTTGGGCTGATCAATAACTTGACCCCAAAAAGAAATCGGAACGTAACAACAGGTCAGAAACAGATCAAACTGAGCTGTGTTTGGTTTCCTGTTGCCAAATTGTGGCAGAAAGTCTGTATTTTCATATAAATAATTGTACAAAAACATCTTTCACTCTCACACAACTGTCACAAGAGTCTCTAAAAATGTAAGAGATACATACAAATATACATACATGCAAATACACAAAACAATAACCTCTCAATGTAGAATAATAGACCTGAAATCATATATTCATATAAAAATATAAAAATAAAATAAAAACAAGTGTTCTTTGACTTGGAGGGAATCTCCATTTCTGTCCACTATGTGATGCCTTTGCAGGTCCATCACTGTGTCTCTGCTCATGTCCAGAAGCCATTTTAAAAAGCACCCACAACACAAGTTTAATACTGTAGTGTAAAAAAGTTCATTGACACAAAGAGAAGGTCCTTAGCTCTCTGGCCAGCCAGTGAGGTAAACATGAAAAACAGCACATCTATCTATCTACACACTAAGAGATCTCTGACTTTAGGGGCTTGTCAGTGGAAACACCTACCTCCTGACCCTGTTCAGTTCATGGAGATCTATGTCACTTTAAAAGAAAAAAAGAGTTTGGCTGGTTCTTGTCAAACCAGGCATGTTTTCACTTTTGTGTATTCCTGCAACATTGACAAGTGTCTGAATAGCAAACCCAAGTATTAAACTAGGTAAATGTGCAGTGTTTGTTTGTCCAAGAGATGTTTGAAACCAAAATTGATCAGCGCATTTGTGAAACGTTCTTTTCTTATGATGAAATCAGTTATATCAGAAAAGTACATGTTCTTCAAAAGAACATCTAGAGGGATTGCGTGCTTTGTTCATGACATCAGTCTTAAATCCCTCTGTAAATAGTGCCAATCATATTCTCATCTCATGATCAGGACTTTGCTCAAGTGAAGGCTCTCTGGTGCTAATCATTGATGCAGAAGGCCCTTGGTTGACTCCAAACGGAGAAACAGCTGGAGACCGAGCAGCCAAAGGTGACAGGGATGGAGAGAAGCTTGGCGACATTGCTGCTGAGGAAATTGATCCTTCATGACTAATAGGAGACCTACGAAGAGAGGACAAGTGGGGGAATGTCCGTCCAATTACAGGGACTTTAGGGGGCACTGTCATAGCCCCTGGGTGAGCCACTGATGTGATGAGAGGAGGAGGATCGATTCTAGGTTTGGGATCCATTTTGGGCTTGGGTTGAAAGGGTTGGCGAGGGTTCTGATTTTGCTGAGTGGTTTCATCTTTTAGCCGGGCAATCTCAGTGAAGACATTGGCGAGAGGTTGGAACTGAGGACACCAGTTGAGCAGGTAATCCCAGTTATAGCTTCCACGAAGCTCCTCATCACTCGCAACAATAGCAGTGAGCGAACCATCAACTGATGGTTTACCATCCTCAGGGAAGGCATAATCCTTGGGGAGGGAAATATTTAGGCCACGACCTACTCCTAGGTAACCACCTCCTTCATCTCTGTAGACTGGGAGCTGGCCAGAAAGCAAGGTCCCACTCAGACTGCCACCCAGTTTCTTCCCTTTGAACCAAGTGCTTCCCTCCAAAGCTGCAGGTTCACAGGATATGTCCGAAAGTTGGTCGGCATCCTGCTGAATTCCAGAATCTGGCCCTCTGGCTGAGATGTGTTCCTGCATGGACGAGGTGATAGAGGCAACACGAGGGTACTCATTAATCATCCGGATTTCATCATCCTCTGCTGCCTCAGCTGATCCTCTGCCACTGGAGTGAGAGGGGTCCAAAGAGCCTCCTCTAGGGTAGGGACCACCACCAGCTCCTCCCTGATCAGCAACATAGCCTGGCAAAGTCTGGTGGTAAATATTGTCTCCTCCAGGTCCCGAGGTGCATTCATCCAATTTCTTTAAGGCAGTTCCTGATGCAAGATTCCTGTCTTCTGTATCTTGATCTTTTTTCCTTCTGCGTGACTTGACAAGGAAAACTACCACAGCCAAAACTACAAGTAATATGATGACTCCCAGAGACACAGCAATGATAATAATAAGCAGTATGTTTACATCAGCAGCCAAGCCAAAGTTGGTATTAGTGACGTCAATGGAGACCTGGGCTGATGTAGAGCGAGAGGCATCAAGTGGACTGTGAGCTTTTACATCCAGGGTCATAACCCTGGTTTCCCGTTTAGCCCGGCCTGACCCACTGCTGCTGCTGCTGGAACTATCTAACTTAAGAAAAATCACACCAGTAGTTTTGTTTACATCAAAATATGGTGAGATGGAAGTTATAGAGTAGAGAACAACACCATCCACTCCTTCATCTTCATCCTGTGCTTGAACCTGGCCAATGCTCTGGCCTTTCTTGGCTCCCTCTGGCACTTCAAAGGAGAATTCACTGGAAGTGAACAGTGGGTCATACTCGTCTTCACCTGTGACATACACCTGTACAGTTACAGTTGCTGAATGGTTGCCTGAATCCACAGCCAAGGCTTCAAAATTGAAGGAGTTGATCTTTTCATAGTCAAATGTAAATTTACTTCGGATTTCTCCTGAATTCTGGTCCACAACAAAGTTGTCTTTTCCTTTCCCAGACCTCTCCACCATATAGTACTTCAGTTGGCCAAAAACCCCTGTGTCATGGTCTATGGCATGGAGAACAGTCACAGCTGAGTTTGCTGGCTGGTTTTCCCGAATACTGGCTGTTAGGACCTCCACAGGAAAGAATGGATGGTTGTCGTTTACGTCCTTTACTTCAACAATGACTGGAGCTAGTGCAAAATGACCATTGCCATCCGTGGCTTGAATAATCACAATGTGCATAGACTGGTGTTCTCGGTCAAGTGTTTGCTCAAGCTTAATGGCTCCGGTCCACTGGTCAATGGAAAATAGGTTCACCTCATCTCCAGAGCTGATGGTATATTGGACTTCAGCATTGGGAGTCGAGTCTGGGTCTGAAAATCAAAGCAGAAGAAGCAGATTAAAAAGAAGGAACAGTAGCTAAATTAGGTAAGAATATAAAACATTTGCCCACCTGTTGCGGTCAGTCGTATAATCTCAGTCCCAGAGGCCGCTCCCTCGCTGAGTGACACAGTATATTCTGCTCTAGTGAACACTGGAGGGTTGTCATTAACATCAGTGATGGTTATCATTGCAGCAACACTAGAACTCCTTTGGGGGACACCTCGGTCTGACACCACAACAGTGAGGTTATAAAGTGGTTTGATTTCAAAGTCAAGCCTCTCAGCCAATAGCAGCGTTCCGACTGTCTGGAAGCCCCGTCCTTCCAGGAAGCGTACGCTGCTCTCAATCTGAAATGCATTTCCTTCATTTCCGCTGGCAATGGCAAAGTCAAAGCCACAGTTTTCTCGTGACAGGTCACTGTCGAAGGCCTCAAAGGTCAAAACTGTTGACCCTGGGATGGTGTCTTCAGAAACTGTAGCCCTGCATACAGAAAAATGTCACATACAAGAATTAATGCTGAGACTAGGCCAACATGCTCCAAGGTTTACTAGTACTTGAGATCAACCATGGCCTTGAGATCAACCATGGCCTTATCTGCCTTTTACCATAGTATTACTGCATAAACATGAATAAAATATTAAAATAAAAATGTTCTAGGTAATGTTAGGAGCAAGATAAAAGACAACAGACCCAAACCATGCAGAAGAGCAGAAATTTGCTATTAGGACAAGTTGGTCTTCTTGAACACTCTTGCAATGCCACAGGCTGATTGCCTTCATGCAATGCAGCATTTATGTATTAATTAATGCAAAATCAAACCCAACCAAGTACTGACTTACTTTACAGTATGTGGGTATATTTTTCAATAAACTAACTTTTCTCTTTTAAATATTTTCTTAGTCTTATGTAATATATTTTTTCTGAGAAGATGGATTTTTCCTAAATCTAAGCAAAAAAATAAAAAATAAAATAAAAACAATTCTAGAAATGAATACTTAGATATATTTTTCTGTTATTATGGAATCTATATAATATAACATAGCTATAATAGCTTTTTCTATGTGCTAATAAATTAACTTTGCAATGATATTCTGATTTATTCAGATGCACCTGTAAATAAATGGTGACTAACCTGTACTCTGACTGGTGAAACACAGGAGAATTGTCATTGACATCAGATATTTGAACTTGGACTGTAGTGAGAGTGGAGAGTGGAGGTGAGCCTCCATCACGAGCTTCAATGACGATGTTTACTGCTGGGCGTTCAGGGTCAAACTCGGCTCGGTGGTTGATAAACAAGGTTCCTGGACAGAAAAGGCAATCTAGTCAGTGCAAAAAATGCGGTGAGGATCAACTAATATAGAAAACTGAAGAGCTTAGATAATCTTACCATTGCTGGGGTTAATATAATAACCCTCCTGAGTGGACGACATCACTCTGTAGGTGATCTTTCCATTTTCTCCAGAGTCCTTGTCAGTTGCTGTTACTGTGATAACTGCACTTCCAGGTGGTGTGTGCTCAGGCAGGGTAATCTGGAGAACAATATTTGGTTTAAGAATTGATTGATTGATTAATTAATTAATGGTAAACAAATAATTGGAAAATGTAGTGAATTTATGTAGCATCTTTCCAGTCATACTGACCACTCAAATTCAAACTTAAATTGTATTTATCAATTGACAACCCTAGCTTTTTGTTGCATAGAAATATTTTTTAAAAATGGACTTTTCAAATAACAACTCAAAACATATGCCAGTTTTCCCTTTACTAACAGAAAAAAAGTGAACATGTTAAAACGTTTTTTTTTTTGGGAGAGGGGGGGATAATGTGATTTGTTGTCTTTTTGAGAATAAGTGTGAATCAAACAGTTACACCACAGGGCAAAAAAGGGAAACCAGATACATAAATACTGTGATAAATCCTCTAAGTCCAAGTCAAGAGGGCAACAGGCAGTAGCCCCACAGATGAGAAAAAGTGCATATCATAGCACAGTGACTGTTTTTCCTCAGAGTGTGCTAATGTTGAGGTAATTTCCTGACACAGTTTATATAGGCTCATCTCTACAACTTTTCACCAGTTAAAATTAGGCAGTTAACTTTTATCGCCCACAGTGTGTGCACACAGGGAATGTGCCTGCATGTTTTTACAACAGTTTTAAAACTGTATGCTGCAGCGACAATTTCTGGTGTAAAATTTATTATGGTGTCAAGTCTTTAGAGGTGTGAAGAGGTCAAAAATGTAAAAGAAAAATATGACTGTGTGCATTTCCTCATGCAGATGTAATTTATAGTGTGCATTAAAAACAATGATTTCAATGAGTTTACATTCATACAAAAGTAAAAAAAAAAAAAAAAAAAAGAAAAGGAAATGTTATTTCCCTACCTGATAGAGATCCTGGGTGAATGTTGGTGCATTGTCGTTAATATCCTCCACCACAATTGTAATGTTTGCCTCAGTTTGGTGCTGGCTGTCTGTAGCTCTGACGGTTAGGGTGTACCATGTTTTCTCTTCAAAGTCCAGCGGGCCAGTCAGTGATACACCCCCACTGTAACGGTGAATCCCAAATTTGCCTAAAGCTGTTGGGTCAAGCTGCAAGGAGTAGGACAGGGCAGGACTGGAGTCAACGTCGTTGCCCGTCACAAGAGTAATCTCTGTGCCGATTAATGTATCTGACAAGAAAGAGTATTAAGGAAATGAGACATAAATGTTTGTTGTGCTTAACAGATCATGATGACCAAGAAACAGATTGCTTAAAAATTAAAAATACTCACTTTCTGGGATGCGAACCTCCTGAGGTAAGGGGATAGTAGGACTGTTGTCATTCTGATCAACAATTATCACTGTCAGTGTGGCTAAACCGGACAATCTTGGACTTCCTCTGTCTGTTGCAGTAACTACTAGCCTGTGAGTTGAGAAAATATATATATTTTTTTACAAAGATATTTTGGATATCAAAATATATAATGGAAAGAGAACATGAATATGTACATGTAAAGCACCCAATCAAATAATTATGTTAGGCTATTGCTAAAATATATTTCCCTGAAGACATTTCTTCATTTCATAATAACAAATCATTTCTTACAAGTAGCCGAGCCACTAAAAATTCAAATGGAAATATAATGAAAGCTTCGCTTTGCTTTTAAAGGCTTGTCTCAAAACTTCTAGCAAGTACTCCATAACGTTCTGTTTCATGAAGGGCTACGTATATATTCATATTGAAACAAATTTCTTTCAGTCATTTCTTAAAATGAGAAAGACAACAAAACGTGCAGTTAAAGGATTTTATATATTTGTTCATCTTTACTAGTCCGGAAATAGCGACAAACTAGCAAATCACCTAAGCCCACCGAAGTCTAAAAACTTGGAGGGTGAAAAACAAGAAGAGGAACAATAAAAGATCCATGTACTTACAAGGAGTCTTTTGTGATATTGCAAACACTTATAATGTTTTTTTGAATTAATATTCAATCTATTGTGCAGCACTAATATGTATTCAGCAAAGATGTATGTTAATTTTTTTTTTTGTGCTTGTTTATCAGGACTAATGATTTATCCTCACTTGGTTTTTGTAAAGATCTCCCGGTCCATGATGGCAGCTGTCGTGATGCTTCCTGTCATCGGGTCGATCTTAAACAAGCCGCTCATGCTTGATGACTTGATGGAGTAGGTCACCTGACCATTTTGCCCTTGATCCACATCCTCGGCCACCACCTGGGAAAAGAATCGAGGAGGAAATAAAAAAAAAAAAAACATTTTCATTTTACCTCTAGAACTGTCAGTGTGTCTAATTCTGATAGTAAGACTTAGTAATGTAAAGTTAACTTTCATGATCTTTAAACACCTGTATAATTGGCATTTCATATCCTTGTGCCTCTTTCATGTAGGCGACATAATTCTGCAACTGGAAGCGAGGAAGGTTGTCATTGACATCCTGAAGCACCAAATTAATAGCCATGAATGATGTGGAGGACACAGTTTCAGCTTTCACGACAAGACGGAGTCGGGGACTGTCCTCAAAATCTAGTCCCTGGGAGCTCTGCACCCAGATTTCACCTATAGGACAGATGGTAAAAGGAAAATGTCTGTTAACAAGATTGATGGGGAAGATTCTCAAACTGGGACAGCTTTATACACCAATAGGTTTCAAGCAAGCTGGATAATCTCACCTGTTGAGGAGCTGATACTGAAAGCCTGCTTTTTGTTCCCACTAAAGAGACTATAGCTGATCCCCATACGTGTGCCATCAGGATACTGAGCCTGAGTCTGAGCCACTGCTGTGCCTAGAATTGTGAATCAGAGACAATATTACTTACTGGTGAGATCAGAGAAACTGACAAACAATGCAAGTCCCTGATTCCAAACAATGCTCCCCAACCTTTTGCAGCGTTTTCCTGTATGCTGACATCTCGAGCATTCCTTGAGAATCGAATACCATTGTACTCCACTTCCTTCACAAAAATTACCACCACTCCTTGTGCGGACTGTGCTGGGCTCCCTTGGTCCATGGCCTCCACTATCAAGGTCCTTTGAGCCTGAGTAAGGTCTGTTAGCGGTTCAGTGGCTTGGATCTCCCCAGTCAGCGAATTGATGCTGAAGCCCTTCACAGATGTGGCAAAGCGATAAAACACAGAACCGTTGGCACCAAAGTCCTTATCCTCAGCCTTCATAGTGGCTAAAACACGCTGGGAACGCCTGTTGGAAACTTCGATGATCAACGGGTCTTGTACGAAGAAGGGAGCATTGTCATTGACATCAAGAATGGTGACCGTCACCTGTTGGGTAAATGTCCCATAAGTTAAAAGGATAAAATCACTGTGTGAGTGTAGCAACTGGTCGCCATCAGCACCAATGTTTTTACCTGAGCAGAAGAGTTCCTGGGCACAGCAGGAGAAAGGTCTACAGCAAACACCTGGAAGCTGTATGACGCCAATTTTTCCCGATCCAAAGGTGCTGACGTGGTGATACGACCAGTCTCTTCATCGACTGTGAACGCTCCGTGTGCCTCCTGACTAAGAAAATACAGGATCTTCCCATTAAGATCATCATCAGCATCTGTTGCTGACACCTGGAAAAGAAGGAGAAATTATTCAGCAATATGTTAATAAACTTGAGTGCTCATTTGACGCTCTGATTATCTTTTAAACATCTGTCATACCTGCAGAACTTGAAAACCCTCTGCAGCATCCTCAGAGACCTCCGTGTTATAGCTGTTTCTTTTAAAAACCGGGCTGTTGTCATTGACATCTAACACTTTCACTCTAACTGTGGCAGTAGCACTGAGAGGAGGACTCCCTCGGTCCTTGGCCACCACCTCCAAGTTATATTCCGCAATTGTCTCCCTGTCAAGTCTGCGTGAGGTGGAGAGAGCTCCCGTGCTATGGTGGAGTTGGAAGGCTCCGTCAAAGTCTCCCGCTACAATGATGACAGAGAAAGACATCAGCAAAGTCTTGTGTTTCATGGAACCTTGAAGTAACCCAAGCAAGTTTGTGGTCACAATGAAGGTCTCTTGAATATGCAGGGAGCATAGTAATTACAAAAGCCAGATGAAATGGAATTATGTGCATCTCAGTCATCAGATATCACCATATCTCTGATGATATGGATGCAAAGGGATTGTTTATTTTGCTTCCAAAATAAACAATCAAAATTTAATAAGGATAGTTAATTTGGAAGTACCATGTACACATGAATTAAAATTAAAATGACATAAGACACAACTGGGCATATTAATATATAAACAATTGTTCAAGCTCCAGCTACAGTTTTATAGTGGTATAAAATAACTGAATTATGTTGTTACTGATTATACTGTTAACATAATCTTCAACTTAGGTTTCTGTATAATCCATTCTGGGCAGATATAATTGTTTTTCAAATGCCATTTAATACTGTAATATCAAAACTGGATGTTGTACGCACACTGGCCACTAGATGACAAAAAGTACTTCCAAAATGTTCTTTTGTATTGAATAGAATATGCATCAACAGGCATTTAAGTTGCGTTAGTACTGGAAGAAAGTGAGGCAATTTCATGACAGTAGTCAAAATGGAGCTGATTATATAGATATATCTTTTTTTTTTTAATTGCCTGGTCCTTTCAAGCCTTGGAAAAACCTCAAAATAAAAAGCATTGTTTGTCAAATCTTTGATATCAAACTGGACACATTCTGAATCACCATTATGCATGATCTGATGAAACATACAGAAATGTACCCAATCACAAAAATGAATCATTTAAATCACTGTCTAAGATTAGAAACAAAATGCTATCTCTCACCTGCAATTCTGTACTCCAGTTCTCCACCGGGACCAGAGTCTGGATCTGTGGCCTTGATAAAGCAAAGCTCTACGGGATCCTGGTTTTCTGGCACCTCGAGTTCATACAACGACTTTGCAAATATAGGAATGTTGTCGTTCACATCCTGGACCTCCACACGGACGACAGCTTTGGCAAAATTTGCAGGCAGTCCTCCATCTCTGGCATACACTGATGAGAAATTGTCAGCTGACAGTTTATGCCGATACACAAAACAGGGAGCTTTTCTACATAATAGAGCATATTCAGTTGTGTAAAATAACACGTTTTGATTACCAGTGAGTGTGTAATGATCCTGAACCTCTGTGTCAAGTTCCTTTGTGGTGGTGATGACTCCTGTCAAAGGATTTATGACAAAACCGTCTTCTGTAACACCTCCATATGTTATATGACCATTGGAACCTGTTATAAAAAAACAAAACAAATTAAATATTTATGAAAACATGAAACATTAGTAAACAAACAGTATGAAAATCAAAGAATACAGGTGAGGTGTATAGTTTGAACCTTTAATTCGACAATATAACTGGTACAGCTTCATTCTGATCAGGGAAGCTGATTAGAGTTGTTGGGTTGGATGGAGCCGAATACAGAGAAATCCTAGAATAAAACCTGCTAGAGGCTGTAAAAGACTTCCTTTCAACTGGAGCATCGTCTTGGGAATGAAGAGCAGAAACTGTGTAGAACCCAAGGAGTCATACTTTGCCTTGAGTGAGCTGACATTTCATGTCTGCTTTCTGCAAACTCCATCAAGATCTGTGGAGGTGCCCTATTTGCATCTACTTGAACCGCAAGCTTGCTGTCGTGGTGTGTTAAAGAATCCATAGTTTGATTGGTGTGGCATTATGTATTCCACTGGTGGGTTAAGAATAAAGATGTAAAATTATCTTGCGGGCAGGACACAATTCTATTGTAAGCTGGACATGCCATGTGGAAAGTGAGCTTGACATATCTGGTTTAGAGCAAACCATGTTCTGTTTTAGAACGGTTCAGTCAAAGTCCACACATAAATCTAGTTGAGAATCCTTGGCAAGACTTGAGAAATGCTGCTCACTGACACTCTCCATCCAGTCTGACTGTGCTTGATTTATTATGTTAGGTAGAATTTTTTATGTGTGTATATATATATATATATATATATATATATATATATAAAGAAAAGTTTCTAGATATGCAAGGTACACATATAGCATAAAGAAGTTCAGCCGTTAAATTTCAGCAGTTGTCTCTAACTATTTACTCAGTGGGGGCTGGATACAAAAACATTTCACCAAAACACAAAAGATGGGATGCAAATACTTTTTCAGGGCCTATAAGCTCCTGTAACTGCAACATTTGAGTAACTCAACACTTTTCTCAGTATTTATGAATATCCAAACTATCTTTGGTACAGTCGCCTATCTCCAGCCCGTTAAAAAAAGTCAACCGGCTTTATTTTTATCGTAGGCTCTCTTTCAGCAAACCTTGGTCTCGGTCTGTGGCCGTTATAGTATATACAGTGGTTCCTGGTCCTCGATTTTCCATTATTTGGGCCTCGAACTCAGCCTGATGAAACACCGGCGCTTCGTCGTTCACATCAATAACCTGCACACACAACACCTGGGAGGTGGAGAGCTGCGGTACCCCATGATCCTCTGCTACGACAGTTAGATTAAAGACCTCCTGCTCTTCCCGGTCCAGGGCTTTAAGGATCGAGAGGGAGCCTGCAACAGAAATAATGTGTATAATAGTTTATTAGAACTCTTTAAAAAGTATTACTTTACCTTAAAGTTTTATAACCTTAACAGATTTTCCACTGAAATTGCTATTTAATTTATACACTTTTAAGTTGCTTTCAAATCTCATCTTTAAATCTGCAAGGCACCAGCTAGTGTGCGAATGTGTGTAACTTATGTGAATCACTTTAATTCACATAGATCAGTGAATTACAACCTGAGTGCTCAGAGTCTGGGCTCAGTTACTTTCCTCGCTTTTCTGTCTCCATCCGTCAGCCCTACTGCAATCCCACCAACTAAAAGAAGGGTCAGCCAAAGTGAGAGGAAGTATGAAATACATGTTTGCGTTTGTGTGTTTGTACTTTACACAGAATTGTGCAAAGTTTAGCTTCAGTGCCTGAGAGACGTGTAATTTATAAATGCCACAGCAAGCCAAGGATACACTGTGTGCTGACGTCTTTGTGGGGGTTGAGACTCTAATGTCCCTGGAGGATTTTTGTCTGTGTCATTTAAAGGCAGAAGCAGGAAAACCATGTACTTCTATAGGTCATCATGACCCTTGTTTTTTCGCGCTCTTTCCATATCACTTATTCAATAGCAATTTGTAGGAAAGACCACCAAATAATCCAGACTGAAATTTTTGTTTGCAGCTGTTAAGTATTGCCTTAATAATCTGACTTTCATGTAACAAAAAATATTTTCTACAAATATAAATTTTTAAGTAGTGTTATGTGGGCAACCAACTCAGAAGAAACCTTTCCGAACACTTCATAAAATCAACAAGAAAACTTAAGTAACAGATTGCAGAGCAAACTTGGCCATTTCTAAGCAATAAGCAGTCTAATGATACCTTCTACATAAGCCATTAAGTTTGGCAAGGCTCTTCACAATGTGTGCTAATCTGCTATTACATCTCAAAATAACTCCAGACTTAGCGCCACACAACCCAGAAGTGAAATCAACCCAACAGATACTCAAAAGTAATGACATCAAGACTTTCTTCCATCTGGAAGTTGCATTAAGTGTCTATTTTATGGTTCTTAATCCCAGTCAGAGCTGCATGTGCCACCAATTCCCAGCCTCAGAGATGAACTGTCAAAGCCTGAACATATAATTCCAATTCAGCATTCCAATTGCCAAAATAAAGATTATGTTCCATGAACCAATCTGTTAAGAAACATTAGGAAACTGCTAAAAATGCAAAACATTTCTTCAAAGGACTGAGTGATCTCCTAGTACATTAAGTTATGAGAGTTACTTAAGAAGTTCAGATGAAGGATATTAAGTATTTTTTATTACCCAAATTTTGCTCATCCATATCCATGATAAATCCATTGTTCACAAACCAGAGAGGAAAGAAGTCCTGCTATTTGGCTGGTGAGGAAAATGAATCTGAACTTTTCTTCTTCTGTTCATTGATAATCTATAAATTCCCTCTGAATACAATTTTTGTCTCTGGAACATTGTCTTGTTTTTGTTTGAAGTTTCATACTTGAAATAAGTTTACCTGTGTTAGGATTGAGAGTGAAACGACCGGCACTGTTGCCTGCTTGGATTCTGTAGGATACTCTGCCATTTTCTCCTTCGTCTTTATCGCGCGCCACCACATACAAAATCACAAACCTGTTGGTGAAGATGAAAGCAAAATTAAAACCACAACAAAAACAGAGGAGTAACTTTAATGTTTTAGAAATTAATCTTATCTTTTGCAATGCTAACTTGAACGAAAAGTGTTAAAAAGTGCTTGAAGCCACTGAAAATAAACTCACCCCACAGGTTGATCCTCCATGACACTCACTGCAGATGGAGAGCTAAATGTCGGAGCGTTGTCGTTTTCATCCGTCACAAACAGCCGTGCGGTGACCGAGCCCCAGCGCCGCTGAGAGGGATTCACTGCCTGGTCCGTGGCTCGCACCACAAGATAGAGGGACGGGGTAGTCTCACGGTCTAACGTCTTCCCCAAGGAAAGGACGCCAGTAACAGGGTCAAGAACCAGGAGGTCAGATGTGTCAGGCCAGTAATGCTCAATGGAATAATGTAGCTCACTGTTGGGCCCACTACCATCCTATACAACACAAAAGGTTAAGATTGGATGAAGTAGTCTTTTATAAATAATAGTAGGACTTTCATAGTAAGTGAACAACCATTTTCTTTTCAAAACATTTCAGTGCTAAAATGAGATAGCTACACTAAAGGTTGATATAGTTCAAAGAAAAACATTAAAAAAGTCAGAGGGACGACTGATAACTCCTGTTACAGATGACTATAAAGTTCACTCAATGGAATCAACATACAAAGTGAGCACGTTATTTTGTGCTGCCCAAATCTACAGTCACTGGTCAACAATTCAACAATTGTCTTACCCTATCCACAGCCTGGAATGTGTACACAGAAGCCCCTGGATCTGTGTTTTCTGGGATCACAATTGTCACTGGGTCTTCTGAAAACTCCGGAGCGTGGTCGTTGCTGTCCTGAACGTTGATGTCGAGCTTGACTAGATGGCTGCTTGGAAACGCCCGAGAGAAATCAGACACCTCAATGTGCAGAGTGTATCTTGACCCCTTCTCGTAGTCCAGCTCGCGCACCAGGTAAACATCGCCCTCCAGGCGGTCCACCATGAAAGTCCCATCCCGGTCGGTCCCTCCCACCACCAGGTAGGTAACCTGGCCTTCCTGCACAGTAGAATCCTGATGGTCAGGTGACCGTAGGGAGCCGATAATGGAGCCAGGAGCAGTGCCTTCGACAGTGTTCAGGGTCATAGAAAGGACATTGGGCGTTGGGGGTGACCTGGAGTTGCTGAGGACCTGAAATGAAAACAAATAAAGTGAAACAACTCAAGTTTTTCTAGTATTTGCTGTCAATTGAGTTACATAATAATGATGATTCAGATAGCAATCGCATTGAACTATTTCCCCCAATCAACAGAGAGGTTGAGCCAAAGCACACTGAAACAAACTTCAGAACATTTCAATGTATCATTTAAATGAAGCATGGGAGAAAATCATCAAGGCAAAGTCTGTTGAATGTAACAAGACTGGAATTCTTTTAAATTTCAGGAGACAGTGCAGCTGTAAGGCACATACATCCCTAAACTTGAACTTGAGATGTATTGGTGCCTGCTTATTTTTTTGTTTTTGTTATAATTTTAAAACCCTCATGGGCATTCTCACTGCACATGGAGGGAAAATGTGCAGTATTTCAGAATAAATATCCTACTGCAGCAATTTGATTTCATCTGGGGAGTAAAAGGTCTGTAAACTAATTCACTAGGATCAAAGGTTTGATAGGAAACTTGTAAATACTTCAATTCAAATAAAGCAAAGCAACAGCCAACTTCCACATACCTCAGTCTGCTCGAAAAAGAACAACTGTGCACCAAATAGGCCAGGACACACTGATAAGATTCTTGATTGTCCATGTTACTGGGCTGTTTTTCAATCATATACACTTTTCTAGTAACAGATACATATTTGTTTATCTAACAGCTCCGACGTGTCACAGGGCAACGTGTGTGTGGGCCCATTATTAACTTTGTTCAGTCTAGATGGGTATTTAATGGGCCTGGGTTAAAATCACCATCTTGCATGGAAGCCATTAAGGTTGGCAAAAAGATTTTTCAAAAAAAAAAAAAAAAAAAAAAATCTAGTTGAGCAGTAAGGCTACACAACATTAAGAAAACTGGATTGTACTGGTGAATGTTGAGATATCAGAGTGATTTGGATTTTTACACTTCACATCGATGTTCATATAAGAGATAATAATGGGATATTTGTAATTTCCTGACTGATTGCGTTATGTGACCTGCTATCCCCAGAAGTGTGTTGGTGCGGAGGATTGTTACACAACAAGCAGCTCAAATTCCAGTCATTAAAGTTTAGAATGTTCAGATCAAAATGTTAAGTCTATGAAGAGAGAGAACCACTATTTATACTACATATCTATGCTGCTTGCTTTGTCTGTATACAATATTATCTTGAAACACACAAAAATATGTTATGAACCAAATAAAAAAAAACAAAAAAACAAGCCATATTAAAACAAAGAGTACACACGCTAAGGCTACACTGGTCCACATGGAAACATGTTGACTGGAGTTAAATGTGAGTAAATAAAAGATTCAACTCAATTTGTTGAATGAGATAAATGTTTAGAAATTCTGTTGAGACAAAATATCTGTTGCTTTCAAGAAAAAACAGCTGCTGGAGCATCCAGAACATTAATGATGATGTTATTTGGAATACAATCACAAAATGAATTTACACAAAATGATACTGAGCTGTTATTTTACAGCTGAAATCTGAAATCTGAAGCACATCCATAATATTGATTTTAACAAAGAAATGTACAGGGAAGTTGTCTCAGCAGATGTCTGTTCCCAAATGATTTAGATCAGGACAAAAAGTCCACACCATTATTTACCGACCTACACTGCTTTTTCTGTTCAAGACATCCAATATTTGTGCGACACTAATTGTAGTGTACAACAATTTGAACATGTTTGATTTTATCCACTACGTCGTAAAATGTTATCTCAAAATCAATACACCGGACATCCAAAACAAGTGTTTCACGATGTCCGTGTGCATGCATGTGTTGCTCCCTGCTACTGTATAGTGGTGCACATTCCCTTTTTGTTTGTATGATTCACTGCAGCTGGCTCTCATCAAATCTCATCTGGGAACGTTTGATTCCAAGGTGCCTGTTTCCCCTCTGTCTAATCACACTGTCACACAAGCAGCGCACGAGTGAAATCTGAGGCAAGCACTCCTGCTGCAATTAGCATCCTTTTCCTTTATGAAATCACATCAGGCAGAAAAACAAAGAGCTAAAAGCTCTACGGTGAAAGCAAGCCGCCGCCATCCTCTCCTTGAAGACATTTTTCTCCTGCAGCCGAATTCCTAATATTGTATGTTGATATGCAGGATTGACCTTCACTGCTGAGAATTCCGAAAATTAGTCCAGGCCAGCACACTCCCAGAGCGCAACATCACCCTCTCACCCTGGACTTTTGTTACCTCCATGACCTCCGAATCAGGAAACGCACACTAGATTTGATACATGCTTTTATTTACATAGGCATGGGTTCAGCTTCACTGAACCAACTGAATGTGTCGTTCTCATAAAACTCAATAGCAAGGAAAGCAAAAAGAGTGAGCTAAACTGTTACCCGTTGTGCTCTGCAAAAAGGGCTTCAGCTCCCCCCTTGATTTCGACTAATTTGGACAGAAAACAAAAATGTATATACTGTATATACTGTATACCTGTATACGGATTTGGCAGGTTGAGCTGAGGCCTGGACTGCCGTGGTCAGCAGCGGTCACGGTAAATCCGTACTCGGCTCTGTCCGCCCATCGCAGAGGGGAAGCAGTTCTCAGCTCACCACTGGTGGGGTTCAAGGAGAAACGCTCCGCTCTGGGTCCTTAGGAATGTGAAACAGATAAAACAGTAATAAATGAAAGTCATCACTGTTCAGTTACAGAACTGCAGTGGGCACAGGATCAGCGTTTGACCATGTTGGAATTACCTGATAAAGAGTAATGCAGGGTACCATTCTCCCCTTCGTCTGGGTCCTTAGCTGACAGAGTCCCCACCACAGTCCCTGATAGAAGCCCCTCTGTCACCTGCATTAAAAAAAAACTCTCAGACTTCAAATAAGTTCACAAACACTTCCTTATATTTGTTTTTGCACTTAACATGTGCATACAGTAGTTTCTTCAAGTTAAAGTGATTACCTTATTCGAAAAATGTACCAAAAACCACACAGAACTCTAGCCTGGTTTGTCTAGCTTTTTTTTTTTTCCCCCAATAATGAATGAAATCATCATTCTGAAATCACTTTTTATATTTACTATTTTTGTCTAATACAAAAAAACTTTAATTTGCGAAGCACTTAAGTGCAACTAAAATGCCCGAAACAGAAAAAAAAATATAGACCTTTTTTCTGGCACTGTAGATCAGGTAAAAATGATTGTGTACAGTGTCAGCAATGTTAAGGTATAGATGACCAAAAAATAACTTGCCACACAAATAATTCTTAGTGATACAACATTTAGAATTTGTCAATGATAAAAAGAGAAACAATGCAGCTGTATGCCTCGTATACTGACATATCTCCCTCGATTCTCACCTGAAACAGCAGCTCACGTTCAGGTCTGGCATGAGTGAAATTGGGGGCATTGTCATTTTCATCGAGCACGGTGATGTGAGCGGTGCCTGTGGCACTGCGAGGAGGGGTACCCCCATCCTGCACGACCACCACAAGCTGATAACTGGACTGCTGCTCTCTGTCGAGGGCGAGGCGGGTGCTGATCTCCCCTGAAGCAAAACGGGAAATTACACAGAAAGCAATTTAATGGTTTCATTAAGATTTTACTGATCATTACGTTGTGAAGGGAAATGATGTGGCTTTTAATATGCAGTTACTTTAAGTTTGCTGTAATGCTGATTTAATTTTAATCCAATTAAAACTGTTAAAATGAAGTGATAGCGTAGCTACTGCATGTTGTTTCTAGTCACCTGTTTGGGAGTTGATCTGAAAGTGTCTGTCTGAGTGGAGCAGTCTGTACGTGAGTCGAGCATTTAGTCCTGCATCTCTGTCTGTCGCAGACACTCTCCCAAACCCGGTTCCTGCCAACAAATTCTCTCGGACTGCCAGGAACACTCTCTCCTGGCTTAACCTCGGGGAATTGTCATTCTCGTCAGTTACGGTCACCCTGACAGTGGCGCTGCCGGTCCTCCCTGCTCCACCTGGGCCTGACGTAGCTAGGACGGTCAATAGGAACATGTCTTTAACCTCTCGGTCCAGAGAGCTTCGAACAAACAGCCATCCAGTGTCGGGCATGATGCCAAATCCAGCCGCATCACCGTCGGGCCTCAGGCGGTAGGAAACCGAGGATGAAGATGGAGAGCTTCCAGAATTCCCTGAAGCCTCTTTGTTGAGCGCTCGGACCTGCAGGAAACGTGTGTTGAGAAGCGTGTTCTCCCGTAGCTCCACCCTGTAGGTGAGGGTGTCGAAGGTGGGGCCTTGTGCATCTTGTGCTTGGATGTGGACCACGAGAGTGAAGGTGGAACTGAGCTGAGGTGCTCCGCCATCCTTCGCGATCACCTGAAGATCATAGCGTGGGACACTTTCATACGAAAGACTTCCGATCAAGCGTACCTCCCCGCTGCCACGGTCAACACCAAATGTCCTCTGGCCACTGCTGCCTGCAGCCCCGGCAGAGATTAGGTCGAAGCTGAGCTGACCGTTGTGACCGGAGTCTTTATCTGTGGCCTGAATACGGTAAATAACCGTTCCCATTTTGGTTATTTCAGGCAAAAGGAGGGACTCTGATGAGGAGGGGAGGAAGGCGGGGGCGTTGTCGTTGACATCTGAAATAGTTATTCGTACATGACTGTTTGCGTAGGCTGGAGGAGAACCGGAGCGTGCCTGGATCTCCAGATCAAGACTGGAGCAGGTTTCATGGTCAAGAGGAAGAGCTGTCCGAATGGTCCCAGAGGAGCTGTCCACTGTAAAGTAGCCATCAGGGTCTCCCGAAGAGATGGAGTATAAGATGCCTTTAGAGACTCCTGAAAGGAAAAGCAATGTCAATGTCAATGTCAAGTCTCTACATAACCCTTTTTAACAAGCATCTAGCACCAAAGTGCTGCATAACATGAATTATAAATTCAATGAGAGATACCAATACAAAAAAAACCCATTAAAGCCTTAGCAGGTAAATTTGATAAATGTTTTTTATAAACATTTAATAAACATTTAACATTTAATAAAATGTTTTTTACTTTTTGTTCTAACATTCACTCCTGACAGTATAATATAAAACAGATTATCTGTCTCATCTGCCTCCCTGTGGTCCTTCTGCCATCTGCAGAAATACACTGCTCAGTCAGAAACAACCAATCATAACCAAAAGGAGGGTCTTAGCACTGTTAGTCACTCTTGTGTGCGCGCTGCTCATTGTAAGCTCAAGATTGCTGGTTTTCTGCAGCTGATAATTGTTGAGAAACAACCTAATATTGCAGAAAAACTGTTTGTCTGCCATTGTCGGCGGCTGTGCTAACTAGTCTGCACATTCACTGCAGGCTCTGCAGTAGCTGGGGCTGTAGCACTGCTGACAGCAAGTGGGAGGGTGTGAGCAATGCATGATTGACAGCGCTAAAACCCTCCTCCTGGCTCTGACTGATTGTTTCTGACCAGGAGTGCAAAATTACAAAGAAAATGTCTAATTAATGGCACAAATATTCCCACCTGCTTTTGTTGCAGCACGGACCACTCCCACCGCCGTGCCTCTCAGAACATCCTCAGAAACCGTGAAGAAATACTGTGCCTGTTCAAAAACAGGAGATGCCACAGAACCTCCCACCACGCTCACATTGACTCTGGCATTAACTGGCGCTGTTAGACCGCCGCCGTCCTCGGCCGATATCACCATGGAAATAACCGTGTTGGATTTACCATGGAGGGAACGGGACAAAGAAATTACTCCTGCAAGTACAGAAAATAAAAAAAAGTGTAAACTCTTTCATCTTAATTACAGACATCTTCACAGCCAAAATCAAGACTGTACAAACTAAATATATTTCTTTACAACTCCCGTTAAAACAAAATTTAATGTAACGTTTGGTCAATCTCATCAACTCTGCTGGAGTCAACTGTACGAACTGACTGGTTCTTGTTATGTTCAGTACATCGTTTTATGTTTCCTAGAATTAGGAGTTAAAAAAAACAAATAAACAATGAAGAGAAAATGAAATACCTGGCTCGGTTTGATGTAATCTGCAAGCCGAAATTCAAAAACGGTCAGCATTTTTAACCTAAGATATTTTTCATTGGGTTGGTTGTTTATTCTTGTCTTCAGTTAGGATGCGATTCGTCATGCCAAACAATTTACAGAATCACAGTAACACTGACAATTAAATATAATTATTGAAGTGCATTTGAGTCACAATGGATCCACTTAATGTAAATATCAATTCTTTATATCGTCTTCCTCTGTTTTGAGGTTTAAATGCAGGGAGGGAGTTAGTTCAAACGTTTAGTTATTGTTGCCTCACTGCCCCATAAAGTAAAATCACCTGTGTCTTTGTTGAGAGTGAAGAAAGTGGAGCCCCCTCCAGGAACTGTGCGGTAGGTCACCTTGCCGTTTTGTCCAGCATCAGGGTCATTGGCTGTCACCTTCACCACGGAGGTTCCCGGGGCACTGTGGGTACTGAGACTGACCGTGTACACAGCTGGATAGAAGGTGGGCCGGTTGTCATTGATGTCCACCACAGTGACCCTCACGCGAGACACAGAGCTCAGACCACCCTGTATGGATAAAACAATAGTTGATTCAACAGTTTCTGCATTCATATATGTAGGAAAAGAACAATTCTCATGAAGTACACAGTGTAACATGGCAGCATTTTCTGGTTCAACACTCACAATGAATTAAAGTTAAGCTTGGGGAAATAAAGATTTAGTTAAGTTGCCGTGCAGTACGTCACCACAGACAGCATACTGTTTGTTTTATTTTGTGTGCCTTGATGACAATCAAGTCTTTTATTAAAAACTCCAACAATAAATATGAGCAGTTTTAAAGAAAACCAGAGAGACGAGCTCTTTGTTGACAATCCCTTAAATATGGAGCCATTCAAATGCTGTGTTTGTCAGCAAAGTAACGGGTTTACACTGTAACTGCAGGGTTAGTTTACGAGGTCATTATAAAAAGAGAGATAGCTGAGACAAAGGCAATAGACACCGTGTGGATAGAGCTGGGAATGATGGATAGGCAGAAAGCCACTGGAATTACTTTTTTTTTCTATTACACAAAAACTGCAGATTAGATCCAGTTTCACATGTATCCAGTGATTAAATGATACTTTAAATTTAAGTAATGTAAATGTGATCCACTTTAGGCCTCGATTGATTCCAATTTATTTGACACTTATTTAACCAGAATGGTTCAATTAAGACTAAACTTTTTTTTCTTCCCAGTAGATTCTGTTCAAAGTTATCTGGTAGCAATCAATATTGAAATGCTCTTTTCTTTTTTTCCTTATCCCCGTCCCTTCCTGCATTTCCTGTTTTTCACTGATTGCTTTGCCATCCTGTTGCTCCCTTTGATTCTTCAAGTCAGTGCAAGGAAACAGCGAGTTGGGTTCTGACGTGAGCGTCACTTTGATCAGTTCAGTGGAACACATCTTTGATTTGTCTACAACATCAAAATTGATCAAAAGTTGTTGTTTTATTTCATGCTGAAAGATTGTCTTTTGTCACCAGGAATCTGATATCCGCTGATGTATATCTTCTCCTGCAACAAATCAAGTTATTTGACTTTTTGAAAAGTTTACTTTAGCTCTAAATATTAGTTATGACTGCTTAACGGAGGAATTGACAAATTATTGCTGTTAGACTAATAGCTTTTTGATAGATTGGTTGATTTGTGCCTTTAAAAGAATTCAACAAAGCATTAACTTATTCATGCTACAAAATCAATAAGTGTGTTTTAGTTTGGCAAAATTTGTATACTAGCACTGTTTACAGGTTTAAATCAAAGTATTACAGTAATTTTAAATATTAGAGATATAGTAGTAATAGAGGAAATGGGTTCTTACTCCATCTGTTGCTGTCACAATTAGATCAAACTTGTCCAATCCCTCATCCCTGTCTAGAGCTGTGCTGGTACATAGCTGGCCCGTCTCCTTGTTAATGGTAAAGGGAAGTGTGCCTCCAGAATTTGAACCCAGGGTGTAGGCAATGGTCCCAAAAGAGCCTCGGTCCCCATCTGTAGCCGACACCTGATAGAAAAGACACACCACTTAGGAAAAGCACACAGGCGTCAAATTGTTCACGCTGTGCAATATCATACCTGTAAAACCAGAAATGTTTGGGTGAAAAAAGTTCTTCCTGTGTCACAGTTTTAATACACAAACTGAGAACCTCTGCGTATTACAATAGTACGCCATAATTCAGTCACCTCATAGGCATGTACAAGTGCTCCTGGTCAAATATCACATATCACAGCCCTACTTACTATGATTTCCAGAACACCATAAAAACAGCATCTGTGCAAGTAATCCACTTTATTACATTGGATTATAGATCCCAGATTTGTCGGAAATATAAAAAAGATAAAAAAAATTTAACAAAAATAAAAATACATTTCCTCTTAGGTCTGTTTTGAAATGTGGCATTTCAAAACAAAAATTTATTTTATTGGGTGTCTGAGTCCAGACATGAAAATCAGTTCAACGCTTGATCAAGTCGCATAAACTACAATGGAAAACACTTTTTGCTCCAGCTGAGAACACAGTTTAAATATCCATACTTATTTTTTTTCCCTAAAAGTGCCAAAATACTTACATAAGTAATGCCATTGTCAAATTAAAATGAAATTAAAACCAAAAATTGTGGTAAGTAAATGCCGATTGTTGAAGCAAGTCCAACTTTCTCTAGGAGACTGAGTTTCTTGTCTGGCTTTGGCTCGCTAAAATAAACAAGTCTTTTCTCCGATAAAGACATTATCTCCACAGGATATGTTGATTAAAAACTATCAATATTCGTTAATCATGTCTTTAACAGGAAGACCTGGTAGTTATGCACCATTTCCTCACAGGATGAGGGTCGAGGTTTCAAATCCGCTCTGCATGGAGCGTTTGCATGTTAGCTACATGGTTGTAGGAGTTTACTCTGGATAATCCAACACAATGTTGTTAATAGGTATAATAACCAGTTTACACGGCCATAGTTGCTTGTTGTCTGCATCTCTGCATTGGCCATGTGAGGTACTGGTCACATGTCCAGGGAATGCTACTTCTCTCACTTGTTCAATGAAAAACTAGCTCTGAAGATGGATGTCTTCAGATCAAGTTCTCCATGCAACTGGTACTTAAGTGCATACCCAGAGAGATGAAGGGCAGTTTATGTGGCCCAGTGTTGTGACGGCAGCTATGGTCTACGTCTGATTTCCCAACATTTCCTCTGAGTTCCCAGGGATCTCAAAGCAGAGTACAGCTGCAGGATATTAGGAAATTACGTGACGGTATTATTATTTTTAATCTTGATCATATGAGTTCACTCCACATTCTTCTAACTCCTCGTTTTTACATCCGTCAATACAAATGCTTCCAACAGTAACTGATCGTTAGCTTCTTGTGTCAGATGTGAGCTTCTATTAAATGTGGCCACATTATTGGCATGCAAAGTGTAATAAATAAATAAAAACTGACCAATGTTTAATAACTTTAGCAAGCAAATAAATGGTCTTTCTGAATTTGGAGAGAAACTCATGAAAATATTGCCCACATATTCTTTTTCAAATTATTGGACCCTTTTTTTATTTTTACCGCTGACTGACTTCCTGGTCTAAATACCTAATCATGTTAGAGACTGAAACAGTTTTCTATCAATTTTCTATTTAACATGCCATTTAAATTATTTTCATTTCCATTTGTTGTACATTTCTATTAAAAATGAGCCTTCTTAGACCTGATTTGATCCATTTGTTATTGTTCACTTCAAATCATTCTTTCTACTTGGCAAACTTAAAAGCTCCCCCTTGTATATACACAGAAGTTCTGACAAATCTAGGAAAAACACTCAGAAATTCCATAACAACAATGATTTCTTTGGAACACACAAAAGGGGAAATGTCGTGTTTAGGCAAGGGTCTGGCTTTTTAATGTAGTTTTGTGGTGTTTATGGTGCTCGTTAAGAAAATCCTTCTTGCTCAGATGTTGAAACCTTGAAGCAAAGCCAAGATCCGCAAGCGCCGATAACATCAATCCTTCACTGTCACTGTCATAGCTGTCAACAGCTGGAAATTATGTCTGTTATACCTGCAGTTTCAATTTTATCTACTTCTTTTCTCTCGTTTTTTTATCTTTTTGTTTACATTTCCGGAAATCTGTTTCATACACATCCCTTCGATGAACATTTAATTTAAGTTGTAGTCCAGAATATGTATTTGATTTACCAGTTTAAAATGGTCCCTTTTCATCATGTATTTTTACTTTCAACAACATCTGACTGAATTAAAGCCTCCAATAGTGTTGATGTTGCCTTACTAACCCCCTGATTTGGCCCCCTTTCAGACCACATACTTCCTCTGACCACTTTCTGATATACACTAGTTCAGTTGTATATTATAACAATTGACAAGTCAGCCAACCACATGGTAACAACTCAATCCCTACAGGAATCTTTAGGAGAAGATGACTGTGAAGTGTTAATGAAGCATTAGAATAAGGAGAAAATTATTTGAAAATACATTATTGACTCTAAATCTACAAACAGTTACAGCAGTTCTGAAGGCAATGGGGCTCCAATCTGATACTAGCAAAATAGAAGTAAAAGAACCAGGTGTTGATTTAATTTTCGATTTACAAACATATAGCATTGTTTTTAAACCTATAAATATAGATGTAAGAGACATCAGTTTTTTTTACAGTTTATTTTATCAAAGGACTGAGTTCTGGATTTGAACCCAACAGAGAAAACAAACACATAAACATCCGGTGGGATACTTCCTTTTGCTCCACCGACACGTCTTCACCATTATGCAAACCTATTGTCTGCAGACACAATTTGTTTTTTTTCTGAGGAGTTTTAATCCTCCTTCTTCATCGATCTGAACTGGATGTTTGGGGCTTAGAGATCATTAATGGAACTTCCTTTAAAGTTCAGTGTTGAGACTAACACTATCTTCTGCGATCTTGGCTTTTGTCTTAAGTGTTCGTCGTTTCCTCCTCGCTGTCTGTGATGGATTAGCCACCTGTGGTGATGGAGTATTGCGTGACTTTAGATTACCCACACACCACCCACATATGATCAGGATCCTTTTCACTTAATCTAATTAAAAGGATTTTAACACCCACAACAGTCCACCTGGTCATGAAGTAACGTCATTGTCACCTCTGACTTTAAAGGAGATTCCAACTAAACATAGCAAATACACCCAGCCAGCATGGATAGGTGGGCCCCACTTGGGTTTGATGTGGGCTACATGGGTTATGAGTGGGCATGGGTTTTATCTGGGCTAACTGTATGGGACCGATATGGTAACCTAAAATGGGGCCCACTTGGGCTGGCCCATTTGGGCTAAACATATGGGCCCCATTCAGCATTAATGTGGGCTAACTGTGAATGGGGCAGAAGTGGGCAACACTATGTGGGGCCCATGTAGTTTCGGTATCACGGGCCCAACATGGGAAGCCCATGTGGGCTGACCACATTGAACCCACATGAGATAAGTATGGGCTGACCGTACATGGGTTGGACCTGGGCATGCCTATGTAGGCCCCATTCCTTTTTTATGTGGGCTAACTGGGGATGGGGCAGAAGTGGGCAACACTATGTGGGGCCCATGTAGTTTCAGTATCACGGGCCCAACATGGGAAGCCCATGTGGGCTGACCACATTGAACCCACATGAGATAAGTATGGGCTGACCGTACATGGGTTGGACCTGGGCATGCGTATGTAGGCCCCATTCCTTTTTTATGTGGGCTAACTGGGGATGGGGCAGAAGTGGGCAACATTATGTGGGGCCCATGTAGTTTCGGTATCACGGGCCCAACATGGGAAGCCCATTTGGGCTGACCACACTGAACCCACATGAGATAAGTATGGGCTGACTGTACATGGGTTGGACCTGGGCATGCCTATGTAGGCCCCATTCCTTTTTTATGTGGGCTAACTGGGGATGGGGCAGAAGTGGGCAACACTATGTGGGGCCCATGTAGTTTCGGTATCACGGGCCCAACATGGGAAGCCCATGTGGGCTGACCACACTGAACCCACATGAGATAAGTATGGGCTGACCGTACATGGGTTGGACCTGGGCATGCCTATGTAGGCCCCATTCCATTTTTATGTGGGCTAACTGGGGATGGGGCAGAAGTGGGCAACACTATGTGGGGCCCATGTAGTTTCAGTATCATGGGCCCAACATGGGAAGCCCATGTGGGCTGACCACACTGAACCCACATGAGATAAGTATGGGCTGACCGTACATGGGTTGGACCTGGGCATGCGTATGTAGGCCCCATTCCTTTTTTATGTGGGCTAACTGGGGATGGGGCAGAAGTGGGCAACACTATGTGGGGCCCATGTAGTTTCAGTATCACGGGCCCAACATGGGAAGCCCATGTGGGCTGACCACATTGAACCCACATGAGATAAGTATGGGCTGACCGTACATGGGTTGGACCTGGGCATGCGTATGTAGGCCCCATTCCTTTTTTATGTGGGCTAACTGGGGATGGGGCAGAAGTGGGCAACACTATGTGGGGCCCATGTAGTTTCGGTATCACGGGCCCAACATGGGAAGCCCATTTGGGCTGACCACACTGAACCCACATGAGATAAGTATGGGCTGACCGTACATGGGTTGGACCTGGGCATGCCTATGTAGGCCCCATTCCTTTTTTATGTGGGCTAACTGGGGATGGGGCAGAAGTGGGCAACACTATGTGGGGCCCATGTAGTTTCGGTATCACGGGCCCAACATGGGAAGCCCATGTGGGCTGACCACACTGAACCCACATGAGATAAGTATGGGCTGACCGTACATGGGTTGGACCTGGGCATGCGTATGTAGGCCCCATTCCTTTTTTATGTGGGCTAACTGGGGATGGGGCAGAAGTGGGCAACACTATGTGGGGCCCATGTAGTTTCAGTATCACGGGCCCAACATGGGAAGCCCATGTGGGCTGACCACACTGAACCCACATGAGATAAGTATGGGCTGACCGTACATGGGTTGGACCTGGGCATGCCTATGTAGGCCCCATTCCTTTTTTATGTGGGCTAACTGGGGATGGGGCAGAAGTGGGCAACACTATGTGGGGCCCATGTAGTTTCGGTATCACGGGCCCAACATGGGAAGCCCATTTGGGCTGACCACACTGAACCCACATGAGATAAGTATGGGCTGACCG
This sequence comes from Poecilia mexicana, assembly GCF_051168715.1. Taxonomy (NCBI): domain Eukaryota; kingdom Metazoa; phylum Chordata; class Actinopteri; order Cyprinodontiformes; family Poeciliidae; genus Poecilia; species Poecilia mexicana. The sequence continues at coordinate 6,607,983 of NW_028263383.1, read as the reverse complement.
TACATGGGTTGGACCTGGGCATGCCTATGTAGGCCCCATTCCTTTTTTATGTGGGCTAACTGGGGATGGGGCAGAAGTGGGCAACACTATGTGGGGCCCATGTAGTTTCGGTATCACGGGCCCAACATGGGAAGCCCATGTGGGCTGACCACACTGAACCCACATGAGATAAGTATGGGCTGACCGTACATGGGTTGGACCTGGGCATGCCTATGTAGGCCCCATTCCATTTTTACGTGGGCTAACTGGGGATGGGGCAGAAGTGGGCAACACTATGTGGGGCCCATGTAGTTTCGGTATCACGGGCCCAACATGGGAAGCCCATGTGGGCTGACCACACTGAACCCACATGAGATAAGTATGGGCTGACCGTACATGGGTTGGACCTGGGCATGCCTATGTAGGCCCCATTCCATTTTTATGTGGGCTAACTGGGGATGGGGCAGAAGTGGGCAACACTATGTGGGGCCCATGTAGTTTCAGTATCATGGGCCCAACATGGGAAGCCCATGTTGGTTGACTGCATAGAAACCAGATAAGTATGGGCTGACCGTACATGGGTTGGACCTGGGCAGGAAAATGTAGACCCTAATCCTATTTTATGTGGGCTAACTGGGGATTGGGCAGAAATGGGCAACACTATGTGGGACCCATATGGGCTGACTGCATTGAACCCACATGACATAAGCACGGGCTGACTGTACATGGGTTGGGCCTGGGCATACATATGTAGGCCCCATTCCATTTTTATGTGGGCTAACTGGGGATGGGGCAAAAATGGGCAACACTATGTGGGGCCCATGTAGTTTCAGTATCATGGGCCCAACATGGGAAGCCCATGTGGGCTGACCACACTGAACCCACATGAGATAAGTATGGGCTGACCGTACATGGGTTGGACCTGGGCATGCGTATGTAGGCCCCATTCCTTTTTTATGTGGGCTAACTGGGGATGGGGCAAAAATGGGCAACACTATGTGGGGTCCATGTAGTTTCAGTATCATGGGCCCAACATGGGAAGCCCATGTGGGCTGACCACACTGAACCCACATGACATAAGCATGGGCTGACCATACATGGGTTAGACCTGGGCAGGAAAATGTAGACCTAAATCCTTTTTCATGTGGGGTAATGGGAAAATTTTTTTTAAATCTGATTAGACAATGTGGTTACCCTGTCACTTTTAAACTTTTTACTATATGTCAAAAGCAAAAGCTGCAAGAGCAAGATTATAAAAACTTTGAAAAAAATTATGAGATGTCAGATTGATGGCCTTTAGCTAAGGAAATTGTTACTCAGTTGGCCTGTATTGGAGCTGATAAAAGGTAAATTGTTGAAGCAATTGTATAAGCTTTCTACAAAATGAAAAGCTCTCCTTGGATGGTTACCTCGTCTTGGAGGTCATAAAGAGGTATTGTATTTGAACCATGCTCACTACATGATTTCTGTGTCTGGCTCATTTACTAACACCGACATTACACTAGGGTTCCAGAAGACCAAAATATGCTTCAATGCTTTATTTTTTAAACCAGTTCAGTATTGTTCAAGCTACACTTTGAAGTCCTAGCATTTTACTTTTTATTATTTTACACTAGAACAGTCCAGATGTCCTAACATTTTTGTGACATTATCTGTTAAATATGCATAATCTTCTGCTGCTCACTCAAAATAGGTAATGGTTCAGAGTGGACTTTTGTCCTTGCTTCTTTTTTTAAATGTAATTTAATTTTATTTTATTATCAATAGGATGTTCAGACATCCAAAGTGTTCATTGCAGCTTTTTCACAGAAGGACTTAATTCTTATTTGGAGAAATAGTTCAGATCAGATCATCGTGAAAAATATTACAAAATGTTTAGAAAATGAATTCAAACAAAACTCAAGTGAGAAAGACAAGAGTAAAATTTTTAGCATCTGTTTTTTCATCTGTAAACATTTTCCAAGTTGTCAGCATAAATAAAATAAAAAAACTAAACATTTCTATTAATGATTATTTTTTATATCTTTTAATCTTTTTTCAATAATCTTTTTAACCTTTTTGTTCATTTTTTCTCTGGCACCGTTGCCAATAAAGGTTGGTGAATTGAAGTAGATACTTTACACATCCACTAAAGAAAGTAGTTCCAAAACACATTTGAATAAGGACGACTATATTTATTTATTTTTATTGAGAAAATTTGTGAGTGCTACATCGGTTTTACATTTGTTAAACCGATGTATTACTCTCAAAATTAATCTCGTGTTTCTTGGAGAACGTACAATTGTTAACTGCGGATGGATATGCGGTTTCAAAATCAAACGTAGTCCCATCAGTCCGTTGGCGCGGAGTCTGCAGGTTCGCTGGCCTTCTACTAAAGAATCTGTAAGTACACTTCTGTCTGTTTTGTCTGTATTGTATCAAATTTTAGGGAGAGATTTTAAATCGCTAGTTAAAACATTTGTTGCTCGTAATGGTTCGGATGACCGGAGTACCCCGAAAGACCTAATTAGTTGTTTCTTCTTTTTTTTGGCTTTTTTTTTGTTTTTCTTTTAGGTGATTTTTTTTATATTGTTAAAACACACACAATAAGTCATTTGCCATTATTGAGGTAAGAATATTTGGATGCAGAGCGATTTCAAACTGTTCTGGGCCAGATCATTTTCAAATACGCTGCGGCGCCATTCACCGGTAAATTTGAGCGCCAACGCGGCAGAATAAAATCGGTTCACTAATGAATCTACGTTGCTAGCGGAGGTTGCTTTTAAAGTACCTTGACACGATAAAACCACTTACATTATTTATAAAGAGTAACTACTTCGCTTTCATTCTGTGTACATGGGTTTTTAACAATCTTTCTCGCAGCCAATTAAGCCAGCATGCATAGCTGGGATCCATTAATTGTGCATTTTTAATTATTTTTTTTTTCATGAAACTGCATTGAATCGTGTCGTTGTGGACTAGATAGGTAATGATGAATGGGCATGGGTTTTGTCTGGGCTAACTACACGAGGCCCATATGTTTAACCTAAAATGGGACCCATATTGTCAGCCCATTTGGGCTAAATGTAGACTGTATTCAGCATTATTGTGGGCTAACTGAGAATGGGACAGAAATGGGCAACACGAAATGGGGCCCATGTGGTTTCAGTATATTTGGCATAAAAGCTTTTTTGTAAATAGAATGAAGGCATAGTAGTAAATATTTTAAAATCATGTTTGTTTTATTGTGTAAGTGACATTTTAAAGCGTTTTATTCTGTCATCGTTTGACTGCAAAAAACATGACAAGTGGGTGTTTAGGTCTCAACTAGCCATTTGTTTGGTCAATGCAAATGGGAGCTTTAGATTTACCAATGTTTTAATACTTTTTAAAAAATTATTTTCTACAGACTACTATGGAGAAGCGTGAAGAAGGCTTGCAAGGGCAGAAGTGACATCAGATCTTCAAAGAGATAATGATATTCCAGAAAAGCGACGTAGAAGGTAACGTGGAACAGGGACTTCTGTAACACACAACTCTAGATCAGTGGTTCTTAACCTGGGTTCGATTGAACCCCAGGGGTTCGGCGGAGCCTCTGCCGCGGAGGGAAAAAAAACTTGTGTAAAGTCGTGATGCGCCGCTTTGCCATCATTTGCTGCGGAGGATCACGTTACATTGCTTAGCCAATCAGTGCTGCGGAGGAGCGCAGGGATGGGGCAAGGAGGAGGGGGGGGGGGGGTTCGGTGAATGCGCATATGAAACTGGGGGGTTCGGTACCTCAAAAAAGGCTAAGAACCACTGCTCTAGATCTTCTGTCTCCCTGGTTGTCATTTGAGCTGCTCTCAGTTCTTTTACCCATTTGGTTCTCCTTGCTTTACTTTTTCCTTCTAATCCTTCAAAATTTATTGACTTAAATTGATACAGACATTAACAATTGGCATTTTGTTCATGTATAAAAAGTAAGCTTATAAACTATATATGTGTGAAACAATATATAGCTTATAACAAATCAATTAATAAAAACTAAATGTATCATGTGTCCTGATTTTAAAATGTTGTCTTGTAATTGTCATTATACTTAAGGTTGTCATGGTTGCAGAAATTGGAGGAGGGTCCTTAGATGATGCAGTACAACAAGCTGTGCGATTCCTCATGTCCCCTGAATTGGCCCTCCAGTTCAACCTGTTTGGCCGACATAGGAAACAAGTTCCGGGACCTGCGTCTCTGATGTTTTGTATGGTAAAGATCAGTTTTTATATTCACGTTTTTTCTTGAACATTTGTTAATTTTGGTTGTCTTATGCCTTTTGTTCATTTTTAGTAATCTTTTTTTTTTTTTTTTCTTAAGATTAAAAACTGAGACTTCAATTTTTGGTTTAATTCACATAGTATTCTTTCACTGTGCTCTCAAGAACTTAAAGATTTGATTGCTGACAAAATTTGAAGGTAATATTGTTTGCATTTCAAACAGTATTAACAAAATATACAAGACCATGATAGAACCTTTATGTCAGTAGTTGATTTATATACATTAATATATTTTAAATTTACAATAAGAATATAGTGTGTGTACTAGGGATGCTCCGATCAGGTTTTTTGCTTCCAATTCTGATACCGATCACCCATGGGGCTCATCTCTGCCGATCATCTGGATTGGCTGTTATTTTTTCACTTTAGGTATAAATGATAACATGTTATCTGGCAAAATTAAAAAGTCTGCGCAGTGTGACGGAAAGAGTAGATCAGCTGCACACACAGGCTGCGAATGAGATACAGGTGATCTGCAACAAGAGGCCGTGATCAGCGATCACCAATCAAACACATTTTCACGGAAATTAACCGATTATGATTGCTGATCGATCTGCACACCTCTATGTACATAATAATAATGACTCCAGAGTGCTTTGATTTTGGCAGATCCCTGCAAGCATTTCTGCCCCTTGAAGGGGAAGAGATGCACATTTCATTAATGTTACATTGTACTAAAAGTAAAACACTAATGCAATTTCTACCTTTGCTTGTTTTTTAGGGGCACTTAAAAGAAATGGATCCATCCACGGAATCACACAAAGATACGGAAAAGGCACTCGAAGTGGGTTACTGGAGCCCCGGACAGAGGTGGAAATAGAAAAGTTAGAGCGACTAGAGCCAGCTCAGACTCAGGTGGGCAGGTTCCAAGATGGACAGTTACAATGATGTATGAGAGCTTTCAAGTGTGGCATATAGGTTATTAAAAATATTTGACAAAAATGTAGTGTGAAAGAGCTATGTAGGTGTGTGTGTGTGTGTGTTGATATATATTTATATGTATTTATATATAGATGTACAGATCTATCTATATAGTTGCATATCTAGATATAGATCTATATACATTTATGTATCTATACATATTTACATAACTAGATGCATAGTTATCTAGATAACAAGATATAGTTATTTAGAAATATAACTAGATATATAGATCTATATATATAGAGATAAATATATATTTACATAGCTAGAAATCTAGTTATATAGATAATTATATATCTACATATAGATCTATGTTTATACATTTGTTATATTAAACTAGTTTCTGTTATTTTCAAATCTGCCATATGAATAATTTTGTAGATTTCTTTTGCCAGTGCATTTCTTGTGGCATCATTTGCTCTGTGTCAATAAAGCTCTTATAATTGACGAGTTAAAAAAACTGAATATTTTAAATTACCAAATAAAAACCTTGACCAAAAGACATTTTTCATCTCTTTTTCTTTAATGCAGGTTTTGTGCTAAAGCATTTTAATACTTTGGTTTGTTGATTAAGATTGTATATCTATTAATGTAATTCACTTTCAGGTTAGGTGAGAAAGACCCCATTGTTCCTACTGGAATGAGGCATCTGGGCCCCACTGAAAACCCAGTCAGCACCCATTTAAATCTACCTGGGCAAACCCATGTGGGGCCACCATGGAACCCGTGGACAAACCCACTTGGTACCCATATTCTAGCCCAGTTTAGACCCAGTTGGGGCCCAGGTAAAAATGAAAGCTCCCAAGTGGGGCCAAGATGGGCCTCATGTAAGTTACCCATCTGGGCCCCACTGAAAACCCAGTCAGCACCCATTTAAATCTACCTGGGCAAACCCATATGGGGCCACCATGGAACCCGTGGACAAACCCACTTGGTACCCATATTCTAGCCCAGTTTAGACCCAGTTGGGGCCCAGGTAAAAATTAATGAAAGCTCCCAAGTGGGGCCCAGATGGGCCTCATGTAAGTTACCCATCTGGGCCCCACTCAAAACCCAGTCAGCACCCATTTAAATTACCTGGGCAAACCCATGTGGGGCCACCATGGAACCCGTGGACAAACCCACTTGGTACCCATATTCTAGCCCAGTTTAGACCCAGTTGGGGCCCAGGTAAAAATTAATGAAAGCTCCCAAGTGGGGCCCAGATGGGCCTCATGTAAGTTACCCATCTGGGCCCCACTCAAAACCCAGTCAGCACCCATTTAAATCTACCTGGGCAAACCCATATGGGGCCACCATGGAACCCGTGGACAAACCCACTTGGTACCCATATTCTAGCCCAGTTTAGACCCAGTTGGGGCCCAGGTAAAAATTAATGAAAGCTCCCAAGTGGGGCCCAGATGGGCCTCATGTAAGTTACCCATCTGGGCCCCACTCAAAACCCAGTCAGCACCCATTTAAATTACCTGGGCAAACCCATGTGGGGCCACCATGGAACCCGTGGACAAACCCACTTGGTACCCATATTCTAGCCCAGTTTAGACCCAGTTGGGGCCCAGGTAAAAATTAATGAAAGCTCCCAAGTGGGGCCCAAATGGGCCTCATGTAAGTTACCCATCTGGGCCCCACTCAAAACCCAGTCAGCACCCATTTAAATTACCTGGGCAAACCCATGTGGGGCCACCATGGAACCCGCGGACAAACCCACTTGGTACCCATATTCTAGCCCAGTTTAGACCCAGTTGGGGCCCAGGTAAAAATTAATGAAAGCTCCCAAGTGGGGCCCAGATGGGCCTCATGTAAGTTACCCATCTGGGCCCCACTCAAAACCCAGTCAGCACCCATTTAAATCTAACTGGGCAAACCCATGTGGGGCCACCATGGAACCCGCGGACAAACCCACTTGGTACCCATATTCTAGCCCAGTTTAGACCCAGTTGGGGCCCAGGTAAAAATTAATGAAAGCTCCCAAGTGGGGCCCAGATGGGCCTCATGTAAGTTACCCATCTGGGCCCCACTCAAAACCCAGTCAGCACCCATTTAAATCTAACTGGGCAAACCCATGTGGGGCCACCATGGAACCCGCGGACAAACCCATTTGGGGCCCATATTGGCAGCCCACTTTTATCCCATATGGGGCCCACATGGGTATGCTGGCTGGGACACCACCTTGTTTATATAAGAAATTAAAACAAGCTCTAACACAGTTGATGTAAGCACACTTGGAAGTAATTCTGTAGACTGAGACGTCCGTGGGAAAGGACTTACAACACTGCTGGAGTAAAAGTAGGACACTAATTCTCCACACATTAAACTTTAATGTTACAGATTATTCATGCTGGACAAAAAAATAAAATGCAAAAGAAACACAAAGTTGGACAAGAAATTTAGCCTTCTAACAATCGGAGTTATGACAAAGGATGTAATGATTTCAGTGCAGTTTCTTACTATACTGCACACAGGGCAGTGGTTAGGCTGATTGAAGACTTTGGCAGTCTAAGCAGAACTTTTAAGCATAGAATCCATGACCATATTGACAAAGTACAACATTTATAAATTAGTACCAGATGAAAACCACATTACTGAAGGAACAGGAGCATGTAGAAATTATTTCTGTTATCAGCATTGCACCAGCATTGCGAGACTCAGTCTAAACTGCACAAGGCAACAGGATCATTTAACTTGGTACCAAAAACTGCTTGCACTTTACTGTGTCTCTGTATTTTCAGCTCATATGTAGATTTCAAAAGGCAAAAAAAGGTAATCTAGAAAGAGCTCAGGCTTAGCAAGTCTTCATAAATCTGGTGTGTTAGACTCAGAGGAGCCTGCACCCTGATCACATGACAAGTCTTCCAGACTTCAGAGTCCAAAATCATTCCTCACTGAACTCTTCGCCTTCCTAGAGAGGTAAGCATACAAGCACAGAGCAAAGCAAGCTCAGACGTAAGCTCATTCCTTTCAACATGTAAATCTCATTGGGTTTTTAGCACGGCATTCGGCTATCTCATGCTTTTCTCTGTTGCTTGGAGAAACTGCCGATAAAATGAGCCATGCTTAAGCAAGTTTTTAGATCTGGATTTAGAGAGAAGTATCCAAATCTATCTATCTACACTTCAGCTTAAATTAGAGAAAATGTCTCCATTTTCGACATGGTTGAAAGTGGAGACATTTGGCGACATTGTCCAACAAAGTCAACATCCAGTTTGTTGACCTTGGACCATTATGCACCAAGTATGCAGTATATTTGATGTTGCTGCAGTCACATAGCTACTGAAGGCCCTTTGTGGTCATTGGGAATCTCCACCACCGTACTTTCACTGTGGTCTTGTGATTACCCATTAAATGGTTGTTTTTGAAGTTTAATAAGTTTAATAAGTTTTTGAGCTGCAAAAACCCACTGGTGACTAAAATCAACAGACTTTTAGCTTGGTGAATGGCTAGTCAGAAACTCAAAATCAGCTTGTTTCACCATTTTGTCCTGCCAACAGTTTTCCATTAAAAAAATAGTCAAATCATGTATTTTTTAATATTGCATAATTTGTCAAATCTCACAAGAGACATAGCATAATTGTGCTATTATTTCAACAAATAATTTTTTTCTTCTTCGTTATGTTTCTACTTATTACGTTTTACCCATTCAACATATTTATTCTTGACGTAATTTTCTATTGCTGCTCTTTTTCAACTTCTCCATTCTTATCTTCACCAGATGTTGGAGCCGGTGCAGATAAGTCTTGCTGTACTCTGCCGTTTGTCTGTGAAACACTGGTTTTTGTCAAAGTAAATCCATCCACAGCATCTCGGATACAGCTGCAGCTGTCCGAGATGCTGTGTTTTTGTGAAAACAAAAGCAGAAAGTGGGTTTTTTGGATATGATTTTTTTCAATCTGGATAATATAGAGAAGCACTGTATTGAAATGGACCTCTGTCTTTTGACTTGTGCTAGGATGTAAACTGAAATTTGAATAGTAATTATTATCAAACTATTTTCCGTCTCTGTTGTCAATCACATTATCCATGTCTGCCATAATGAAATCACTTCCTAGCTGCAGATAAGCATTGATAATTATTGCCAAATAACATAAAAAAATTACTTTACTGTAGGCACTCTAGTATGTAGTCTTTAAATAAAAGAAAAAAAATCATTAGGAAATTTCATGAAAAATACAGAAAAACACCATCTGTGATTGGATGTTTCATAAAATCTAAGCAATAGTTCATAATCACCTTTAAGAAATTAGTGGCTTTAAATCTGTTTTGACAACTGGTGTTATACAATGATTTCCTGTAACCTCATATTTTATTATACAGAAATGTGGTTACATGACCACTGTAAATATCTGAAAACAGAGGACAAAAATAGAGTGCAATACAAATAGTCATAATACTTATGCAAAAAAATAAATAAATAAAAGAAATTTGGCAGAATTTTTATGATTATTAATCAGGTGCAAAAAACTGACATGCATCGGTCAAGGCAAGTGTCAACATGATTTATGAAATGGAACGAAGAAAACAGCAATGCATGAGTTAAAATAGAGGTATTGGTTGGCAAAGAACCCTTAAAAGGCGATTCAGTACAAATATATTTTGTCAACTTACAGCAACATTTTGTATATATATATATATATATATATATATATATATATATATATATATATATATATATATATATATATATATATATATATATATATATATATACACACACACACACACACACCAGCAAAAATAACAAAAAAAAACATGTGATGTAACTTTCCTTTCTGGTATTGCTAAGTATTTGGTCAACTGAAAGTATGCAGCATCAGAAGTGTGGTCGCAAATTGGAGTAATAGTCTTGCAAGACATGATTAGATCTCAGCTTGATTAATTTGAAAGTCTAATGACTTAGAAAATGATCAGAAATGTCTGATTATGCTCTAACATCTTTTTTTTTATTTATCTTGTTTTTTTCATTTTTAAATAGCTGTGATCATATAGCAATCTGAAAATGGAATCCATGTATGCTGTACAAATAGACACCATTTCATTTTAAGTAACAAAAGGAATCAAGAGTGTGGTAAGGAAAACAAGTCATTTTGAGTTGGATGAAGTTAAAGCACTCATTTACCTTTTTTTTTCCCACTCATGTTCCCCTCACACATTCCTTTGCTCTCCAGTGAGCAGCATTCCTAATAGCATTCCGACATCTCCAAATTAATTTCTGTTTCCCTCTTGCCAATGAGTTCAGGCACTCCGGGTACAGTTAAGATATATGACATGGAAGGTGGGAATGGAGGAGAAGGTGGGAGATGGAACGAGCAACAGGGAGAATAGTTTGGCAGAGGAACAAAAGGCCAGGGATAACGATAACACGAGACCTTGAGACGGGAACTAGGAGGACCAAGGCCTCATCTCCCAACCCGCTCAATCTCCATTCCTCCCCTGAACTCCCCTTTTCTGTCTAAAGACTCTTGCCCATTTTCTGTCCTCTCTCGCGTTCGTTCTTTCAGCACCCTATTACAGCAAGTGCTTGTTGTCTTTCATGTGGAGTTCACGGCTGGAAATGATTAGGCCCATCAAGCCTCGCAAGGAGAGAGAGGGAGGGAGGTGAAACAGGCGGCGCGAGAGAGATTGATTTCTATATTTGGAAGAAAGAATGGTTAAAATTATCAATGAACATAATAAGGGATGATGGTTGCCAAAAGCTCCCTAATGCTTGTAGTTTATTGCACGCAAAGACAGAAATATATGTAGATGAAAGGTAAATAGCTGTTTTTACAGCAGAGTAACATGAGGACATGGGGTGTGATTAAAAGTTATCTTTGGCAGCATCTTATGCCAAAAAAACAGTGTACCAATGCATTCAGTTTGTAGAAAGGAACAATACATGATACTGCGTATGAGAGATGGGACATTTTGGCAGTATGATTTTCTAATATCTTGCAGCCCTATTAGAATTCGCTATATCTCATTTATTTCATACTTGTGTTCCTCGCCAGCATCCAATGGTCCAAGGCAGTAGTCAGCATTATCTGTTCAGGAGTATTGGTGTTTCTGAAAAAATCCAGTTATTTCTTTTGAATTATGTTATATTTAAGTATTATACCTCAGCTTGTAAACAGAGGCGTGCTTTCAGACACCACCCTGCAACTTGTCCATTTTGGGAAGCCCCACTTGGCTCGGCTTTACAGAAATAGGGACATGCACCACCAATTAAACATAGTCTTAAGATAGCTCCACCATAATAAGACTAATTGGTGTTACTCTCTTAGTTTCCACACAGGGCAGTCTTGTTTTTTTTTGTTTTTTTTTTTGCAAGTGGTCCGATTCCCAAATATTCATGTGTGTCTTTGCTGTGAGTGAGAGAGAAGCATCGCCGTTTTTAGCCAGCTAGAGAAAATTCCAGTCACTTTGTGGTATCTCATGAAAGTGACAACATTTTAGGCATAATATAGGAGAATCTCTGCAATTCTTGAGAACTTTTAAAAGCCTTGACAGTATGTAGCAAAAAACCCATCACTTGGTCTGAAACCATCAATCGTTACTTTGATTGGCAGTTTTGTGCTCAACTGATCATTTTGAAGTTATGCTTCTTTTTTTTTTTTTTACTCTGCTGCTCTATGTTTAACTGTTCAGACACACAAGCAGATTTAAATTATAATTGGTGGAGCCTAAAATCCCACAAAAATGTAAGCAGGTCAACCATCCCAGTTTGAAGCCTGTTACCAGTAACACCAGAGCTCACCAAAATCTCTCTCCCTCAGAATGAGCAAGTCTTTTGAAGCAATAAATGTGAAATTGGAGGAAGATTAAATCAGGATGTTGTAGGAATGAATGTTGAGGTGAAGCCTGATGATATCCTTTTGCATATCTCTGCAAGGATGTAGGATGTCTAGACGCAAGCCCTCCACCTATTTAATAGCCACTTATAGTGAATCGACTTGGTCCTGATTAGAGGTCAGGTCAGTCAGTTTTTTTTTCCTGAAGTACTGCGAAATATTAATAGTCATCTAAACCCCGCCTTTCTGTCTGTGGTCGAGGAGTCAGTAAGGGGAACTCTGGCTGGTGCGACAGCTGCCTGTAACAGATCTGGGCATGTGTGAAAATACCAGGGAATTTTATTGTGGCAATCTACTAACACAGATGCTAATAGGGAATTTCAAATTAGGTGCTAACACTAAGGGGGAAACGTACACATTTACCACCTAGAGAGACTATGCTATAGTTGTTAAATCTGCAGTCTTGCGTGTGTTCACAGCAGATGTAATATGGTCCACCATTGTTGGACCCAATTAGGGAAAAGAACACTACACTCTTGCAAATGATCCTTGATCAACAGTCGGTTGATTCAGCTGAAGGGTTGATTAAAATTACTCATATTGATTAACTCTAAAACTATCAGACTATCTCAAAAAGTAAATCAAATGCTAAATAAGACAGGAAATTGAAATTCATGACAGTGAAGCTTTCTCTCAGCCGTCATATTCCCTTAATGCAGAGAAATCACTGCTGTACTATAGAGTAAGCAACAATTATCACTCATTGTGTCGCAGTTTTAAATTTCCTTCAGAATGAGAAGAAAATAGTAATTAGGAAGAATGAGAGCACACAGACGGACTGGAGTTGGACCTCAGACTGAGGTCTGCTGTCTGAGACTGTCTAAGCTGGCGGCTTTTTGGATGAATGAGGGCACATATGATGAAAAGTGAGTGGTGCACTGTTGCCTCAGGGAAACCGCCTTGTGTCATTTTAATTCCTCTAACTCATCAGGAAAAACAGAAAGATTACAGACGTATTTAAGTAGATACATCTGTGTTTCAGCACACATGTGCAATGGAGATAGACATTTTTGGGGGTATTTTGGTGGTTTGTGTAATAAAAGTCTGACAAAGAGATAAAAAGAGAGAGGAATCTGCTTTGTTGCTTCTATAAATCAAACACCAGAGGAATGCAAAAATTTTTTTAGAAAAAAAAAAAACGTTTTGAAGCTTTCAGACCACAGGAGTAATATTTCTATGAGAAATGGATTGGTTGTTGGTTAAAAAACACTAACATGCTGAAAACAGAAAAGCAACACATCTCATGTAGGGCAACAACTAGTCTCAAATAAATTACTTATCTTCATACATCTTTTGTCAAATATCAATGCATCTGTAAACTATTTTGCACAACCAACATCAACATATGTAATGTCAACGCTGGATTACGTTAAAATTCTACGTAAATAGAATATCGTAATGACTAAGCTCAGATGAGGAGAACATCCGAAAGTAAAAAACAAACAAAAAAAAAACATTCATTATGTTCTTGTGAATACTGTACTGTAGTATGTATGCAAATTGGCAACTGTTTTACGAGATTTAGAAAGTGTTCGTTTTTATATGAAGAAACAGAAGGGGAGTTCTGACTGCTGGTATTGACTGATCCATGTCTCACAGCCAAAACCTCAGACAGGATGAGATCAATGCAAATGATTTGAATTATCTATGCTGATGACAGCTTCTCTGGGGAACATGGCTCCCTTGGAGATTTAAACTGGTCTTGAGCAGATTCTGTCATCAGCAATTCTCTGCTGAATGTGCATCTTCTGTCAATATGGCAACTCTATAGGCCTCAATCCACCACCCATTTATTTAGCCTGTGAAAGTTATCCAATGCAAATGCTTCATAAAGTGGCACAACCACTTTATGAAAACACACACAAGAGAATCATTGGATATATCTTGTGGATATGTTTATTCTCTGGACAATAATCTAGCCATTGCATTAAAACATTTAAACACACACTAGACACAAATGACAACAAAGAAAGCATTTTAGGAACAGGGAGCAGAGAGTCCATGAATTTCAGTGATAAACCATCAGTAGAGGACTTGAGGGAGCAGCTGGCAGGTGGGTTTCATTGCTTGAGGCCACTTCAGAAGTGAACAGAGAGGAGTACATTGCTGTCCATCACTGACCGGGTGTAGAAGCATCTTGGTCAACAAAAGAAACAAAGATGGAGCCTTTTGACCAGAGGCTAAACTTTTTCTTATAAAACATATTCTTTAAATTCTCTTAAAATGTCTTTTGAGCAGTGATCCTGAACACAATGCCGGAGAAAAACCACCATATTTTTCCAGTGTTCTCCACCAGAAGCCCCGAATAAGACATGTAAGAAAGGCAGACCCACAGAGGTAAACTCCAAAAATGATTTGTCATTGCCACAAACATTCCTTGTTTCTTACTCCTGCAGAGCTGCCCTTGTTAGAGAAGCATTGGATCTGTTGCCAGATGGCAGTCTTTAACTCAAAGACTTATTGCATCATTCACATATTACCATCTGTACCCAGTGGCAACGAAAACAATAAATCTAGTAAACTTGAGTTAAGGGATTCTATACTGACATGTTCCCATTTCAAATTGAATCACAGGGACCAAGCTACATCTGATTGAAACCAAGTGTCTATGAGTGCAGAAGGGGACGAAGGCTTCCAGGCCAGCAGACTTTCTATAAAATATTGATAGGTTAGTTTCATTGTGTTTCTCAAACTACAAACAGAGACGTGGCCATGCAGGAGGCTCATAGTATCGAGTGTGTTTATAATTAAGGTAGTCTTTATTGAGGACAGACTAAATTTGCCGCACCCAAACAAAAATGATTATATAACACAGATCCACTTCCAATTCGACAATGTTCACTTTAGGGAGAATGCAATTGAAAATTGTGCATGGGAGCACGTACGAGTCGTGTGTGTGAAAGATAAAATTAATGTGAGTCGTAAAGGGTCAAAGGGGAGCTCCGCTTCCAGCTGTGCTTTACTTTTGCCCAACAGATGAGCCTCCATGTGTGTTTTGTGTGCGGGTGGTTAACAAGTCACCCATGATGGGTTCTGAATGTGACGGTGACACCTGTTTTTCCTGTGCAAGTCGGGAATAATTATAGTATGAATAATACAAATTTATTTGTATTTGCAGCAGAACACTGTAACTATAAAAGAGATTTGTCATTTGAAACAACATGCTAATTTATATCTTTTTATATCATTTTTTAAGACTAACATACATCACACAACAAATCCAACCAGATGTGCATTTTCTCTCCTAAAAAGGCCCTATTTGTGTTTTCCATGTAGCTTCTTCTCTCTGTTCATTGTAAAATCTTCCATCCATTACCTCAGGGAGGTCATAAAAAGCTTAGCGTGTGTATCTTTGAGCTTGCATCTGGTATTCCTTAATTTTACCACAAACTGTAAAAATAATCTGTTTAGCTTTGCATATGTCCACCTGACAAAAATAAGTAAGAAAAAAAATGTGTTTGGACAATTTTATGTATTTTTTTTTAGCTGTGCTTCTTAACAATAAGCCCATTCAGTGCAGTTTACACAGTGCTGTGTTGGTTAAAAAAATACAAAGCTGAGAAAATGCAGTTTGAAGTCAATTTCAAAGCTAAACATGTGATTCTACTATTATAAACCAAACTCTCCTCCATAAGCAGCTAATAAACTGATCTAATAGGCTTGTGAATTGCAAATATTTGGAAGTTGATCAATGGTAAGAAACACAAATTATTTATAAAACTGCACATTCGAAGTGATTATTTGTCTAAAAATGAGGGCATATGGTTGCTTCCCTTTAGATGCAGTATTCTTAATCTTTACGTATGAGGTCATACTTACAGAGATAAAAATCTGATGTAGTGACAGCAGTCATGTGTCCCATAAGGTCCCAATAAGCAGCGAAGACCAGCAGCTGATAATGGTGGATGTTTGACTACCAATTGAAGTAACTTGATTGAGCAGATGGGGTGACGGTCCACCGCGATAACTGGATTAGTCCCTCACTGAACTGAGACTGAACCACAGCAAGAGTCAGACGCGGGTCATAGGTTGTGGATGTGGAGGCCGAGGTTTTTGCCTTAGTGCTCATTAGCGGTGCTGTTTATGACAAGTCATGACTAAACATGGGGAGCAAATTTAATTCTTAGATGGTTAAACTATTTTAGGCCAATTCAAAACCCTCCATGTCTTAAAAGTTGTGCCGCAGCACATGACTTGTCAGTGCCTTAAAAGCCATTAACAGCGAAAAACAAAAAAAAAAATACACACGCACACACACAAGTGTGTGTGGGGGCTAACTTCAAATCAATGCTCAGACGACTCAATGAGTTTCATTGATTAACTTGATTCTTCTAAAGGTTCCAGAGAAAAGTCATTATAAGCCAAAAACACATGTTCAGTGAAATCAATGCTGTCCTTAATGGCAAAACAACTAAAAGAGTATATTTTTGAAATGCTAATTCATGTTAGCTTGCTCAGTATGAACAGAGTGGAAGTTTCTGATTAGTGTGAACATCTTTCATCATAAAGAAATCAGATAGAGCAAGAGATTGTAGAGAAAACAGCAAATGTGTGGACAAAGTTCATTTTAGGGGTCAAATTAACACTATGGTGGTGGCAGCATCATACTGTCAAGTTACTTTTCTTTGGCATGGAGCTGGTTACAGTTCATGGGAAGATGATCTGATCTACATACAGGGCAGCTGCGGAAGAAAAAAGGTTTGAGGCTGGAAATGACTTGAGACTGGGGCTAAGGTTCACCTTCCAGTAGGATAACAACTGGCTTAGATCAAAGCATATTCTTGCCTTAGAAGGGCTCAGTCAAAGCCCAGACTTAAATCATAATGTAAATCTATGGCAAGATCTTCCACTTCACAATTATGCACTACTTTATGTTGGTCTGTCACATAAATTCTCAATATCACAGCTACACATTTAAGTCAAAACAAAATGCTAAACATGCTCAAAGATTCCAAACACTGCAATGTAAGGTATGAACAGTAGTAGACAGTCTGCTGTTAGACAGCTTGAGGGGGGTTAAAAACAGGTTTATCCTTTTTAAATTAATTTCCCAACTCTGCACATATGAATTTATTATGAGGAAGTGCCGAGTAAGGCAGCCCTAATTCCTAGAACACCTGTTAAATCACACTTTGTGCAGCACCAAATCCAGGTCGTCGGAATTTTGACCATACTTAGAAGTGGAGTCAAGTTATTTTGTGGATAAACTGTTCTGTCTAAAGCTGCTCAAATGGTCTTTCTTCTTTATGCTTTTTTTATTTCTTTACTTGTTCTCCACATTTTTCATCTTTTCTCATCAATTTCTCCGGAGAGAATTACAGTCAACTGCTCTTCTGAGTGGGTGACTGTTATTTATCTGTCACTGGTATTTCTGACGTAATGAAAGAGTCACTTCTGGCAATGATATTCCAGTTGAACAGCAGGAGGTCCAGCAGATTAAAGCAAACTCTGGAGGCTTCATTACATCTAACAGAGACTCGGTAAACCCAATTGGTGACGTAGATAGTCCACTAAAGACACACAGAGGCTCAAGAGCACACATAAGCACACTCTTCCACTACTATTATGATCCCATCCTCCACAAGAAGCACAGCCAACTGGAATTTCCAAGAAAAACAGGTTGGATATGCATGATGCAGCCCCGGGGTCAAAGACCCAGCCAACTCCTGTGGGGAGCAAATCAGGCACGGATAAAGAAAAGAGGGAGAGGGTGTGTGTGTGTGTGTGTGTGTGTGTGCTTGAGGAAGAGACAGGGGGTTAGAAAAGCGGGTGAAGTGGGTTAGCACGTAGAGGCAATTGAAACCAGATATTTAAACGCAGTGAATAAAAGCAGATATCCTTTTTTTTCCTCATTATCCGACTAAATCTGTCCAAACCTTTGCTTTGTTTGATCAGTTTGAATGACCAAAATAGTTTCTATTTCTTAAATTCCAGCATAGAAAATCTTTTTAAACAGCTTTCAAAGATTTATTTAAATATACATGTTTTGATATATGTTTGTAATATTTGAAATAACTTTTCTCCAATTTCTATGGAGATGATCCCCCCACCCCCCTATGTTTTCCACAAAGGCTTCATTAAGTTTTGGTCCATTCCTCCTGACAGAATGGGTGTAAATGAGTCAGGCTTTAAAGCTGCTTTAAGCACACACCCATTTTCAACTCTGCCTACATATTTTTTATGGGATTGAAATCAAGGCTTTGTGATGACTACTACATAAATGTTGACTTATCCTTAAGGAACTTAGTAGCTGAATTAGTGGTATGGTTAGGTGTATTGTCCATATGAAAGGCCAATTTGTGACCAAGCGTAATTTCCAGGATATGTTGAGATGTTGTCTCAATTTTTCCACTGAATTAAATTTCCTCAGGTTTCAATCTATGTAGTAAATTGAACAAGCCCCATGTTGATCAACATAATGCTGCTAACCCTTTACCTCACAGTTTGGATGATTTTCTTGAGTTTGCAAGCTTAACTGTTTCCCTACAAATGGTGACAATGGTCATCATGGTCAAACATTCATATTTTTGTTTTATCAATCCACAGAACATGTATAAAAATTAGGCTCTTTTCCCCTGTGTGAACTTCTGAACTGTAATTAGCCTTTTATGTTATTTTTGGAGTAATGGCTTCTTTGCTGTGGCCTCAAAAGGATTGGAGAGGCCTTTCAGCCCATGGGTCAGTACAAGGCTTGTTTCATTGTGGACAGTGACAATCTTAAAAACCTCAGCCAGCATCTTCTTATGATCGTTTCCAAACATGTGAAAATTTTGAGACCAAAGCCCATTAATATAATGCTCAGTGAACATTTCCATATACTAGTGAATAAGACATTTGGAGGTCTATTAGTCTCCTCCTTATATCTTTGCTTTTCTCACAGGTGTGCCTTCTTTTTGACTAATTAGGCAATGACATCGCCTAATTAAATAAAGCCCTTGTAATCCCATTGTATATAAATTAAAGGAAAATTATTTTTTTTTAAATAGCTCATATATTATTCAGGCATCAAGGAAATAGAAATAACTTTGATAATCTTAACTGACCAAAAACAGAAAATTATTTACCTGATTTAGTGTCAGATTAAAAAAAAAAAGTGTTTTTTTTTAACTGGACTGTATATGTATATTGTTAATAAAGTTTCATTCCAAATAAAAAAGCAATACTATGAACAGAAAATCTGAAGGACATTAACTGGACTAAGTCTTTCAGATTCCTCCACGTTCTGCAATAAAGCTATAAAAGTGCTCTGTGGGTTTTCAAAGGAACGCCGAGAGCTTAGACAGTTATTTTATCTGAATGCTGAGAAAATGAAAATCTTAATTGCTGGAACGAAGGCAGAGATAAGTTGGAATGTAGATCGACTTAAAGCCGAGCTGCCTCCATGGCTTCAAACAAAGGAATAATGAGATTCAACTAAATGATTAATTGCTAGGCCCTCCTCACTCCATCTTTTCTATCGCTTGTATCTGTAAATGCTTTCATTTACTGTGCTGAATTAGTTCCAGCCTCCGACGTCATCATGACAGAAAACAAAAAGGTCGACAAAGAAACACTGATTACCTCATCCCTCCCAAGAACAAGACACAGAAAACAAGCTTTTCACATTCCACAGTACATGCAAAAAGGAGCAGAACTCCCTATTTTCACTATGAAAGAATAAAAAAAAAAAAACAGCAGCAGACAATGTTGCATGCTGACATTAATTATGGGGCGTCCAACACAGGACTTTGGAGATGATCAGTTGCAATGCGCCGCATAAATCATAACTGACCCACCGTCGGTGTCTCAGACTGCAAAGAACGAAGGCGGTGGAAAGAGAAGGCGAGACTTACAGGGATGAAAGAGAGATTACACAAATGTTCATGATAGTGAGAGATGAGGTGATGACGTGACGTGAAAGTGTGAGTGTGAGCAATAAGCATGCAAGAGGAGAGGTGCACAGGAAGGACACATGGGAGCTGAACTAATGTGGTGTTGTTGAGAAATGAAACAGAAGGTAAAGAAAGTCAAAAGAAAAGGGACAACAGAACAGCATGTTTGTTTGAAATGCCCATAAAAGAAGGGTTCAAATGTATTTAAAATAGTTGGTATTTGGTATTTTGATAAAGACACAGCCTGGATATAAAGGTCGAGAGGCTTTACTGAGACTTAGATGGGAGATTAGTCCAAAGTCATGGGGTAAAGAGACCTCCAGCACAGTAAGCCAAGGGGTTCAATGTGGGAGGGACTGTGTGAGATGCACTAAGCCACAGAATAATGAGAAATGATCTGGTCACAGCTACCACGTGGCTGGTCACACCAAGCCTGTCTTGAAGTAAGATGAGGGTGGTGAGGGTTTTTAAGCTCAAAGGAACATTGGGAGATTTGGCTTTAGGAAAGGGATGAGGGTTAGGCAGAAAATGAGATGAGAGATGTAAAGGTACCGTGCATAAGAGCCTCCACAAGGCACTAACAACAACACTCTTCAGTGTGGGAGTTGTTGCTGAAAGAAGAAGCCTCAAAAAATGTACTTTGTGGATGAATATGATGGTTAAAGAAAAACCAGGATCAGCTACAGTTGATGTTGGCTGGTTAAAAGTCGACAACACCTAGAGATTGTCACATTTCTGGTTGTGCTTAAAACATTTGGAATTTATTTTAAAAGATGCCCATAATTAAATATTTCCAACCCATTTTTGCTGTTGCCAATGATTGCCTCTTTTTTTAAAGCACTTACTTGACCTCCAAAAGGGATCCTCATTATGATATTCTTCTTACCCCTAATCCCCCCTCCCACCACCACCACCATCAAAGCTCAGATAGCAGCATCATTCCTTAGCCAGCAAAGCTTTACCTCTCAAAGGGGGGGTCACATTTAGCTCGTCTCAGCACTTGCAAAGAGAATCACAGAAAGAAACTGATACGGCTGCAGAAATATAGTCAGGTGGGAATGGGATAAGATGCAACATCAGACTGTGGTTATTGGATAAAAGCAAGAGGTCTCTGTTGTATATAGTGGAGTCATGTTTTATTACCTGGTGTTGACTCGGCACACTGTCTGCTTTAAATATGATTGACACCAACAAGAAAGTGTCCTGCAAGTAAACTAAACATTTCATGACAGCATCTAAATGCACTGGAATAAAAATATACTCCATCTTCACACTTTTACACAGTTACACACTACATTACTGTTGGCCAATTACATCAAATCCAAATACAATATTTTAAAGTTTGTGGGTGTAGCTTACAAAATGCAAAAAAACATTCCTGAGGTGTGAATACTTGCAAGTACATCATGAACAAGGTTTTTGTTTTCTAAGTTAAAAGGACTGGTACTCCAGAGGCAAATATTAATGTGAGGTTAATTGTGGCTTCACTGAGCATTCAGAAAAATGCCGTCCAGATGACAAAGGGCTTCCTCCTACAGTTTGAATGAACCATGAAAACAGACCCGTTTCAGTGACGGAAACGACAGTAACTGCTTCATTGATGTAAAAACAACACACGCCTGTAAATTTCACATCCCAAACCCATTCCTCCCTCAGGGGCCTGTCAAAACAAGCCTGTCAGACCAAGTTAACCACCAGCTCTAAATGTACAATGGCGCCTCACATGGATAGCCTCCCTCTTGTTAAACCATATACACCTCGACAGGGTGTTTCCCTTCAAAGCTTTCACCTTCTCATGCCTCCATTTCCTTCTCATCTTTAAGATGTCTTGTCGAACTCACTCCCATCATCTAGGTCTTACTCTGTCCTTTTGTTCTGCTGACTTTTAATTGTCTTATTGACAATTTGTCTCTACAGGCGTGAGCTCCAAAGACAACGTGTGCAATATTCTTTGCTGAGACCAAAAATGTAAAAGCTCGGGCAACTGGCCATTAAATAACAATGATTAGTCTTCCTTTTTTCTTATTCTTTTCTCCAATTGTTTTCATCTTAATGCTCATTTTGAAGAATTATGTTGCGTTTTGTTTGTCTGTTTCTAAGAAAACAGCGTCTGGTTATTTTCTATTCATTCTCACTTTACTAAGAAGGAAAAAAAAAGAATATCAAAAATAACTCTTCCCACAACTCTTTCTCTGCTGCACATTCATATCAGCGGTATTGGTGCAAAAAGTTTGAGCTACTTAAAATCAGACAGTTTTTACTGTAATTATCCTCACATGAATGTGTTTCTTAATATTTGAACTAGTACAGGAAATGTCACTAACATAAGCTTTAAAACTCTGAAATATGAAATTACATTTTCAAATTGTTTGGAAAAGAAAAAAGTTGCTGAATGACTCAGCTGCCACAACTTTGGAATGGTTTTTCATTGGTACACTGTTGTAAGATAAGATGAATTTAGTGTTAGCCAAAAAAAGATAGATTGGCACAGTTTCTCTTAGCACCAAACCAAATACTTTACAGTATATACATAATGTTTATGTTTAAGACATCTCTTTTAGGATGCCTCTGCCCTCTCAAACTTCTCCCACTGTACATTATTGCTCCTCTTTGTCTTCTGCACTCTCCTCCTTATTTTCTCTGGCCTCCAATGAGTGTCAGCCTCAGTTCTCTTTGTTCTCAGCTAGGTGTGGCCGATAACGGCTATAGGGGGCAGCAAACTCAGCAACCGCTCTCATACCCCTTCACTGAGTAGCTGCTTTGTTGTTGCTAATCTCCAGTTGTCAGAGAGGTACATACTGGCTCAGAATGTATGCAGGCCTGCAAATATAGCTTACAAGTGCTTGGGGCAGAAGACGCATGCTAATTTAGGCTCAAGAGCGTTAATTCAAAAGAAATGTGATAACTGACACAAGATAGACAAGCGATAGCATTATTTATTTTTTTTGTGGAAAATGCATGATGACAAAATGAGAAAAGGTGCTTGTAGTTAGGACTGCAACACCAAAAACAGTTGCAATATGCCTTGCATTAGAGGCACTGATGTTACATATAATTGTTTGAGCAACATACTATAAACTGCACCGCATTGTTTTTGGTGCTTTCTAGTACTTTTACTTTCTTTTCACTCCATTTATATTTTTACTGTTTTAGTTTTGTTTTGCTAGAACAAAGTGATTTCCTTGCAGGGACAGTGAAAATATTCTTGTTTCTTGATTAATTGGCAGAGAATTTGCTGCATCATTAGAAACCCAGAATAATTTATTACACAGTGTCAAATTATGAAAAGAAAAAGGCAAACAAAGAAAGGTTAAGTGGGGCATCACACACTCAGATGCAGCAAAACTAATTTGCCTTGAGTTACTCACTATCATCACTGTGCCTGACTAAGGTGTCTCCTCTTATTACAGGATGTGACATTTTAGCAAAAATAAATATTTTTTAATCAAACCTGAAAGATTGTGTAAGCATTCAACAGCTCTTGCACAGCACAGGGCTACAAGCAGAATCTGTGAACCATGACACAAATGAAAGTACACAATTCCAGTGTGCAGGGACACACACTTTAGCCCAATGAGTTGAATAAAGTAAATCTACACTCAGGGTTATTATACATTTTTCCACACTTTAACAGACTTGAATTTCTTGGATGTTTGCCAGCTTAGCTACTTTATAAAATAGAAACACAAATGTTCACTGACAACAGATATTTCTAGAGATCAGGCTCTTAGTTCCAACAAAAACCAATGGATGGATGATTTGACAGATGGATGGATGCAATGTATGGATGACAGAAACCGTGAAAAGACACATATTTTCCGTACTGCTAAGTGACATTTTTCGTCAAACATAAGCTAAAATGTGTCTGAAGAACACTTCATTCTTGCTATATGGCAACACAAAACATTCATATTACATGAATTAACCAAGTAAACTGAAATTAACAAAAGAAAGATGCTAAGCAAACCCAGTTTAACATGAAAGTTTCTTCAATTCCTACTGGATTTGGATCTTTCATTGCTCCTGGCACTGAAAAGGAGAGCTAGATAAGGAAAAGGACTTAGTCAGTGAGGCCTTTTTTACTTGGACCTGCTTGCATCATGTCCTGCAGCACAATTTTCACAGCTTTCATCAGAGTGTGCAGCTGCTGAATGGAAGCTCTAAGCCAGATGTATCAAATGACACCGCATTCAAAGCCTTCAGAGAAATTCAGTCTTGCTGGCATCGCTTAATATTTGGAGATTAAGCAAAGATTAAAAAAAAAAACAAAAACAATAATGGGGTTTTGCTGATAATCATCTGGTTGCTTGCATGACAATGAACTTAAAATAATACCATGGAGAAGAAGCAAGTTAGTAAGATCATTAACTTTTTCTGAAATAGTCCGAAAGAGAACTATATCATTCATCCAGTAGTCACAATGAAGCCACTTTGCCAGACCAAAAGCAGAATGTACACTGGAATAGCCATGCTGAGGCGCTTAAGGTTTCAAACATAATGAGAAACAGAGCTAGTCATGACTGCTAGGTAATTGGTCTTTCTAAATTGCCCTTAGGTGTGAGTGTGTCCAGGTGCGTGTGTGTGTGTGTGTGTGTGTCCAGGATTGTTTGTCTTGAGTGTAATCCACATTAGAAAATGTCATAAAATAATTAAGTGTTAAAGAAAACCCTTCATTTCAGAAGTGTGTCATAAAAATGTGTGTTTAAACGTCATGACAAAGTTTGCTGCACTGGTCAGGTTTTTGGAATTCCTGAGATCTTCTGAACTGTCCTAAATTAAGTGTAAACTTTCCAATAGCTAACCCTACCTTTTATTCTTGCTACCTGTAACTAAAAGATGTGTTAGTGGTTACATGAGTGTCTCTGTGTTGCCCTGTGGTGGACTAGTGAACTGTCCAGAGTGTGTCCCGCTTCTAATCCAAAGAGAAATATGCACCAGCATCCTGCAGGGACAAGCAAGGTGGGATGAGGAACCAGAGCTCCTTCTTATGGCGTGAACACAAGTAATGATTTATGAGAAGAAAAAAAAATATTTTGCCTTTTACCTAAAAACTTTCTATCTTTGGGGTGCATTTACTGTGTAAGGGACCGGACATTAATCCACAAGACTGTGTTAGGACTGAGACAGGAAGTGATGCGATAAACCAGGAAATTTCTACTATTGTTTGGAGTAAAAACGGAAGCTCTGCTCAAGGCGATATGTTCAAGAGCTGGAAGTCTATTTGAAGAAATCACATAAGAACAAACTAAGATCACACAAAATGTACAGTAGGAACACAAAACAGCACCAATTCAGTTTGGGATTTTTTTAAAAAGAATCTGAGGAATTTAATGTCTTGTCGTATTTTTCAAATATTGCTAACAGCAAGATCCCAGATAGAGTTGGGTGTGTTTCTGTGCCATGAGCTCCTACTCAAAATGCATTGGTAACAAACTCCTACTTTAAATTTTATTTTTCTCATTCACTAGAGCTGAAATCCCTTTAAATTGTTATGTTTTCCACTACATAAAAATATTGTTTAATCACTTGTAGATCTACCAGTTTCAATATATGGCAAAGGAAAAAAGTCTATTTTTTGTGGTAAACGTTCTTTCTAACCTAAAACAGAGTTTAATCTCTGACACTGGCATGTACTGTAAATGCAAAAAAAACATGCCCAGTTTTTATATGCTGTGAGGACTAAAGTCACCAAAAAATAAACTGATCCATAAAAGTTCTATGGCTTAAGTGAGACATTTTTCTACCCAAACAATGCACCTGAGGCAAAACAGAAAGGAAGTGACGCCCAAAGGCTTTTACTCCAGGGACAAAACCAAATTATATAATAAATAATTATCATATAATTATTTATATGATAATTATATTTGTCATTGATACTTGATAATTATCAAGTATCAAGCTGATACTTGATATTTAAAAGCATACCTTTTAATTTGAACTTGTTACAAGAAATTTTAGATTGACTGAATTCATCTCACTTAGTGCTTTTAAATCTAAATTAAAAGTTTTTTAGGCAAATTCAATAACATTTTCCTGTTTTCCATAGCTTGACATTTTCTTTTAATGTGTGTCTATTTTTTGTGTGTGGTATTTGTTGCTGCATCTTGGCCAGGACTCTCTTGAAAAAGAGGCTTTTAATCTAAATGTTTTCTTTTTGTCCCGGTAATGTAAAAGTTTAATAACTATAACAAAATAAAATAAAATTGCTTCCACCTGTCTCCGGTTGGTATGTCAAAGATAACTTCATGACTTTGCAAATTGGATTTCTCACACTCTCACACCATGAAATATACTTTAAAGGTTCACAGACACCTGAGTCATTGACTGCCGTTTGAAAAACCCACAGCTTTCACATGATAACACTGGCAGTTATTCTGGTCTGACTCAACAATGTAATGTTTGCTGACGTGCATTTTGCACCTCTGCTTTACAGATTTAATTAACCCCGTTTTCTCACCATCGCCCCAGGAGACAGAAGCATGTCTCACTGTTCTCGTACACGTTCCTCCTCCTCCTCTCATCCCGCCATTGACACACATAAAGCGATTTGAGTTAGAAACGGTTTATTTACTGATTTAAACATCTAAACTGAGCTTAAAAACCTTATCAATGTCCCAAATTCTCATGCAGCCAGAAGGACAGATTTAAAAAACAAAGACCCGACATGGATGACACACTTCCCTCAACCAACCAGTGTTTTGCTGGTCACTTTCTGTTTTGCTTTAACCGATTGTCTATTTTTGTACACTGGAATAAAGCAAGAGTATTCTTGTCAATCAGACGGCGATGATTAAAATGTACTTTTACTGTCCACAGCAATAGAATGACTGCGTATCTACACACCAACACATTTATGTGTATAACCAAGCACCCAGCCTTGTCTAGCAGACTATATGAGGCGTCAGGGATTAGGCATGAGAACCAATCTCGACCAACCCTGACCAAAGCTTTGTGAAACAATGAAGAAGAAAAGCTTTGCAGACAGAGGCTGACATGAAATGGTCCTTTCATTAGTTCATTAGAGGAGCAGACCCACTGCTGGACACATCTGGATTACTCATACAGCTGTAATCACACAACCAGCCACAAGTGCAAGTACTCTGAAAGGAGCATTGCAGGTTGAAAGGAAGTTACAGGAAAGACTTTGCATGCATGCATGCCTGTAACCAAATTCTTTTTCAAACCATAGTATTTTAAGAGCAATTTAAATCTTGTTTATTTATAAAATATTTAGTTAACATAAGTTGTTACATTCAGATGCTATTCTCTTTTTTTTCTCCAACATTTTTTACTGTTCCAGTCAGAGAATATACTGCCTTGCAAAAACGGCTCGTAGGGTGACACTTTCCACATTTCGTCACAATTAAAACAACACAACTGGCTGACCAGCAGGCAGGGTGGGTGAAGTATCTTGCCCAAGGAAACATCAACTGAGACATGCAGCCAGAGCTGCAACAGACCTAATCAAAGCCCAGCGCTGAATACAACTGAGAACGTGTGGTAAAATTTAAAGGTTCTGCCAGCGCTTGAACCCTTTTTGTATGTAAAGGGTATGATTGTTTCTGCAAGGCATTCTAAATCTTCCTTCTGATTCTTTGCTCCCTCTTGGTCTTGTTAGCCAAAGCAACACTAAAGTTGGGAGATGATTTAGAAAATGATTGTTTTTTTGATAAGGTGCAGCATAATAATCACCAGCTTCCAACTACAAGCTGTTTGCATCAGAGAATGAGAACAGAGCCGTAGTAAAATGTTAATTTAATTTGAATCTTTACTCCTCTACCTCTGTTTGTGTGTCATCTTGGGTTTCAAACAGGGTTGCCTTACTTTCTTGACTGAAAACACCTATTCTTATTCCCTCTGGCTCAGGCTTAGTAGACCTAAATTGGACGGTGTGTCTTAAGAGTTAAGGAGGGAGAAAGTCTTTGAAGCAGCAGCTATTCTGGATAATGATTTCCAGAGTGGCTAAGTTCAGAGAGACTGGGAATAATCCTGGAGCCTGACTTGCCAAGATTTCATACAAAGTGATGTACAAGAACTATGAGACAGAACCTACGGCTAACAACTAAGACTGGTGCTTTAAAGTACTCTGTCTGGTTTTGGGAGGGTGGTCCTCTAAACAGCCTCTTCTTACTGGCACGTGATCAATAGGCCAGCAAATGTTTTGGCACCAGGACTACAAGAAGCATAAAATATTAAAGCAACAAAGTGAAGCACAACCTTATGGGAGAAAGAAACAACTGTAAAGTGTGTGCATGTGTGTGCGTGGGAGGGGGGGGGGGTCTGTGGGGAGAAGAATTGCACTCGAGGAGCCATGAAACATTATAAACTACACTACGAGTTACTCTACAATCATATAATCATCTTATTCATCCCGCTTTGACTTGTCTACCTGACAAGGAAAAGACAGAGACCAGACCGTATAAGGGTTTTGGTCTTCACATGTTTAGTTCTTTAAAAAAAAAAAAAAAAAAGGTAAATGCCATTTTATTTTCAACATTTCATCAATAACACTTGTCTCTCTTATGTG
The DNA here is from genome assembly GCF_051168715.1 of Poecilia mexicana. Classification (NCBI taxonomy): domain Eukaryota; kingdom Metazoa; phylum Chordata; class Actinopteri; order Cyprinodontiformes; family Poeciliidae; genus Poecilia; species Poecilia mexicana. Next base: position 6,579,572 of record NW_028263383.1, on the reverse strand, counting down.
AATTCATTCATCAAGCTCTCTGTTTTTACAGTAGATGTACACACAAATTGACTCGAGAAGATTACATGTAATCTGTTTACATATAAGCTATTACTTAGCTGGACCTTCAACAACTCCTGACATGTGAAGTCATGTAAGCCACTTGTTATAACTACTCCACTCACCACAGACTCCACAGGATCTACCAAACTGTATATAAGTCAAACCCAAACATTCCTGCTCACAGATGAACTGACTGACTATCCGATGCATATTTACATCATGTGCTTCATGTAACTTCAAATGCAAGCAGCAGTGCAGAGGCAGGCCTGGCCTCAGGTTGACACAAGTGTTAAATGACAACAGTGATAAGCGATTGGAAGTTGAGCCTGTATGCAGTTTTCTGACACCGGTAACTTGATAGGCTGCTTTTCTGACAAAGTATACCTCCATTCAGTAGGAGCTGATGAAAGGGAGACGACGTCCTGCGTCATGTTAATTGCAAAGGAAAGGTGGCGCGAGGAAAAGCCTGAGCGGCCCTGTGATCATTTTTTTATTTTTTATTTTTTTTCAAAACAAGAGCAAATGCTAGCATAACATTCTGGTTTGTTTTTATTACTTAAACAAGAAAGTTCTGACGAAAATGTTTAATTAGCAGAAAAGAATGAGTGAAAACCCTTTTCTTCCTCACATTCAAATCCACATTCCACATGATCCAATCTACAGACAAGCCTCTTGACCCTGTGACGACCCCCAGCAGGGCCACAGAAACACAAGCACGTTCATCCTCTTAAAAAATAAGAGGCCATTTAATCAAAATGACAAAAAGCCCAACATTAGGTGTGAATCAGCTGCACCTTTTCACACTTTTTCTCTCTTACTGGAAAAACCATCAAAATTCAGTTTTTTTTTTCTTTTCGTAACCTGAAACTGCACACAATTACAGAGAGTAACTCACCATTAGATTAATTTCTTCAATGCAGAGTCACCCACAAAAGGTCAGTAGTAAACTACATGGCAAACGGAGAATGCAGTGCAGCGGTGCTGAGATCATTGTTGATAATTCACTTTTTCCCACCATTCAATAAACGAGCAGGAAGACAGAGCAAAGGAACATGTGGGAGTGTTCGAAGAGTGCAATTCAAATCATGAGACATGGAAAAATGACACAAATAATGATGTCATTAGCATAACAGTAAAATATCAACACTTCAGCATTAGTGCCATTGTGAGATGCAGCACAGTGTTGACCTTCCGCCAATATTCAGCAACACTCAAGCGCACATAAAACCATGGCTGAGGAATTAGGTGCAAAGTTTGCTGCTGCCAACTTTACCACCAACCGAATTGTTTAGGAGATGAGGTGAGAAGGGATTGTGTGAGGACTGAGGAAGCAGCATGCCTCTTATTATTAGCTGCAACTGATCATTGGAGGAAAAACCCAGAAGAGTTTTACTGAAGGTAAAACGGGGAGAGGTGGGTTACATGAAAGTGAGACCAAAGCCTCAAACACCCTGAGGGGAAACGTTACAAAGGTCCTTGTGTGTCCACATAGACTCCAAGATTTACTGCACACATAAACATACAGCAGGATGTGCTGGATGTAGTGTTTTCAGTTATGAACTGTACGTCTGGCTTAGTGAATGAGTAAAAAACGACATAGTGAAGAAGAGCAAAAATAGGAAAAAGAACAGACCTCCGATATGGAGACTGAGAGCGTGGACTATATGAAAGCTGCTCACGGTAAATCAGAGTAATAGTTCTCTTTGAAAACTCCCATAAGAGTGGACCAGCTGAGGGACGCTGCTGGCCAATTTAATGGTGTAGATTAAATCTCTATAGTTGGACTATAAATGAGCGTCTCCGGTTCCATAGGTCTTCTATAGTCTGCATCTCGCATTACCTCCATCCTGACTCTGTGGTCTGATCACTAACCCAGCCCGACTCCCAACTCCTAAACCTGTCTGGTTTCTCCTCAAGATGCCAATAACCACGGAGCAGCGGTTCCCAAACTACGGAGAAGAGACCAACAGGGTGGCTGGAGAACACTCTTAAGATAAATAAGTTTGTTTTGGGGATTTTGTGCGTTTTAGAGAAAGTAAGAATTGCATATATGAAAAGGATGAAAAGGTAAGGAATTATTGAAAAGCAGCACTATTAGGGTTAATGCATTAAGCAGATGTTCAAACTTCTAGTGTTTGAACTGTAGCCACAACTTATTCTCTGCTTTATTTCAAGCATAATTTAATTTTAATCAAATAGGCTATATTTTATTCTTCATGTTTTATGCTACAAGGTGTGGTGTATTCTTTCAACGTGTTTTCAAAGATTTTTTCTTTGTTGATGTTTTACTTTTAGACCAAATTTTAACTATTAAACCAAAATTGGGTTGTTTTTTGTTGTTTTTAATCAGGAAAAACAGTTTATTTTAGAATTAAAATTTCTGCCTTTGCTTTTCGCATGGATGGACGGATGAATGCTGAATTTACCTCAGGATTTCTGTGTTCAAAATAGTTTAATTGTAAGGTACGAAAGTTTGTGGTGTTGACCGTCATTGAGGTTAAGGGTGAAATAAAATCTAATTTTATCTTTAAAACAGTGCATTTGAAAGATAATCCCAAAACGGCCAGAGATTTAGGAAAAGTACTTCTCTCCCTTGTTATAATTCAGAAAGACTTTTAGTAGGTTGAAGGAAATACATTTATATTTGGAGATCTCAAATTGCTTTGTTTTTCTTAATGGACCAACTGCAAATAAAAATAATTTTGTTTCTTCTGTTTTGTTCTCGAGCACCACATATTAAACATTAGACAAATGCCAAAAACAGTGCTCTCCATTGTCCAAGAACATGTCAAGCAAACTCTGCATCCATCTTTCATCGTGCACAAAGAGGAATTATGCAGGTTTTTTATTTATTTTGGTTGGCCCATCTACTCCTGCATGTCAGTCAAAGATTTGCTCAGCATTCTTTTGCATGCTTCTGTTCACATATAGAAGAGTAAGTCCTCGCTTGCCCAACCTAAATATGATGGAAGTTGCAGCTGAGACTCACGGATGGACCTGTCAACTGTAATTCGGCCCGGGGTTTTAAGATGTAAATGTACCTTTGTTTCTCACACCTGAGAAATCCTAGCACATCTGACACAAGCATTCTGTTTTGCCCAGCTTTGCACAAACCCTGACTTGATATGAATTCAATCCCTCAGCCTCTGTTTGCTTCAAAAGGAGGGGGACACTGATGGAAAAAGCAGGTTTTATATTTTTATGTTTCAAGCTTATCTTAACCCTAACACAGGCAGGAGTAGAAAAATAAATTACAAAACGTATTTGATGTGATCGCTTATCCTTTTACGCCCACATTCAATTTGTTTATATGTTCAGTATTTTGGCTTTTATGAGCTCAAATGGTAAAACGGTATAATTTGCTGAAGAGACATTATACACTATGGTATTCCTTAGTAATTCCCATTAGTTGTAAGACTTTCAAAGTTGATGTTTTTTTTCCCACTTTTATAAGCCAAATAATCTCATCACATAGCAATGTCATGAAAAAAAGTGACACAAAAACGCCACTTTTCATTATGAACCAATGCTGTGCAATTTTGTTACATAAAAACAAAACAGCAGCAATTTAATTTTCTTAAATGATGCACACACAACTAAGTGAAGACTGAAGAAAGTTTTATGGGGCCAGATTTTCCATAAGTGGGAACTCCAGGAACATTTGCCCCTCACTCTACGTTTCATTTTTTATGGAACCCTTTGGAAGCAGTTGTATGGGTTCTTACCGACACGCAGACGAACAGCATATTTTGTGCCGAAAGATTGTCTGAACTTTTGGAGAAAATCCTGCACCTTCCTTTGTGAAAGTTGGAAAGTGATCTAGTCGATCCATTGTTGATGGCTTTGTTAATAACTTGCAAAAAGAGGCACCTTTACCATTTTCTGATCTTCATCTCTGACTCAGAGTTCAAAAGTGTACAGGGATGTTCTCCATCAGTATAATTCCTATGCTAGAAAGAGACTGAATGAAACTGCCAAAAACTAAATGGAGTTCTAGTGAGCAAAGTGTGTTTTTTTTTTTTTTTTGTGAGAAACAAGGCCAATAGGGAGTCCCAAAGCATACGATCGTACAGGACTGTTCTTATGAATCTCACACTTGTTTAAATAAGTGTACAGATGTTGACAGGACGGTGAATATAAAGTGAAAGCATTCACACAAAATGATAAAGTGATGGATTTATTAACTGTCTAATTGTCACAGCCCTCTGTTGTCTTGGCTGTCAAACTACGTTTGCGTCCAGCTTGTACGTGTGTGTGTGCGTGTGTGTGCGTGCACATGTGTGCTGAAGTGTGCAATATGCAACAAAGTGGGATTAATGGAACACTCAGCGCGCTAGCTTGCACACTGACCATGTAGACCACCAGCACCGCGTTAACCTCATATACGTAGAATATTGGATCAGAGAGACTGTGAAATCTAGAACAAAAGCTGACCATGAGTTTTTCCTCCGACACCACATGTGTGTCTGTACTAGTCATTTCATTGTCTGTTTTTTTCTTTTTGTACTGCCTTTTTTTACTTTGTAATTAAATACTTAAAACCCTTAACAGATGTGGAAGCAGATTCTGTACATCTTCTTGCACTGATCCTTAAATGGCCCTTGTATCATTTTATCTCCTACCCTGGTGACTCGGTATATCTGATTTAGAATTTTAGCCAAATGCTTTCTGGTGTGTATCATTGTGAAGCGAGTCCAGAAAAAGAGGGGAAAAAAAGAGACAAATTTGCACCCATGCATGCAATCTCAGACACCCGGAGAGTTGTGCCAGAATCTCTTCTATTCATCAGATCTGACCTTGTGAAGATGACAACCTCAGTGCAATCCTTTAAATCACACAAATGAAATAGCGAGCAGAGAAAAAAGGCCAGAACATTTTATGTTAACTGAACTATATTGGGGATAATATTAAATCCCTAAAAATGTAAGTGAAAATAAAAAAGAGATCAAAAAGATGTTATGTTATAAATGAAGATAAGGGAAAACTCAACTATTTTTTAAGAAAGTTCTGAATTCTGAGCAGTAACCATGCAGGTTATGCGCTGTGGGATGGGGAGCAGGCATCAATTAAGCTAAATATTCCTTCCTTTACAAAACATAGGTGTGGTGTGCGTTGTAGAGCATCGGGTAGCCTGATTAACCCTATGATGGTCACTCCCATTCGACTGCTTAAACAGGGACAGCTGCAGGAAGACAGGACTAAAGTGCATGTCAAAAGATTGGGACTGGATAAAGAATCCGTGGTCTGCTGTGAAGAGAAATTCAAATGATTAATTATCCAGAGAATAAAAGAGAGCGTCCAGTCCTCGCTGTGGTCTCCAGCTTTTGCATTTTGCAGAAACGACAGTAATAGAAATGACTTTTCAGTGTCACTCTGGGATTATGAAGGCATATAAACACATCTATGAACACATGGAAAGCCAAGTCCCATAAACTGACATGAATAGGTTTACTACTCCAGTTTGAACACACACACACACACACACACACACACACACACACACACCTACACACCCCCCCACACACACAAGCTAGATATTGGGGCAGTCTGTGAGGTGATTGTTACCAGATGGGGGGGAGGTCATCAATCTAACCCTACTCTGTGACACAAAAGATTGCAGGGACATTTCCCTCATTCTCTCCTCGTGTGTGAGGATGCACATATGTGTGTGAATATAAAAGATTTTTCAAACGATTCCAAGCAGTTCCAGGGAGAAGGGGCGGGGGAGAGGGGGGCTGTTTGGTTAATGAATGAAGGCTACCCTCTCTTCTCATACTAGATGAGCTGGCAGCTGGCCCATGTATGTCCCATTTAAAAGGAGACATGTTTAATTTGACAATCATGAAAACAAAGGGTGTCATTCGGAGCCACGGTGAAAGCTGAGGATATTGCAAGCATGTGTGTGTCTTTAAGGACATTTTTTTTATGCTAACTGAAACACCCAGATGTGGAAGTGCTTAAGATAAAAAGCTAAAATCAAGCTGAATTGCCGCTTTAGAGCAGAGCCACACATAGAAATCCACACAGAGAAATTCCTATGCGTTTATAAATTATTCTTACATGGAGAACCAAAATTTAGTCTTGTGATCTTTTTTTATTTTTTTTTTATTTATTTTTTTTGCTGATACCCTTATCTTTTTGTCTTTCTTTTAGTTTTATTGTTTTGTTTGTGTTTCAGTATTCATTATTAAAACTATGGTCCTAGTTTACATGATTAAAGACACGTCATAGCATAATGGCTTGTAAATATATTGTTAGTGCTGCTGAATGTAGATCTTACTGAGAGATTGGAATCAGTACTAATTATTATCAACAGGTAACAACTTCATAAAAACAGAGGCCAAAAATTAGCTACAGATTTATGTGCATCTTTACTTCACATAAGAACAACAATAAAGAAAGACGCAATAATTCTAAACGTGAATTGACTTTTCCACTAATTGAAACCACAGGGCTGCTGCTGTGCCAGCCAAATTGGTTCAAGTACAGCATATTTACAGTTGTGGGAATAAGGCATTACCTCAGTTTACCCCAAAGCTGCAGTAGACCACAGAATTTTAAAGGTGCTGCAAATAAATCCGACTCACAGCGTTCTTATGCAGCTGGTCGGGTATTATTTACCTCACATTATGCCACACTTCAGATACTGTTGAAAAAAAACAAAAAAAAAAGCACATCGAGATCTTAATCATGCAGACGCATCCATTTTCAGAGTCTGCATGAAATTATGCCACAAAAGCTTGCACACATCCAAACAAAACACATCATCCCATCATCCTTTATACAACATAGACAACTTATGCAGAGTTAAAGCCTGATTTTTAAGGAAGTATATGAACAAATTTTGGCGTTAGGAATGCAACCGTTTTTCTAAATCACAGAAAATTGCTATTCTTCGAACAGCTGCATGTAATTGTAAGCATTTATAGGCTTGAAGCCAAGAAGCAAGCACATCTTTATGTATGCTACATATGACCCATAAAGCATTAATTCAAATTGTGTGGGTTTCTATGTAATTTACTTTTTTTTTTTAGATATAATTTGCAATAATTTATTTATTTGGCTACTTTGTTTAGACAAGGCCAAACAATTCCATCAATGTGCTTATCAGAGAATAAAGACAACAAGTCTGGTCCTGAGTAATTCCCTCTATCTCCCCCTTTTTTCCCCCACCGCCTCCCTCCTCTCTCTTTTTTTTTTTTTTGCTTCCCTGTGGTCCTGAGAGTCTCGTTTCCATGGTTACCACTGAACGATGGCTGCAACCGTTTGAAAACCATCACACTTATCCCCCCACTGCGCACGTACACCCGCTATCTACATGGAGTAACGGCGATCATCCTTCACATGGGTATGTGTTCATGCGAGGAGTGTCTGTCTGCTTCTTTCTGAGCCCACTCGCAAAAACATGACCCCACTCTCCCTCTGACACCCATGAAAAATACGCCATGGTGGAAGATTGCTCCCTGCATGCGATGCACACACACTTCTATCCCCACTCCTCTGGTTCTAATTCACAAAGACAGATGGTGTTCCCTCAGTGCTGCCATTATGAACTTATCAATTGCATGTCGTCCATCACAGTTATAGATTTCATTTTGAAAAGCAAAGGGAGACAACTTGCTCAAACATGAACCAGACAGATCTTTTCTTTGTAAAAAAAAAAAAAAAAAAAAAACCGGCAGTGCTAAACACCCTGTAAGCCTGAAAAGCCCACAACCAATTTGTACAAGCATTGCCCATTGCTTTGAGGACTATGCAATTCCCCAGTGCAATGTTCCACTTTTTCAATTTATTTATGTATTTATCCATTATTCTCAACAGTGTGTGCAAGAAAGGTGTGGAAAAAAAGAGCCAGCCTGTTTCAAGGGCACACTCAGACAGATAGAGGTGAAGTCAGGCACACAAACTCACACACACTTACACAAACGCGAAGCGGTGATGAATTGGCTTTGCACCACCTCCCCCTCTCCTCCCTCCACGTCTCTCATTGGCATGGTAACCGTCAGCATCGCCGCTCCCTCTTGCCTTCATCCTTTTTTCACACCAGCCATGCCTTTCATCAGCCTTTCGATGCTGTCTAAAATCTGCTGAGTTGAAATCTTTCCAGACTCTTTTACCACTGTATGACAAGTCAATCCCTTATCAAGCCACCTTCACAGGTTTATAGTGAAATACTGAGGTTAAGCTGAAAAAAAGGCATTTTTTAATCATAAGGTAGTTTAATTGTGGCTTTGTAATGCATTTGAACAAATCAGGTCTATCAGTTAATACTCAGCACTGTAGCACTTATTCGCTCACAGACCCCATTGTCTTTGTTGTCTGAAGAATCAATTAGTATTTCATTTGATCGTGTAGGAACTATGAAAAGTAGGATATTTTTTAGGTCACTTTTTCTCATGTTTTGTGACCCATAGTCCAAACCCTTTCTTAGTAACTTGTGTATTTTTACACCATTTTAACACCATAAAATTATCAAATAGCTTTAAATTTAGAGTTTACTTCCAAACAAAGCTAGGTATTTATAATCAAGATTAAGAGTAAATATGCACAGATGTACACACGTATGTTTGCTGCAGCAATTTCTACAATATAATGGTGAGGCCAAATAACACTTAGAATGCTAAAATTTTAATTAGTTTTCTTTCTTTTTATTAATAATAGTAAAACCCTGTTTTACACTAATTCTCACTCCAGACACAATGTGTGGCATCGCCTCTCCTAATTTAAATAAATGTTAGAAAGACTACAATACAAATTTTGGATTCTGTTGATTATAGTTTACAAATGGAAATTAGAATAAAAAAATAAATAAAAAATAAAACTGGGTAGAAAATCTTTCTGAGCTTTAATGCATGTTTTTTTTTTTCTAATTAGTTACCAGGTTTTGATGATAGGTGAATCAGATATGGAAAAAACGGTTTCCCTTCCATTTAACAGAGCTGGATGTTGCTTAACTCATAGCTTTTTAAACTAATAAATAAATCATCAATGCGAACTGCACGGCAATAAATTTTCACTAAACTTGTTGTGACCATTTTCTGCCTATTGAACTAAAACCTTCACATTTTGCCACCATGCGAGGCTGTTGCTCAAGCACATGTATCCGCAGCAGAATGCACAAGAATTCCTACAGACTGATGCAATGAGAGCCAAAACAAAAGAGGTGGGTGCTGATGGTGCAGCTAAAGCAGAACTGGAGTTAATGATTCCCTCACCTGCAGTCGACGGTGGTCTTCTTGCCAAAACCAGCTAGCAAATCCGGTGTAGGTGCTTGTGTTGCCAAAAGCGAAAACTACCTATGATGCATGTGTGTATGTTTGTGTAACATTTGAGAAAGGACAGATTTATTTTAAAATGAGAACATATAAAGTAATATAGATGTAAAACCTGTTTTATACAAAAATACTTTTCTCAGTTTTTTTTAGTAATCTATGCTTATGTGCATAATATTTGGAATCCACTTCATTTTAATTGTTTATCTTATAGCTTCAAGGACTCATACTGCAATCTAATATCAGACTGGATCATTTTGTTAGAATAGAAAGTATATATCAATTGCAGACTACAGCATATCATCTGTTCTGCACTTCCTGTGATCTCACTTTCTACATCTGCATGACTTGAAAGAATAATCCTTCAGATAAGATACAAAGGCTCCAAAGAAGAGAAAATACCCTTCGATAGATTTGCATTAGTCCTCACATCCGGCATGAGAGAAGCAGTTCTGGTACACTGAGATCCTTGCAATCAAGCAGCTCCTCTGTAATTGTCCCCTGGAGTTGTGCACAAAATACCCCGTACAGTCAGCCAGTGGTGTGGGTGTCAACTAGCATGCACGTGTCCCAGTGTTTGTGTGGAAGCACGAGTCTACATAAATGTTTGTACATGAGGAATGTGTGTTTATTTGTGTGAACAGCACTTGACCGACTCAGAAATTCCTTCCAGGATTCTAAATTGATCTTTCCCAAGAGACAGGGATGCTAGCCGATACACAAATGTCTGCAACTAATATAGACACAACGGAAGACTGGATCACTCAGTCAGTCCATTAGCAGAGACAATCGGTCATGCAATAAATACAGGAGAAATAAAATTTCAATGCAAGGCTCACCTGCAGATGTTAGCTCAAAATCCTTAGTGTTATTTGAAGAAATCAAAAAATCTGCTGTTGACAGTAATCTACTATTTTTTTCCCCCATTACTGACCTTGATTGCACACCAGCCAATTGAAAGTTCAAAATGTTAGTCTGTTGGTGAACACAGCTTTGTAATATTTACCAGGTATGCTGACAAAAAAACTCTTCAGTATGGAAGTTATTACAGCAGATTTGATTTGGTCATTTTAGCTTTCAAACATCTGTCATGGAACATGATGGATTCAGAAATTCTGGCAGCCTTTTGGAAATCAGAGACTTATTGGAAGGACCTGAATTTTGGAGGGCAAACACTTGGGCAGTGGAGTTTCTATTTTGTAATGTTAACACCACTAGTTATGCCAACTGGATAATATTAGAACCCAGGGTTGGGGTTGTCTTTGTTTTAAAAGAGACTGCATAAATCTCTGATCTATAATTTTAAGTAGGTCTTTTGGAAATTGTATTTTTGACATGTACATAGTCGGAAACTCACACAGCTTGTAGTAAAAAATAATGTTTTCCACTCTTTAAAAAAAACTAATTACTTATACAATAGACATTCCTTTGCAGCTTTCCAACTTCCAACTGTTCCCATAGTAGACGCTGAAGAAACCACACTGCTGAGCCAGGATGTGAAAACATTAAACTCCAGAGAAAAACATCTAATGAGGGTTGGTGCATGCAGCTTTTCCTACTGTCATTTCATATAATTATTTCAACAGGAACACAGTCACAATCATCTTTTAGCAACTATTTCAGCATTTCTGATTGTTTTTATATGCTAAATTCTCTACAACTGACATGTTATTTCAAAGCCAAGAGATTTATTCCAAGTAGTATAAAGAGGTTCCTAAACTGCACAGTGCACTCAGGGCGTGTTTGGCCACAGTGAAGCCGTTCCAAAACCACCGAGTTGAAAATGGGCCGCATGCTCAGAAAAATGTTGGTTCTCCTAAATTGACATTAAATCTGACACATCCTTACTCAAAAAGTTAAATCACATACAGCAGCAAGACCGAGAATGAGGATAAATGAGAGGATTTACCTTTCCCCGGCCAACACCTCGGCCACGCCAGAAGGCTGTAAATGTAATCAGTGCGAAGTTAAAACGTCACATTGCAACTACTGTTTCATGTCAGAGAGATTCATCCCGGAGTCCTTTTGCAGCTCCAATAAAAACATGTGATGTGTGATCTGAATCCTGTCATACGGCTTGTAAGAGCTGGAGCCTGTGTGGATGGCAGTAAGGGAATACTGTAAGGTGGTGGGGGTATGAAAAATTATTTCCTGTTAATGACGACTAAGGCTGCTTGAAATTAGGAGAAAGACCACCATGAAATGGATCAAATGCAGTTCGAAGAAAAATTAGTACATGCTTTAGATAAATAATCAAATGATACCCTTGTATGACCTCTGAAATATATTTCAAGTTTTAAAAAAAGATAAACAATTTCTCCTAAAATTTGTCAAAATTATAAGAAATACAACAGATTAAAACTTGTTTTTATCTAAACAATTTTAATTCAAATGTTTTTAATTAATATTCTGCCACTGGGGACAAATAGTATTTGTTGTCGTCTGTCTTTTATTCATTCAAGTCAATTGAAGATTTTCACAGTGAATTGAAACAGAGTCAACCGTGTGGCCATGTTAACAGGAAAATTATTTCCACTCCTGTTGCACTTCCATCCCTGTCTGACACAGCTGCCTACAACCACACAGTTGCATGCATGAGGGCCGCCAGTGGAAATAAGCTTCCTATTTTATGTGGTTTCGACTCTTAAAGCCTGTGCTCTGGTTTCGTTCTGTGCTGCAGTTAACCTTTATGCTCACATTTAATAATAAATAGAAATACTAATATGCCATGCAATATGCCATGAAATGTATGTGGAAGTGCCAGTTTTTTAGTGCTTGGACAGCCAAGTAGCTAAATGGACTTGCAGAAAAAAAAAGAGAAAACGAATAGAAAAGCAGCAGTGAAGGCTAGCGAGGCCAGGTGAGAGGTTGGAAAAGATTTCTTGTGAAATATTCCACTACAGGCAAGTGGAAATTTTCACTAACTGGAATCATAAATAAGCATCTTGTGGGGGGAACTGTTCTCATAAAAGCCAAATTCTGAAGAAAAGACAGTCTGAGGTGTATGCATGACAGATGTGCATCTGGGAGACGCATAGAGAGCAAGAGGTGTGACGTGGATCACTTTGTATAGAAAATATCCTTCATTGCTCTCTGCCATTTCTGTGATGTCAAACAGACGAAGCTGAATGAGACATCGGATTTGTTTAACGCTGTGTCTTTTGGCACCAGTGAGACATGACTGATCTGGAATATTACTCCCTTTTCCTCGCCTTTCAACATCCATATACATTTAAGTTGCTGAGGAGGAAGTCACAGAAGACAAGTGGGAAAATTTGAACTTGATTTGAAAATCAAAAATTCCCTATTCCACTTGTTTACATGTCAGTAAATGCACCATTATCTGGACACCAATTTGACCAATAGTCATCTGTGCAGAAGCTTGTCACGGTGAGAAGAACAGCTTAGTGCCATTGAGGGGTATAAGAATGAAGTCAAAGGAAGCACAGAAATCTGAAAAACTAAAAAGGATTTCTAAGACAGCCTGCAACATATTTGCAGTTCATTCAGGCTGTGAGAGCTTTTAAACATGAAAAGACTACTGCAAAACAAGATGGGGTTGGAAATCCTGATGACCATTTGGGACTTTATGGTAAGGATCTATTTTCTCTAACAAAAAAAAGAGACCGATATGTTGTCACTCTTGCCAGACTGTCCACATTAATCGCTAATGTGAGCTATTAAATTCAGTTTAAAACTCAAACTATCATTTCTTGTTTGTTTTAAAATATTAATAATAATGTGTTTTACAGTGACTGGCCTCCCCAACAACTTGCATTTGCCACTACTCCTGATGTAAAGAATTACTGACTGCTCATGGCAGAAATCCCAGAAAGCAATAGTTTAATGGACGTATATGTTCTTTTTAATATACTTCTTAAAGATGAATTGGACTGTGCTAAAATGTCTATTGGCAGGTCAATGTTTTTACAAAAACTAGGGGTGGGAAACCAAAGGTCTGACTGACGCTCAAAGATTAAGAAGAGAAAACTAGAACCTATATCTGAACTGTCTTTGACCCTTTTGAAGAAGAGTAAAAAAAAAAAGCTGGGACACTAACAAGCACTGCTTGTGTTTAACTGGTGCCAGTTATTGGTAGAACACACTTTCATACACACAAATATCCACTTGATTTTAAAAATTCATTTGTTCTGTCACACTGTGAAAAACACTGTTCTTGACCCCCACCAACTTCTCATCTGAAATCTCTCAATGACAGAAACTGATACACTGGGAAGAAAGCACTCGTACCTCACTTCACTCTTTAATGACCGACCACCTGCTGCTCCAAACTGCAGAACCTGTTCCAAAAGCAAATGCGACATGGACAAACAGAGGAAGCATGCTAATTTACAGAAACTTAACTTGGTGTGACGGAAAATTAGATCAGTAAGACCTAATGAACTGCAGAGAACCTCGGGCTCGCCTGCTCTTCTACTGCAGTCAGACTATGACCTTTTTGTATGGCTGACTTTCCATTTTTTTAATATGGCTGACGTTCCTTCTATTCTCAGGCTGCAGAGAACAGGGAAAATAGATGATTTAACCAACAAGCAGCAAGACAGTGATTTAGTACTGACTCAGAGAAAGTGAGTGCTAAAGAGGCAAAAACAAAAAACAGAGCAGGGAAGCTGGTGTACAGAGATATGCAGGAAGAAAAATACAAAAAATATGTTTATTATGACAAGTGTGTGCTCTCTGTTCAAATTCTAGTGACTGCAGTCGTTTTGCAATGTGGTGTTTCACAAATTGATATCACTATCTTTTGCTCTGGCTGAACATGTTCTCACACTATAGAGGCAAACAACCACAACAACAAAAATGCTTTACTTTTTGCAAATGTATTATGCTTTTTGTCTTCAACGGCTATGTTTAAAGCACTGTCAATGTTAGAAAACTGGACTGGATTAAAGCTGCAGTACAGAACTTTCATAAACAATAGGTTTATTACATATTTGTTAAAACTGTCACTATGTTTCGACATACTGGGTCCTATTACGGCACACAGTCACAAAATCTGGGCAGCCGCATGGTCGTCTGCAGAATACTACAACAGGCCTTCCCAGACGGATACAAATGACTAATTTTACATTTGCCAGGAATTGAGGCTGAGTCTAGTGGGTGGCAAACCATGAATTTGGTCTGATGATTGTTTTCAATTTGCTGGTTCATTTTGGGAAAACATCATTAATTCTACAAAATGCGAATTTTATTACATTTCTGTTTTACTATGCTTTTACTATTTCCTCAAAAGTGACATCCAGAGTTTAACTGAGTTCAAAAAGTAATGACAAAGAAATACTTATAGGAGGACATGAATCAAAAAGCAAAAACAACATGCAGGTGAGTACAAAGAAAGAAATATTTTTGACAAAGGAACTATCAGAATAAAAGCCCATGAGACATGAGCTGAAGGGGTGAGTGGATGAAAAGACGAACAGAGAGAAATAATCCATAACAGGCGAGATGAATAAATGAAAGAGAAGGGAGTTAAAAACGGAGAAATAGAGAGAAAAAGGCAGCGAAAGAAGGAAAGCTCCTACTACCATATGGTACAGAGTATTGTGCTTAATGAGGCATAAGGCCATCCCCTCTACAGAGGCAACGGCAAGTCAGGTCACACATGAATGAACACTGATAGGTTTGAAACATGGCATATCCCAACAACTTGTGATATGGAACTAAAGTACTGCTTTTGAAAGCATTTCCACAAAAGAGCTGAAAAATGTTCCATGCAAAAGGAAAGCTGTTTGATAAGAGTTCAACATTTGAAGTCAATTACCACTGAAATTATTCTAACAGAGAGATATTTTTCAAGATCAGTGGAAAATCTGGACTATTTACCAGTCGCTGCACTGGAAAAAGAATGTTGTGTGCTTTCGCCTTTAGGTTACTCTGAGTAGATCCCGGTCTGAGTGGGTATGAGAACAACCAGTAATTGTAAAAAGTGTTTAAAGTACAACAGTAGTATTGCGGTAACATTACAGCATAGTTCAAAGTGCACTGCTTTATTTAAAACGGATCTTTGCTGAGGCAACGGTCATTATGGAAACTGTCTGCAACGTGGATTTTTTAACCTCAGAGCAAAGTCTGAACTTATGAAGAAAGCCCACTGTAACCACAGAAGATCAATTTTGCCCATGTTAGACCAACTGGCATATCCCATAAGGTTGGAGGTCTTTTAAATGTAAAGATTATTTGGATTAAAAATTCAAAAAGTAAAACTGACAAAATAGCTGCTGCATTAAACAAAACTATTATATTGGCATCTTTTTAACCGTCTTGCTCAAAACAAACTGAATAATGAAAACAGCCAAACACCTGACAACCATAATTGAGTCATCAATAAATCTGGGCTTCTATACAGGGAAACCTCAAAGTCCGGGCTTAACATTTATAGGGATGTCTAAGTATGTTTTAAGGACCGATATTACTTCAGCTTTTGAAGTTAAAGCCTCGCTCATTATCTGTAAATTTCACAGGCACAGCCAAGCCGTAATGGATTTTCTCTCTGGGATCTGAGTCTCCAGTAGCAAACAGGTGATGAATTCACACTGAGTGATGATGGATGTTATGAGAATAGCTCACATAGCAGACACACTGTCTTGATCCCTTGTCACACACATCCTGTCAACATAGCCCGGACCTAGGAGACGTGTGAGTTGGTGAGAGCGAGTCGGGTAAATTGACAATATGTGTACCACAGAGACCAAAGCATGTCAGAACAGAGCCAGCTGTTAGCAGCATGAAATGATTCACCAAATTTTCTATCACAGTGGTGTCTCTTTGTGTGTGAACCCTGCCATTTGTTAACATTTATCACCTGTTAGATCCTACTGACACATTTGGTTCCAGGGATCACGGCAAACCACAACCTGTCTTCGCTTAGCTCTTGACCCAAGGGAGGAGATGCTAACAGATAAATCAAAACACACAAAAGATAAAGCTTAAACAAAGCATGGCGACTCTTTATTGACCAACTGGCAGTTCGCAAAAGCAAGCAGGACTGGAAGCATCGACTGGACAATAAATTTTATCTCCCAACACATTTTTAAGCCTAATAAAATCCAAAGTGGGTGTTTTGTGACTCTGGGCTTCGACAGACTGTCTAAACTCCAAGTGCAAACTGTGGTTTGTTCTGGCTCTGGTTTCCAAAGAGAGGGGCCCAGATTCCACACGACCCCAGCAGGAGACTAGTTGAGTCTTACAGGAAGCTAGAGATGAATAACCTCTCTGCTCGCAATGCATCACCATACGTCTCCCACTCCATTGATATGGGTTTAACAAATGCAATTAGTCTCAAGAGCATATGTGTGTTTGTTTTAAGTATCATTAGTATTTCATTATACGGGGGCTACAGAGACTTCAGGCAAATGGTTCTTGAATATGGCTGTCACACCAAAAGAGCAGATTGCTCTGACAGAACAGGGTGTTGTGTTTGTCTAAGTGGTTTTGTGGGAGATTCAGAAGGACTAACACCACCTGGCAAAAGAAAATTTTCTCTCTCCTGTGCGTAAGCTCTGTTTCCTTCATCTTCACACCGAGCACATATGCACATATGCTCTTGTTCAATACCTTCTGCTGCTTTTTTAGACTTACATCAGCAAATTTTCTCACTGGGCACAATTTAGGAAACAAAATAAAAAGAATATTAATCACCTGGAATCAAAATGTTCCCATTAGGGTCCACTCAGTTCTTTTGGTGTATCTTTACAAATAGAATAGAATAAAGACGTAAGGGTACGTGCATGTATTGCAAACTTGTACTGCAAAGATGTACTTGATTTAACTACAGCAAAGACTGATAAAAGATGAGGCAGTATAGATGGTATTAGTGCATGTAAAAAGTGGTTTTCTCAAAAGAAAACAAGACTGAGATACTTGTCAAAAATTATTTTAAAAAAATCAAAAAAAAATTTTACACATAAAAATCTGAGGCGTGACATGCTTGTCTGATAGAATTACATAAAATCTAATAAAACCCATGGCTTTCAGGGGTTATCAGAATAAGATTTCTTGTGTAATTCAAACTCAACTTTATCTACAAATATGACTTTCATGAAAGAGTGAAAAGAAGCCATTATTTAAAGAAAACCATTAGAAGTGCTTGACCAAAAGCTCTGTAGGTCACACAGCAAACATGGAATAAGTTGCTCTGACTTGGAGAGACCTAAATTTATTTTTAAATCCTTTGTGTGGAAAAAAACTAAAATTGCATGTGAACTTGAACATTTATGTTCAGAGATGCTTTCTATCCTCTCCAATTGAGTCTGAGCTGTTTTGTAAAGAAAATAAAAATAGCTCAGTGAATAGGTATGCTAAGCTGATATTGAAATACTTCAACAGATTTTTGTCTTCAATCGGATCAAATGGTGATAGTTGAAAGAGTTCACTCATGGAGTCTGAGTACAAATGCACAACACACTTCTCATATATTGGTTTGTAAAAATGTTGAAAATCGTGGAAACCTTTTCCTACTGCTTTACAAATAGTCACTACTCTGTGTTACATTTTCAAATAAAATCCCCATAGATACATGGAAGATTGTGTAAATAATGTCACAAAATGTATGAAGTGTAAGAGGTATGAATAACTTTACACTTTATCTAAGTTTCTAATCACTTCCATATGTTTGATTTACTTGTTTTCTTCCACCATTCTCAGAACATTTGAGCACAGCTGAAATCGCTTTTCTTTTCCATTTTGCAAATAAAAGAAAACATTGTATGTGGTCACTGAAATATGGTTCAATTACACATAATTTTGTTACACAGATACCTCGGCCTTGTTCTAGAGAGTCACAGTCCACAAGAAGAACGTTCACATTGAAAATGCAGATGTTGTGCAATCTGTACTTAGAATGTCAGCAAAATATTTTGTAGCCTCCAAAACATTTGTAATCCATTGCAAATGGCTGTCAAATCTTTGTAGGCAGGTTTCTAATGCTGACCAGAGCTTTATTCACTCTTGGCCATTCAGAAAGTTGCATCATCCAAAACCACATGATGATAATCCCTGACTCATTTGTTTCTTATTGCTTATGACCACTCACATTTCAACCATTGGAACTGCATTTTCCTAAGATACGTTGTGAAACATCTGAACTGCCGTGGTGACATTCTACAGCAGCTTTAACGAGCAAAAATCCCTCTCTCAGATGTGCTCCCAAATGAGCACATCTGTGTGTCTGTCTGGGTGATTGAGTGCCGTTTAACAGGCCTGACCTGAAAACCACATGCTGAACATCACAGGGGAGACGCATCACCTGCTGAAAGTGATATCTTGGCCTCAGGAGTGTACACAAGTACACGCAGACAGATGTGCGACATATATGCACCTGCACATATGCTTTCATTAGAGCTGTTCACTTTGATTTTGCATGCTTAATTTCCAATAACGTGGTTCTTTTGATTTTACCTTCTTGTTTATTGCACAAGACATCAATTTCCGTTTTCTTCCATTATACTGTCATCTAGCATGCAACTCATAAAGTAAAGTCTGATGGTTTTGCATTTCCTCCCCAACAGAGAGCTGTCTGTCTGTCTCTCCCTCTGTATTCATTTTTGTTCAAAATAATTTGAAATCCACAAATGGTGTTGTGACACCAGTGGCACCTGTGATTTATTTTATGAGAACAAACCTTTTCAAAGTAGAACAATAAAGCTGCAAATTATTTCGTACCACTATTTAAAGATAAGAAGAGTAAATCAGTTAGCTTAAAGGACGCCAAGTAGCTACGCAGGGAGAAGGTGGAGGATTGCATCACGATGCACTTATAATCCTTCTATAATCATCTTGAAGCACTCTAAATCACACCTGAACTGAATTATGAAATGTCTAACTATTCCCACCGCCATGTAAATACAATAAACATGCAACTTTCTAAAGAATGTCACTTTTCATTCCAATCTCCAAATTCTGGTTGTTCTCATGCCCTTTAACACCTCAGATTATGGAAGTGGCCATTAAGAATATGTTTCCTCTACACACTAACAGCCTCTATAACCTCTCATGCCTGGGAAATACTTGGAGGAACCAAAGGGAAAGGAAAGCAAGGAAACCAAAAAATAAATAGCCCCTTTGTGTTGTGGCTGCATAAACAGTCCGGCACATTAAAGATTACTGGAGTGGCCAAACTGATAAGACACTTCCTATGCACAGAGTGGAAGTGAGTATGCCTGAGCAAAGAATGAGAAGGAATAAAAAAAGAGATGTACTGAGAAAGATATTAAGAGAAACAGCAATGGAACAAAAAAAGGAAGAAAAACCATAGGAAAACCTGGAACCGAACCATAATCAAAACAAGAGCAGCACAACCCATACATTTTTTTGATAACACATTTCCTTGCTTAGATATTAAACATTGGCTAGCTTACCCTGTTTAATACACCCATCCAAACCCCAGACCAAGCCAGCCAAGCCAGCATGATAATTTCAAAATCCAAACACTGATTGCTATCTTCTATAAATATTGGTACAATTCTGAGAACAGTTCACATTTGTCTTGACTCCCGGGAACGTGACAATAGCTCACAACAGCATTGCCTATTTCAAATAACATCCCACAAAAGAGTAAACTGAGGTGACGCAGATCTTCAATTTGTCCTTAACTGACAGAACAGGATATTGAATGCTCCAAAATTATACAATTAACAATAATAATAAAGTTCTTGGGGGGAAAAGGGGGAAAAAAAGATTTATTAGGCTGTAGTAATGCCTGTAACATCATGTGTAAGCATCTGTGTCTCTTCTAAGCAGCCAAATATTCCACTGACTGAAAAAAGAAATTTAACATTAGCTGCCATTATGCTGCAAATCACAACTCTTGCTCATAGACTCCTAGCCTGGTCACGCCAAGAAAAAAGAAACCCTGAAAAACGTGTTGGAATGAGCACATGAAATCTTAGTCATACTGCAGTCTACTGGAAAAACCACCCATAATGTCTGGCATAGGATTACATCAGAACCTAATGCCAAAATGTCTTCTGGCTAGGAGGGATAGATGGTTGCAACTGTTGCAACAGCTAGATTGGGGGACCACATGATTTATGAGAGAATTATAAAAATTCAGCAGGCCGGCTATCACAACTACAGAGATGATATCAAGTATGCTATGCATTGGCAGAGCAGGCCAGTAAACTGATTTCCACAGACAACATTTGTGAAAGCAACCAAAATGAATGTAAGAAAAAAAGGAAAAAAACCCACTTCACTTCTAGTTCAAATAGTGTGATCAGTAGACCAGGACATTTTATGTGAATGCAGTGCAACAAGCAGGGCTTCTTTAAATACCTTGAGGATCAGTAATAACTCCCATTCTTGATTTCCTTTCCCTTTGCTTCTCAGAGGAGCAAAACCAAGCTATACAAACAGATGGTCTACTCTAAACAGTTCATGATGCAACTTTAAGACCTTTCTGGAAACAAACAGGCAGACTTGAGCTTTCATTTCTCACAGAAGTTCTCCTATTATACATGAGCTGCTGGAATTGTGATGAAAGAAAGGCAAGAAAATCTCCAGCGAGATAAAGGACAGATACTTAGAGTTCACCGTATGCAGCTGGATACCATGGTTACCCCATGGGGTTAGAGAAAGGACATACAAGAACTGAGTAAATCTGCTTGCAGTAGCTTCAGGAATTCAGTTAAGGTTTCACTCCCTTGTCTTTCTTAATGGCTTTTCTTTCTTCCTTTTATAAATCTTTTCCTCCTAAAATAGCTGCTGAATGAATAATTTAGACCTTAGACATAGAGCATTCTCTTAGACAACCTTTGAACCGGACCTTTGCAATTGTGTTTTACTTTATGAACAAGTGTGAGTTCCAGACAGCTTTAAATTCATGTATAAATCAGGCTTTTGTATTAGATATAAATGTCAAGAAGATGGTGCAAGAGAAAGGGCAAACTTAACAAAAAGATAAGAGCACAAGGGAGACATTTATGCTAGGGGATTTTACCTTTATAAGTAGGATGATACTGTACTGGTGAGAATAAACATAAACTTGTAGGTAAGGTAGCAAAGATGCCCAAGGGGTCAAAGAAAACGTCTTGCTTTTCTTACCTCTAAGAAGCATGTTCCAGCTGAGGTGTTCTCCTTGATTGAAGCATTGTAGAAACTCTTGGAAAACACAGGCGTGTTATCATTAACGTCCTGTAGCACAATATCTACCTTCACTGTGGAAGACAGTGGCGGCCGACCACCATCCATCGCAACAACAGTTACACTGGGGGCTGGCTCTGATTCAAAGTCAAGAGCTGTCGCTGTGGTGATTATGCCCGTAATTGGATCAATTGAAAACCAATTAGAGCGAGAGTTTTTACCCTTTAGCAGGCTGTACCGCACATCTCCATTGGGACCCTGGTCCTTGTCCCTGGCCGTTACCTGAAGAACAAACGATCCTGGGTACACCACCTCAGGAATGGTTTGCCTGTAGGCCTGCTGGTCAAACAGTGGAGGGTTGTCATTGACATCCATCACCTGGATGGTGAAAGATGACTCTGCTCTGAGGGGAGGTGTGCCTGAGTCTGTTGCCATCACCCTGAGATCATAGGAATCCCGCTCCTCTCTGTCCAAGATCTGGTCCACATATATCAGGTAAATTATGCTGTCTTTGGTTGTTAGAGCAAATTTCCCATCGCCCCCCTCCAGGGAGACATTGACATTAGCATACTCTCCATAGTCTGGATCAGTGACAGAAATCCGAGCAACATACTGGCCTGGCTGAGCTCCTTCTGAGATTCTCGGGGAGCCATCCTCACTGAGGAAGATGATGGTCATGGTAGGCTGGTTGTCATTGAAGTCACGGACATGAATTGTCACAAATGCATTGGTCACCTGGGAAGATGTAAAAGCACGATAAAATGTCATCAATAATAATCACCAATACGGATCTGCATTTTTACCCACAATAAAAATTGCCCATTGTGCCTAATGCTCAATGCATTGGATAGCTGTAAGGGAATTACCTCAGGCTGGCTAGCATTATCTTTGGCCTGGACCACCAGCTCATGGACTCTCTTCAGCTCAAAGTCCAGTGGTTTATTGAGAGTGATGACTCCTGACTTAAGGTCAATGACAAAGTAACGGTCAGGATCACTCTGGCGACGGTTGATTTCATAAAGGACCAAACCATTATCACCTTCATCTTCATCAGTTGCAAACACCTGCAAAGACAAAGAAGGTCAAACACTGAAGCAGCCCTGTCCACCTAGTTTAAGTCACCAGCCAAGACACTATTAAGACTTGAACTGACCTGTAAAATGCTACTCCCTTGTGGAAGACTTTCAGAGATGATTGCATGGTATCTGCTCTGATTAAAGACTGGTGCATGGTCATTGATGTCTGTCACTGTCACTTCCAGAGTCATAGATCCTATCCTTCTTGGCGAGCCTCCATCAAAGCCCTCTATCACCAGGGTGTACGATGAGCGCTTCTCTCTGTCCAGCAGTCCATTGACCACCAAGTCTAGATAGAGAAGCTTGTTCGCACCCCTCTTGGTCTCAAGTCTAAATGTTTGGCCAACATTGCCCTCGCGAATAGTATAACCTTGGGTAGTCAGCTGATCCTTGTCAGCATCAGTGGCAGGATCCAGGGAAAATCTTGTCCCAACCGCTGTGTGTTCTGGGATTTTCAGAACAGATTTTCTTTTGGGGAACACAGGTGCATGGTCATTGACGTCATTGACGGTGATAGACACCTGAATGGTTGTGCCAGTCATTGTCACCGCAATGAAGCTGTAGTGGTCCCTCTCCTCTCGGTCCAAGCTGCGTGCAGTGGTAATGATGCCAGTGGTCTCATCAATGTGAAGGTCGCTGCCGACGCCTGTGCCCTCATGGTCAGAGATGAAGTAAACAGTCGCTGTTTCACCAGGTGGCAGCCCTGCACTGATGTCACCAACAATGGTCCCCGCTGGCTGGCCTTCATCCAGCTGGAGTTCTAGTACTCCATAAACAAATGTTGATTGAAATAGGATAATTAAAATATAGAAAAGGAGCTTCTGTTGGCCAATGCTTGAAAGCAGACAGGGTCTGCCGACCTGAGCCCTACGTCTAGACCCTTTTTTACTTGTTTTTGGCATGGCTGGCTTCTGTTATACCTGGAAGGAAAGAGAAGAGAAATGTATATAAGCACAAGTTTTTTAAGAAATGTTTGCACTTTAATTTATTTTCATTTCATGTTCAAACGTCTTGGAAAATTTGCTGAGCTCTTTCAGCACAGAAAGAAATAAAACTTTTTTTCCATATTTCAAACCTCAGCATGGATTCTAAATCCTCGGTTGACAGTGCGCTAACATTTTTACAGTCCGGAACCAATATTAAAGATGTTTCCTGATGAATTTCAGCTTTTTTCCACATGAAGAGAACATATATAATGTTAGAAAAGAACTCTTCAGCAGGATCGCTGAGGCTTTGAAAAAAAGCATGAAAATGGAAATCTAACTGGGTCCAGGATCCACACAAGCTTCAACCACATTGAGAACAGAGCCATAAAGTATATTTATCTTGAGGATGGCCTTTTTTTTCTTGCTGGGTGAGAACATGGTGAAGTATCTACTACATCACACGACAATATCCAGAGGGATATTTAGGATGTTAATGAGGTTTTCCCAGACATTATATTCAACACGTTAGAAATGTTAGCCTGTAGCAGCTTCAGTAATTGGAGAAAAACAACCATTTAAAATACAAAAATAACCACTTAATCACTGCATTTAAGTTAACCAATCTATAAAAGATGAGTACACCCATAAAAATAACATCCTTCATGTCTAAATGGCAGCTCAATCTCATTAGTCAAAATCTTTTATCAGAAACTGCATGTAGAAGTGCGTTTTTGGTTTTTGAGGCGTGCCAGAGCCTTGGACTTGGCTTCCTGTTTGGCACATGGACAGATAGTTCACTACAATGCTTCAAAAACACCATCGAAAACTCACCTTACACTCAGCTTTGCCGCAGTAAATAATTAAAGTCACCATCTGGAGCTTCCAGCAAGTTAAAACAAACACCAATAATTATTTGCAAATGGCAGTGACCCGGCTTTGACGCACACACAGTGTTTTTGCACACCATCGTAAAATTAAGAAAAAAATACCCTCATAAGTGCTCTGAAAAGTCTACAGAAGTTTAAAGCAGCTTTCATTAGATGGATGCAGAGTCTTACCCCTTGATGAGGTCTACAAATATTTAGATTACCTTCTAAATTATGTTTACATATGCTACGCCTGTATTTATAGACTGAGATTTATCAAGCATGAAACTGCTTAAAACATCCTGCAATGGGGAGATCCATCAAGGTGTCCAATAATTCCTTCATAAAAGCTGCGTGACCACAAAAGGGTGAAGCTTTAAAAAAATATTCTACGTTGATCTGAACATCAACACTCTCTGGGAAGTGAAGGAGTCACTGCTTATACCAGGAATATTTTACAAAAAAAAAGAAATTCTGCAGGAAAACAGCAGTAGCAGACTAAAATGGGAATTATAAGTGGTGGGTGTTGGCCCACGTTGGCCAGCCATATTCACCCCAGATAATCACTCCCAAAGCGTGTGCATAATCCGGACAGTTAACTGTAGGAATGTCTTGCAGCCTCAAAGCAAAAGCCAGGATGGTACCAGCTGGAGTATTTGCTTATACATTATTCTGAAATACCCACATGAATTGTTTTTTAGCACAATTACTGCAATTACCAACAGCATGCACAATATCAGAGTCTTCATTTCAAATCAAGAGTTGTAGATATGCTAAGATTGATCAATTCTAACCAGCGGCCAGGTGCTGAGTCACTCAAAAATACAATATTTTATTCATTCATGAACACAACATATCTGGGTTCACCCAGGCTTTTCTGTGGTGGTAGTTGTTGTTACGTAAAGAAGGCTAGAGACAAAGTTAATTGGTTTTAGTATCAGAAAGGTGCTCAAAATAATGTCACAAGTAGAACAGAAATGTAAGAATGAATGTATTTAAAAGGCACCTGTGTATCTGAGTACATCAGATACACAGGTATCTGATGTACTCATCAGACTCCCTTGGAGTCATGCTGCCAAGGGAGCATGACTCCCTTGGCAGTCATGCTGCAAGGGAGCTCATTTGGCAGTTCATTTAGTACCTAACTTTTTCAGGTTAAAAAAATGTATTATGCATATGCTGTTTACTTTTCCAACATTTCAGAATGTTTTGCTGTATTTACTTTGTAAGTGAAGTTTGGGATTAATCTAGAGCTGATTTCTAGAAGATTTTCAGGACAACACCAGCTAAAGTAAGGTGAACTTCCAAGCAAGTGACTAGTAAATCCCAATAAATTACCTTGAAAGTTCCACAGTACCTTACAACTTCCAGGTACTGTGGAAGTTGTAAGGTACTATTAAAGGAGTTCCAAGAAAGCACCCAACAAATCTTAGTAAAGTTCCTGGTAAGTTCCAGGAAAGGACCAGTAAGTTTTAGCACAGTACAGAATAAGTTCCAGATAAGTATTAAGAACTTCTAAGCTGTGGGAAAGTTTCCAAAAAAGTTTCAGAAAAGTACCTGGTAAGTTCTAGCAAAGTACCTCAGTTACAGTAAAGTAACTCGACAGAATGACCTGTATTATGCAGTGCCACCACATAAACCATCACAATAGAAAAGTAAGAAGAATTATTTTTAAGTTATTTAATAATAGTTCATTAAAGAGAAGTCATGATCAGTTAAATTAAATGATTGGATGGAGCACCCCTCCAAATTTTTGCATTTTTAGCTCCAACAGTTTCAGTCATTGGAGACAAAATTGGCATATAGTGGAATATTTTTCGGTGATTTTTCAAAACTAATAATGGCTCATTGTCTCCCTGTAAAAAAAAAAAATCTTCTTATTGATTTTACATGGATCCTAAAAGACTGCTTTGAATACAAAAAGAGCAAAAAAGAATACAAGACATCATTTTATATCTAATGAATCCTACTGCTATCTTGCTAGTCTTCCTCCCCAACCTCCTACGGTAGTTTATGTGGGCTTTGGGAGGAAAGATTAATAAAGGCTATAGCTCCACTGGGACAGACAGAGGGACACTGATACTGACCCCTTCCAATCCAGTCAATGACCCTTACATCTGGTCCAGACGGCTGCTCTGGACAGTTGCTGCACTCCTACACAAGGAAGCAGCGCAGAGCTTAGACTCGTGCAATTGCTTCACATGCTTGCTTGCTCGCTGTGTGCAAAAGCAATGATGGTAACATTTGCAGGCGTACAGCTGAGCATGTCTTAAAGAGTGGGAGGAAAAAGAGAAGCTGAAAGAAGATCTGTGAGAGACACAATTAGGGGTGTGTTGATGAAGTCTTTCAAGTCCGCCGCTGACTGGGGAAACTCAGAGTCAGAGCTCAGGCCTTATGAGACCTAGCTCTGATGAAATTAACCCACAGCACTGAACAATCATGCATCAACCGAGTGGGAGGAAAAGGTAAAGAAAAGAACAAAGAAAACAAGTGGAAAAACTGGATGCAGGACAAAACAGAAAAAGGAGTGATTACAGTTTGCTTTGGCCTGACAGCCTTATTGTCTTTAGGGACCACAGAGCTGTGCAAGGCAATCCTTTTGTAAGAAAAAAAAAAAGAATCTAAAAGGGTATTTTCCAAAATGTGTTTGTGCACACACTTTTTTTACATCGTCAATTTCTCCCTTGCTGCTTCACACGAGTGTCA
Organism: Poecilia mexicana; assembly: GCF_051168715.1. Taxonomy (NCBI): domain Eukaryota; kingdom Metazoa; phylum Chordata; class Actinopteri; order Cyprinodontiformes; family Poeciliidae; genus Poecilia; species Poecilia mexicana. Next base: position 6,552,585 of record NW_028263383.1, on the reverse strand, counting down.
GTAAAAGGTTATATTTGCGAACATATCACATGACTGCAATTTGTCACTGTCAATGAGCAGTCGGACAATGACATCATTCCCCCCTTTGACACGTACTGTAATACACTTGTGTTTACTCTGGAAAACATGATCTGATGAGAAACAGAGTGAACAAAGGCTCGAAGCTCACACCGGTTTAAGCAGTGGAGTAGAAGCTTAGCACTTGATTTACTCCCTCTAGTGGTACTCTTTAATCGTTCTGCAACCTACAAAAGTTTACATCCATAAATTAAGCTAAGGTGTGAAGAATTGCATGATGCCTAAGTTTAAACTTGAATTTGTGGTGCGTTGGGATTTTGTATGGCCATGACATCTGGATGCAAATTATTGCGCGACCCCCCCCTGCCCCCCCCCCCTCAATAGGGCCAACCGCTGAGGGCTCCATGCAGTCTCAGCCACATTATATCTGGCACTGCTCCTCCATAATCTGCCTTCGCCGCCGCGTGCAACCCTCAAAGCCTTAAATACATCCTCCACTCTAAAGTGCTGTTACTAAATATTAGCAAACCATACTGTTTTCACTACGCGACCATCTAAAAACACTGCCGTTTTTCCTGTCGTATCTCAGTAGTCAGGAACAGCTTCATCTCCCTTTTACCCCGAAATGTTCACTCCACCTCCTTTTTTTCCGCCAGTCCCCTCTAATTGATTTAACAGATTTTGCTGGGCACGCCGCAGCTACCCCGCAGCCAAGTTAAACTGGACGCAAAGTTACAAAGATGGCCTCTTCAGTTCCGATCTTTCTTTGCCCGGTTGCTTTGGTTTTAATAGTACAGCATGTAGTTGTATTCAGCTAATTCCACAGTTGCTGAGAGGTCTGGCTCTCCCTCTAAATATTCCAGTTCTTTAGATGTTTCTTTTTTGTGATAACTACGACAAGCACTAACCAAACATAGAAGGATGGTGAAGTGAAAAACACAACAAAATGATGGGAAAAACATGCTCTCAAGGCCTAAAAAGCAGAAATTTGATTCAGAACTTCAAACATTCGTACTTATTAAACATTTTAAGATTTTGCTAAATTGCATCTACAAACTCATTTGTATTTCAGAAAAGTTTTATTTGACACAACACAAATTATAGTACAACCGTTTAGTAGAATTTTAAACAAATAAAAGTCTGATACATATTACACAAACTTGTATTTAGTCCACCCTGGCCAATACTTTTAGTAATAACTACTCATTGTCATCATATCTGCACATCTTAGCACCTTTGCCAACTTCTAGTGTAATATTTTTACCTCATTCACATAGTCTAAATGTCTTCAGGTTATAGTACAGTGTTTTTTTTTTCTTTTTCACACAGTTTTAAATGTAAATCTAAAGAATCCATTTTTTTTCTCTTCTGACCAGACAATTCTTCTTACAAATATCTTCCTGATGCACAGGGCTTCAAAGGATAAATGCATTTTATACAGCTGACATGTGAAGCCACATGTAATTAGCTCACCTCTGATCCCAATAGGTTGCATTTGACTGTAGTTGATGGGTGACACACTAGAGGTGACAAAAGCTTTTAAAAAAACTTTAACTGTTAAGCAATTTGAAAACCAAGTATACTTTTCTTTCAGCTTTGTAATTGTCCCGATAAAATACATAGATGTATGTGTGGCTTTAATGTGAGAAATGTAAAAGAAGTCCAATGAGTATGTATGTTCCTAAGTGCTGTAGATGTTAAAACATAAAAATGTCCCAATACAGCCAAAGTACAATGTAAAGAGATCTGAGGTTCTGGTTTTAGTGTCACTTAAAAGTGTAACAAAAATCTGTTTCTTGACAAGTGTGTGAATGAATGACTGAGGATTTGTGATGCTGTGATGAAACCTGGTGCAGGGTGCTTAAAAGAAAGCTTTGCAATAAAATGGATGGAGGAATGATTCTGCGAGGGGGGGGTGGAACATGGTGGAGTGCTTTGCATCTCAGTTTTCATGCGGTTTGGGTTGTGTGTGTACTTAAGGGGTCGACAACAGTGACCCCATCACCTCCTCAGTTGCCTTTTCCTGGATATCTGGATATAGACATCCCATTTCCAACCTCAGCTGTCGCTCTGCACATGCGTATGAGTGGGTGCGTGTGAGTGTATGTGAGCATATTTCGCTCTACGCACATATACACACACATTTCCTCTAATTGCATTTCTATACTAAAGCTGCGTATCAGTTTCAATTTGTTTGCACAATTGACTTAATTAAAACAGAATCAGCCTCAATTTCTGTAGCTGCACACCACCGTCTGGGCAGCTAGACACTGGCTGAAATATACATGCATGTGGAGTACAAAACAGAATCAATATTAATGCAGGAGTGAGTTCAGAGACATGTCATACAACTCGTATACTGTAGGCAGGGGAAGTACCTCAGCTGGGAACACAAAGTATCTGGGTCAAGGAGGCTGGAGGAGTCTAAGAAGGTCTGTTTAAATTAATTATTGCTTTCTGGGTAGTTCCACCTCGTAGCTCAAGTGGTTCGTCTACTTCAGAGTGATCATTAATTTATTCACCCATTTACTCTGAGGGACACTTGAAAGTTGACAGACTGTCCAAAGCAAATGTATTCCCTGTAAATCCTGTAAAATACTTGCAATAGTACATGGTACAATGTTGTGACAAAGTATTTGATTTCTCAAATATTTGTTTTGGGTTTTTTTTAGTTTTACTGACACATGTAAATGTTTCAGTTAACAAAATAACATTTTATTATCAGTCTAAGATAATCTCAGTTTCTAAATGAAGATTTGATGAGGGGAAACAGCCATCCACAGCCACCTGACTGTATGTGAAAATATAATTGCCTCCCAGGTAAAGTCAATAAATAAGTGTAATTGTCCACATTTTTGGTTTTATTTCATTAGCCACAGCTAGATCTGATTACTACCTGACCTTCAGAGTAAAAACATTATTAAAATAGAGTCTGTCTGTCAACATCAGGTAGGTTAAAAGACCTCCAGAAGCAACAACTTATACCCCAACTAAACAAAATTAAAAACAAATGAACAAAATCACTGACAAATAGAAGTCTACCAAAGGCAGCTGCCATTTCAAAGACTTTGGTGACTGATGATGTATGAATCTCTTTAGCAAAAAAGATGTCACCACAACCTGTGATGATGACTCTCACAGAGGTTTCCAAGGAGGAATCCAAACACACAGTCACAAACCCATGAGACAAAATGTCCCAGATTTTACCAGCCAGCCAGGCCAGAAGGGGAAAAAAAGTAAAAACATGAGAAATTGATAAATATAAAACTACTCCACCGTCTACAAATGTAAAGGCTACACCGCAATACACTTCAGGAAAACACAGGCAGAACTGTCTTGCTGCACCTTGCATTTCTGCTTATTTCAAAAGGTGTCCAATATATAAAAGTATTCGGATAGAACAATACGTTCTCAATTTTGAACATGGAAATCTTTCTTTACAAAATACGAAATGTCTGTTCCAGATGATGGGCTTGCATGCTCTTTCACTGCATGAGCAAATAAAGACTCAGGGGTAAAAACAGCTAAAAGACAGAAGGTACGGTAGCGAAAACACAGCTGGTTGGACAAGCAAAAACAGTTTATGGACAGTGGTGAGTTTCTTTTTATATGCATCCCTCCACCAGAATACCTGAATCAAATGGCTGAATGACTCCTAGTTGATATTGCAAAGGTGTACTGAGGTCTGCTGATGAGCCATTTGTTTGATTTCAGGTGTGTTTATATAAATTCAAAGTTGAATAATCTGAAACAGCCAGTCTGTTTAAAATATTTAGCTTCTTTTTTCTCAGTTTACACAGTGGTAGAAGACTAATGGAGAATCTAGAATACTGTAAAAGGAATTGCAAAAGTGCTTAATTGAATTGCATGATTCCCTTTTATATTCTGCTCTGAATAGAATAACCCTGAGAGTCTGTTAAGCAATTATTTGTCAGTTAATTGACTGGACTATCATGTAGCAAACATATCGTTTGCTGCTAATTAAATATGCATCTCTGCCTTTTTAGCACAAACAACACCTTTAAAAAAAACATGCAATATCAACAGGTGGCCTTCCTTTGACTTTCCAAACAGCTGACTTCCTCACTTCCTTTCTCGCAAAAAACAGAAATATGTAGGAGTGACCAATAGTACTGCTTAACAAGACCAGGACAGCCAAGCGTGGAGCGCCACGGAAAAACCACTCCACATCTTTCTGTCATCTCGTTGAAACCACTTTAAACCACAGGAACAGTAAGACGGAAAAGTGTTGGTGAGCTGTATTTTTTTTTTCTTATTCGGTATACAGGTAATCCATCCATGTTTCATCTTCTAGTCTAGTGAGATGGAGGCATTGTGATACCCATACAACTAAATGATCGAATTTATTTAAAAGTAATAATAACAATGAAAGAAAGATTTATAATATAACTCATACCTCGGAGTGCATTTATAGAGAAAGTTTATGACAGAGGAAGTGTGTTCTTTGAAGCATTACTTTTTACAAATTCCAAACAAGCATGTTTGGAATTATAATTCCAAACATGATTATCTGACTCTAAACAGGGATTCATTTTAACCTCTCGCTTTTTTTTCCACAGTGGCAGCCACAGATTCAAAAAGTTGTTAAACTTGGTCCTCCCGGGGGCACACAAGACGCTGCCTCTCGCGCGCCGACATAAATAACGCACTTGTGAACCATCCGTGAAGCCGCAGAGAAAGTGAAAACACAGCTGGGGGTTCTTCACCTTCCTCTTAACCTTTAAGACCAAGTCAAAGTACTGCAGTGCTCCAGAGTGAGGGCTGCTTTGAGTATATGTGATACTTGTGCAAGTACGTTTTTATCCACAAAACCATCCAGTGTGCGATAACAATAACTTAGAAAATGCAGAAAGTAACCTGCTGAAAATAAAGGATGCCGTCAAGGTGAACCGGCAGCTGCTTTTGACCGTCACTCGCCACCCCTCCCCATCCAAGCTCGCTTAAAATCCCACAAGGGCAAAGCTGTTGAGTGGAACCATGTCAATGTCGATGTCAAATATTACTGAACCAATGTTGAAGCTGAGATATATGTCCTTACAGGGTGTCAAGCAAATAGTTTTGAATTGTATCCTATGGAGGAAAGCATCAACTCTGTACAGTATCAGGGGGAAGGAAAAACCTTGACTGGAAGCAATTAAGCAATGTGGAAGACATTAAAATGTACAATCAACTACCTCATGAGTCAACTTGTTTCAACTGAAAATTAAGCTGTGTGGTTATATTAGTAGTATGGCATTTGTTGTAATTACTGTTTATTTAAGAGTCTGTATCACTAAAGCCCACAAATACTTATATACATCACCCAAACCTTCACCTAGTCATTGTTCTTGGCTTTAAAATGTCTGTTTTCTTCACAGATCAGGGATTTTGTCAGAGATGAATTCTTCCACACACGGGCTGTAGCCATAAACTTTCTTCCTCCACATACAATGAGAAAATTACGACACGTAAACACGGTAGGTACACCATATGAATCATTAATTATCAAGCTAAAAGAGGAAAAGGTCAAAGACAAAACACACAGATGATAGCCACAACAATATCAGGAAGAGGGAAACAGTGGATCCAATGTCGTAGCTCCACCACACACGGCAGAACAAACCTTTCCTAATCTGCTTCTGCATTCCATCTCATAAAATAATCAGCGACACAGGCAAGCAGCGAGCCAGCCATATTCGGATCAGATCATGTTATTGTTTCTGAAAATGCATAAATAATAATCAAAGAGATAAGATAATTTGTTGAGGAGTTTGCCAGCTGGCTAATTGTTGGAGGTGAAAGGAGGTGAGTATCGTCATAAGAAAAATCCTAAAAGCTTAATTTCTGCTTCTTCTTCTGCATCGCGGGTGACAGTTCTGGGAAATCTATCAAGAACTGCAATTACTTAACTCTGGGTCAAAAAACTGAGACAGTTACTTGGCTTACTAGATATTAAATTCTCCATCAACTCCTTAGTTAGTGGCGCGCCGGCAGCTGTTCTCCAAGAAAATGCCTTTGTATCATATTACTTTATTTCACTTCTTGTGGTAAGTCTGGGGTTTGAGCCTGTCTGCTTTTGTTTAACACATCAGTTAATAATGACAAAATAAAAACATGATGAAAAGACACACAAATGGGGTTGACACTTTAAAACAATGAATCATTTTTTGCTTGATGCAAAATATTATCAATAAATGAAAACTTTTGCAACTTTCCTTGTTTTGTTTTTTGCATGCTGCACACAACCAGTATCCCATCTGCTTTACCTGAACAACACAGCTCTCAGCACTGTGCAAGTGTTTGAAGTCATCAGAAGCTCAGATCATCTCACTAACTTCATTAAAAACACATGAGGTGCTTCACAGGGAAGCTCTCTCCTCTTCCCTCTGAGCTGAGCCACTTTTTTTTAGTTTATCAAGCAACCAGATGGAAAGCAGCGACTGCGTTTCATTCATCTTTGTTCAAACGGAGCCACTCATATGTTTTCATGAGAGTCATGATATTAACATATAGCTTCATTCATGAAAGTGTGAAATTAAATGGCCACACGACTGCATTGATCTTGGACTCAGTCAGGAAGATTTAATAAAAAGATCAAAGCAGGAATTTCTTATGGTAACTAAAGTGAACAGACACAGAGTTGAGATTCCTGATAGGATAATCATTAAACAGAAGATTAATTCACAGCCATAGAACCTTTACCTTATTGAAAGATAAGTTAACTTGCACCACTCTCACGAAGTTGTATTAACATCCAAAGACATTAAAAAAGAAAGGCTGACTCCTTTTCGATTTTTAAACGATTGTTCTATATAAGTGGAGTAAAGGTTTCATGACCCACTGCCAGTGTTTTAAAGAATCAATTTTGACAAATTCAGTCCAAGTTTTTTATGCTGTCTTAATCTAAAGAAACACCAATGGCAAAAAGAACATCGACATAATATTTTAGTAAACATCGGGTTTGCATAAATGTATGCAGTTCAGGCTTTATCAGTTAAACAATTTTAGATTTTTAAGTAGAGATGATCACGTGCAGTTGGGATGCTTTGAGGACAGTGAACTAGTCCATCAGTTTGGCTCCAATAGGAAGACATTAAGCAAATGCCATCTTCAGCATTGTTAGCCTGATACAGTATTGTCAAGCCCCTGGTATATGTGAAGGGCACACCTTTGACTTTTAAACTTATGTTGAGGCACCCAGAAAAAGGTGAAATGTAAATGTAAAAAAAAAAAATACCTTTTTTTTTTTTATTATTTAAAGATTGGCAGCAGAGGAAAAGTTTATAGTTTAAGTGAATATCCTGATATAACTCTAACTGCATGGTTTGGCTTTGTAGCGGGCATCTTTAACCTATTTTTAGAAACACTTGCAATATTTTGCAATAGTTAAGTGTTTATGATAAATTGACCGAATTTGTTTTTTCGTCTGGCCTGTTTTTCTAGTCTAGACCACTCAAAGTACTTTTCCACTACATCCACTTTTACCCAGCCACACTCACAAACACTCACGCATATGCCAATACACAGATCAGTAGGCAAGTCAGGGTAAAGTGACCAGGGATGCATTGATATGTCACAAGAGGAAGCTGGAATCAAACACAACATTCCGATTCCAAGACAACTACTCAACCCACTGGGCCACATGTTTATATACGGTCATGCATAGCTTGCTAAAAACAAACTGTTCTGTGGTTTTCTCATATTTCCAATAAGTCATCTGCCTCTTCAAAGCACATTTTCCTCAAAGCTTGATTTTTGTCTATTACAACATTATCAAAATATAAAAAATATTTTTTTCCACTTCTGTTAAAAATATACAAATTCAGAATAGCCTCTCTTTCTCTGCATTAACAGAATAACACTAAGCATGCAGCTGACATCCAAAAACTTAACTGTGACAAAAGTGAAGTTTAATATAGGTTAAAATCTTGCTTTTTTTTTTTTTTTTAGAATGAACAGCTCATGAAAACTACAGATTCCACCTGACCAGATGCCTTTGATTGGTCCATTGTGTGCCATATTTCAACTCAGCACATCGTTCAGCTTAAAGGATCCCTTCAGCCAGGACAAAGACGCTGAGTAATGAACAGCAGGTAGATCAGAAATGGGCCTCAGAACAAACAGAAATTGGACTGTACTGTCTCAGGGCTCCAGCTTCACTCTGCATCCAACAGCAGAGTCCAGTAATTTCCTTTGCCTGGCTGGCTAAGGCATACTGTAATATCTTCTCCAGAGTCATGGAGAAATAAGTCTCAACACCATATGAAAGAGGCCGTAGACAACGTAGAACATTTTAGTAACTCAAATATTTTTCTCAGGTGTTGCAAACGTAATCACAAGTGTTAAATCAATTATTTACTTTCATTTGATTTTTTTTTTTTTACAAAAACAACAAATCCCCAGAGACAAAAGTTATAAAGTGAAATCTAAAAAAAAAAAAAAAAAAAAGATTCCTTATCAGCTGGGATCTCCTTTCAAAACTCTTCTAGTAAAGCTATTAATAACTGTCTGGCTTTAGTGTGACCAGATGATTCAAACACAAAGTGATTTCCCAGAAAACTAAACATCTCGGGGCTCGTTTCTTCTCACACAATGCTCTAAATCCGCTAAGCACTGGTTCAGGGTCCACATTGTGCATGATAAATTAGAATGGCATCAAAATCCCCCACAGTATATAGACTTTATGCCTTGTGTTATGTCTAAAGTGGTGGGTGAGAGGTAAATAAAAAAAATAAAAAAAAACACAGTCCTCGGGCTTCAGCATCAACCAGTCGGTGAAAGATGAAGGATAAATATTTCCATTGGCTACTTGGGGAGCAAAGGAGGAGGAGAGACAATCTCTCTTTTTTTGCTGTTTATCCTCATGTTTGCTTTCTGCTGGCTGCCATCTGTTAGATGTTTACCAGTGTAGAGCTGACCCTTTCGTAATATACAGCAAAATCTACTGGATAAGATGTTAATATTTATTTTTGCTTTATTTTAACTGAGATGTAGTTGCATTTGAAGGAATTCAATGATATGTGTTCAGAAGGGTTCACAGTTAAGAATATAATGGTGAGGTAATGTTAGGGTTGTGGTTACTGTGCAGGCGTATGTGTGATTGAGAAAGAAGGAGGGAAGTCTCTGAGTCACTTTCCGATATTTGTATACAGATGGTTATGCCCCAAGAGTAAACCTTAAGCCACAAAAGAACTACTCTGAAGTGCAACTAAACTAACGGTCCAAAACTGTGGGATTCTGTTATGAAAATGCTTTCTGTTTTCCCTGTTGTCTTCCTTTGTTACTCTTGTTGGCAACAATGTCATGGAGAGATGCGGCAGATTTTACCAGAGATGCACAGAGAAATCAGCTGGTGAGAGAAACTCTAAAGTCAGATCTTTTGCCAGTTAGTGAATGCAACATAATTGCTTCCAGGTAGCACAAATGATAACACTTTTCACTACGGAAGTTGTTACTCAGAGGAAAAGACTCAGAGTTACCAATTCCAGTATTAGTAACTACTTTAAATTTATATCCAGAGGAACCTCAAAGGTGTACAAAAGAAAACAGTTTGTTATGACAAATTGAGATATGTCTGTTGTTACTCCAGGCTGTAACAGAGTGAGAGAGAGCAAGACTTTCAGTACGTAATAGTCCATAGCGGTTAACTTTTTCTCAAGTGCATTGACGAACGTAGTCCTGCTAATATGTTGTTTTTTTGTTTGTTTTTTCATTATCATCTAGCCCAATTGCTTTCAAGATTAGGATAAAACACTAAATTGTAACAGTTAGACAAAGCTGAGGACTGATTAAGATGTCAAGTCTGTTTGACCATTCACAGCAAGTGGGTAATATAATATATTTTCATTATTGTTCCAATATCATATTACAGCTCCTAAAATCAGAAATGTCTAAAATCTGCAAAGTTTTGCAAAAACAGGGGTACAAATAAAGGTCACTAAACTCTAATTGATGCATGTCTGAAGTTTACACGAGCTTTAATACGTGTCCTTTTCGTATGCATTTCATTTTACACATAACTTCCTGTGAGTTGTGTATTGTAATAAGTTGTTTTGTCTTTGTCATGATATAGAATGATAAATACACTCCAGGCAAATACATATTTGTACGTTTTATGTGGGCTATGTGGTGGCCTAAACTGTATACAACACTAGTGGAATTTCAGTGTCAAAGTGGGTGGCAAATGTGCAATCTGCAATGTGTATTCTGATTCCAAGTACACTCCCAAGGCAGCTTGAGAATGGCAGGAAAACATCAGCCAAACGTGACAAAAAGCACAAACAATAAAACTGAAAACTACAGAAATCTCCGTTATCAATCTGGATTCCCTTTCACCTTCATCAAACAAACTTTGCCTGTATACCTCAGCAAGATTCAGACAAAAAAATCATATTCATGTTGTTCATTGAATGCAATGCAAAGAACAAACCAAGGCTGATGCCAAGTTGCAGCTATTATGGATGTGATGCAGCTCAGAGCTGTAATATTAAGTCATTCAGCAGATGTTTCTGTCACAGAAGTGTGTGAGTTTCCAACTTGGCCCTGCTGAAAATCAAGCCTGTGACCCCATCTGACTCTTTACTCACTCGTTCAGCAATGCAGAACCACAGAAAGTGCAAGACAAACAGCAGACTGTTTATTCTGTTGATAAACTCTAAACGGACTTGACTCAAAACCGGAGGAACTGACCTCTCTGCCTTGACAAGCTGATACAGACACCATTAAAGACATTTATTTTCAAAGTCCTTCTGAGATATGTTTAATGTAGATGAGCAAAACCACCTTTTAAAAAAGGGGCCCAGGCGGACAGCTGAGTTACCAGACTTCAAAACCAACCCATCAAAATCACTCCACAATGCAATCTTGGCTGAAAATATTACTGATAATTAAACTCCAAAATGAGTCCACGGTGAAATGGCTGAGAAAACATACTTGGCTGTTCGAATCGTGTTCATACAAAGAAAAGTCTGCTCCTCTAAGCTGCTGATAAGAGGAACCATAAGTTGTTTGTACAGAGGCCCTATACAGTCACTGCTGTACCAACTAGATATCCATATGGTTTATGTTAGAAACCGTCCTTCTTGCACACCCCATCGCTCCACAAAAAAAAAAAAAAAGAACTAAACTCTCTGTGGTTTTTATGCAGACCAGAGGCTGACATCGAGGCCAGCGGACTGCTGAGCTGGAGCGTGCAGGAACTGTTGAAAAAGTATAGAGTAACAATGCGAAAAAAGTCTGTATCCTTCAGTGCAGCAGAAAAGCAGAAGCTGTGGAATTAAGTGAAGCTGACATCAGATATGCCTAACTATTGTGGTCAGGCACTTAAATGTAACCCTGGGTTCTCCATTTTTAGGTTTTGGGCATACAGACATCACTGGGCTGCTATAAATACATTTTTATGACAAAGGAAAAATGTTAAGTTGAGTCCGAATCAGTTTTTCAGAAAGCCTAACAAAGTCAAAGCTCTCTCAATGTCTTACTTTTACATTGAATAAAGATGTAGCTCATCTGCAAGTCTTTCATTTTAAGTTCTTTCCTTTTGTGATTTGTGTATCTCCAGGAGATATGCACCGATCAGCCTTTTCTGTGGCCAACATTCGTACATTAGCAGTTTTCCTTTCAGTCTGACCTGCTGATCACACGGCTTCAAAAACACAAACATATGATTAGTGACAAAAAGTGCACCATATGTGTTTTGAGACTTAAAACTGTGGGATTTCTTAATTTTAATGCATTCAATGTTTAAGGACAAAAAAAATGCAGATTTTTTTTTTTATTGAACCAGTGATTCACTGATCTGAAACATTCAAGTGAGAAATGGTTGATCCTGATTTATGGCTGAATGATCAATGCATCCAGTATTTAATCAAAGTTTTGACACACTTTGAGTAACTTTGTAATGTGTGGTCACTGAAGGCTGCCAGTGTTGGAGAAAAAGCAATCCATATAGTGGTAGCAAATATTTCCATATGCCCCAAATAACCTTCTTTGGCATGGTAGGACAGTTTTATTTTCCATCGAGGTCTCAATAAAACAGGAATCATGTTCTTCATTTTGTTTGCAGCCTGAGGTCAATATTAAATGTTTCACTATGATCCACTGATCTTGAGTTGCTTTTATAGCCCGTCTACCACATTGTGGCTTTGCACAGCAGCCTGAACAGCTGCCAGCTCTGCATGCAAGGTGAAGATGCAGGATGGACCCCTATAAGGAAATATCTGACGCCTCCACCCACCCATCAAGAGTTTATTTCAATTCTCCCAACAGAAACAAAAGATAACAGCAGTGAAGATGAAAAAAAAAAAAAACAGGAGTCACTTACATTCATGGGACTCAATCCGGCTGTGGATGTGCGCTCTGGTTATAACCTGATTAGTATGCAAACGGGTTTCCAATCTCTCCCCCCTAGACGAGAGCCAATCTGCCCGGACAAAATCTTGAATGGAGAGAGCTTTTTGGGGTTGCTTTGATAACATCCACACAAAGACGGCAAGTGTGCCAATTCCACAGACTGTCTAATCCGGTCAAACAGAACAGCAGGTTAGGCTACTCCACCGGTGAAGCTTCTTTCTCTATCAGGTGAGCGCGTTTGGATCAGTTGGGAAGCTGATCTGCCTCTTCTTGCTCTGCAGCAAAAGATAAAAAATAAAAAAAACGAAGAAAAAAAGGAGAGAGACAGAGATCCTCCTGCGCAGCTCAAGCCGGTATCTTACCGCCTGTCTTAAATGTTTTTATTTCACCCTTCTCTCCTTCTCTCAGCATCCAGTCCCTCACAGCCGCTTCATGGAGCTGTGCACCTCTCTAGCTGAAAGCCGACTCCTCCGCCACAAGGCCCAGCCCCCTATACTCCTCTTCGTCCCCTCCTCCGCCACATCCTCCCCTCGTTTACCGACCGCTAATTTATTCGGGTAGCCACACACACAAAAGGGGGGGAACAGAGGAGAGGGAGGCTGTTGAATACAGTGGAGAGATGAGAGAGCAGACTTTGGTGCCCCCCAGCTCCATTCAGTGGAAGTAGTCTTTGTAGAGACAAAGGAGCGTGCCTGCACTTCTAAAGGAGCTGCAGCTCCCTGTGCATTACTGGAATTAGTCGTCAACCTTTTTTGTGTTACAGAATAATAAAGTAGGCATATGGATGGTGGTTGCTTTAACTACTTTTTGGCATCGATCCACCAGCTTTGCAGTTCAGGACAACCTCATATGTTCAGTCAGATTAGACAAAGAGCATCTGTGAATGGCAGTGTTCAAATCTAGCCGAAGATTGTTTACTCATGCAATTTTGGTCTGAACTTTGATTAGGCCGTTCTACAAGCATAAGTATTCTGTGGTACCCCAGACATTGAACTTCTCTCCCATCCAACCTCTGCACCTTGCTGCTGCCCCCTCCATGTGATGTGCAGTGTTAGCTTTCCACCTCTTCCCATACCTTCTTTGTATGAAGGTCAGAAAGTTCAGTTTTGGTCTCATCAGCCAAGAGCACCTTCTTCCTAGCCTGGAACACTGAAATTGTTTATGGCACACTGTAAATGAGCTGTATTTTATCCATCTTTATAGTGTCTTTCTTCAGCCCTTGAGGGTTAGATTTGCTTAGTGTATCTCTAAAGTCGACAGATTCTTCCACCTGAGCTTTAGATCTCTGATGTTCCTCCCAAGACTCCAGTGGCCTCTGAGCTGGTTCTCAAATAAACACTCCCCTTGCAGTTTAGGTGACCAGACATTATTTTATATAGGTTTCTAGTTTTACCATGCTCTTTCCAAACATTAAAAACTGAGAACACCAATCTAAAACTTAAGCCTACCTTAAACGTATTCTCTTTTTTTTTCATTGATCTTTGTGATGGTTTTCTCACTCATTTCTTCTAGTCAATCTTTGAAGTGTTTTTTTTTTAACTATTATTTATTGAGATAAAACACACATGTAGACTTTCTTTTCTAATTAGTTGACTTCTGGAGTCACTTGGTTGCACTTAATTGCACTTAGAGGTAACAAAGAAGATATGACTGGATGCAATGGCACAGCACACTAGTCAGATTTTTATTTGAGAAACAAATTGAAAATGAATTATATATAGTTTTTTTTTCTTTTCCTTCACAATTATGAGTTGCTTGGTGTACATAAAAATCCAAAAAAATACATTGAAGTTTGTAATTACGATGCTGGTTGGTTGGTCGACTGGTCAGTTGATCGACTGGTCGATTGATTGGTTGATTGATTGATTTTTTTTTTTTTATTCAGTCATCAAATAATTTGTTATCCATGCTTTAAAGCACTGGCAACAATTTAAACAACTTGACTGGAAAGGTACAAGGAAAAGCACAAGGCTTATATTTATACCTGTCCTACAATGTAAACATTTTCAAGTGATCTGAATACTCCTACAAGCCACCGCATTTAAAAAACCCTAGAACAGCTCAACCCAAATACCAGTACAGAGATCATAATACCTTATATAGTTATAAGATTAAGAACCTGGAAGCAGAAACAGCAGATCAGCCAAAGCTGAGCTCTGAGCAGAGACACACTATTTAGACTACTAGATTCAGTAGGATGGGAGTAATTCATCACCCCAGATTTTAGGTCTAGCCTCTAACTTCTTCACTGAGGCAGAATGAGGGAAAAGACGAGGAGAAGGGTGACACCATGGGCAGGATGTGAGCACTGGGCGTGGGTCCGAAGATGGGTGTTGGAGGTGCGGCATAAGGTCGGCAGTCAATTTATTTCTTCTTTTTCTAGGAGAAGTTCCATCAGATGATATGTTGCAGGCAGTGTGGTGAAATTATGCATTTAAATCTTTAACCACTGAGTGTTACAACACCGGCCACGACATGACAGCAAGACACTATATATATTAACCAGTTAACTATGTGTGAGGCCCAGTTTGATTCCAGACCGGGATAAGTTGTTACCATTTGAGAAGGATATTTATATGCAAAAGAGAAAAGGGAAATTTATATGTTGATGATGTTGGAAGGGATCTGTTATGTAGTTACACAATGTCTTTATACCTAAGCCAACTAAGTGGTTTGGTTTCAGGTGCTAGAACTTAATAAATAAAAGAAAGGATGAAGTTATAAATGTTAGTAAGTACTGCTTTTGATGGAAGACTATTTCAAGTCTTTGGGTTGATAGCTATGTAATAAATTAGATTTTGTCTTTTCTTTTCTTCTTTTTTTTTTACTAATTTTTGCAGTTTATCGCTGGCAAATTTAAATCTGACTCAGAAATCTTTACTAGGTTGATAAGACGTGCCACTGGATCACCTAAATACAGAGCTCTGAAAGCAAATACATTTATTTAACATTTTTGACATTGTTGTGTTGTGGACTTATGTGGAGACAATAAGGAGGCTGTTCATACTTAAAAAAAAACAATCAAATGCATCTTTTTGGATGTGTGCATGTATAAAGTTGCTCAGTGTCAGCCTGTTGTGTGAACATTTGCCACAGAGACAGCGACACAGTTTTAACTGAGAACAGATGGCAATGGGGTGAAACTTTTGGGCTGGACCCCCATGATGAACGAGACCAGTGCAGAATTCATATCAATGCTCCACACATCCATATATGTAACCTCTCCCTGTCTTTCTGTCATATAAAGATACACATAGGATAATCACACACATACACAAAGACATTTATGATAAACAATGATTTATTCTGGCTCCTGTTTAACGTCTGTTCATTAGTTATTCCCTCTAATCTCAATAATTGACAGTCTGACCATGACAACCCTACAGTGCATTTAAAAACACTTCTGATTTAAATTCTTGAATGAATTACAAGTCTACACATTTCTTACAAACCTAACTAAAGCGGCAGTCATATATTAATTAAATAATGAAAAAGCAGTCCCCCAGAATAGGTAAAAATGTCCAGAACCAAGATTAGCGATGTTGGACATATCTCATCTTTTGATCAGTATTTATGCAAAGCAGAAATAAATGTGCCATGGTAGTTGAAGTGGGGCTAAAATCTGTGAGGACCTTTGGAAATGGATTGTTAGGATCTAATGGAGGGTCCTGTCTATACTGGCTGAACTTGCTGGCTGACTTTCTCTGCTATGCAAACACTCTCCTACAGTTGACTGCAACTCTGAGAGGACTCTGACATGAACCAAAGCGGTAAAATGGGGAAAAAACAAAAGAAATGTTTGCCAGTTCAGTGAACTGAAGGAAATGTTGAAATGCATCATTATAAAATGCAGTTGAGAAATTTCTTTTGACAAAATGTTTCTTAACAACAATGCAGCCATATTGATTGTCTTACAATGCACACTGGCTGATTCTTAATAGTCTCAGTAAAGTTCAAAGGTGAAGAACAACAAAGGACAGACCTTTTCAGGCATTCCAGCTATATAAACTGTTTTTTCTTTAGCAGAGACAGAGAAGCTGATCTGTGATAATTCTCCTCTGAGTTGCCAGTCCACCTCTGGAGGGTGGAGGCTGAGCTTCAACTTATTTCTTTCAACAAGACACCTGGACGTGAGGAGCTTTGATACTCAACCCAAACTGGTGGATGTGAGGTTTTCTATGAGTTAAATCTTCCTGTTACCTCTCAGTGGGCAATGTCCTGTCAGCTCAAGGATTTCAGTCTATGTTCCACACTCACATCTGCTCCATGCCTGACATGCATAGTTTACCTCATCTGACCTTTTTCTGACACCATGTGGACTCGTCACAATCACAAGGCCTTCGTAGTCTCCCTCCTTGTGACCAAGAATCTCATTAACAATAAGATATTTGACAATACATTGTCTAAATTTATCTTTGCTATCCACTGCAAAGATCTTCCCCTCCTCTCCCACTGACATCTCCTGGAAGAAATAGTGACCAGTCAAGCTTAGAACCACAAATCCCTGTTCTTTTATAACATCTTTTTTTTTTTACCTACTCCATCCGCTTCTGTAGAGCTTTCCACAAATGTGGGTCAGGAAGCTGCCAAAAACCATGACAGACTGATTGATGCAATTTAATTAAGTGTTCCATTTTTACTCAGAAATTGAAATTTCCAAGTTTGTTGTTGAAAAGAAAAAAAAAATACTGGAGAAGCTCCTAGAAGTTATGAGTGGGAAAGTTGGAGATTTCTCAAAAATCTGAAATGGATTAAAAACCTACTCACAGAAGCAGATGAAAATAGCTTTTTTGTTGTGCACTTCTACTGATATTTACTTCATTCAATTTTTTGCACACTTTTAACTATTCAATCTCATAAATTGTGTTTAAAAAGTATGCATTGTTTTTTTTTTGTTTTTTTTATCTTGCATTGCTTCCAGCAGTTAGTCTGGTCATTGGGCACATCTAATAGAAAATCTCACTGGAACAGATACAGAAGAGAATAAGAGGCATGTTTAAAAAAAAAAAGATTTGAAATGGTTTGACTACATCACTTTCTAATATTGTTGCTGTTTCTCCCAATAGTCCAACGTAACCCTGAGTCTATTTAGGTGTCGGCCCCGGCTATCTGATCCACCTTTTCCTGCGCAGCGGGATGAGATGAGGTCACAGCTTTGCTTTGTGACTCTGTGTCAAAAGAGGAAAAAGGGGGTGGTTTGGTTAGGCTTTCCTTTCCCATGACCAAAATATCACTGGAAAGCCTGAATGAGGTCTATTTCATTCAAACACTGTAAATCTGCTACCTGACTTTTACAACGGAGTAAAACCCTCCTTGTAATTATGTGACATTTAAAAACCATTTCTTGAACAGGCTTCTATTTTTATAGCTAAACTGATGACTCACAGCTGATTACAATTGATATCAGTATTTAGGATAGCACCCTTCTATAGATTTTACTTTCAAAATGAAGCAAATTGAATCCTTACTTAGTTTTCTTCACTCCTTCCATTGCTTTTTTTTATCCAATAGCCAGACCTCTCTATAAATATGTAAACAAATCACAATTAACATTTGTGTTTCTACTTTAGAAAATAGCCAGCAAGGGTCAACTGTTCAGGAAATGTAAGTCTAGAAAAGCATGGCGCCATGCAATACCTTTGGCTAGATGTGCTACATTTCTTTTATTTCTCAAAATGCTGATTAAAAGCCAGACATTAAGAAACACTGAAATATACTAACAACAAAAACTCAGCTATATTTTTAGGAGTTGGCACCAGATTTCCTGTTATGTGTGGCTTCCTGTGGATATTTTTTTTTTAACTCATTCACTGAATTTAAATAGCATATTGGTTACATGGGTATTCTGTATTAACTTGTACAGCTTTTGAAACATTTGAGGAAAACAGTCTGTGGATAAATAGACTAGAACATGTAGTTAAAGCCCCATTTTTATTTTGTTCTGTAACTGTACTTGGCAAATGTTTTGCATAGGGAATTATGTCAAGAAAAATCATATCCAGTCATGACAGCTGTTCACCCCACAAAATCCTCTTTTCACTAATTCTATGCTAATTTGAAGCTTCATGTGCTGGTTTGAATGACACAATCTCTATTATATGCTTGGAAGTTTTGAAGATGTAAGAACTTGTCTGTCTGTGACTCAACCGTACTAACTTTTTGAAAACCCATGTCAGTGCATGGCCTGTTTCCATTTCTTCAAGCTTCATTTGAACAAGGCCTCGCCGCGTCAGCCCAACATTTGCTGAGAATTTTATCCTCTGCGTGATCCTGTGAGAAAGGGGGTGAACAGGGGCAAGAAGCAGTTTAGATTTTCTGCTGCAGCTGTTATTGCCCCCTTGCACTTTTACATGCAGGACTGATAAAGGAGCAGTTCCTCTGACGAGCTTCCAGGTTTTGTACAATAAAGACAGATAACACCACACAATCCAACTGTTTCTCGTCTTTGTTGATAAGTGTTGCCCTTCCACCTCATATACACCGCCTTGAAAAAATAAGCTTCAAACAGGAACCAAAGGGTATTTTAATAGGATTTTGTATGATAGACAAACACAAAGTGGAGTTTAAGTGGAGTGTTTTTTCAAGCTTTAAACAAAAAAGACATAAAAGAAAGTGTGCTGTGTAACTTATATGTATCTTTTCAGTCAACTAGATTTTACTGAAATTACATCTAGAGTTTGTGCCAGCATTGCACAACTTGGCACTAAAACTTTTGCCTCCTTTTTTCAAAGTAGTTTAAATTCAGTTGGATTAAAAATCGAGCATCTATGACCAGCAGTTGTCAAGTTCTGACAGATTTTCAGTTGGATTTAAGTGTGAACTCCAATCCAACCGATGGCACATTCTTACATATACTGTTAGGATCTAACCCTCCTCTTGGGTGTATGTTTGGGATTGTTGTCATCCTGGAAAGATCCACACCTAGTCTAAAGTGTTTTGCAGCCTCTGGCATGTTCTCTTCAGGTTGATTCTCTATATTGATTTACATCCATCGAATCTTATCAGAAAAGAATCCCCACATCATGATGTTGCCACCGTCACCGTTATTTATTGTGGGGTTGCTGCTTTCATGTTGATTTGCAGTCCCCAAAGCTGTTGTGTTTCTCAGTGGGATGATTTCTTCCAAGTTATGCGTTATTCCAAGCACTGTTTGCCCCGTACACAACATTTAGCGTGAAGACTAAGCTTTTGTCGTGACCAGAGAACCTTTTTCTCAACTGCAAACAGAAATTTTATGGCTTTCTTTCAACAACGACCTTCTTCTAGTAAGTTTTGCTCAATGGCCAGATTTGTGGAGTGGATGACTAATAGTTGTTGTGTTAACAGATTGTCCCTCCTGAGCTGTGGATCACCGTAACTCCTCCAGATTTACGACTGGTCTATTTTCTGCTTCTCTGATAAATGTTCTTTTTGTCCACTCTGTCAGTTTAGGTGGACGGCCATGTCTTGGTAGGTTTGCAGTTGTGTCACCCTCTTTCCAATTTTGGATGATGGATTGAACAGTGCTCCATGATATTCCCTGGGAATATCTTTTTATAATCTGGCCCAGCTTTGAGCTTCGCCACAGATATATCCCTGAACTATCTGTAGTTGTTCTATTTTGGCTTTTAGTGGTGACAAATATGTTTATTTAAGTTGAATCAATTTAAAATATTCAACATCTGTCTTTTAGATTTTGTATGAACTTCTGCAACTATTCTTTTTTTGTTCTGTTTTACATTAGAGTTATGTTGTCATCTTGACTAAGACTTCCTGAAAGAAGAGATGTTGTACCACAATAGGAGCAACTTGGCTAAAAACGGCTTTATTGTGATGATGAGGATGGCCATTTGTTGCACTGGACTTTATTGACGGGTGTCAGAATAAAGAAGGCTGAATACAAATTAATGTAATTTTTTTTCTTCTTTTTTATTTGTTGAAAACTGAAAAAAAAAATATAATTTTACTTCAATGTTATGCACAACTTTGTGTCCCAATAAAAACATTAAGGTCTATAACTGCAATGTGACAACAATTTCAAATGATTAAAGATGTATGAATATTTTCAAGACTCTCTAAGCATTTTTTTGTAAATATCTTCTTCTACACATCCAATTCTGTTCTAATCATTATTTAGCTTCCAGTCTTTGTAGGACTCAAAAATTTGCAGATGTCGCCTTCCACGTTTGCACCCTTGTTTCCCCCCATGCTCACTAATCTGTCTCTGCATGACACCTCCTTTCCTCCCTCTTCCTGCTGCTATCAGAATGTTTTATTGTTTCAAAGCAAATTCACAAAGCAGATAGACAGATTACCTCAGGATGGCCTCAATATGAGACCTAAAATTGTTTACACTAAGAGGAAACCTTTTTGCTGCTGCCTAACAGACATGCAATAAAACCTTGGCAAGGATCAAAAGAGGGCGTAATGTATTGATTCAATTGAAATTAAATGCATGTTTTCCACACACAAGCCTTTTTTGTGTCATGGTAATGCAGCTGTGTGTCTTATTAATGTTACGCTGTAAATTTATCATGTGTGTGATAGCTGGATCAGCATGGGGTCCAAACCGAGAGCTTTTGTCCTTTTTTTTTTATTCTTTACTCTAAACAAGCTCCAGTGTCCCTGTTACAATTTTTTTCTGAAGTCTAAAAGTGTCAGAGAGCCAGCTACAGCTGCTGGAATACTTTCTCCTTAAGATTCTTTCACTGGTTCATTGCACAGCATGAATACCTGCTGAAAAGCTTTTCTGCCCAACATTGTGCTCCTCTTGCAAGAGTCCAGCAAACAGGAAGAAGCTAATGCTGAGAACTTCCTATGTATGAGCCAGCTCCTGTGCCCACAGCACAGGAGGATCCTGCATGTGCATACGCGTATGCGTGTGTGTGTGTGTGTGTGGGGGGGGGGGGGGTGTGTGTGCGTGAGTGTGTGTGAGTGTGAGTGTGTGTAATGCTCGTCCATTCTGCTTCCTTCCCTTCAGCCTTTTTAGCCTGCGGATGCACGGCATCGTGGGAAAGCGTGATTTGCACCTCAGCGCACACTCGTCGAGGACAGATTTAAGGGGTGTTTTATGCCAGATGTGTTGCAGTGACATTTTAATAACAATTACTGTTAATGTTCTGGATTTATTGTCAGTGATGAAGAAGTCTGAGATAGTGGAGGAAAGTAAGCATCATTAGAAAGAGGAGCTCAAAACTAATTTGTTAAATTTTTTTTTTTTTTTTTTTACCTCAGCTGGCCTTTTATTGCATATAGAGAAAGTTATACACTTGGCTGTTGTGAATGGTCTGCCCCTTCCCACACACAAAGCACACTCCCTTCCTCAATCTATTATTCTAAGTCTCCCCAAAACTAAATTTACTGTGTTACTGGACAACAGTTACAGTTTTGCCTATGTGTGTACGTGTGTGATGCGTGCGTTTTGGGACATTCGAACCTTGGCTGAGCCTGTGTAGTGTGTCTCAGAGACATCTCAGGAAGAGGAAAATGAGAAGGTCAAGTGCGTAGAGGAGATAAGTTGTCAGTCTTGCTGGCCTTCTGGATCAGCTGCTTCCTGTTTACTTCTGTGTGGAGAGTGTTGTCCCATGACGATAACAAGGCGTTCCGGTGCTTCTGTTCCACCGGAACAGAAGCACATCCTGCAATGGATGAAACCCTGTTCAGTGACTCAACGCATCTAACCCAAATGTAATTATGACCTGCGCACCACTCTGAAAGAAGCAACACGTCACACAGGATCACGGTGCAGCAGAAATTACCATTTCAAATCTGCATTACATAGATTTCACAAACAGCCATGTTCATAGTCCAGTGAGTCCTATTAAGGCAAGAAAGTCTAAATTAATAATTTGTGTGTCAAATTTCAATCACAAGCTCTGATGTATATTTATTTAGATTTTCTGCAGTCAGTCAGCACAATAATTCTGAAGGGGAAGAAAGTTTTGTTGCCTCTTTTCTTTTACAAATAAGATTTAGAAAGTGTAGCATGGGTTTGGAACCAGCTCCAACCAGCTGTCTACTACTAATTATTACAATTTGAGGAAGTGCATTTTTTCTAATATGCTATTTTAGGTGTTACGTCATGATATTAGGGACAATGGAATATTCAGGAACTTGCTGTCTTCAAACTATCGAAGGTCAGGAAATCAAACCCACTTTGTGTCTGAAGAATAGTCCAGACAAATTTTAAAATCGACACTAACTCTTTCAGCAGTCAATTTTGTTTTATAGTCATGGCAGAATGCAGAGACTTTTTGAGGTCGATCCTGGATTGGGAATTCTGTCCCTTCCAATTGTTCCGTTGTCTCTGACTCATTTTTTTTTCCTCATTCGTTTCAGATTTTTTCCAACAAATATCTTCCTATGAGGAAGATAAGGTCCTGAGTTCACCATCAAAGCCACACACACACATATTCACGTACATAGTACTGCTGAAGAAATTTTTAAACTGGGGAGTATTTGTAACAAGGGGATGGAAAGCTAAGACAAAAATCACATCTGTTTATACATTTAAAAACAACAGGAGTTTTAAACAATAAAAAGTTATATCTTGGTTTTAGTATCTTCACCTTTAGTAACTTTGTTGAATTGTTTTTATTATTTGGATTGGGACCGAAACCACATATTTGGGTGTCTAAAATCTCTGCCAACTCAAACACAGAGAGCAGTTCAGATGTGGTGTGTGCCTGTGTAGAGCTCAATAAATCTCACCCCCTGATCTTTATCTCCTCCAGACATCAGCTGGTCATAATCTGTGGTGGTTCTTTGCTTTTCCTGCATCTTCTACCATTTCTCTCTCCCCACTCCTGTTCCAAGTTGCTCTTTGCAGTAAGGGCAGGACCTACATCTAAGTCCAAATGGACCAGCACAACTCTCACTCAATGCCTGATTGTCAACGGTGACTAAGTTAATCAAGCTCTGTCTTTATGAAATGCTCTCATTGCTTCCTGAATACTTAGCTTGTGTCTTCTTATAATTTAGAACTACCCACTTGGGTCCTAGCTCAAGTCCTTCTCATATTAGGTCAACAATACTTATTTGGTTAATGCCCCTCTCACC
Source organism: Poecilia mexicana (assembly GCF_051168715.1). Lineage (NCBI taxonomy): Eukaryota > Metazoa > Chordata > Actinopteri > Cyprinodontiformes > Poeciliidae > Poecilia > Poecilia mexicana. The sequence continues at coordinate 6,529,179 of NW_028263383.1, read as the reverse complement.
TGAGTTCACTCTTGGTCCTTTTTATGTTCAGCTTCAGCTTCAGCTTCTTTAGAGATCGTTGTATAATCACTGGAACCTCAGAATATAATCCACCTCTCCCACTACTCGACTTACTCCCCTTGTTGCCTGGAATCAAGTAAGACAAATCAAGTGTTGATTTGATAATTTCTTATACGTTTGAAAAATCTTTGAATCTCCCATGGCAGCCATTTGGGGGTGCCTAAACGCTTGCACATGCAAAGAACCACCTTTTTCCAGAAAAGCTCCTTGGAGCTGCTGTCTTCAGCCAAGTTTCCACCTCTCAGAGAATATCCTGCACCCCCAACACTCTAATGACACTGATATTATGGCCTTTATGTACAGGGCATAATATTTACAAATGGCAGAGCTTGCCCAAGGCAGCACTCATAAAAGAGTCTCCCCTGCTTAACACAATTTCTCCCCCCCCACCCCCCAAGTTTAAAACACAGAAAACCAGTGGATTTTATTTTTATTTCTCAAGAGAAAATTGTTTTAGAAAGATCTATTTTTATGTTGTTGATGCCCATCACCACAATGCAGGAGGAATTGTCTTTAGGTCTTCTTTGGAGCTCTGAACAAGTATCTGATGCAACTCATATGCATCATTTCAACATAAATCATCAGTTTTGTGTTAAAGCATGCAGAGATGTTCCCTTTGTGCACTCTATCTGATCTGGGTTGCTTCATCTCCTATTAAATGGTTTGTAAATGACATGCACTCAGAGGAACTTACTTTTTAACATGTTTAGGCAGTGCAAGGAAAAAAATGATAAACAAGGTTAACTCTTGGCTCCACTCTCATAAGAACAAGAAACTGTGAAGAGATGATGTTGGTCTGTCAGAGTTTCCACTGACGGCAACTCTTCTTCTCAAAATTATCTCACTAAACTTAATTTGAAGGTAATTGGTCTTGTCTCCTATTTTTAACTTTATTCAATGTTCAAAGTAAAAGGAAAAGATAAAGGCTGAAGGGAGTCAACACTGATCTTTATAGCCCTACATAAATTCTTATTCAGCTTTGACAGTGATGTTCAAATAAAGGATTATATTTTGATATTTTTACAAAGATGTGAAACCGTCCTCAGTAGTGTTTTGCCCAGTAAATTCATCCTGAGATTTTTTTAAGTCTCTCCAACCATAGCTTGGCAGTCTGTGAGAATAGGATATTTGCAACGCCTTCTCTGTCATCAAAACACCCGTCCTACATGACATATTTCTTCAATTATGCCTCATTTCACAGAGACAAAAAGAGCACTTCAGGTTCGAGCCAAGTCTTGAGCGTTTTCCACCAATAAGTACATAGCCTTTGCAGCTCTGATTCAAAACAGACGGAGAGAAACTTTGGATGCTTGTAAGACATTTGTTAAATGCACACTGTAAACCAGTTTGACTGGTGAGGAAATCATAAATACTACATTTGCACAGTTCTTGGTTCAGGTACGCAACTTGGAGTTGGCAGTAGTAAAAGGTGTTTTTGGAATAAGGCCCTGGACTTTTCAAAGGTCTCTGTATGGGCTACCAGCGATTAGCTTACACAAGGGAGGTATTTTCTTATTTACAGCCATAATTCTATGTTATTGCAATTGTTTCAGTGTGCATTCCCTCAACTGGACTAAACCACAGAAGCTAAGTTTTCCAAAGAGCAGAGTGTGGCCTAGATTTTCAAATTGTTTAAAATTGTAGTTTCTAACCGCAAACAGAAAAACAAATCAGTTTCTGTTTGGTTTTTATATAGATTAGTTTCAAATCTGTGTTTTTAGACTTTTACAATAACATAATAAAACCAGAGTACAAAAAATAAATATAAAAGTTCAGAGGGAGCTGCAGTCTGACTACAAAGGTATTTTCACACCTTAAGCTTTCTTAAATTTTGACATGCTGCACATTGCAACAATTGCACACTGCTTTCAAAATCTTATGCAATGAAAGTATATAGTTTATTTCTGTAATATTTTGCAGAGATGCCTTTTGCTTCAATTCCAGCTGCAATACTTTATGATACATCTCTCTCAGGTTTGCAAATACAGAATATTTCCAAATTTTTGGCAAAATAGCTCAATCTCAGTCAGGTTCAATAAAGAGCATCTATGAACAGCAACTTTCCAGAATAGTGACAGTTGAATATAAATCTAGGCAGGGTCATTCTAACACATACACTTTGATCTAAATCTGTCACAGTCTCTAATCTTTTGTTGCCTCTTACATGTTTTTCTTGCATGATTGTTTTGTATTTAGGTTGAGATTTTTGTCCAGTAACCAAATCCTGCTTTAAATTACTCCACAAATTAACCCTGACCTGTTAGCTTTATTCCTTGATCTTTGTCATGCTTTTTGGTCACTAATCTATTGAGTTAGGCTGAAGAAGAGCTGGATACATGGCTTGATTTACAATTTTAAAGGCAGTTGACCATGCTGGAATGTAATTAGGGGTATTAAGAGTAAACTTGGCAAAATTGTAACAAAACAAACTTGTTTCCAAATGTGCACAAAAAAAAGTTCAAGTGGCATCATCGCTTTGCTAATGTCCAGTGGTAAAAGATGCCGTTGCTCACATTGGCTGCCATGTTGTGTGTTGGTGATGGAGCTTAATGCAGCAGGCTGAGACATCAAGTAGTGTCAAAGACATCAAGTAGTGTCAAAGACTTAATGAAAGAAAGATGATGGAGAAAAAAAACTTGCAAAAATTGGAGAACCAAGGGTGCCAGAGAAGAACAAAAATCATAAATCGAAAAAAAAAAAAACTAACAGGAGGAACCGGTGAGGAGAGAGAGAAGAAAAGGTGTATAAGTACTGGGAGACTGAATGCTGGAACAACCTGGGCGGATTGGCTAACTGATTGCAGGTGTGAGGGACGAGAGCAAAAGGCAGGCTGAGGAGAGAGAGAGAGAGAGAAAGAGAGAGAGAGAGAGAGAGAGAGAGAGAGAGGCACAGGGGACTAGGAAATGAAACTAACACTTAAGCAAAATTAAAATGTATTAGTTTAGTTTATTAGCTACTAAGAATAACAAGACACAAAAAATAAACATAATAAACTAGAATTACCAAGAAGGGATTGAACTAAAGAAAAATGGAAACAAGACCGATCAAATTAAAGTAAGAACCTAACAGGGAATAATAATGAAACTAGAATGAAACTCAAAAACAATCTAAGATCCAAACAACTGACATAAAGGACTTTGTATTTTAAGAGGCTTTTAGATAAACAGAACTGGTGCAATGTGGTTATGCTGATGTTTTCTTTTGTTTCAGATAATTCTTCATAAGAAAACAGACATGATGTACTTTTTGAGTGCTTTAGGGAATGCTTAACCATTTCTTAGCTCACTCTGTGAAGTTTAGCTTAAGATATTAATGGTTACATTAATTATTTAAACCAACATTTTTGACTGCTAGACAACAGCTTTATTTTCTTATGTGCAGGTCATTCAAAGTGATCTGTAAACCTGATAGCCATGGAATAAGCAATGCTTACAACATAGCTTTCATCTGGCAACTTTCTCTCATTGTTTGTGTTTTTGAATGCTACCAGTCCTTTTTTCTGAAACTAATTGCTGTTTTTCTTTTTTTCATTTTCCATAGAGTTCTGGCTTAATACTTTCCTCTGAAATGTCTCTCCCCCGTGCTCAGCCAGACTTTTTCATTTTGGTGAAGTGTGTCGAGGGGCTGGATGTAGGGATTTGGGAATATTGAAGTTGTGGTGAAGGGGGCTCACTTGTCACTCTTCCAGGCAACCACTGTTTAATTCTCAAATTTTCCATGCATTAGGCTAATAAGCAAGTACTGCTCTGTTCATACTCTCGCACTCAAATTCACTCTGAGTAAGTTCTCCATCTTTCCCACCCCGATGTGTTCCTGGCTTATTTGGGGACTGACTGGTCACTGTGTTTCCCATCATTCTCTGAACACACAGATAGACCTAGATGAAAAGGCAAGGTAGTGAGCTCGCAGCTGCGACCAGAAAATCTGCTGCACTGCTTAGGATACCCACCGGCTGTCCACATCACAGAGACCACAGGTTTCTGAGCTCTGTAATCACAGCTCACGGGCCTATTTTAGTGCAATCTGACTATGGATTAGGCAGAAAATTGCCAGGGATAGCAAATGTTTCCATGGAGAGGTTGGAAGTTCCTTGTAAGAAATAATAAACAGATTCAGATCAGACATGGGCGCCTGGGAACGGTGGCAGCTAGAGGAGTTTGTTGTCTGTGTCTGACAAATTAGTTTAAAAAGTAGAAAAAGGAGATTTTAAATACAACATAATGTTGCAAATCTATTAAAAGTGATTTTTTTGTGTGTCTTTTCTTCATATGCAGATTTAATCACAACCACTTGAGCTTGTTTAACTTAAGTCTTCTTCCTCGAATGCTATTAATCAGTTGGGTGTAATGACAAGGCTGACATCACCGTAAATGTTTGTACTCCGTCAAGCTCACACATGTGTGTTGGGGGCCCAGAAAGTTGTTTTAAATCTTCCCAGAGCTGAATTAATGACAGAGGCTTGCGGTTGCAACTGTCACTAAAGTCAAGTCAACCCAATAATTATCCCCTTTAATGAATAAAAATATGGAAACTGTTCTGTCCTGAACACTCAATCATGTGTTGAAACCATGTGACTCCCATCAGCTAAAGAGTGCTGAGAGTAATCAGCCTCACATGTGAACAAATAGCAGAGAAAGACACGGGGCCACAAATGGGCCATCATTCAGAGCATCAGGTAAATAAGCTAGGACAATCCACACACACACACGCAAACAGAAAAACAAAAAAAAACAGCTAAAACCTTAATGATTTGAAATACCAGTTGAAACTTCCATTACTGGGTTTTGCTTATCTTTTAAAAAGTAAGTCTTTCTGCCACACATCACATTACAATGTGCTACAAATCATCTGTCTTATCTCTTGCACGTTTTCGCTATCAAGCCATGGCTTTAACAAGTCAATACTCTCCAGGTCTCCAGTTCTGGGCATTCTCAAGTCAGTCCCAAACCAGGAGGGACATGCTAGCTGATGTCTCATCCCAATGGGATGTACCCACAAAACCTTCCCAGGGTGGTGTGGAGGAGGAAGGCTCAAATGCACATTTCCTCTCAGCTAACTCCTTTTGATGTGGAGGAGAAGCAACTCTTCGCTGAACTTACCCCAGAAGATGGAGCTCATCACTCTGTCCGTAAACCTGCAACAGATCACTACACAGGAAGCTGATTTCAGCTGCCTGAATCATCTTGGCCGACTCTGTTTGATATTTTCTCCAACCTCCTCAGGAGTCTCTTCCAGGAGTTCAGTTGCTATTGAGACATAGCACACCCAGTACTTACAGCACTTCATGTTGTTCACATTTTACGGTACAACCTGTTTCCAAATTTCTTTCAAAATTCTATATACATATACTTTGTTATGACAATGCAATTTTTTTTTCTTTTTATGAGTGCTTTGCAAATTTTTTCAGAATAGGAAACCAAGAATTACATTTATGTAAGTAAAAAGAGAAGCACTGCGAGAACGTTTTGGATGCATTTTATCCCTGGAAAATATCAACAAACAAACAAACAAAAGGCACCAGCTCAAACTTTATGGTGAGCCCATGCCGTGCAAGCTCGAAAATACCAACAGAACCACATCATGTGTAAAAAGGAAGGATTAAAAACCCTGAGTTTTGCAAACTAGTCACCCTCCTTTTCATCACAACACATTAACATCCAGTTCATGACAACTATAAACTAGATTGCTGGCAAGTGGAAACCCTCCAACCCACTGGAGGAATATGGTGGAAGTGACAAGAATATGTAGCTCTATCTTTGGATATACAAGGACCCACCAATCCCTACAAAATACCATGTGGGTTTCGTCGTAAGCCTCCTTCAAATCCACAAAACTTTTGCGGACCAGACAACAATTCTACCAGAGCAAAGATCTGCTCAACCGTTTCATGGCCAGGACTGAATCCAAGGTTCCACGATCGATTCGACCCTCCTTTAGAAATCAGAGAAAATCAGAGAACTTGCATTTATTTCTATATTTTTTTTCTCCTCCCATTTTGTACTGACATAAGATGAATGCATTCTGTGTGCTTCTTTGCTCCCAGCTTTGCATGAAAACATGTCAGTAATCCTTTAATAGATTTTGAAAAAGCAGATCTTGTAAGCATATGAAGCCTGTATGCAGATGGTATGTAAATCATGCCAAAAAGAAAGAATCTGCCCTGGCTCCACCACTTATACTGGTGTAAATTATAGAAGGAATAACATCACCGTGGAATGATTTATCCCAGCAGCAACTGGGTCAGCAGTAAGAGACAGTGCATTAAGTTTCTCTCATGAGGTCATCCAGGGAGTTTATTTTTGTTACTGATAAACTTCCAGAAAAAAAGTCTCATAGCTGGATTCATAAAGAAGCATCTTCTTTTCCATTGAATAAAATTCAAAGTTTATTCCAGCTCTTTAATTGATCCTTTGAAAGTAGATTAGAGTTTTGACACTGAAACTAACATTCACTGAAAACTACATCCAAATGGTTTCTTCAGATCTGATATTTCTCCCAGACTGGTCATAAAATTCAAAATAACATGTTGGTTTTGAACCTTCTCGTAAGCCAGCGATGAGTGTTGGGGTTTCCCACCCATTGCTTTGACTTTTTTATTCGGCACTAAAGCAGAACAGCACACTCTCACCTGTTCTCCAAATGATTAATTTCCTGGACATCAGAGACTGTTAGCAACAAAGACGGGAAAAGAGTTTGAAAACAGGCAGCTTTGATAGTCAAGAGCTCATTGTGCTAAATGCTAAGAGCTCTGTGAGTGTGTGTGTGTGTGTGTGTGTGAGTTTCAAAGTAAATATGGGTGCCATGTGGGGGTTGAAGGTGTAAGAGAAAGCCTAGCAGGCTTCTCATTTGTAGACCATTAGAACCCACTGCTAAAGGCACATGGTACTTTGAAGAGTGTTCAGGCACCTCACACTGTGTTCCAGGTGTTCAGAGTGACCATAAAAAGACACCAAACACAGGACTTCTTGTTCGCACTTATGAAGCAGTGCAATGGCAACTCAACTTTCAACGTGCACCCGTTCTAATTCTATATGAAACACTTTCCTGACTCACAGGTTTCATTTATCGGGATTTGGACTGCAGTTTCATAAAGATGGCGATGAGCTGGGATTTTATGAGACCCTTCATATGGTTTGTGGTTTGGCTCAGTCTTCTTTCGAGTTTGCCCTTCTGTCTCATTGCTGAACATGGCAGCATTGTTTTGCTTTGAATAATGCAAAAAAAAGGCTTCCTTTTCATGTGGTGTCTCTCCGAGGCATGTTTGGTAGCCTACATCTAATTATGCATTTAATTCCTAAGATTATTCGTTACACATTCAGAGGTAATAACTAAACTCTAAATAACTAACCTATACAGCTTGAGATTAATTGAAACTGGGCTTTTTGGTTTCTTCAACAGTGGATTCCTTTTTTGCTGCTCTTTTGCAAATGTAAGATAGGTGGAAAATTAATGGACGTCAACAAATTTCTCCACCTGAGCTGTGGAGAAATTCTTCCAGAATTACAAATCAGCCTCTTGGTTGCTTTTCTTATTAATGTTCTGCCTAAACTATCAGTCTATGTGCATAGCCTTTTGGTACATTTGAACTTGTGCCATGTGCTTTCTTTTTCTTAATTTTGGATTGAAACAGGGCTCTCGGAAATGTTAAAAGTTTCGTATGTTGCTTTATAACTTAATCCTCCTTTAAACATTCTGGCCTGCCTGTTTGTGTTTCTTGGTCTCCATGATGTTGTTTGCTCATTAATCTTCTTTAATACTCATTTTGTTTCTTCATAATTATGTGCTACCTTGTGTCTGACTATCACAAATTCTCGACAAAACACATTAAGGTTTCACTCTACAAACAGGACTCAGTGGACTTCTTTTAAAACTGTTTCGCCATTGTGTTATATAAAAACACAAAATCAAAACGTACCCTGTGTTGTCGATGCTTGTAGCGTGCATTCTTTTGTTTGCGTGTAAATGCTAATATAGATAATTTTGTTGTTTTCTGGAACAGTTTCTTCTGCACATCTATCTGTTGTGTGAGAGAGTCTAATTTGAAGCTGATTTTGCAGAGCAAATCTAACCCAGCCAAAAACCCTGATCAGTCCCAGGCAACAGAGATGTTTTAAAGTGATTTTACTTCCCAGGTGGTTTTCATTTGAACGACAGCATCATCTTTAGTCTTGTCTCCTTAATTTTTCTGGATTCTGTACTTGGATACAACTATTTTTTCTTGTACGTAGAAACCCCTGCATCCCCATTTATTCCCTCTGAACTACATTTTTTCAACCTCAAGTCTTTTGACCTCATTATGATGACAGGATAAAAACATTTGTTTCACAATTTAGCATTTTTGGGTCGTTTCAAATAGAAACACACTATGTAGGTCCAGCAAGGTATTTACAGTATCGCACAAAAGTGAGTACATGCCTCACATTTTTGTTATTTTGTCTGTTCTTGGGACAACGAAGAAGACATTACACTTTGCTATGATATAAAGTTGTCAATGTACAACTTATGTAGCAGTGTAAATTTGCTATCACCTTAAAATACATAGCCATTAATGTCTAAACCGCTGAGTACACCCTAAAGGGAGAATGTCCAAGTTGTGCCCATTTAGCCATTTTCCTTCCCGTGGTGCTACAAGGTGTTATGTGTGATTCCTCCCAGAGCAGAACTCTCCACGGTCGACCAAAGAAGTTGAGTGCAGGAGCACAGAATCATATCCACAGATTATGTCTTGAAAAGAATAAAGAAAAAAAGAACATTATAAATTCTACATTTTTCACCCACACACTGTAAAATGGGATGCATTAAAAGTAATACATATTTGTCCCGTTACAAATATGTGAGAAAAAAAAACTACACGTATTTCATTTGATCATAGTTTGACCCTTGTATTGTGACTTGCTTTTTTGCGTGCTAACATACAAGTCAAGATAGAAATCAATATGGCAACAGCTCCAGAGAGCAGGATGTCCTTTCTACTACTGACCTCAAGCAGACCTCTAAACCCATTGTATTTGCCTGCTACTCCTTGCAGTAGACATGCGTGAGAAAGTGTTAGCTTTTTAAAATTCTCAAAGCACAGGGAGTAAATTACAAAATCCATGTTTCAGTTTTGTCCCTGGACCTGGTGTATGCGTTGAATGACCGTTTGGCACCTTTTTTTTATTTGTTTGTTTTAACCTTCTTAAAAGCAGACAGGAATAGGAGACCTCACAATGACCTTATTGCTGTTTAGTACCGTTGCAGTCTGCTAAGCATGTCCTCTGAATTATTTTAAAGGTTATTTGCTGACATAAATCAGCTTTCCGTGAGATCTACTGTTTTTCGTGTTTTAGCTGCAACAGCTGAATCAAATAATTTAATTACTTATTCAGCAAGCCAACAAGTTTGGCAAAGGCCTGCTGATGAGCCATTCATCTGATTTAGCTGTGTTGGACTAGGATCGCATCTAAAACCTGCAGGGCAGGACCAGGGTTGGAGACCTTTGGCTTAGACCAATGCCAAGTCACATAGTGCGAGGAAATATGTCCTTAATGTGTTGAATACAAATAATCTACTTTTTATGACTTGTTCGGCTAACATTTCATATTTCCGACTTAAGAATAATGTTTTCCTGCTCCTATCTGAGCGATGGGAATCATTACAGTATGCTTAAGTGGCCAGTTATAGCTAGGGCGCATATTTCTCTAACTCTGTTTTTACACGCATTCCAAAATGATTTAGAAGTTTGCTGACCATAGTGGGAGTGGTCACTCACGCTCTAACTGAAAGGAAATATTTCATCATCCCTATTGAAATTTTGTCCATAAATCACACAAAACAATGGCGTACCAGATCCTCTAGATCTGGTTCAGAGAGAAGGAGGTACATAAAGCTGAAGATTTTCTGTTTAGAGATTGAGAACACTGATACTGATTATAGAAAACTGTAAACATTGTGAAGATGACAGGCAAAAAAAAAAGAAAAGAAAATGCCAAAATCTTCAACTTTTTATCTTGTAGGGATGTAGAATGATAAGGAAATTAGAATATTTAATAATGTACTGTTTCATATGGGTTTTAATCCAATATGTTTTGCTGTTGGTTTTCAATTTTATGCCGTTCCTACTGCAGAGAGACTCCCACCGTGGTCAAAGAAAGGGTTAACCACCACATCTCTTCTTATTTCATTACAAGATGTATCATAAAAATCAAATCTGATAGCAAGACAATGAAGTTCAGATCCTCTGAGTCATATAGGTTCAGTTTCTGAAACGGTAACATATGTTGCGTCCTGAAATGCAAGCTTTGTAAGCTGCTTCTTATTAAGTTGATGCCGTTTAGGTAAATGGAGGAAACAACAACAGATTTTTGAGAAAATATGTTTAATCTGAAAATGTTCGATCTGTTGTATCTATTAAAAGTTGTAAGTTTAGTTCTTGTGTCTCTTTAGATTATCTAGTTATCTCATGCCATTTGATCGGCCATTGCAATAAAATGTGCTGCTTAATGCATCTGGTTTGAGGTTTGCTGCTTTTGGCTGTGCCTGGAATCTAGTCTTGTTGGCAAAGTTTGGCCAGTTTAAGGAATAAAAAAGTTGAGTTTTTAGTTATTTCTCAGCTAAAGCTAAAGTAGGTAAGTTATACAAACAAGATTTTGACATGTTTGTTTAAACTGTTACTATTTCCTATTAGTTTGATATGAAGCAGAAAATCTGTGGAAAAAAAAAAAACAAATCAAGCTCCTCTGCTTTCTCCTGGTCCTAAAGCCATAAATAGAAATACACTACTCAATCAGAAGCAACCATGCAGCGCCAGGAGGAACGTCTTGGAGCTGTCAATCACTCTTCTATAGGTACACGCTGCTCTACCCTGCTCTCTCCTGTGCAACAGCTCCTTCTGTATTTGCTTTCAGGCTTTAATTGCTTATGTGTTCATGACTCAAGACCGGCACGGATTTAGATCTGACCAGTGGTTTTACTCTCAGTGAAATACCAGCTGCCTCATGTTTAGTTTGGCAAAATCAACACAAACTGAATACTAAATTTATATCGAACTGGAAGTGTTTCAAAACGAGTGACTCTGTGGGCATTGAAGAGGAACATAAATGCGACTCGTTATGGTAAACTGTTATGGCTCCTACAACATAGATGAATGACGAGTGATGATGAAAGACATATTTATCTAGATGGGAAAAAGTAGCGAAACATTAAAGCTGGGCAGGGCTGATAAACTGTCTACATAAAAGTAATAGTTTGTCAATATTTTAGTTGAAGATATTTTTAACAGTTTTAATCCAAACAAATACATATCCTTTAGTTAAGTACTTCTAAATATATATTCTGTAGCCAAGTAAAAGATGACGTGCATCTCTCCTTATGTTCAAATGCTTTATTTCAAGCCAGATGCGTTGTCGTGCTTGAAATGCATATGTTCATGTCTACTTAGCATATGTTGATTCACCAACAAAGCTGACATCAATCACCAGCAGACACGAGAAAGATGTTATCGCCGTTGCGGTAGACGCAAATAATTCCGGAATAACAGCTGGCTTGAGATCAGGCTAAAACGGCCCACAGGACTCTGTGTCCCGAAACGTTCCGTGTAGATGCCTGAATTACAAGGACTCACACACTCCACAAGGTTTCTGTCCCATACAGATGACAGGCTCAGGCACATTTCTGAGGATTCTTTTCAGCTGCAAGTTTTCCTCTTTTATTGGGGAGGAAGAGAATAAAAGGGAGGATGCCCTTGGACCGCAAGGACAGTAAATTCGAAACTATGTTTTGTTACCCTTGTCATCTCAACTCTAGCGCATAAATTTGTTTTCAAGCTTTGTATACAGAAGCTAAAATGTCACATGCACATAGAAAAGAAAAACAAATATCGGATGATGTAGAAAGATGAATGGAATAAGATGTTTAATAAGAGTTTCCCCTTTTTCATTTGTTTTTACAACACAATTAAAATTAAGTGACACCAACATTTGGATTGGTGCCATGATCAGTTTTACTAAATATATAATTGTTCAGCTATTTTCTTTTTGAGAGATCTAGTTCAGACTAATTATAAATTTTAGATTCACAGCTTTTTTTGTTCTCCTATACCTTTTTGGTTGAATGTAATTGGTAACTGCAGTAATTGATGTGATTTTGGGAGTGATAAGAGGGTGTGAAGCTGTAATGTTGTCACCCTATTTTAATCCTCTATTTTTTACTGTCTTCACTTGTGAGCAGTGTTGTCCTGGCAAAAGCATCAACAACTAAAATATTTTCCTTTTCCACAAGCTGTACCATGAGCCACAAGCATACAGTGTTCTTTTTACTGCTTCAAATGTCCAGAGAAATTATCTCCAGAGTTGTGTGAGGCCTGGTAAGATGTTCATTTGCAAATATCTTCTACTGAATTTTGAGGTGAGAATATGGTAAATCCTTTCCTGTTATAATTTTCTGAAGATCATATTTGTGCAGGTGCCTTACCTCATGCTCTTAAAACTGAGGTTTTGGTTTGCATTTCTACCAAATTTATGAGCGGTTTTCTCAACATTTTCTAGGTTTTCAGACCATAATTTGGCCTCCTCCACTGTTTTCTGTCAAATTCAGTCATTACGGGGGGATTCTCAGGACAATAAAGCCATCACGCCAAATATTTGCAAAAGGAGCTAGTGGCAGGTGAACAACAGGGGAGTGATTGACAAGCAGCAGGGTTGAGAGAGAAGTGAAACTACAGAAGTGCACAGTGGAGCTGATTTTGGTAAATAATATTACAGGTACAGATAATCAGGAAACACTATGTGGCAATATTGTCCAACATCTTCAACAATTTTAATGGGACTGTTATTAACTTTTTAAAGCTTTCATTTGCTTTGATTAGAATTTTTTTTACATTTTTCTTATGTGATGGTTTGTTGTGTTTAACGTGTAAGCATTTTTGTAGTATTTGGTGTTTTTGATGTGTCCTGTGTTTGTTTTGCTGTTAGAAATTTTAAACTCGGCTTTCTTTACTGAGACATTGTCTCATGTTTGGTTTCAGGAATACAAAAAAACAACATCTCAAATAACTGTCTTCATTAAAACTTGGTACGCATGGATTACTTTACTCTGTTGGGCAGAAAGGCCTCTGCTAATTCAGACAGATGAAAACAAAACATTGATATTTCAGGGGTCACTGACGGAGTGGGGTTTCAAACTGAGGATTGTTGGTTTGTGGCTTTTAAAGTTGATACAGTGCTCAGGGAAATGCTCTTGACATGTTTCCTTTGAGCTGCAGGGGTGTCTTGTGTTGCAAATAAAACAAATTAACTTTTTACTGTTGTCTGAGTAACACTAGCTAAAATCAACAATGTCTAACTGTATTAGGAAATGATTGAGCCTCCTGCCATCATGTGTGATGTAATAGGATTGGGCCGATTGGGTTTGTGGTCTGGACTTTGTAGGAAAGTCACAGATATCATTAAGGTATCAACAGAGGACTTCAAAGAGTGGCCAACAGCAAAATGTAGCTTTCAAAGGTTTACATTTCTAGTTATAGCTATGAAGCATGGACATGCGTCAACATTTTTTCGAAAGGTTTATGAAGAGCAAAAGAGAGAGAAAAATAATTCGGGAGTGATTCATGGATTGTGGACAGCCACTGGAGTTTGCGCCTCCAGAGCCACCACACAAAGACGTGTCCAAGACATTTCTTGCGGTAAGTCACTCGGAAAACAGAAACGTCAAAAGTGGGAAAAGAATGTAACTTTTGCTTATTGGTCCAAAGCCCTGTTTATGATAAACGTAAGTTTTCCATTTCATCTTGAATTGCAGATGTCAGATTCTGAAGGAAATGTTGAGAGGGACAAAATCAAAGCTGCTTGCAGACCAGAGAGAAATTTCCACCATCTGAGATTATTTCTGGAGCTATGCCATCTGCTGGTGTTGATCAAGTGAGTTTTAATAAACTATACAAATAAACTTGACTTGACAACCTTTAATGTGCTTGATTTTCTAGTAAATTAACCTAGCCTGACCTAAACCATATAGAGAATCTGTTGCCAGTGGAAAGTAAGAGATACCAGGACCAGAACTGAGGATGAGAACAAAGAACTGATATCTAAATGAATGAACTGCAGAAGGAAATATTGCAAACATCCAACTTGGCCAACAGTAACCAGGATCATAGCAAAGAAGAACAGCAATGGTTGTGTTAGACCAGATCAGATAAATACAGATGTTACTGTTCCCTTACAGATTTCCACATGCATGCTGGCTAAATGACTGCTGGCACAGTTAAACAAAGGTTTTTTTTTACTAGCCTTGTGGTTTCTCTAATGTCAAGTTAAGCTGGAGAGGTTCTGATTTGACCACAGATATACCTCTTTTAGGACAGCATGTGTGCTTCTTTAACGGCACGCCCCAACCAAACGCAATCAGCATGATCTTACTTAAGACCCACATTGCTGTTTATATGCCCAAAGAGACAATAAAACCTTTACAAAGAAAAAAAAAGGAAAGAGATGGATTGGGTTAATCAATTTAGAAACTAAAAGGTGAGACAAAAATATACATGGTGATAATAACAGGAAATGTCATGGCTGAAATCCTGCACAAATAATCCTCATGTATCACACTCTTCTCCTTTCCAATCTTCTGTGATTATCAGGCTCTGATGTCTCCCCCTGTCAGGAGCAGCAGGTTGATTAAACCAGTGTGCTGAAGCAGAACCAGGCTGCGTATTGATTGGCACAGTGACCTTTTATCTGCCACAGTTCCACACATGTGGGGGGTTGCCTGTCTTGAAAGGCTTGGGCTCAGCAGCAGGAGACATTGCTAAAGACAGGAGTGCCGCTGTGCACAAATGACATTCATAGCTTTCAGACACTGTAGTCTCAGCATTGTGAGCCACCCCCTTCAGTGTCGCTCCTCTGACCATTGCTAAGATGATAATCAATATAAATTGCTTTCTTTGAGGTAGCACCAACTCTTCTCTTGAAAACAAATGCATTTGTGCTTGTTGATAAAAATACATATCTTATTTTTATCGTATATCGGCAATACAAGAATATTGCATTGCCTTCTTTAACCAAGTAGAGCAGATTCACATATTGTATAGTATTGGATCTAAACATGTGAGTCTTGAGAGGGACAATCATTTAAGGGCATAGTCAGAAGTAAGTAACACAGATTCCAAAAAAGCATGATAAAGGACAAAAAAGATCTTTCAGTATGAATAAATAAAAAATTCAATCAATGCTGTTAGCACTGTTTCCTCACAGCAAGAAGTCAAGCTCAAATATCAGCTAGGGGCCTTTCACCCTGTGTGTGCGCAAGTTTTCTTTCAGTCCAAGAACATAACATTTAAGATAATTAGTCTCTCAGAAAATTACCCTTATAAATGAAATGAGTGTGTTTGTCCTGCGTGAATTGGCAATCTGTCCAAGTTTAACCCCATCGTTCACTTAATGCTTTCTGGAGATGTGGACAATGGATGGAGAAGGAAAATGTTGCTGCCAATAATCTCTGTTTCCCCTGTAAATAATCCTTGGATTATGTGTAAATAGCTGTCTTATAGAAACACGACAATAGTTAAAGGTTCATAAAGTAGTGCTTGTAGATAAAAATATTTTTGAGATGAGAAATTTTGAGACAATAAAACATGTGCTTCAGTCTGTGGCCATCTTGGACTCCTGGCCCATCCCTGCAGCTAAACTTTTGGATTTTGAAATATTTTTACTGAGATGACAAGTAATTGAAAAGTGAAAAGAGACAATGAGGATCTGCAGTTTGTGTGTCAGTATTGGAGGTTGAAGATCTACATTTGAAATGTTCGAAGAAGACAGTCAATCCTTCTCCAGTGGAGACGAGAAAAGAAAATGAGGAGCATGTGAAGTAGATAGCTATAAGTACCGGTGGGGGAATAAAGAAACAGACATTATTGGCAGTAAAGACAGGGGAAAGACATCTGTAGAAGGAGTGGCAACCACATGAAGCCATGGGATCCAGATGGGAAAGGAAAGGGGTAGGCAAATAGGATTATCTCAATAATATAAATCGATAAATCAGAGAAGACAAAAAGCCATGCAATGCGGCTTATGGGAAAGATGAAAACCAAACGCAAAAAAATGTGAGGACTGTTTAGCTCACAAAACTTGACATCGATCCATTTAAAGACAAACATGAGTTGGTTGTAAAACTAAACCATTCAAACAGGCACGGAAACACACAGTGAGCAAAGGTTGATCAGGGCAATTAGTTTATTATGTCTATTGCCTATACCAGGCCTGTTAGCATGAGAAGACTAATACAACAGCATTATCTGTTAAAACAAAAAAAAAAAAAAAAAAAAAGGAGGGAGAGACAGAGAAAATGGCTGCCCTCCAACTACTGGTTTTTGTCCCTGGCCTTCTCTCTATTCTGGGACTGTCTATGTGGCACAAAGCTGCACTTGTGGCATTGTTTTCACCTGATTCAAACCTCATGTTGAGCCTTTCACTAGCTACATAGTTTATGTGCCTGTTTTAATTTTCATTCTTTTTAGATTCTCCAGTCCCACATTTGATCCTCAGTATAAATTAATGGAGGGAGATTGTTTAAAAGAATAGACTTTGGATTTTAAATCTCAGGTGAAAGAGATTGAAAATCCCAAGAAATCCTGGAGAAACTAACTTAATGCCTTTTGATGATGGCATTACGTTAATTAGGAGCAGCTTCCTGGCGTAACGACACCTCCATTCACGTCAAGGTAACATAACGTGAAGCAAACAATTAAGAGCAATTGTTTGCTCTTAATTTTGGGGAAAAGAAATCTGAATTTACGAAGCATGTGAGGTTTTGATCATATGTCCAGCAATACCTAATCTGCGCCAGCAGGTGAAGACAACGTCAGCAATAACCACGTCAAGATTACAGTGAAGAAAAGGATAACTAAAGAAGTGCCAGGTCAAAGATTATCATTAAAAAAATTGTAGCTCATGCTTACCCTTTCCTTGTCATTAAGTTTTTGACTTCCATTCAATGTTTATTTCACACCAAGTAAGGACAGATGTGGAATAACTCATATAAAATACTTCTTTAAGGTTGTGGTTTCTAGCACAAAAAGTCAAATATAATGTTTATATTTATAGTAAAACAAGGTTTAAAAAATCTCCACTTAAAAAGGGATTTACATTTTTTTTTCCACTTTTTCAAAATCAATGTTTGGATATTGCAGCTGTCTGCTCCCAAAGAGCTCCAAGTAAATACTCAAAGGTTACTTGGTGTACCGTCATCAACATAGGTTCTTATTAAAGTCAACAATGGTCTATTTGGTTTAAATTTGCTATACAATAGATTGTATTCTTCAACTCACCATCAAACCAGATATAAAAGCTGTTCCATTCTAAACTTCACTTCAGTCACATCAGCCACTTAAATTTGGTGAAATGTACTAACGAATTATCTTCGCATGTAGAGAATCGAGATAAAGAGAGGGGTCTGTTAGCCACTCTCTGGATTAACATCACAGAAAGGGCCAATGGTGATGTGATGTGGTGTGGTGCAGATGATTGCAGTGCTGATTCAGCTGTGTTTGGAAACCAGAAACCAAAAAGACCCTCAATCCCCCAGCCTCCTCTTAAAACCATATTCCGTCAACTCTCTCTTTAATCCCCGTCGACCCCTTTGCACGCCACACTGACACAAGCCACCCTGACTGTCTCCGCCAGAGATCCCTGCCCCTGGGAAAACCCATGAAAACGATCATCACCACTCGCCACACCTCTATCTCTGATTCAAGTCGAGACCATATGTTCGGTGCCTCAGTAGGTCCCGTTGTCAACCTCAAGTGGTGAACTTCATTCAAACTCTGTGTTAACTTCTAATCACAATCTAGATGCAAATCTCAAAACCTGAGAATGGAAATCAAATAACTCCACATTACAATCAGACATCATTAAGCTTTCCATGACTGGAGCTAGAGCCAAGATATCCAACAGGAAATTGCATTCAATTTCAGGGGGATGTTTCACTTTTACAGTATTCACAGGACTGGCAGATTTTTTTTTCTCCCTTTGTGGCACATGTTTTCAGACTGATCTGGCTGTCCCACCTTTTAACAACTCTAAGTAGAGTTAGATGTGGTTTGCTATTCATACGTACAACTGTATTAAAAACTGTTAACAGGTCCAGTTTAAAGCCAAGCTAAGTATTATTCCTGTGATGCATCATGTGTGGCTAAAACCTGATTTTATGTGGCATCTCCAGTGCCGACTAATGTGAAGGAGCTGTATTGCATTCAGGCCACATCATTCATCTTTTGTGGTTACACACCATTGGTTTCCACAATAACCAACTCAAGCAGAAAACAAGTAGCTATCCAGCCTTATGGCTTGAATACAACATTTCTTTTGCTCGTTTATCATCCATACAACACACATACTTTAATACTTACATTGTGTCATGGAAGAAAAGCCTCACAAGCGTTGAAGGCCATGATAACATGTGACAAAGAGATTTTTCAAATGAGAAGCACTTTCACCAACCAAGCTAGTATTGCTATATGGGTGGACAAAGACTGACACCTAGTGGCTCATATAAAAACTCACCCAGAAAAAGTGAACTGAGAATGAAAAGAACAAACAAGGTGAGCAAACAAAAATGCAAAGTTGCATTTTAACAACTTTGCATTTGTTAAAATGCAATGGCTTTATAATCTCATGTGCAGTGTTGGGTATAGCATTTTTTATAAGTTTTTCTTTCAAGCAACTTTTTTGTAAACTTTCAAGAAAGTTGCCCATTGCCAGCATCTTGTAAGCGTTCAAGCAAGCTTGTAAGAAAACCTTCTTTAAAGCTCTTTTAAACAGCACTCTGTTGTTGAATAGACTCAACTTCAAAATGTGTCTGGCAACAGCTAAGATCCTACCAAAAAGAGAAAAACAGACAAACACAACATTGAAAAAAATAGTTTAGCTCTGATTGGTTCTTCTGGACATTTTGAAAGAGACATACAACTTTTTTTGTATGCTCATTTTATTAAGACACCTTAACTAATTTAAAGTGCATTTCGATACAAAAAGAAAATCAATTTTATCAATGAAACTTTGATCCACACAAAGCTGCATAAGAATGTCTACCTTTTGGTAATATTTAAAATCAAAGGTTCAGTCCTGTGGCATTGATTCTCTTCTTCTTGTGAACCTGGATTTGTCTCTGTAAGCTTAACCTTATTTCTACAGATTTTATTCCATGTTGAAAAGATTACAAAGCACACAATACTAATCTATCTCATACCTGAACTGACCTACATTTTAGCTCCCTAGAAACAGTTTTCCATTTCAAGTCACTGTCTCCCAGGGGGAAAAAAAAAAAAAAAGACATTTTGCTAGTTCCTATTGTCAATCAGTTGATCTTAATTAATGGTGTTCTTTATCACTGCTAATTGAGATTTAAAATGCTCAGCTAATGAGCAAGTTGTCTTTAGAAAAACATAAAAAGCATTCTCTGCCTCATTAAATTTTCACTTCCCAGTACATACTAGTCTATCAACACAAATACATGTTAAAAATTTGAGGGTTTGTTTCCCTTTTAATTCCTCTTCCCTAGCATCACTTTTTAAATATTACTTACTTTGACATTTTTCATAATTTTACACATAGCAAAACAACAAAAAGATAAAGTAACATAAAGTAACAAATTGTGCAAATACTTTTGAAAAGAAACATACTTCCACATGTTTCAGAAAGGGTGACAGAAGCTGAAGGGTATCGGTTCGAACCTCACTCTATTACTCACTTTGTCCTGGGGCAAGACACTTCTCCTGCCTTGCCTATTTGTGGTAGTCAGAGATGGTGGTGCAGATTCATCAGTCGGATTGTAGCTTGTAATAAAAAAGCGCTTTGGAGTCCACTGGACTGGACTACATAAAGTGCTACACAAGTACAGTCCATTTACACAATATTAAATAAAAAAAAAAAAACAGCAAAAATCAGTTCAACTACACCGTCTGGCCCTTTTCTGGTTTAAATAAAACAATGAGTCACACAATTTTAACCCAAGACTGTCAGATTAATACATTCTGAAACAAAGGATTTTTACATTAGTTAACAGGGAAGATTTTTGGCAAGATTGTTTTTTTGTGTCCCGAGTACCGTATTTTCCGGATTGTAGAGCGCACCTCACTATAAGCCGTACCCACAAAGTTTGTTTAAAAAAAACAATAAAAAAAACAAACTGGAAACATACTTGTATAAGCCGCACCGGGCTATAAGCTGCATGGTTCAAAGCGTGGGAAAAATACGTTATTTGTAAAAAGTCAACGAATGTAATCAAATCAGTTACTTTAAACTGCATGAAAATTAGGCAGCTTTAGAACTTTGGTGAAAATTGTCCAAAAAATAGTTAACAGTTAAAAGGTGGAATTATTAGACAATTAATTACACTGTATATGAATTAATCAAAAGTTTTAAAAACATTCATACATCCCAAATGACGCAGCGCACATACGTTCCCCTGAAAAAGCTCACTTTCTCCTTCTTAAGCATATTTTTGTCATTAAATGACATTTCTAATTCAATGGGATTTACCATGAAAAATAAAACTGATGCTGAGCAACAAAGTTGCTGCAAAAAAGAAGAAGCACTGCTTCAAAACACTGGAAAATGAAACTTTCCAGTGGTATCAACCCAGAAAACTGAAGTGACTGACATACTTAAAAGATAAATACGTTAACAATGTACAGCTCAGGTGTTAACAGAAGAAGAGCTTAGAAGAGGACTGGTGTCGTCGTCCTTCTCAGGCTGGCCGTCCTCCTCAGAGGTTCCATCTTCTGACTTTATGGGTTCAGTGGAAACATCCACTCCGATGAAAGCCACCGCACTAAAATGTTCAGAAACAGGAACACATGTGGACAGGAAATAGACATTACCAATTCCAGCTAAAACAGGAGACAAGCTTATCTGTTGTGTCATGGATTTCCATTAATCATGTTTTGGGAGTTTACAGACACATTGTCAATAAGTTAATTTTTAAACTAAAATGATTTTCAATTTCATTAAAGAGTTCACAACCTGTGTGCACTTGTAGTTGGCGAGCAACAACAAAATATCTGGGTAGGGCTTTGTTTTTTTTAAAACAGATGACTGTGCAAAGAAAGAAGCACAGCATGTGATAGACATGTAGGCAGTAAGGGGGGTTATGTTTCACGCTACAGCTCCCACATTGACTAAGCAGTATCACTTTGTCTTCTCAGTTTAACAACAGTCAGCAAAATATCCTTTAGTTCAACAGGACAGGGAGCTTCAGTGTCCATGGCACAGCCTACGGCACTTTGAAAAGTATTTTATACTCCTTTGATTCTGTCTGAAAGACATACACAAAAAAGTGGGTGGTTGTGAAGATGATACAGCTTTTCCCAATTCTTTTTACCAATAAAAATCTGAACACTGTGGTATACATTCAGGCTCCCTGAGTCGGAAGAATAATTGATAGCGATTCAAAGTGCAACCTTTCTTACACCCAGAGAAAAAAACATTTTTACCTATTCCTCAATAAAAAAAATACCTGAAGATCCATCTGACTGGATGTAGAGAACCTGCAAACATATTTTCAAGTATTGCTAAAGATTTTCAATTGGATTTTGGCCTGGACTTTTAACTGGGCTATTTTAACACATGACTATGCTTTGATCAAAGCATGGTGCTGGAAGGAGACAGGTTTCAGCCAGTCTCATGTAATCTGTGACTGGATTTTTCTGTGATTGTCCAATATTTATCTCTATCCATCTTCCCATCAACTCTGACCAGCTTCCCTGGATCTGCTGAAGAACAGGATCCCCACAGCATGATGCTGGCAGCAACATTTTTCACATGGGATGGAAGGATCAAGGTAATGTGCAATGTTAATTCTCCACCATAGAGTTCTGTATAAAGGCTTAATGTTGGTCTCATTTCCTCCTTTTTCCACATTTCTGGTGCTTCCCCACATGACTTGTAGTAAACCTTAAAAGGAACATTTTATGGGTTTCATTGAAGAATTACTTTCTTTTTCCCCACTTTGAATTGAAAGATTTGTTAAATGCCTTAGTAATACTTCTCACACCTGAGCAGTAGTATGACTTCACACCTTAGAAAGCTACGCAAGTTGTCGGATAAGGTTTTTAATTCTTATGACAATGGTTAGAAAGTTATACTTTAAATAAGGAACTGTGCCTTCCTACTTTTTAATTTTGAACATTTCTGTTTTCTACAGAAATGACATGTATTTGGCAATTATGACCCAGCAGAAAAGTGTTTTTGTAATCCAAATCCTTCCTCAGACTCCAGCAGCCAATAACAAGTTGGAGCTAAAACTCTTACACAACATTGCTGAGATCATGCATTTTAATGTTGCTGTTGGATGCATCTTTGAGTATAACTTTATTCCTTTCAAATACCAATCTGTGTTTGAACAAATCAGCCAGCGAAGAGACAACTTCTTTCACCAGGATGCGTCTCTGATGAAAACATTGTATAGGAGGGTGGTATGAAGTGAGCCATTGCAAGAAAAGAGCCACAAGGAGCCCTGTGTGTTGGGGACACAGAATATGTGTGGAACACACTTCAAAAAGTAACATTTTGTCCTGCATGAAAATCTGTATTTGTAAACAAAAACTAATACTCCTCATCACCAAGCTCATACCATCCCTGTGGTGAAACTAGGGGATGGCGACTTCATAATGTGGTGATGTCTTTTCATCAGCAACTTAATACTTTAAATCATGTCCTCAAAGAGTTAGGAACAATTTTGCATAGGATTGTGTTTGTATAAACTTGTCAACTAACAATTTTTGCTCTTCTTTTAGATTTATTTCACTGGAAGTTTGATTTTATTTGTGTCTATTTTATGAATTTCTTTTCATTTAGGAAACAAAAAGTCGCTACATGTAAGAGTCAAACGAAAGCCTGATATGACAGTTTAGTCTTATGGTGTGAACACTAGGAAAATCAACTTACGCAATCGCAGATAAAGGAATGACACAGAGTCCTGCAGCTAAGAGGAAGGCTAAACCAGGGTACCACCCCACCGTGGCAGCATAGATACTGTTGAAGACCGCAGATCCAACGTTGTTAAATAAACTCTCCAGAAAGGAAAGATAAGCAAAAAGGGCTCCTGGAGAAAAAAAAAAAAAAAAAAAAAAGAGGAATTCAGTTAACCATAACAGTGACAACTAAAGTCAATGTTATGATCCTTCAAGTCCTTTCACTTCTAGGATAAACAGAAACTTTAAGTGCTTTGTTTTCCAAGTGTACGCTGAAACGTTAAGGACAGGACACACACCAGTGGACTATGACTCTTTAAACACAGACATGCATCCATGGTGTGTGTCCAAAAGCACACTTGCCTTGCTCAGACTTGGAGACGATCTTTGACATTACCGAGCGGAGAACAGGGAAAGGCATTATGGACAGCAGCATGGGGATCCTTACTGCAATAAAAAGAAATCAAACAAGAAAATTAAATAAGAAATTTTATGAAAGCTTTTGTGCAACTGCAAACACACACAATCACTGACGGAAATTAATGTTTCAGAGCTATAACGAGTTTCAGCGTTCATGTCTTTCATAATAACCCCCCTGGCAGTACTATATCTAAACCAAACAAAGCAGAGATAAGAAAATAAGCAAAGCAGAGATGAGATGTCATGATTACAAACACAGTCAAGCTTACAATTCAGTCATCTAATAAAAGACCCTGCAAGCTCAGTAGCTTCTGAACACCTTACAGGCCAATAAACTTAGCTGTCAATCTGTAACCAGAGAGAATAGTCTGTAGTGATTTTGGTAAGAATTTTTATTTTTTAAGTGCTGTTTTTATCTTGTTCAGTAATTAAAAGCTATTTTAGATAAATTGGTCATAAAATGAAACAGAAAACATAAATTACAAGGCCTGAAATGTGACAAGTATGGTTGCTGGATTTGCTCTCTGCGTTCATACAGTGAACAGAAAAATATACATATATATGTATATATATGTATATATATATACATATACATTTTAATGAATTCAAACATTATCAAAAAGTTTATTTCTGCAGCTTAATTAAAAAGTTTAATTCATATAATATTTACATTCCTCAGACAGAGACTCATATTTCAAGTGTTTATATCTGTCAATTTCAAGAATTAAGGCTTTCAGATAATGAATTCAGTTTCTTAGAATATTAGATTAGAATAATTCAAATCTATAATGGAAATAATTTATAGGACAAGGGATATTTACTTGTATCCACATAAATAAATATATCCATCCATCTTTACCCATTTATCCTTGTAAGGTCACTGGGGTATATAGTGAATTGTCATTTACTTGTGAATCATTTTCTTCCACATGCTTGGATTTTGTCGTTTACTGTCTGATTTTGTTAAGTGTCTGACTTTCTGGTGGACAAATGTCAACTCAGTCGTCTTCTTCACAATAGTGTCATCTATACTGTAAAATGTTTGTACCAGAAAAACAACATCAACATATCATTATGTGTGTAATGAATCTATGTAATATAAATGTTCCACTTATTGAAATAAATTACACTTTTTTTTAATTACTTTTACTTTTCAAATTCTTGGGGTTGCATTTTTGTCTAGTTCAAGTAATGACTGTGCAAAGTTTAATAACTTTAATTATGACTCGGCAGCTTAAACTCACCTAAAAACATCAGAACTGTGGTCTTTGCAAACGCCATCATGATCAGTCCTGACAGCACAGACAGGATCCCCAACGCAACGATCAGCAGCTGCGGGACTCCACAGTATGTGAACGCAGACACTCCCAGGAAACTGGTCAGGAACACCGTGGTGGACAGTGCTGAGCCATAGCCAATCAGAATCTCAGTCCAGCACAGTGGCTCGTTTAGCTCGTATAGCGTCACCAAGGAGATGCCTCCAATGTAGGTGAAGGTGAAGCTGGTGAAGATGATTATCAGGAGGACTAAAACTATTTTACACTTGTAGCTTGCTCTTGCAAAGATCTGGCAGAGCCCAAAAATCAACTGTCTCAACCCAGGGCGCTGGGGAGACCCGTCTATATCACTGCCATCAGCGGGAGTCTTTCTTACC
Organism: Poecilia mexicana; assembly: GCF_051168715.1. Lineage (NCBI taxonomy): Eukaryota > Metazoa > Chordata > Actinopteri > Cyprinodontiformes > Poeciliidae > Poecilia > Poecilia mexicana. The sequence continues at coordinate 6,504,106 of NW_028263383.1, read as the reverse complement.
GTCTCCTCCAGGATAAAAACTGCATAGACTAGGATCAAACACTGGCACAGGGCTGAAGTTAAGAAAGGCCAGTTAAAGCCTGCAGCTCTCAGGAAGTAACCTGTAGATATTGCGGCCACTCCAGACAACAGTCCAATCATCATATCCACTCCAGCCATTCGCAGCGTCTTCTGCCGGTCGTCTTGGCACAAGTCCGCTATGTAGGCAAAGCAGCCTCCCAGGAAAGTGCTGATACCCCCAAACAGAGAGCTAAGGAAGGAAGAGCCGATGAGAAGGTAGATGTTGAGCTCAAAGAAGGACACAGTCAGAAAGGTGCTGGTATAAATCAGCGTGCCGATCAGAGGCATAATGATGGTGATCTTGCGTCCGCCCCGGTCGCTGTAGGCCACCAGCACAAGAGTAACGATCAAAGATGGGATTGTGGAGAGGAGCTCCGAGTAAAGGGAGAAAAGAGACGCCTGCTTCTGCACCTCCTGGAAAAGCAGACACAGGGAATTTAGGTTAGAATAAAATCAATTACTGCTTAGATGCATACACTGAATGTTCTAGTGTCGCGTCATCACCGCAATTATCCCAGCAGACTTTCATTGGTCCTTCAAAACAACAATTTTGCTGTTTCTTGTTATTGTTTTATTTTAAGTAAAGAACTTGTTTCCTTTACCCTAACTGAAAGTACTCCAGAAATTGATTGATTGACACAGGTTTACAGCAATATTTACAAATAATTAGAGGGTCTATCTGCTCTTGTAGAGAGTCTACAGTCACCTTCATAGTAGACATGCTGCATACTGACAAAACTGTTAGGGAGTCTGAAATCTTTCTGAAACCTGTAAAACTTGTTATTAAGATGGCAGAGATTGTGAGAACAAGTGAGGTTTTTCTCGAGAAAAAGCAAGAGGAACAAAGCTCTACTGCTACGCAGGTGCCATTGTGGCAGCTGTGTCTTCAGATAAAAACAGATTATTCTTGTGTGAGTGCGTTTCACTTCCTACTTTCATTTTCACATTTTTTGATAGCATGACATTACTAGTCCATGACTGCATGTTTCTTTTAATCTGCTTAAAATCAAATTATGTTGGTGCGTTGAACACTGCAAGCTGCTATTGGATCGGAAATGATTTGAGATTATGTTGTTAGTTCAGGGTGTTGAAGTCAAGTTCAGAAGTGTTGAGTCACATGTCTGCTTTGAATATCAATTAAATGTATCCACCAAATTAGCATTCTAAAGTATTTTGCAACAAAAATGCTACTGTAATGAATAAACAATGTTGCTCAGGTGCAACAACAATATACCCCTTTAACTTTGAAATATTAAAGCTGCATAATTATAAATTATGCAACTTCTCAAACCAATTAATTGCGGGGTATGAAATTAAAAGGGGTATACAAATGCTCACCACATTATCAGATTTTCATCTGTGGGAAAAATTGAAAAAACAAAAACGAACAAAAAAAGAAAACCTGGCCAAAACTTTGTGTGAAATGTGAACATTTTCCAGGGATGAAAATATTTCAGCAAAGTTCATATGCATTGGTCATTAAGAGTTGACCAGTTTTTACGGATTAATAAACAGCATAACAACCAGCTAGAATTACAGAATAATATTGATTTTTCATGATATAGTTTTTTTTTTCATGAAATGTTAAAAGACATCAGTACAGAGAGCTAGAGGGAATCACATTTGGGACTGATATTTATTTACATAAAACAACAGAACATTATCAAAATTTAAATTAGATAACCAACAAACATATCCTCTCCTTCCTTACATCCTTCCATTATGAACGAACCTTATGGAAGTCAGTCTGGTTGCTGCTGCTGTTACTTGGAGCACATCTGGAGGTGTTGTCTGAGACGGGATAGGGAGTGTTGGTCAGCTGCTGCCAGAGCCTCCTGTACACATACTGCTGGACCAGCGGGTAGATGAGAAAACTGCTAAAAGCATACAGAGCCACCACTGGCTCCACCAGGTAAAGGCGCTTCATGTTGAGGAGGTATAAATTAAAGTTTCTGAAAAAAGCAGGACAAGAACATGAGATATTTAGAGATGCATACACATAAACCGGGAGCCGAGACTGGTCTTTAAAAGTACTATTCATTTGTTTTCACGAGCATATTCACTCACAATAAAAAGACAGCATGCAAACTAACCAGCATAATTTAATCTTCAAGTGTATTTGTGTCAAGGACATCACAAGAGGCATATGAAATTGAAATTACATGATTTAGAACTGAATTTTTTTTACATGGGGAGGTAACAGAAAAATCTGAATTTCTTCATTTTATATGCGTTTTCAAATATGTTTAGGGTTTCTTTTCAATTCTTTTTAATTCTTAAGTTACATGTCCTTAATTTTCCATAAATCTATGTTGTCTTGAACAGATGTTCAAGAACACATCTTTTCAAGAAAATAGATGTTTTTTTTTTCCTTTCTTTTGCTATAAATATGTAGTTTTTCTTTGTGGAAAAAGTACAAAAAATAAAAACATTAACCAAAGTGAAGAAAAACATATAATTCTTGAACAGCTCTTGTTTTTCTGGCTACAGGTGGGAGATTTTTTTTTTCTTACTGCTTTCAGGTTTTGATTAGAACCTGAAAGGAGAAATTGTGACTGTGGGTCATTTTTCTTTGCTTTCTTTGAATGCTTCCAAATTTCCCTAAATTCTATGGGTTCCATAATTTGATTAAAAAAAACAATTAATTTACAAAATTTAACAATGTCAAAATAACGCTAATGCTTTATGCCCTTTGTGATTTCACCAAAAACATGGAAGACTTGTTTTTGTAGATTTTATCTCAATTACATAACAACTAAAATGCAAAACACATCTAAAAAATTACCCTCATATCTTCTGTAGGTGAAAAACTGCAGAGAGCTTGATTGATTCTACATAAAAGTCTGGTGATAGCTTTAAAACATAAAACTGATCCATAGCTAGTCATCAAATAGCAAACTAATTTTCTCACTGATGCATTGGGTGATAGAAAAACCGCAATTTGTTGCTTTAAAACTGCAAATCAACAAAACACATTCACACAGCTTATACATGATAGCATAATATTTACATTTGTCTGCTCGTATTACTATCGTTATGCTAAGAGAAATGTTATGATCAAACTTTGTCTGCCAGTTAGGAAGATAACACATAATTTAATAACCATAAGAGAGTTTACTTAATGGGAAACATTAGCAGATGCTGTGGGGTGAACGGGGTTAGTTCGATAACACACGTTTAGACGACATGGCAAAGCCTTATTGTATAGTATTCATATTAATCATAATATCATAATACCTACCTTCTTAAATAGCCAATTCAGTCATGTTATTGCTTCCAAACACTGTTGTGTTTACGAATAGGCTGGAGGTCTTGTTATATATGCCAGCGCGCAGGGTTATGAAAGCCTGCTGTCCCGCCTCTGGTCTAATCTGATTGGTAGAAAAAACTGCAAATCTTCTCTAATTGGATGTGAGTAACTGTCTATTATGTTTAAAGGCGGACGAGTTCATATTTCTAGTTTCTTTCTGCGTATTAATTGTAGTTTACATGTGTGCCTGTACAGTTGTTATCAGTAACGTTTACTAGCTTTTAAAGGCAAGTACTTTAAGTTTTATTGCAATTAAGGCACTTCCGTCATATATGGTTTTAGAAGTATTACGGTAACGTGAGGCAGGGCGTGCTTTACTTTACGTCCGAATGTACCACTCCGCCAACACACCGGGAAGGATTTTGTTGTGACAGCGGTACAGCGACCCGGTGGGGAGACGGTAAGACGGGGTTTATAGTACATTTATTCTGTATATTTTAATTAAGCCAGATAGTTGCTACATAAAACCAACATTTAGAAATACATGAAAGCGTGTGTGTTTTACATGAGCGGGACTAGATAAGAAATGCGATAGTAGCTGGTAGTTAATCATCCCAGGACGCGCAGGTAGTGCCACCATCAAAATAATGAAACCTAGCGAATCATAGCCGTCTCTGTGATTTAATCTGGCTAAGTTGGCTAACGTTGCCAGCTAGCGTTAGGCGTGCGAAGGACAGCAAATACTTTCTTCACATACGAGTAATTCACCTGCTTCGTTTGATGGCTTTGCATTGCATAAAAATGTAGCATTGTGTGCTAGCTGGTAGGTTAGCGGTTGCTTCGTATGCTGCTGCTGCGTTTTGAAGTCGTGACTATCAGTCAGGGAAGATGATCTGCCACTTCCCCGGCCTTTAACTTTCACCATGTCCCTCTATCACTGCTACCCTGCAGCGAGTCTGTTAAAATAAATATTACTTTGTCATCTCTGTCGGGCAGTGTCCTCACTGATCCCCCCTATACGGATGACTTTGCAGCCTAACTTTCCTTCTTGTTCCTGTAATTGTTTGGCAAGTTTCCCTTATTTGCAGTTTAAGGGAAACGTTTCGAAATAGAATAAACTGTCACTGTTTTATTGTTTATACAGTCTTCTTAGATTTTGAGACACAAATGGTGGACTTATCGATCCTTTCTGTAGCAAGCTGCAAACAACTAGAAGTTGGTATTAAAATGTAGGTTTACCCAAAACTTTCTGCTGTCTTTGGTACAATGGATAAGCAAGATAATGGTATTATGCAAAGCATGCTGTGTTGTGTTTTGGTTTTCTTCTGTTCAGGCTTGCCATACTCTTGAGATGGAAGACTGCTGCTCTACTCACCCATGTGCAGTGGCCTTCATTGTCTCAATCTTTAAAAGATTTATTGTCCTATTCAGAATCAGAGTAAAAAAACTGATAAGATCGGAGGTCCATTTGCTAAGATATTATTCAAATCTCCGACTTTATGTTGTGCAGGCGGCATTATGGTCTTATCGGTTTCAAATGAGTTTGGCTATCTGATGTCCTTTAGCCTTGGATCACAGTGCCATGGTCCAGCTGAGCAGCGATTGGCACAACCTGGAACAAATCCACCAATTTTCTTAAATGTAAATGTTAAACTGTATCAAACAATTGATCATACACACAGACTTTCTCAGTGTTGTTCCTGACCTTGTCTGTTCCTTTATGACAGTAGTCTATCTACGTTCTGATGGCTGCTTCCTGCAGAATAACACACCCTGTCACACAGCTTAAATTAAATCAAATAGCTCAAATCAGCTGGTTCTCTGAACATGACAATCCTTCACATATGCTAGATCTCAATCCAGTGGACCAACTTTAGGAAACATTTGTAATGGAGGAACTGCATCACAGATGTGCAGCTGAAACATCTGCTGCATTCTGCGGTGCTATCATGCCAAAATGACCCAAAATCTCCACTTGTCTCTGACATCTTGCTGAATTAAGGCAGTTTTGAACCTCAAAGTGTGTCCAACTTGCTACTAGATAGGTATGGCAGTGGGTATATTTATGTGTTTAGAGATGCACCGTTCAACTGAATTGACATCAAAATCAACCACTTAAAGACAGAAAAATTTGGGGTTTTTTTCTTTTGATTAAATGCATCAAAAGTAAGTGCTTCCCATCCTCTTCAGTTTGTAAGTAAATTAATTAACGATTAACCTTTTCTAAATTAGTGAGAATTTTAAGAAAGGTTAGGTACATATGCTTAGATGTATAAATAAGGATTTAAAAAAAAAATTAAGTATTTTCTGTTTTACCGTAAATAAAGATCCTACTGTTCAAGTTATTCAACAAAAATCTTAAAGTAAATGTATTTTTATGTCTCGTAATCACTGATTCTTATTTCTTTCCTTTGTTTACAGGTAATAACATAGGATTTTTTTCATCTTGGATCAGCTATGGCCTTCAGCAAAGGATACCGTATTTACCACAAGCTGGATCCACCACCTTACAGTGTCATAGTGGAAACGAGGGCGAGGGAAGAATGCCTCATGTTTGAATCAGGAGCTGTTGCCGTTTTGTGTAAGCCATCTGTTTTTTAATTGAGATATGATTGACACTATCTTTAGACTGCACTTTCAAGCAGTGGCATTTCAATGGAAGTATGACACAAGCGATTCATCCTAGAACATCTGTCAACTACTTACAAATGATATATTTGAACAGGCTCTAATAATGTTTTCTTCTTACCCGTTTTGTCTCTTTTAGCGGCGGCGGAAAAGGATGCCATTAAAAGTACTTATACCAGGATCTTTGATGCGTATGGAATCCTTGGTGTTCTCCGGCTAAACCTGGGTAGGAAAACAGAAAATGATTGTTCCCTAAATGGTTCCAGGCAGCCATGATGCTTCTCCTCTGGTTTGTGGCACGGTTGCTCCTTAGTCATAAGCTGCTTTCTTCCATCCTTCATATGACCTTGAAGGGTGTTGTTATAACAACAAGGAACCAGCGTGAAAGATTAAAGCTCAGTCTTCTTGATGGCTGAGATTAGACTGGCTGCTGAATTCCTGTTATGCAGTAATGGCATCAAAGTTCAGTTAACCATTTCTTGTACTTTTGATCCCTCAATTTTGCAGGGGACTCCATGCTGCACAGTCTCGTGGTTGTGACAGGATGCAGCTCTGTGGGGAAGGTGCAGGATTCAGAGGTCTTCAGGGTCACGCAGACAGACTTTATATCTCTGAAGAACGATCCAGGTGATGAGGACCGGATTTCCGAGGTGCGCAAGGTCCTAAACTCAGGACACTTCTACTTTGCCTGGTCTGCTACTGGAATCAGCATGGATCTAAGTCTCAATGCGCATCGCAGGATCCTAGAAGACACTACAGACAACCGCTTCTTTTGGTAGAGATGTCAACATTTCTCTGTTTAAAGCTTATAGAATAGCCTTTAGGCGTGCATTTGTTTTATTTTATTTTTTATTTTTTTTCAAAGATTGTGATCTGTTTTTGCTTCTTTTTATTTAGTCATCTTTCCCTCTTTGCAACCAAACAGGAACCAGTCTCTGCACTTGCACCTCAAACACTATGGAGTAAACTGTGATGACTGGCTGCTGAGGCTGATGTGTGGCGGCGTAGAGATCAGGACCATCTATGCCGGCCACAAACAGGCCAAGGCTTGCATCTTCTCTCGCCTCAGCTCGGAGCGAGCCGGCACGAGATTTAATGTGCGAGGAACCAACGATGACGGACAGGTGGCCAACTTTGTGGAGACTGAACAGGTTAGTCACGGCTTCAGTCGACAAGTTCCTTCTTTTCTTAAGTTATCACACAGATGGAAGGCAAAACGTTTAACAAGTTCAGTATGATTTAAATCTATTTTTGTCAGCAGTTTTACTTTGTATGAATGAAGCCCCTAGTAATGCAGTCTGCCCACAGCTCTTACTGAGTCAGTCATTAAATATTATTGATAACATTAAATTTAAATTAAATTCAGGTATTTTATTTTGCAAATAAATAAATAACTCAGCTTATCGATTGTCTTCCAATTTATGTTGCTATTCATTCCAGTTTCAGAATATTTTTAAAATGTATATTTAATCGTTTTGTAAGTGGTTTTAATTGTGTAATTGCATTCATTCATAAAAAAAACTAAGAATTTCTCTTGTTCTTTCCTTCAAAGGTTATCTTCCTAGATGATAAAGTCTCATCGTTCATCCAGATCCGAGGATCCATTCCTCTTTTCTGGGAACAGCCAGGAATCCAGGTACAGATGGTATCAAATGCTGAAGTATTAATGTAATGTAAGGCATTTATTCAAATTATAAAACATTTTTGATGGTTGAAGTTTTCTCGATTTTCTGGATGCTTAAGTCATAGGTAGGACTCAGTTAGGATTGTTTACTGTGGCAGTGTATGTTTGCTGTGTTTTTTTGATTAGTTGGCCTCTTCGTACCTCCTGTTTGCAACTTCATGCCTTTCTTCTTCCACTTCATATGTTATTTAACCCTTTCATAGCCATTAACTTAAATAATTGCATAAAGTTTATTGTCCTTTGTCGTCAAATATTTTTAATGAATTTTGAAGAGAAAACGTGTAATTTAATTTTGTTCATTTATTTAAAAGAAGAAGCTGAACTGTTGCATCTAATTTCTTGTGACCCCAGTTTAGGCCTCTTCACTCTTATGATGTTTGACATATTATAACACCCAGATCAATCCAGTATAATTGAGTGAATCTCTATTGGTTGAGGTTATTTAATGAACTCATAAAACCATTTTTTCTTATAGTTGAGTAATTATAGAATATAGAGAACTTCTTTAAATTATGGGCTATTAAAGCTGAAAGAGAACATCTCTGACAGGTAAGAATGAACTCAAGGCTTCATTTCATACCTAATGACATCCTCCATCAAGCAGCCAAAACTAAAGCTTCATTTTATAGTGAAGGGAGCAAAATGACAAGTGCCTTTTATGTTATTACAACATAAAAGGGAAAAAAAAAAGTCATCTTGTTTTCACAATAGATTTTTTATACCAGTTTTAACCCCTTTTTGTCGCTTTATTCAGAAAAAGTCCATTAAGGGTGTTTTGTTGCACCTCAATGAGAATCGACACCCTAATGGACTGGATGAAAACCCCCACCTGGTATAACCTTTTCCTTTTGTTTTGTTGTTTTTATTCCCCCCTCCCATCTCTATTTATTTTCATTTTTGGGGTGGTGGGTGGGGGCTGGGAGCTCTGCTGCTGTTGCTGTTGCTTTATTACTGCAGATAAGTCAATCCTCTGTGCAATGCCAGACTTGATGGGTGTAAAACAAAATGAGAAGTTTCATTATAATTTCTTAGTCTACCCTGCACCTGTCCAGGAAATGCCATTTTGATTACATCTGATATTCCCATTGTGTGCTCACAGCTGACGCAACATCACTTGAGTTTGCCTGCTCCTGTTCTGACATTGCACAGACTGGTAATTTAGATAGGATGTGGGGGAGGTTAATGATAGTAATAGTGGTTGGTAAAGGGCTTTTTTTCTGTTTTCCTCAGCTCCCAGACTTCTTGGGTCAGGTGAGAGAGCCTGATCTGAAAACATCCCCTAACCACTTTTTGATTTACTCTAATATTCCCAAAGCAGCTGGATACACGTTAACCTCTAACAACAATAATCTCCTAAAAACCGACATGACGCCATGAGCATATTAGCCATCTATTCAGGCCAGTAGGTCTTTTCTCAAAACACAGATTAGTGGGCTTGGGGTTGTTTTCAGACACAAGTGTAGTTCTCCTGCTTTGACGCACCTTCTTAGCTCTCAGTCCCCTTCTACCAGTTGTGGCTTGTAGGCTCTCCTCTCCATACGCTCAAGTACTTCCTGAGCAGGATGTGTTATGTTAGTTTCATTTAAAAGAGAAGTTTTTCTAATGCAAATGAGCCTATATATAATTAGCACAAGTGCAATTCAAAGAGCACCTGCTGAGTGAGATAGTCAGTGGTAGAAGTTGAAAGTCATTCATTGTTTTATTTACCCATCTTTGAAAAGAGCTATTTACTGGTGCATCTGAGTAAATTAGGACATTGTCAAGAAGTATATTTAAGCCTTTATTTCAGTTTTGGAAGGTCCAGGCTTATGGATTATGAAACGTGGATTTTAACCTAGCAGTTGTAGCTTAGTGAAATGCTCCTGTTGCTTGAATTACTGCGTCAATGCCACATAGAGTTGGAGACAATCAGCTTGTGGTGCTGCTAAGTTGTTAAGAAAGCCTGAGCACCTTTAATAATGACCTTCAGTTAAACTGCAGTGTTTGATCTCGTGTGTTTTATCTTACAATACCCCACAGATTCTTTATTGGGGTTTGGTTTAGGTCAGTTTTGCTGGTCAATCAACCAAAATGTAGAAGTACCCATGTTCTTTCTTATTTTTCTGTACAAAAAAAAAAATTAAATGCTGCAGGAATCCCTTTTTCTACAACATTTTTTCCTTCCACTCAACTTTCTACTAATATTGATGGATACTGCACTTTGTGAACAGTCAATATCTTTAAAACCCTTTAACTGTCACCCCTAAAACACTTACTGGTAGGTAAACGGGTTCATAAAGACTCTGTTGTCGTCACGACAGTTAAAGGGTTTTAACATTTTGCAGTTTGACATCTACGTAGAGGGTACCTGCCTTTGGGTAACTATAAAGTCTTCCCCATGATTGTGTTGGCTATAACAGAACATTTCCAGTTTTTGAAAACACTTTAAAAGGAATATTCATTTTTTAAGGTCCTCAGTAGTCATCCTATTTGCAATAATTCTACATACTATGAAATGAAAATGTTCAATTATTTAGTAATTTACTGAGCTGCACCTGTATCTATTCTCTGAAGCGAAATGACTCATACTGTGAAAGATGCATCTGTCCTTCAACTATAATAACAATCTGAGAATCCTTTTTTTTTATTTAGATACCAAAACGTTTTTAGATCATGTATAGATTTAGTACTTGAAAATGTTGATTTTATTGTTCTTGACCAGTCTACCACGGTGTTGTGGCACACACTGACTGTGTTTTAGTCTAAGCTGTTCCACTGCAACCTGAGTAGTTTCAGATGTCATCTCAAGAAGTTATTAAAAATGCAGAGGCTGGACCTGCATGACGGAGGAGAAAGAAAAGAAGTCACAATGGCCGCAGTACGGTTTACCCCCAGTATAGTTTATACAGGCCCTGTCAAAAACAGGTCTATGCAAGCAAATCATAAACGGAACTAGACAGAAAAAACTCTGTCTAGCCATCATCCTACAAGCTGATCACAAACAGAAGTCAAGTGAAAGTAGGAAGAGCTTTTCTGTTGGCAAATATTTTTTAAAAGGGAACAGCAACGTGACAAAGAGGAACAGACTTCCTTGTTGCGACCAGAGTGTTAGATTTATTCATTTCTCACCAAGCCTGAGTGGGAGTAGTCATGCGTATCCAAGTTTACTTCCCTGATTCTGTGTCAATGCTTGTATTAGATTTTTCGATGGAACAACAGGGCTGAAATCTGGGGAAGAAAGGTGTTGGAGAGATGACGAGATTCCTCTGTTGCTCAGTGTCTTTGTCTGCGTGAACAAATTTCCTCCATTCTGTCGCTGTGTTGCTCTTGTCCCACTCCATCCTCTCTCCGTTTAAAATGAACCAAGGCCTCATCTGTCTATTTCAAGTGCACAAATGTCTGTTTCACTTTCTCAGGTTTTCTGGGAATCCACACAATGTGTACTCTTATCTTTTTTGGGGTCTTTTAAATTTATTTTTTTTGTACTTTACCAAAGTAGGACACTGTGGGTTGTGTGTTTGCAGGTGGGGTCCCATCGTGTCAAACTCTCAAGGGGATTTGAGGCAAATGCACCAGCTTTTGAAAGGTAATTAAAAGGTTAAGTGGATCTTTTATGAGTGACTTCAGTTGCACTTCTCTTCTGCTTTACTTGATTCCAGCTGATTGATGGCCTTCTGGAAATCTCTTTGCCTCCTGGTTGAGAGTAGCTAAGGCTTGAAAACAGGAGAGGATTAAGACTGAAATGCTAATATTGTTGCTGGGAACACCAAGGACACATTAATAGCTCTTCATCAACAATGTCCTACCAAATATACAGTATTTTTGATGTGACATGAACATTGTCAAAAATCATGGGAGATGCTTTTGATTCAGTCTAATATTTGCCCCTATATATGCTACTCTCTCTTCAGGTGACTGAGTAACATTTGCATTTGGAAGAGTTCCATTTCTGAAATTGTTTTCAGTTTCTTCATTAAATAAATCCCCTCAATAGTTTTAATCCATTGGTCCAAAATTGCTGGATTTACAAAGTTCCACTTCTGTTTCCAGGCAACACAAAGATACAAATCACATTTGGAAACAAATTATGATCCAGGATTTTTGGCATTAATCGTTGCACTTTTTTTTTTCAACTTGGACAGCTCAGTTGTTACCACATACCCCTCATTTTCTACTATATCTTTTAGCTAATATACATTTTTTCACGTTTACAACCCTCAGTGGAAATGTCAAAGACGTGGTTTCTGCACGTCTTTGCAGAAACCCTGCAGGGTTTTCCGTCACATTTTTTAAAATGTCCTTTTAGTTGTGTCTTAAATTAGTACCCCCATTACTTTTCTAAGCGTATTCCTTTTTAATACAATTAGATATTTTTGTTTTGAGACAAGTGCTGACAACTATCATGCAATGTGTGTTGAACTTCGGACCTAGGGATTACAATGCTACAATAGATGCAGAGCAGGAGCCTATTGCTTAACGTTCAGCCTTCCTCACAAACAAATCTGTGGGTTTATTGTAGCTAAGTGAATTGAAATAAAACATTTTTGTTACCTTACCATTACTAGCTCCTTTAGAAGTGTGTGACATTAACTAAATTTGTCTTGAGAAACAGATTTCAGTAGTTGGCTTTAACTTTATATCAATAACAGTTCAGGTACTTATTGTATTATGCTGCTGCATAAAAGGCAAAGTTAAGAAACTTGCTAACGCAAATAACTCTCATAAGAGAGCCAAAAATGACCAAGATAAATTAAAGAAGCTTAGTTTAATCTAAGTAACTTACGTTACAAAAACAAAAACTGAAGTTTTTGTTTTTTTATTTAGGCCTTTAATTTTGAAAGGAAATGTTATTTTAAAAGTTTTCTAAATATTTGTAAATATAACCAGCTGAAACATGCAGAAGCTCTACAGACAGCTTCAGCCCCTCTTAACTTCTCATCGGTTTTGCATCAAAAAATAAATAAATAAATAAAAATTGACTCATTTTCTGGCTTTAAATGACCAGGTATTCTTGTCCTTTCCAGTATACTTTAGAAATCAGATGGTGATAAATGCTCTTTTTCTTTACACTTTGGTTGTTTTGTGATTGGGGTGTGAACCATGCCTTCCTGGTTTAAAATCTGTACCACACCCAAATAGTACTGGAACCCTCCTTATCAATCCACAGCAGCCGCTTTTTTAACTGTGTTTTTCCAGAACTTATTTGATTGTACAAGGCTAGCACATACATACTGCCATTAATTATAAATTAAGCAATGAGGAATATGGCCAACTTCCAATCTTCTGTTTTTGTGGTGCAGATGTTAACCAACTTTTCTTTCTGCTCCCTTTAATTTGCTTATTGCATCATTTTGGGTCCCTTTGCCATGTTTAACACCTCAGTGTTGCAGAGTACGGCTGCTTCCTTGACTAGCAAGTCACACACTGAAAAGTGTTAATGTCTTGGTCTGGTAGCTCTTTGAACAGTTATACTGTTTGCAGTTTTAAATCTAATTATATTTATTGATATTATTCAATGTTTTGTTGTTGTGTCATGTTCAAACTAACCTAAAACCTAGCTACAGTGCATTTACTTAAAGATAATTATGATTATTGCTATCAACTTTGTAACCGCTTGTATTTGATAAATGCACTATATGCCTGGATCTGTTTTGCAGACACTTCACTGCACTGCGAAGGTTGTATGGGAAACAGGTGATCATCAACTTGCTTGGAAGCAAAGAAGGGGAACATATGCTCAGCAAAGCATTTCAGGTGAGATTTAACTGTCTTTTTTGTTTTTACTAAAGGATTTCTATCTAATGCAGACAACAACACAGGATTTCAGTGAAACAGTTGAAGATGTGTCGTAAGAGGCCTTTTTACTGCACATTGCTTTGTGTAAGCTTGCAAAATATTGAACTGTTACTGCCTCTCCAGAGCGGAGGATTTTGCTCAACACAGAATGTGTCACTTCCTGCTCGTTTTTTCTGCCCAGTCAGTTAGCAAAGAGAAAAGTAAAATTAAATTAAAAAAACTTTAAGATGTTCAACATTTTCAAAATAAGAAGCAAATGTGACAGCATTGCAAGCTTGAAATGAGCTTGAGCCTTTTTTATAAAGCACGTTGCCGTACAAGCTTTCCTGTGGATCAAAAAAACTTAGTTTGCATAATGAATGGAAACTGTTGTATGTTTACAGGCCACACAACTGCACATTATACATCTTTGGATTATATTTAAATATTAACAAATATGTGCTCTTCCCTTTTCTCTCCCTCAGAATCACCTGAAGGCTTCAGAACATGCCACAGCAGTGAGAATGGTTAACTTTGACTATCATCAAAATGTGAGGGGTGGCAAGACTGATAAACTCAGCAGTGTTCTGAAACCACAGCTGAGTAAATTCATAGACGAGTGTGGGTTCTTCTACTACTCCGGTGAAAAAGGCATTGTAAGGTGCAAAAGTTCTTCCTTACTGTACAGATTTGTATATCTTTTCCTGATCATTTTCTTACAGTTGAAGTACCAATATAACAGGTATTTTTTCAACCGCAGTTGCCATGCTCACACATTCCTCATCTTGTTAGTTGTCTCCATCGCATCTAAGAAAATCTAGGTTTCCCTCTTTGGAGCTCTGAGTTTACAAAACCCTTCTTTTGAAACTCTGTGATCAGGGTTTCTTAAATGTTGCATAGCTTAGCTCTTTAAGATTATGTCCACCCTATTTTGGTACATCTCCTCATGTCTCTTTGCCCAGTCACCCTTAACCTTTTATTCTTTTGAATAATTTGACTCAAATTGTTACAACTTCTATTATTTAATAGACATAGTCATCATCTTGTTGTAACATACTATTTGCTAATTAATCCTTCTTTGGCAACACTGTTACTTGACTCTATCCAGTTGTTTGCAGACCATCCATTAGAGGGCACCTCTGAGCTCATGGTCCATGGTTGTCATTGCTGTGTTATCCAGCAGCTGAAACATTTATCTAAGTGATCAATAATCTCCATGGGCCTTTAGTAAAACTGTCAAAAACACATTTTTCCACAGCTTTCCAAAAGTACTTGAACATTTTCTAGTCATAGTACAAAGACAATGTTCAACTTAATTTGATGGGACAAAGTAAAGTGGTGCATATCTCTCAAGGAACATAATAGATATTTTCTTGACTTTTTGAATTTATTTTGGAATGAAAAATGTCAATTTTTCATTAGCCCTCTTTACTCTGATACAGCTTAGTGAACAATTGCCATCAGAAAGCATCTAATCAGTATATAGACTTCACCTATGCTCAATTTAATCTTTGTGTAAATACAGACATTCTGTAAGTACCTCAGGTCTTTCCAGTTATGCAAGTGAGAAATTAAGTATCACAGGTTTGATTGGGAGGCATTTAGTATAGAAGTCTAAATCTATAGCATTACACATTTATTCTCTAATGACTTGCAAGTTTAAAAAAATGAAAGGAACTACAATAATGATAAGTCGGGTTCCATCAAATGTTAAATTATTGCATTTTGCAGTTGCATAAATCAGATTTTATTTTATTTTTTTCAGGACTCAGGGAGGGACCATCAGGAGTAACTGCCTGGACTGTTTGGATAGAACCAACAGTGTACAAGCCTTCTTTGCACTTGAGGTTTGTGTCCAGCTTGGTGTACATTAATGCCTGAAGTTGAAAGATTTTATAGATTTGTCGTTTATTCAAATTCCCTTTGCCTCCTTCCATTCAGATGTTGCCCAGACAGTTAGAACAAATGGGTCTGACAGAGAAACCACAGCTGGTGGCCCGGTTCCAGGAGGTCTTCAGGACCATGTGGTCTGCTAACGGAGACTCCGTCAGTAAGATTTATGCAGGAACTGGAGCTCTGGATGGGAAGGCCAAGGTATGTAGTGAAACAATTTAATTCTTGGGAATAACGAGAAGTTTTCAATTGTTTAGGTATTTTATAATGCAGGTTAGCAACACTTCCGCTTCCATAGATTCTGCTCCAATGTGTGATGTAGCGTTACCCAAGTAGTTTTTGCAGGCTAATAACATGTGACTGTAAATGATGTCATCCAGGATTTTAACACCATTTTAAAGATTCTGAAGAAGCATTTAAAAAAAATTGTACCATTTCAAGTCTGAATACATCTGATAAATGCACACACGAAAAGTAAAAAAAAAAAAAAATCAATTTATCTTATTTTTTAACTTTTATACCCTCCTAGATTAGGGCTTTATGCTGAACCCATGGCTCTTTACCCGGCTCCAGTTTAGATTCCAAACAGTGAATTGCATGAGCACAATTAGGATATCAATAATTTCTTCATTGCTTTAAATATATTCAGCCATCACCTCTTAGACACTAATTCATAGACTGCAATTTTCTGTAAGAATGCAAGCTAATGATTGCATTATAACAGTTGCATGAATATTTAATCCTCTGTGTAGAAATTGTACCCTTCTTTCCTTTAATTATGTGCATTATGTCTTTTGGCTAACCTGTGGACCTCTCCACCTGTGTGGTAAGTTATTAGGATGGTTGGTGTTGCCTTTAAGCTATGGGTCTATTTCTGGTGTCCTGTGTATATGATGGTTTCATATAAATGAGAATGGAGTTTGGGATAGGTGACAAATCTTGTTTACTTCTCTTTGATTATCCTTCTGAAAATATACGCTCTCATTAAACTTTCCTCTCACTGTGAGCAGAAATTCAAAAATAAGAGAAACAAAGAGGGGAAAAAACTACTTTAATTTCTTTTACTTGTAGCAATTACACTTATACTTATTTCTTCCATTGAAATGCAAAGTCTTTCTTTGAATTTAGAGAAATCTGTCCAGATTGCCACCTAGTGGTCATTAATGAAATCTTAAACTTGTCCAGAAGATAATTGAAATCCACCACTGAGAGCTTTAAATCTGACAGATCTCTCTAGAATGTTCCTCCTTGTTCTTTTTTTTTCCATCCGCAGCGGTGAAAAATGTAAATTTTTAACCAATACTTCTTGACCGTGCCTTTTTTTTTTACTGGTTGGATGCTAAATATATATGTATATATTCTTTTCTTGTAGGCTGGAAAGCTCAAAGATGGCGCTCGCTCTGTGACACGGACCATCCAGAACAACTTCTTCGACAGCTCCAAGCAGGAGGCGATAGACATCTTGAGGCTGGGATCCACGCTTAACAGTGATTTAGCAGACAAAGCGCGAGCCTTGCTCACCACTTCCAGTCTTTACGGTAATTTTCTACAACATGATGGAAGTGCCTTTTTATTTGGTGGAACATTTGTGGAAACAATGAGCTGCACTTTGCTTAAACTTTTGTAACATAAAGAAACAACAACATTTTGAGCAATGTTAGACACAAAAAACAATGCAAAGAAAGAATACAATGTAATTATTATCTCCTTTTAACTTTTTCTTACACCGCCCTCCACATTTGTTGGCTCATCTGGCTAGCTTTATAAAAAGCCTTAAAATAAATCTGTCTTTATTGCTGTTAGATAATCTCTCAAATACTTTCACTTGAGGACATTGATTCAGTGATGAAAAAATTTGGAATTGTCACTGGTTGCCACACTTATTGGCATCCCAGCTGTTAATGTTTTTAATGTCCCTCTTTTGCCAATAGCACAACACTTAGTCATACCTGATAACAATTCAGATGGTTAGATTAGAGACTAGGATTCTTAAAGATTCCTCTCTGGGCACTGAGTAATTTCTGCATTTTTTGGGTCATGTATTTTAAACCATTGTTGACCTGATTTTTTTTTTTTTCCATACCAACTAATTGTCATGAATACAATGTTTAATGGTTGCTATGGAGACATAGGCTTCTCAGCAGCACTAAAGAAACTTTGTGAATTTCGAAGGGAGCCCTGACTCGACTGATTTAATATTTACCGGCTATTATCTGTTGAAGGGATGCTAACCTACAACTTTCTTCCTTCTCTCCCATTTGCAAACAATCTTAGTCACTGAGCCTGTCTTACAATCAGGTATAGTAACTGATGGACTGCAAGCAACAGATAGATATGTTTTCCTGCCCTGTCATATAGTTGTTTTGTCTTTTTTTTTTTTCTCTCTCTCTCTATTGGTTGTGGTCTATTCCACTGTCTGTTTTATTAGATAGTTGCAGCAATGATTAAACTAAAATGGACTAGATATTTTTTTGCAGTGATGTTTCAACATGTTTTCAGTAGGTATTTACAGACAGCTATAAACCACTACCAAGGTTTGCTTTGTGAATGTTTTCAGTGAAGTGGTCACAGCTAAAGTCATCCTCCCATAACCTTTGTTTTTAAACATTCTAGTGAATTTCCTCTGTTGTGTTTTGAATATAATAACTTTCTTCATCAGTATTTTCCCCTTCTTTGTTTCATCTTCCTCCAAACCTCCTTTCTGACGTGCACGTTCCCATGTTTTGGCATCTAATCCGCACGTCCTTTCCTTTGCAGCCTCTCCAAGAGTGTTGCTTGGAATGTGTCAGAGTCACCATAAATACACAAAGCCCAAGCAAATCCGGGTCTGTGTCGGGACCTGGAACGTCAACGGGGGCAAGCAGTTTCGCAGCATCGCATTTCGCAACCAGACACTGAACGACTGGCTGCTGGATGCTCCAAAAAAGGCAGGACATCCCGAGTTCCAGGGTATGTTTCTATTAATTTGTCTACAGTCATTTCTTGGTAATGGCCCCTTGAGTATGTATCCTATTTGTTTAGTTGAAGTAGGTGCTGTAAATATTCAACTGTTATTATTAAATAAAGAAGTGTGTACACTAGATATTAAATCAGAAAGTGGACATTGGTGATCCAGTAAGCAAATCAATCAATCCCTCCTTTTTAGTTTATAAGTCAGTACAGAAATGGTTAAGTTTAAGATAAATCTATGACTATTAGAAAGAGACAATTGATGAAATTGAAATAAATTGACAAAGATTACAGCTGATCTGTTTTCAGTAAATGTCCGTTGTGTTTAGCACAAACTTTTATTTATAAGATCATTACCCTTTAACTGTTGACTGTTTCTTTAAACACATTCACTGAACGACAACCGTTTATTTTTGTTTCTTGACAGACAGCAAAGCCAACCCCATAGATATCTTTGCCATCGGCTTTGAAGAAATGGTTGAACTGAATGCTGGGAACATTGTCAGTGCCAGGTATGTGCCAATCAATAACCTGCAGTTAGTTCATAATGGACTCAATGCATTTCAACTGTAATGTATTGAAATGTACAAAGCATATTTCAGTATGTGACTGTTAGACACACCTTCAAACATTTTGCAGCAGTGTCTGCAGCAGGTGGTTCTATTCTCTTCTCAGTTATTTGTAGAATCACCTTTTGCTGCAGCCTCAGCTACAACAAGTCTTTTGGGGTGTGTCTGGAACAGCTCAGCAATTACTTCGTGATCTGTCACATACCACTGCTTTAGAATATAGCACATTTCATGTCTGAAATTGAAACATTACAAAATTTAAAACGGCTACAAACACTTGGTGCTAAAACTACTGATGTTTAAAAGGTATTAAACCTTAATAAACAGTAATATTGAGTTGATTTTGTTTTTTTGTTTTAATGTTGGTGCTCTTCATCTCTTCTTTGTCTCAGCACTACTAACCAGAAACTGTGGGCTGCTGAGCTCCAGAAAAACATTTCAAGGGACCACAAGTATGTGCTGCTTGCTTCTGAGCAGCTGGTGGGAGTGTGCCTGTTTGTTTTCATCCGTCCTCAGCACGCACCCTTCATCAGGTAAAAATGGTGCAGATTCTGATCAGAAACACTCGATGACTACGAGTGCTAAGAAAACCCTTGCGAGTTTTTCATTCGTTATGTTACAGGGATGTTGCTGTAGATACAGTGAAAACCGGAATGGGCGGGGCCACCGGTAATAAGGGAGGTGTCGCCATCCGCCTGCTGTTCCACACCACCAGCATCTGCTTCGTCTGCTCCCACTTCGCTGCCGGCCAGTCTCAGGTTAAAGAGAGGAATGACGACTACAATGAGATCACTCGCAGACTCAGTTTCCCGATGGTAATGGCAGTTCTGGTCACAAATGTTGTATTTGGATTCAACCGCACTTGAGATAACATTTATCCTCTGCTGCAGGGCCGTCTGCTGTATTCACACGATTACGTGTTCTGGTGCGGAGACTTCAACTACCGAATCAACCTGCCCAACGAGGAAGTGAAGGAGCTCATCAAGCAGCAGAACTGGGATGCTTTAACAGCTGGTGATCAGTTGTTGGAACAGAAGAACACAGGAATGGTATGATCTGTAGAACACATCTTCACTGCATTAGTATCATTTGTCACTATATGATGGTGTATTAAGACTGATTCAGAATAGATTTTCTATGCATGTTCTGCACCGTATTGTAAGAGTTTAAATGTGTTTGTTTTTTTTGTTTTGTTTTTTTTTAGCAATTTTACCCAGCAATTTTTTTAATAACTGTGACCAACTATTGGAGTTTTGTTGGATTATGCAAACTGGCTCAGTAACGCTACCTTACTTAGAAATTAATAATTCTATCGATTATCCTGACGATCAGTCGGCTAAAAAGGAAAATTAACACATTTTGCAGATTTTTCATTTCAACACCAAAATGAAATGCATTAAAATATGCAAAAATTAAACAATTCAATTTCATTTTTAAATAAGAAAATACTTAATTTATTACCTAAAAAACAAAAACAATAACATTGCATTTCTTTACTGTACACTAGCAAAGAATGAATCTGCAACTACAAAAATATTTACAGCATTAACATGTGAAAATCTCAGTCCTTTCTTCTTGATTTAACTGTCGGGCTGATCTGTTGTTTTATTTTTGTGGTTTTTTTTGGGATTAACAAATTGATAATTGGATAGCCAAATGTGCTTAATATGAGAATTTTGAACCAGTTGAAGTTTATACTATGCATCTTGAACATTTTTAACACATTTTACATTTTATCTTAAATGAAAACTTGTAATTGTTTTGTAAAGTTTTGCCTTAGTCACTGTCTGAATATGTACTTCTTTCAGTAAATGGTCTTTTTTTTTACTCTGTATATGCCAGTTAACGTTTAATCGATTACTGAATTCGTTGACAGTTACGCCAATAATCGATTAATCACAATTAATCATTACAGCCCTAGTGCAAACCTTCATATATCTTTGCAGGTCTTCCGAGGTTTCATTGAGGGAAACCTGGATTTTGCCCCCACCTACAAGTATGACCTCTTCTCAGAAGATTATGACACAAGCGAGAAGTGTCGCACACCAGCATGGACTGACCGGATACTTTGGAAAAGGAGAAAGTGGAACTTTAACAGAACAGGTGAGATGCAGGGCATCTTAAACCTAATCATTGTAACCTTTTGACCAGCAAACAATGCAGTAATGCCTTACTGTTTTTTTGCATTTATAAACATATATGTAAAGTTTTGAAGAATTGCATTTAGACATTTGTTTTTTGTTGGTTTTTTTTTTACTCTGTGGTTGTTTTACAGCTGAGGAGATGAACATTGTAGGTGCAGCCTCTACATCTGGAGATGCTGAGGATAATCCAGACCTGACCTGGAGCCCTGGGACTTTAAAGTACTATGGCAGGGCTGAGCTCAAGACCTCAGATCACAGGTAACCATCATGATATCTCTGTAATCCAAGATGATTAATGACAGTTTAATAATACCAGTAATTCATGTCTCTTCCATGTTTTGTGATATTTCTCTTTAGGCCTGTGGTAGCAATAATAGATGTGGACATCCTGGAGGTGGACCCTGAGGAACGACACCAGGTCTACAAAGACGTTATTGCCCTGCAGGGGCCTCCAGATGGCACCATCTTGGTGTCCCTCTGCTCCTCAGGGCCTGATGACTATTTTAGTGATGAACTCATTGATGAGCTACTTGATAAGTTTGCTAATTTTGGAGAAGTCATCCTCATCAGGTGAGGCTAACATGCAAGGACAGAGATCCGGCTGTGTTCCACCTTCAGCCTCTTATTCTCGATTAATTGTGCAATTTTTCATGCAGGTTTGTTGAGGAGAAAATGTGGGTGACCTTCTTGGAAGGTTACTCTGCTCTGGCTGCGCTCTCTCTCAGCGGTTCCACTGTAAGTTGGCTCCTATTCTAATTTGTTGGAATGAACCCCTCAGCCTTTTTCTGCTCACCTTGCTGGTATGTATTGCAGGTTCTGGACAAGGTGATTGACATCCGCCTGAGGAGTCCAGGGTGGATCAAGAGTCTGGAGGAGGAAATGAGTGTGGAAAGGATCTGCGGCAGCATTCCCACTTCAGCTAGTTCGACCTTGCTTGCTGAAGACGTGGACGTGGGTGATGAAGATTATGATATGGAAGGTCAGGAGTTGTCAACAAATTGTACTTATCTATGTTAAGGTTTGTAGAAATGTTCTAACCATTCGTTCTTGTCTGCTGCTCCAGGTGACGTGGATGATGAGGTGGAAGACATCCTTCCCCAGCACCTGCAGCCTGGAGCAGGCTCTTCTTTTGGATCCTCACCTCTGCCGTCCCCACGCGGTAGTCCCTGTCCCTCTCCTACTCATGGAGAACCCGCTGCTCCCAATAGACCAAGTCGTGGACAACAACCCCCTCGACCATCACAAGGTAATGACATCACTCAGCATAAATAAATTGGTCAACTACAGTGATGTTCCTCAAATCATCTGCACAGCTAATAGTCTCAATCGGCTGGAACGTAAACTGTGATTTTGTTGTGTTTGTAATAAGTGGAAGCAGATTTAAGCCCAACATCAGAGAGGAGAGAAATAGCAGGTAAATGAGTGATAATGCAATCTGTGTTGGTTTCCACTTGTCTGTTTTAGAATAGTGTTTCCCTCTGAGGCACAGTTTGCTGTGTGGTGTTGATGTGTGCTGTGTACATTTTGCTTTGATCAAATCAGAATGGTAAACAATAGGGCAAAAAATGGACACAAACCACAAGGTGTTTCTATAAGGTGTTCCAGGATTGCATCATGTTTTATATGACATCTGCATAAGACCCCTTTACCCTGAATTAGGACTGGCCTATAATCTTTACTTTGGAGAACCAAACACCGTCAATACTTTGATCAGCTCATATGCAGCTTGAAAGGTTGTTTATTGTATTTATTAACCTAAATAACTGGCTTTTTCCTTTTACTTCACTTCTTCTACTCCTTGTCCTCCTCTTGTGTCCTCGTAGGTAAATGCAATGCCAGGGCTACTCTTTCAAAGTTATGAACATGGTTTGCATTTAAACTGCTGCATGAAAATGTCAGATTGTATTTGCAATTTGGAGAAGCGTGGGCTCCCAGCTTGGACGCGTGTTTGACAAGGAGCACAGGGCATACTGATCTTTTCAAGTGAACATAGCGTTTGTTAGTGTTTTGTTCTTATGGAGTGTGGGGTGAGTTTGATACCAAAAAAGAAAACAGGTTGTTGTTGTTGTAGAGCTTTTAGCTGTGTGTGCTTTCACAGATGTGTTTCATGAAATTGTAAGAAATATGTAAAATAAACTAAGCAGTTATGGACATGACTCTATGCCGTATTGATTTAGAAGTTAAACTGCCACAGTATATTTAATACAACAAGCCACTCTGCACCTCTTCCTTCAAGGGCCTCCTGTAGACTTCCAGCCTGGTGCTCCCACAGGTCCTGGCCTGGAGCCCAAGCGGCCTCCTCCACCACGGCCCAACGCTCCTCCAGCCAGACCAGCTCCACCTCAACGACCACCACCACCTTCAGGTACCGCCCCATCAGCCTTCTCTGTAAAAGAATGACATAAAGCATTATTACTTTTGTCAAATTAGCCCAACTTAAGTGGGGGCAACTAAATAAAATCCTGCTGTGGAAAAAAAAAAATCACTTTTAATTATGGTTCTCTACAGAGGAAATAGTAACTTGTCACTTTTATCCCACTGCTTTGCCAAACCCGTGAAGGTGGCATGAGCCCTCAGCCTGTTAGAAAGTACTCTGGAGGTAAAGTTAAAGTTACTGGATGATGTCTTGATGTACTTTTGTGGCTGATTTACTTTATGCTGGTGCTTGCTGTTTTCCATTAGAACTATGCACAGCAGTCAGTAAGTGTTGATTCAGTGTTATGTACAAGAAAAAAACTGGTCATAAATGATCAAATTGTCCCACTGGTTTTGAGGAGTAAAGGAGGTTTTGCATCTTTTGTCTGAATAGAGGTAGAATCCAACTCCTGATGTGACGCATTAGCTTGGTATTTTAAATGCTTGACTACTTCCCCTTGTAATTGGTGTAATTTGTTAGTAACATACTTGTATGGTGTTTTTGTAGGTCCTAAAAACCTTCCTATAGGTGAAAGATGATCTTGTACTTTAGTTTAGTTTTACATGACAGTAAGTGAATTTGGGAATTAGGATATAGGTTTTACCTGAACACTGTGACTAATCTTTACTTTTATCTGTTGATATTTTTTCTGTTCTACTTTGTTTTAAAGAAAAAATCATTTGTTTTCCTCTTTAAGACAGTGGCATATGTCCCAGCCCACTGCTCGGTAGGAGAGGCAGTGAAGGTAACGAGCCAGGAGTTTTTGAATGTTTCCTAATTCCTTCGGTCTTAGACCCAGTCATCAATGTCAGTGAGGCTATTTTGACATTGATGGTTTGTGTTAACTTTCACTGCTTTATTGTAGGGGTGTAAATCAAAAGTTTATCACAATACAATAATGTATCAATTTGTTTGGATGACAGTACAATGTTACTCAATATCACGAAGTCTGTATGATTTCAATAATATGCAATATATGCCCATCTAACACAACTATTTCGTAATTGGCAACCTACAAAAACAACTTAATATGATTTGATCACTTTATTTCAAAGTGATTTCAGTTTCAGATTTCAATTTTAAAAAAGCATTGTTCTTGATAAAAATAAATAATAGATCACTTGTTCAGTATAGTCTCACATTTCTCATATTTAAGTGCATTTTTTTTTCTTATTTAACCTAAATGCCCCTGATGACGTTTCAGTCTTAAAGAAAACAAACATAACACATATCAACATTTTAAAAATCACTTTTGATATGGATGAAAGCAGATTTTAAACTTTCATTCAGTTTTAGTGTCCCAAAAATTTTTTAGATTAATCTCAAATGCAGATCATTCACCCTGTATCATCTTAAAGATGACAATGATATTTATGTTTGCTTTGATGCAATTACATCATTAGTCTAATCTTTTAGTTGATGTATCAGTGTGGATTGACGTATTGTTTACACCCCTACTTTATTGTGGTTCATTTTAGTCTTGTTTGTAGGTGTGATTGAGACGTGATTAATCCGTTACTAAATGCAAGAAATGTAAACCACCACAGAAACAAAATCAATGAAAGAAGCTTGTCTTCTTTCCTTCAAGCACAATTCATTCTCATCTGTTTTTATTACTCAGCAATTGTGCAGATCCATTTTAATGGGACTGCAGTCACGATTACAGTGAACATTACAAATGCAGCTTAATAAATTACAATATTTTCAAAAATGTAATTCAAATAAAAAACTGAAAGTCATTTTGTTTGTGTTAAAGACTTTCAGTGAGGGAAAACATGAAAAATCAGTATGTTTTCTTTGAATTACTGCATTAGTGCAGGCCTGCATGGACTCAATCAGCCTATGACACCATTGAGGTGTTCAGAAAGCTCTAGTTATCAGACGTTACTATTAGCAGCCTTCAGTTTGTCTGCATTCTTGCCTCTGTTCTCTGCCATCTTCCTCTACTAAAACAACATAGGTTCTCTATTAGATCAGGTCCATCACAGTGGACATCCCAGTAATTAAAGTTATTGTTGGTACTTTTAGCAGTTTGAGCAGGTGACAACTCCTGTTGGAAAACAAAATTAGCATCTCCATAATGTTTGCCATCAGAGGGAAGTGCTGTAAACTGTCTTTGTAGAGAGTTGCTCTGAATTTGCACTTCAAAACCACAGTGGAGCAACTCCAACAGATAAGCATTCCCAAATAATCACGGACACTAGAAGCGTCTGAACCTCAAAGAACCTGGATTTTCTGCTTCTCCATTCTTCCTCCAGACTCTGGAACCTTGATTTCCAAACTAAATGCAAAATGTTTTTTTCATTTGACAAAAACACTGTGGACCACTGAACAACAGTCGTATCCCATCCCACGTCCCGTGGCCAAACATCTGTGTGTCCTGGCGCTTGAAGCATCAACTTCACTTTCACTCCTCTCCTTGTTAATCTCCTGAAAACTCTTAAATGGGCTTGACTTCACAATCCTCTGAAGACAGCGGTCATCCTTATTGCTTGCCCATTTTGTTCTCCCACTCTTATTCCATCAGCTCAACTTTCCATTAATATGCATGGATACAGCACTCTGTGAACAGCAGGTCTCTTTCACAATTACCTTTTGTCATTGCCCATGATAGCATATGGTGTAATATGGGCAAAAAGTAACATTTTATGAAGAACATTTTGATTGAAATATTATATAATATATCATAAAATAATACAATACATATTCAAAATGAACATAAACTCATATGTTTCACATTTTGTGTTGAACTACTGTGGAAAAAATGAACACATTTACTATTTTAATTCATAAAAATTTGTGTACAAATCTATAATTACATGCATATTTTTCATAGAGACCAGTGTGTGTATCTGAAGGGATAAAGTGGGTTTATCTTTGAGGTTGTTTTTCATGATGGGAAATGGAAAAGTCCTCCTTAGACAGATCATTCAGCTTTTATCTTCTCAAGCGTCACTGCTTTGCTACAATATTTCCATCACATGCTTTTTTTTCTTTTTTAAAGCGCTTCTACTAGCCTTTTTTTTTTCCTTTTGAACACCTGCATCTGGTGACTAGCTAGCTGCTTTGTGTGTAACTTTAGTGTAATTTGGTTTGCTTTGTGCTGCAAAGGACCAAAGAGCCCTGCTCTTCCTCGGCCAGATGCTCCTGCAGGTGAGTGCCGCTATGCACGACGTAGCTGCATTTAGCATGAATGCATTCAGCAAGGATAAAGGTTTATTTGGTGATTATGTAAGGTCTCTTTGTGTGACGTTTATTTGTACTTGTGATAATGTGGTGAGATTATACCTCCCTCTCCCTCCTATAATCCTGTTTTGTGTGCTTGTGTTCTGACACACAATGTGCTTGTCCTGAGGTGGAGGATAAAGTTTGGATGTCTAGCCAATCGCCGACTTTGCCTGTCTGCACCTGAGACATTTGTATGGTGTTTGTGGTTAGCCGATTCCCTCTTGCATAGTAAGAGGCTGTGTGGTTGGCAGGGTTGACTTATGATTGGTGACTCGACAGGACAGAAGAAGACATTTAAGTGTTGTGGGAAAATGTTTGAAGGCTTTAGGAGGGTCTGGGTAAGGGAATAGTGAAAGAAGAGGAGAATCCTTATAGTGTAGTGAGCAGTTGGGTTACAAAAAAAGGCCCGTGTGTCTGCCAGACCTCCTGGAGCTGTGGAAGGACTGAGCCATCTTTGATAACAAAGTCATCCATAGAATAGCTTGTGCTGGATAAACTGCTTTAAATTGTGATTTGTTGTTTTCATTTGATTAATCATATCAAAGTAATAAATATGTTATTGCATGTAATAGGACCAAAACTAAATATTATTGCTTGAAATATGTGCTTAACAATTATTGTTTTGTCTGTCTTAATGTTCTCAGGTCGAGGACAGGCAGGAGCTCCAGCACCTGGAGGAGCTTCCAGACCAGTGAGTTTTCGACCAATATTTAGATCTAAAATATTATTATTTTTTTTATTATTATTATTGTCTGTGTCATGTTAAGAAATGTATCATAAATTACAACTTTTGTTCCCGCTATTGACTCTTGTATTGCTCTGCTTCTTCTTCAGCTATGAAATAACTTTTTCAGTTCATCCACTCAGCTTGTAGCATTCACAGAACATTTACCCTCATCCAGTTTTATGTTGCGATGATTATCTTCTCAATTTTCATCTTGCAGAATATTCCTCCTCGAGCTGGAGTGATCAGCATGCCCCCTCAGTCTCGCCCGCAGCCTCCATCTCACCCGGGTGCGCCAAGGCCCACTCCTGATGTGCATCCCGGGGCCCCTCGGCCTATCCCGGACACTCATCCTGGAGCCCCACGGCCGGTGCCCAGTGCACAAGTTAAACCACCAGACCTTCCCCTGGGTAAAGACATAAGTTTTCATGGAGCTAAACTTTCTGAAAAACTTTATTTTAAGGTTATGTGTCCAACTAAAAGTTTACAATAGCCATGCAGCTGGATCTCGGCATGCGGGCTCTGTTGGAATTTTGAGTAACCATGGCAACGTAATGGGTGAAAAACAAGCCAAATTCAAATTAAAACAAATTCTAACTGACACTGTTTTGTGTCAGTTAGACTCTCAAAACA
Organism: Poecilia mexicana; assembly: GCF_051168715.1. Lineage (NCBI taxonomy): Eukaryota > Metazoa > Chordata > Actinopteri > Cyprinodontiformes > Poeciliidae > Poecilia > Poecilia mexicana. Next base: position 6,476,175 of record NW_028263383.1, on the reverse strand, counting down.
GAGATAATTTTGTCTCCACCTCTGCCTGTTTCATTCACACATAACAGTTAACAGAGAGGATAGATTACCATAGCAACAGAACACTGAGGAGGGCAGAGATGTAGAGAACTACAGAGATGGCGGAACACTCAGCTCCTACAGAGGAGAGCAGAGCCTCCAGTTAAACTACAGAGATGCCACCTTGGCAGAACATTTACTACAGACAAGAATAAATGTTTTATAATATATTTACCAAAAAAAAAAAACATTTTCACTTTTTTGAAAAATGAACCATCTGCACAATTCTTTCTAAGTAGTATAATATAAGTAGTATTTCAAAAAAGCAAAAGAAATGTTTTTTTGAACAATAACAATATTTGTTGTTAATCTGTTGCTAAGAGAGGAGTTTGTTTTCTGGTAACCAAGTGCCATGAAGTAAATATCTGATTTTTACTTTTGCAAAATTTACCAACTGTAAATTTCTCGTGTCTAAGCAGATGGGGGAGTATGTCAAAAGAGCTTATGTTTTATGAACAATAATATTCATTTGGTGTTAAGAGATGAGTGTTTTTTCTGGTAGCGAAATCCCACATAGTATAAATCAGATTTTTACTTTTGTGTTGAATGTCAAGTATAAAAGTTTTATAATATATTTACCACAAATGACAAAAAAAAACATTTTCACTTTTCTGCCACATTCACCAACTGCACAATTCAAATTAAGTAGTAAGTAATGTAAAATAAGTAGTATTTCAAAAGAGCAGAAGAAATCTTATGTTTTTTGAACAATAACAATATTTGTTGTTAATCTGTTGCTAAGAGATGAGTGCGTTTTCTGGTAACCAAGTCCCATAAAGTAAACATCTGATTTTTACTTTTGCAAAATTATTTATTTTATAAGCAGATAGGCTTATGGGTTATAAACAATAATATTACTTATTATTAATTTGGTGCTACGTGTTGTGCGTTTTTTTACATGAAGTAAACATGATTTTTACATTTTTGCTTTAACATTAGCACAAACATTGCTAATATAGCTACGGCCCAAATTAACAGTAGCCTTTTCCCTAAAATAAGCTTTTTAGCTATTTTGTTTATTTATTGCACACTGAATGGAGGAAGTCAATGTAAGACAACATGCTAGTTATACCCCACATGCTACTGGCAGCATTTAGACTAACATTAGCATTTTGGCTGACTTTAGTTTATACACTAATTTTAATATTCTGAATTTAGTAAGTCCATGTTACTCAACATGCTTGTGACTTTCCACCTGCTATTGAGTACATTGTATTGTACTTTAGCATTGATGCTAAGGATGATTGACAGCACCAAGAGCCTCCTTCTGCCTCTGATTGGTCGTTTCTGACTGAGCTATGATTTTCTGCAGATGACTGTAGGACCACAATGAGATGGCAGAGGAGCTTAAATATATCTACCATATTTTTCGGACTATAAGCCGCTACTTTTTTCCCACGCTTTCAACCATGCTGCTTATAGCCCGGTGCGGCTTATATATGTACGTTTTCAGTTTTTTTTTTTAAAACTCTATGGGTGCGGCTTATGGCGCTCTATACAGTAGATTTTTTTTTTCTTTTTACAGATTATTTCTCATTTTAAACTGTCGCAACACAGTTACAGTTTTAACAAATATGTAAAAAACCTTATGTTATAAAAGTTGCCTACTGAAGCTTTAAACCTGCAGCAGATTATTTCAGGAAGAGGAAATCCACAAATCCCCATTCAGTATGTCCATTTGACCTTTACAATGTGGATATTTTGAGCTTTGTCTCCGTTTTACTTCTTCACTCAGGTCCCCCACTATCTGGACCCCCGCCCACAACAAAAGCCCAGACTCAGTCACCCATGCAGCCTCAGCCAGCTCCCCCGTCTGCTCAGTCGCAGCTGCCACCACCGATGCAGCCCTCACTTCCTGCTCCTCTGCAACCACAACAAGCAGCGCCGCCTGCTGCATCTACCCCACCTGCTGCAGCCCCACCCACCGCAGCGTCTCCTGGCCTTCAGCAGGGCCTATCCTCTCCTAAGCCTCCACCACGCTCCCGATCTTCTCATGCTTTGCCACCTGAAGCTGCCAAGCCTGACTCTGCCCCAGCTGCACAGGTTGGTGCTAAATTGAGTTAGCTTCAGCAACTGAACAGTTACAATTATGTTACTAATCTGTTCTATAAATTTATAACTAAGTTTATCGATTGATGTATTGAAATCAGCAGTAATAAGAATATATTTTTCTGCTTCTTTTACTCGCTTTAGTTGAGCTTAGTTGTGTGTCTCTCTTCCTGCTTTTGTCTCTGATGCATTTGTCTCTTTCTCACAAGCTGGAGAAGCCATCAGGGTGAAAGGTACTTTATATCAAACCACCTGTTTGTCTCATCCTCCAAAACACAACAGTCCTCTGCTCTGTTATCACTCCTCATACATTACATGCAGTAATCCCTTTTGTCTTCTGTTGCAATTGATTTATTTATCCTTTGTAGTCTAAATACGTCAGCCAACTGCCAGGGCTTATTGACGTTTATATTAGGCTCATAAAATTTGCTTTTACTCTTCTTTTTTTATGGAATAAAGATAGTTGTTGTTTCCCCTCATTTGGTCCTTCATATGGTCTCACTCTGCTATTGAGGGATAGAGTGGGCACATGTGTAATGACTGCATAAATTGTTTTAACATGTTGATTTGTTCAGAATCCATTCATATGTGTTAAATTCAGAGACTGAATGTTAATGGTGATACATGTATTGCTTATTAATTTTTAGTATGTTCATATTAAAGGTACCCTGTAAGGGAATGGCATGCTTTATAACATATAAGAAAAACAGATGTAGGCATTTATAAAACTTGACAAATCAGTTTGTTCCATTAAACACAATCAAATTTACCAAAAAAAAAAAGTAATTTAATAACATTCAAAGGGGTATCTTTAAGTTTTTGTCACCAACATACAGTGATGTGCAAAAGAATTCACAACCATTTAACTTTCTTCTCATTTTGGGTGCGTTCACACTGCAGCCTGAAGTGACTCAATTCCGATTTTTTGGCAATTCCGATTTTTTTGCCGGGGCCGTTCACACTGCCAGTAAATGTGACCTGTATGCGTTCTGCAGTGTAAACGGGCAAACGACCTGAAAGTGTCCCGCATGCGCAGTAGAGGGCGCCATAGCGTCAGCGTTCTCAGTGTTCTGCCAACCACCATAAAAAGAAGAAGTGCTCAGTGTTTGCGGAAGTAAACATGGAGGCTAACGGTGGAGCATAGCTTATATATTTGAAGTTGTTATCTGGCCGGAGCAGCATATTAACAACTTAATCCTTATATAGTCTGTCATGGTTGTTGTTTTTCTTCCCACTTGCGCGTATCAGGACGCAGAATAGTGAGATTTGTAGATAAACAGTGACGTTCAGTTCGGATGAAGGCGACCTGAACGTTAGGTCGCATTTGAATCGGATACGTATCGGATATGGGTCAGATTCGAAAAAGAATCCGACCTGTGCTGTTCACACTGCCATGAAAAGATCAGATACAGGTCGCATTACTTCAAAAAAATCGGAATTGAGTCACTTCAGGCTGCAGTGTGAACGCACCCTTTGTTACCTTACAAGTGGCAAGTTGGTATTTTGAACAGTAGATCAACACAATGTAGACATGCATAGCTCTGGTCTATATGGCAGCTCTGCCTGTATGTTTAGTGTCAATCTCCTCCCGAAAGATAAACCTCTGCATCAGTCTCAAGTCCATTGCTGCTGCTCTTCCTGTCCCTCCTATTATGAAGCCTGATGCTGACACCTTTATGTTTATTGGAAAGTTTGACTTGTGTTGTGTAGTACATTTTTCCCTTCTCATATAGTATTCTGCATATCAACCAAAAGGTTACATTTTGGTCTCTTCTACAATGAGATCTTTTTGGCTCTCATCTTGCCACTCTAACACAAATGTTAGATTTGTGTTGTTAAGCCATTCAGATTCTTCTAACTGAGCTGCGGATCTCTGCATTAGAGTTACCACTGACCTCTTGGCTGCTTGTCCGATTAACAGTTCTTTGTAACTAGCTATTGTGTTGTCATCTTTATATTCTGGATGATAAATTGAACAATGCTGTTTGCGCCCTTAAAATCTTGGGATATGGTTTTCTGACCCAACTTTGCTTTCAGAGGATTTATACCTGACCTGTTCAGTGTATGCTTTCTAATAAATTACCTCAGGGATGATGCTGTTTCTTCACTAAGGTGGACTAAATTGTATACAGTTTGTTGCACTGGATTTCATCAGGTGTTCTCTCTTTCCCAACTTTTACTGGTTGAAACATCTTGCATCCTTTTATTCCACTTCACAATTGCACCTGTCACATAAAATCCCAATAAAATAAGTGGAAGTGTGGTTATAATAGGACACAAAATGTGAAAAAGTTCTTCTGCAGAGCACTGTATGGTTCATTAGATTATAAGTTTGTATGTAAACACCTCAGTGATGTTAACATGTTTTTTATTTATTTTTAACATAATCTGTTTTTGCACCTAAAAAAGATTTTCTCTGCTCTGCCCTTGTTTAGACCAACGGACTAAATGGATTCCAAAGAGAAGCACAATGGAAGCCTGATCCCTTTGACTCTCTTACATTCAACATGTTCTCCTCTTCATCATCATCCCAGCACACCACCCAGTCCCTAAACAGAGGCTCCTCTCTGCGCCCTCCGCCGTCTCTTTCTCCATCTGTATATTCCTCCTCCACTCTCCCCTCGTCCATGTCCTTCCAGTCCTCCGCTTTGTCAGACCTTCAATCCCTGAGTTCATCCTCCTCATCCTCATTCTCTACCCCGTCACCGTCAGCCACCCTGCTGCTCCCGCCTCCCCCGTCTCGCAGCCGCTCCCAGGAGATCCTGCGTGCTTCCCCGAACGTTTTCCAGTCTGAGCCGCTCCCTGCCCGACCCAGCAGCACCAATCCCTTCACAGGCCCCCTGGTCCAGCAGCCGCTGCCGCGTCGTTCCCTCACCCCAGACTTCAGCCTCCAGCATCCAACCCAAACGGCTGACTTTCAGAGGACCCCATCTGCTCTTTCTCAGTCACTCATCCCCACCCTTGCAGCCGCACCGTCCTCCCAGCACAGTCAGACCATGTCTTTGTTCGGACCGTCATCCAGTCCCACTCCTACTCAAGCTTCTCTGCTTCCTCTTGATCCGTCTCCTGCCCTCACTTTACCGCTGGCGCCGCCCTCTTCCCTCCCTCCCACTCTCGCGCCTTGGAGCCAGCCACCACTTCCCTCAAGAGGGAACCAACAGAAGCAGTGGGTCACTTTTGATGATGATTCGAAGTTTTCCACAACAACCAAAACACAACAGAACCCCATGTTCTCGTCCAGTTCCCTTGTGCCCCAGAGTCAAACTCCGTCAACCCGCTCTGTGTTCGACTCTGAGCCTGAGTGGTTATCCACTCATGTCCCAAACAGAACTGTAACCGGTAACCTGAACCCCCCACAGGGTCCCACCAACAATGGCTTTTTTCCTAGGTAGTCAGCAGTAAAAAACAAAACAAAAAAAAAACATAATGCCACCCCTCAGATGCAAGGGGTTTATCCATATATGTATAGATAAATGAGTAAATGTGTTTATGTAAAAAGAAGAGACAATATTTAAGAATTATAGACCAAACCCTTCAATTACAGGAAAGAGTTTATATCTCAAAGCAGTATCATGAGAAATGTTTGAGCCCAGCTGCGTGTTTTAACTTTTAAGCTTCTCTGATATTAAAGGGACAGTATTATGTAAAATTTACTTTTTTGAGCTTTATATCATGTTATAATGCTATTTTCTCATCAAAGACATATCTGGCGTGTTGCTTTGATCTTTTCATGCATGTTTGAGAAATCCATCAATCTCCCATGGCAACCATTCAACTGTCCATGACGCTTGCTGTCACTCAGCGTTGTCTTTTCCGCGCAGATCAGTCTTCAAGCCCAGCCTCCACTTCACAGTGCACCTCTCTCCCGCACCTTTGCCACTCAGCTCCTTCTGACTAGCGTTAGCAGCAGTTAGCAAACACCTGGCGGATCGGTGCATGTGCTGACTTATCATACGAGCTGTTTCTCAGTGAAACACTGGTAAAAAAAAAAAAAAAAGTTGTTAAAGACTTAATTGAGTTGTTGTGATGAAGGTGGAGTGTCTCTTCCTAAAGAGACAGGGGCCCAAATCCCAGGGCATTAAATTCTTAAGTCAAATTATGTTTGATAAATACACCATTTCTATAACAACTGAAGGTAGCGTGCTTTCTTCATTGTGCTATAAAACGGCACTTTGTGCCTGAAAAACACATAATACTGCCCCTTTAACATTTGATTTACTCTTACTTGCTATGTATGTTTTAACTAACAGCAGCAAACACGTGCCTGTGTCTACAGTATGTTGTCCTATAAAGTATATCTATATACACAAGTCATGCGTTTACACCTGTGCAATATCAAAGCATACCTGTGTGGCTGCGCTGATGTTTCATATAAATATGTGTGGCTTTGCAGAAGACTCTGCGGTTCCCAACCACCATTTTGACTAATCTGAGCTCTCAGAGCAACAGTTGGTCGCTCTCTGTCTCTTTGTCATCTGGTTGCAGGATGAGCACTGCAGGGTTCTGGGTCCTTGTTTTTGTTTCCTGGAACTGTCAGCTTCACACTTAGTCGCTTTAATTTGTGAATGTAATTTCATTTGCACTGGATTTGTTGACTCCACGGTGTGGGGAAACAGCAAGAGCACAAGCCATTGTGTCAGTTTAATCGGACTGCCGCAGGACTTTTTTTTCCGTTGGCATTCCTTATCTTTAAGACTATATACATTGCAAAAAGTCTTGTTTAGCTCAGCATCCAAACTTCTACATCGCAAAATCTTGTATAAATGTACGTATGATTTTAAAAAGAATTTGCTGGACGTGTGAGTGTGTTTGCAAGAACCAAGCCAGAGGTTTTGCTTGATGATACGAATATGCACTGAGATGCTGTATGCACTCTCCTGGTCATGCAGGTTCTAACACAAGAGAGCATTCGAGTTTGATTCCTTTTTTTTTTTTATCCAAGGTATCAGTCTATACTATTAGAAACTATAACAATGTTGCGTGGTAGTGTGTGTACTTGTATTTAAAGTACAATGACAACATTCTCTGGATCTGCAAGGGTTATAACCAGACAGCACTTTTTTGTTTACTTTGAGTCATTTATTATCATTTCTAGTACCAGCTACTCTAAATAATTATTGTTACCGTGGTGAGAAGTGATGTGCTGTATTTGAGGTGCATATCGTCTGTTGTGCTCTTTTTTTTTTTGGTTTGTTTTGGTTGTGAGCTTGTATAAAGATTGAAGAGTGGGAACCATCATATTTTGTTACAGACTCAAAGCTTAAAGCCAATATTCACTCACCTATGCCTGCAACTATATTTTTCCTTTAACCTGTCAGTTGCTGATTAAAGGCAATAATGTAAATTAAAGTAAAGGACTTTTTTCTTTATCAAATAAAAACTCTCACATAGCACTTTCTCTTGGTCAGATGAGAACATTTCCAGCTGATCGTGGCTCAAATAGAATATATTTTAGTTATCTGGCCGTGAGCGGTCATTAATTATTATAATTAGTAGCAATGGGACTCTCGCATTGTTTGTGTGAGACAGCAGTTGCTACAAAATGATTTCAGAGGAAAAATTTTAGGTCATCCATAGCATCCTACATTGGTCCATGTTTCCTAGAGAATGTGAGTTCGTACCTTAACTCTGAAATTTCTAAGCAGATGCAAGCATTTCCGAATTCAGCATAATTTATAACAGACTAAAGTGAAAAGCTCAAGAGAGATAAACATCACGGTACTCTGCCAAGCCTTCCTGTTAATTCTGAAAAGTCTTGTTCTCTATAGACTTTTGTTAGCATTGCAAAAAAGGTTTCCTTTTTAACAGCTTCTTACATCTCTGTTTCCTTTGACTTTATTTTAAACACCTCACTTATTCTAAAACTAGCTATCTGGAAGTCTTCTTCACTTAGCAACAGTATGCACACCTAAGAGTGTTGTCAGTGCCACCTCCTGTCTCCTGCGTATTTTGCATTAACTGAAGTGGAAAAAATACTTTTTGCCCATCTGTGCTTTTTTGTTTCCAGTCAGCTGAAAAATTTTTGGGTTCTGCTCATCGGCCCATTTCTTGTTGCACCTCTAATTACAAGTTGCACAAAGTATTTAATATTCCACATTTAATGTCTGAACATGACCGTTTCCAGCTGTTGAGAGGTTGTTTGTTTTATAGTCTTACAGAATTTTAATTCATTTTTAGGTGTGTTTCAGTACTTTGTCTTGTACTTCCTGATTCACTCATTAAATACTTGTTTGGGTGAGCTGAAGGATCAGTAATGGGCAGTATCCATCCTAACATGACACACCAAATATTGTCTAGACATATAACATGTCCCCCTTTTCACATAGAAATTAAATAAATGGATAAATGTCTAAGAAGAATTTTTGAGAGAAAAAAAAATAAACTGAAGATCATGTCTGTTAGGTTTTGCTTCTATGCTTTTGTCACATGTAAATACGCAAAGTAAGTCTCATTCTCTGTATTTAAAATCTATATGTAAGCAAGAGTATCAGGCACCAATTGCTTACACGCCATCTCTGAAATATATCTGTTATCTCAATGTGTGCAGTAGATACTGTATCAACAGTCGATAACTAGCCAGTGCTTTACATCATGTCACGGTTCAGATTCAAGATTTCTTTTAGGTAACAAATTACTCCCTTTGTGAGGTCGATTTCCCTTTTTATGGCTATAATCCATAGTAAGTAAGAGTCCGTGTTGTGAAACAAACATATTCTGTATGTATTAAAGTGAGTACATGAAGCTGTAATTCATGTTAATATCCATTGTTCCATAGTTTACGTGCAAAGCAGATGGCACATTAATGTATGAAACAGTTTGTGTTGTATGTGTGCTAAAATAAATGTACATTGACATGTGTGTTTTGTTTTATTTTGTTTTTGGGGTTAGGTGGGCTGAACGTTATTAATTCACAGCTCTACCTGTAAATCAATTTCAAGCCATCACTTACTAATGTGTTATCATATTACTGTAGATTTGAAAAAAAAAAAAAAAAAAACATTTAATCATTTCTTGGAAATAAGGTGACAGACATTCCTGCAAACTCTGTGACCTAATGGTGTATTGAGGAAACCAGCTAAAACTAAGTCTTTGGCATTGTTTCAAAATGAAAGACACACAATACTTTTAATTAAAATGACTGTCACAGCCGTCAAGTTATTAATGTTTCTCCGCTTTAATGTTTGCTAACACAGCTAATGTGGCCAATGTTTCTCAATCAAAAAACTAATTATGGGATACACCTCTGGGCATAGACGTTTGTACAGACACACGTAGAAACATAAACAAAGTTTGTTTTAGCCACCCATGTGCTGTGGAAATGTTTTTGTTTTTTTTAATCTCTTTTTCATACTCTATGCCTTTGTTGCCATTGTGCCTTTGGCTTTTTAGTCTGCCTATTTATGGAAGAAGAACATAGGGCTTCAAGTGCATTGCAGCTCATACAATAGTGTCCCTATTCTCAGCATAGAGCAGGAATATCAACTCTCCCTTGCCACCACATGCATGAAAGTAATGGAAGTCTTGTATATTTTTAGTTTTTGCCTGTGCATGTTATCCCTTTGTGATTTTGCCATGGGTAGCTGACCACATGATCCATAAAAAATAAACATGGTGATGAGGGTGACGTGCAATATTAATTTTGCATCACACAAAAAGTTTGCATGTAGCACCTTCTATATCTTTACAATGTACCCTGCATGGCTTGTAAACAACAGTTCAAAGTCTACCTCATAGGTTCTCCCACCTGGGATTTGTGCCCTCCTTGGCGATATTTAATTTTTAACTGTTCCAAAGGTGCCAAGCCATTCAGTTTGGTCTTTTTGTAGTTGTGGCATAGTATATTCTTTTTGTTTTTAGATGATGGAGCAGAACTCCATGAGATGTTGAAAGTTTGGAATAATCGTATGACAATCGTATGAAGCCTTCAGAAGACAGCTGTATTTACGCTGAGACTGAGAGTAATTTATTCCTACGTGGACTCTCTATTAATTAGGAATTTTTTGAGGGAGAATATTTGTAATGTAATTTATTTTATGTTATTGACATAAATAGAACTGAATACAAGTAAATAGCACACTTCAGTTTTTCTGTAAAAAATGTATTCTATATTTCACTTCACAATAATTCTCTACAACGTGTTGGTTATCAATGATCCCTTAAATTGGCTTGACGGTCCTCATTTTTTAAGATTGGTAGCATAAGAGATGTTATATTACTTTTTTTTTAAAAAAAAGGGACAAAGTCAGGCGAAGTCATACTAAATTCATCTGGAAGAACTGCTTTAGAATAATAATGTTCCTTACCGTTAGAGGGCAGTAAGTGTGACAATATTCTAGAAACCGCAGTCCAGAACTCCATTAGAAGAAGTAACTCCACAATCGGAAATGGTGACAGCAGTTAAAAACAAATTATAAGCTCACACTCGGCTGCAAAGAAGACCTACTTGTCATTTTACTTACCAGGTAAGCTTTCACTAGGATCCAAAGCTGTGTATAATTTTCATTGTTAAACACCAAGCGCCGCCCGTGGCTAACAGCTACATCAACTAGCTAGCTGAGGTTACTCGTGCTGTTCTGGAAGCATCCGAGCTTCTCTGTTACCATGGTTACTCTGTTGACCTGAAGACGCCTTGGTTGTCGGCATCGGTACTAGCAGTAACTTTGTTTCTTCTTCTTTCGCCTATAACCGTCTCTGTTAGGAGGAGAGCTGGTAAAGGATGGTGCAGCTGCATGTGAAGCGCGGAGATGAGAGCCAGTTTCTGTTCAACACCACAACGGACTCTCCTCTGGAATCGGTGATCCAACAGGTTACTGCTATTTACAACGGCAGGCTCAAAGTGGATAGGATATGTTCAGGTAAAACTCTGTCTCCATTGCTGCCTGTGCTTTCTGTTAAAGATCCACATCCTACTCATCCCTGCTACTGTGAACTGTTAAAGCAGTCTTACAGTTGCTTTGGATTTTACGTAATGTATTCAACACAAATTGAATTGTTTGATGGTCATCGAAATGTTTTACAAATGGAAAAACTGAAAAGTGTGGCATGCATTTTTATTCAGGACTGTTACTTAACTCCTAAATAAAATGCAGTACAATCAATTTGATTGCATAATCTATTTTGGTATAAATCCAGCTGTTCTGCAAAGGTTTGTTTGAGGACATTAGTGATCAAACAGTATTATGAAAGTACAGAGATGTACACCTTGGGTGGAAGAAGTGTTTAAGAATATATTCACACCACACTTGAGATGTCTATTTGTAGAAAAGGCTTGCAAATCATATTTTATATTTCATTTTGTCTGAAAGCTCTACACTCTTTGGGACATTGCTCTAAATATTATGTAGAATTTGTCAGGATACAATTAAATTTGTGATCTTTCTATCTGGTATCAACATACTTTTTTTTATTTTTTATTTTTTTTATTCTTTGCTGTGTTTTGTCAGAGCTCCCAGAGCTCGCCGATCACGGCGTCACGCTCCCACCCAACATGCAGGGACTGACAGATGAGCAAATTGTGGAGCTGAAACTGAAGGATGAATGGGAAGAACGATGCATTCCAAGTGGAGGGGAGATATTTAGGAAGGATGAGATCGGGAGGAGGAATGGACATGGTGAGAACTTATCTCTTTGGTGGAACCTTTTGTTAAGAAAAAAACAAACAAGTTTGCTGTTCTCAAGTAAACACAGCTGTCCTTTCAGACATGGGAAAGGATTTTGCTTGGTACTGAAACGTCAAATGGCTTGATATTAAGCCACTTGTAATTTACGCCACTTGAAATTGTTATATCCTACAACTAAAAGTGGACTGATGTTTTAAATATTCTTCTGTAAGTTTGGGTAAAAAGTAGTTTTGCAATTCTTTCTGTTTGCTGATGTATCTATATTTTTTTTTTTCGCATTCCAGCCCCAAATGATAAAATGAAGGAAGTGTTGATGAGGACAGTTGAGGAGGCAAAAGCACTCATCTCTAAAGTGAGTTTTACTGCAAAAACTGCATTTTTACCTCCTTGCTTTTGTCATCGTTGGTCAAGCAATCACCACTGTTGCTCTGATTTTGCAGAAACAGGCTCAAGCTAATGTTTGTGTCACAATGGAAATGGTAAAGGAAGCACTGGATCAACTAAGGGGTGCCGTGATGATTGTGTACCCTATGGGGCTGCCTCCTCATGACCCGATAAGAATGGAGTTTGATGACCAGGAAGACCTGTCAGGGACACAGGTTAGCCTGCTGATAGTGTTTTAATCAATGTCCGGTGCTTTGATAGAAGGAGCCTCTAATCAGTCTTCTTAGACTCTTTAGGAAATTCTTAGAATACATGTTGTAACCATCTGTACATCCGTTTGTTCGTGTATTCATCATCTGCTGAATATTCAGAGTGAACTTTGTATTTAATATTTTCAAATTGTGAAAGAAATACTGAAAACTAGACATTTTTAAATTTTGACATGAAGGTTTAGTAGAATCCCAGGTTACGGACTTGAGACACATTTCGTTTTTTAGAAGTGTACTCCGTGTAATCGAATGTAGCAGTTTGAGAGTTTACTTTAGGGGCCATCTACCACATCCAGTTTCAACCTGCTTTTTTTTTTTTTTCTTTTTTTTTTTGGACCCTCCGTCCCTTTCCATCTGCCCTCTCCATCTGTCGTTCCTCAGGCATCTCTGCAGGTGATCACAGAAGAAGAATGCCAGCTTTGGTGGGCTGGTAAAGAGATGCAGAGAGGGAAAAAACTTCAGGATTACGTCGGAAGAAATGAAAAGACAAAGCTTGTGGTCAAACTCCAAAAGGTGAGAATCTGTAGTTTGTCAAGGGTAATATTTATTTATTAGTTTTTCTCAAAGTGCCTTTCTACTTAACCGGTTATTTATTCGCTTTAGAAAGGACAGGGGGCGCCAGCGAGAGAGCCCTTGGTCACTGATGAACAGCAGAAACAGATGATGCTGCATTACTACAAAAGACAGGAAGAACTTAAGGTGAGGTTAGGTAAAGTGAACCTTTATGCTCCATGGAACCATTCTGTATGTACAACCTAACTTTGTTCTTATAACGCTTCCAGAAACTGGACGAAGCAGACGATGATAGCTACCTGGACTCGGAGTGGTCGAACAGGCAGGCCCTCAAAAGACAATTTCAGGGCCTTACTAATATAAAATGGGGGCCGAGGTGACTCTGACAACTTGCCCTCCAGATATCCCAGTGACTCAATTTCTGCCTTTCTTAATACAACTGGCCAAGACTGCCTAATAGCAACCTGAGGCAGGTTTTCCCGTTTTTCTTACCTGTGCTCTATCAGAGATCTTTTATACAGGTGATGTGTCCCTACGACTTGACTTTGCTTGTTATTGAAAAGGGTATGCAGCCAGATGTCTTTACTGCGTCAGATAAAACAGACATGATTAACCCAGGTTTAATATATCTGTGATAAAATATTGTTATGTTGGTGAAAATACGAATAAAAGAAATGTTTCCAATGTTTCCAGTGGAGATGTTTTGCAACAGAAAATGTTCAGTTTTTCTTAGAGTGCAGGGTCTAGGATGCTACACCTTTCCTCTCTTTGTCTCGCAGTAGTGGACCACATACTTCATTAGGTCATTGTAGCCCAAAGGCAGGAAGTTGCAACACAGTCATCATTTCAGCAGTGCTGACCTGGGAACTGGGAGGGAGAACTGTGTGAGGTCGATTACACAGCTGACTTATTCAAAAAGGCACCAAAACACAGAAAAGAGGCAGGTAGCATTGTAGGGTTCCAGAGAAATTTTGACATTTGAATTTTCCAGGTCTGGAATCGGAGTGTTCAGACTGCCTACCCATCCATGTGCTAGTCCATCCATTGGTTTATCTTCCCTCCATCCACAAACACATCAGCTTTTATATGTATACTTTAAATACAGCCTGAAAACTCTGGAAATTTGGATACTTGCACTAAAACTAAATGGCAGCTCAAGATTTAAATTTAGCATATTGTTGCATTTCATTATTATTCTGCTCAGATCTGAGAAAGATATTACCTCTCTAGATGCAATTATGCTGTAAGTCATGATGTTTTTAGGCTTTTTGAATAGCTGCCTGATCTCCATATTTTAGATGACAGATACACTAACCTTTAGTTCAAAACAATACAGCAGCTGAAGGATGACAAATGGATAACGGAGCTTTAAAATTTTGTAATTTAATGTTTTTATTAAACAGTAAAAAAAAAAACACTTTTGCTGATATTATATACAGCTTTGCTGATCCCTCTGTTGCAGATTATTAGAATACTATGTAGCAAAGATGGCTCGTCAGATTTTTTTTTTCATCTTGTGGTATAAAAATGTTCTTTTGGAAATGTGAAGTGTGAGGAATCTGAACAAATATCCACACGATTTATTCAGCAGGAGCTGCCATTCAGATAGGAGTTCATCCAAATCTCCTGGATGATCATGTCCCTGCGCTCGATCCTTTCCGCCAGCTCAGCCGCCTCGCTTACATAAGTCACTTCCTCCCAGCCTTTTATCCCCTTCCTCTCTGCAGTCGAGAGCAAAGAGCTCTCGGTTTCTTCTTCGTCGTCGTCATCATCTTCTGCTTCATCCTCCTCATCATCCTGCTTAGAACAGTCGGGAGTCAGGCCGTTTGACTTGGCTCCAAGTGTGTGATCTCTGTGCCGCCGCCCCCTGCAGGTCACTCGGACAGATAGAGCCAGCAGTGTGAAGAGCAGGCCCACACAAACGCTGGAGGTGAAAAGCAGCGCTGCCATTTCTGGGTGATCTGTGTGGGAAAAGAGGAAAAGGAACAGGTTCACTACACAGTCTGGAAAAGGCTGAAATTTGACTTCAGTCTTTAAGCACTGAATAGGCAATTAGTTTTAATTTTTACCTACTATGTCTAAATATGTCATTTTTTTTAGAACCTTTGGTCTTATTTTCTTCCTGGTACTTTATATACTTCTAAACCATTTTCTCCTTCGCTCTCTCACATGTCTGCTTCCATCCCTCCTGGTGTAAATCTGTCCTTTAGTTTTACCTTCCTTTGTCATTTGTCTTCTTTCTCTCTCCTTTTCTTCGTTTTGTGGGATTTCTTTCTTACTTCTTAATTTTGTTTTGTTTTTCAGCTTCCCCATTGGGTAGCATTTAAAGGCTACCCAATGTAGAAAATGTGGCATAAAGGCAATGTTTAATAATGCATATTTTAAAATGACTAAAAGGGTGAGAATTATGGAGACTTCAGTCTGAAAAAGTCTATGTTTACATAAAAATGTGTATGAAACTCGGAAAAGAAAAAGTTACCTTTGATGAAGGCGTAGGTCAGGAGAGAGTTGCTCATCATTGCTCCCGAACTGTTTGGCCTATTTGACTCCAGATCTGCAGCAGGAGCTTTTGTAAAGTTCACAAAACAACTATGAGTAGGCAACTCATAGAACAAATATGAGTTACCTAGAACAAACATAGAACAACAGCAAATAGATAGATACTGGTACCTTTTTCTGTAGTAGGAAGTGAGGTGGAGCTCAGTATGTTTGGGTCTGCCTCTTTAAGTAAAGACTTTGGCACTATTAAAAAAAAAAAAAGAAGAAGAGTTCTTCTTTGCTGCTAACCAGTTGATATACAATGGGTTGTGACAGAATTCATACCATATTTGATTACTTCACCACATCACAACAAATCCAAAAATATGAGCAATGTGACACAACCACAAACAGGCATTTACATCCACCCAAACTAATAGATGGCGCAAGGAGAGCATTAATAAGAGAAGCAGCCAAGCAACTATTTGTCGGGCACAGCGCAGATGAGTGGAAAGAAGAAAACCGTTGTTGAAAGAAACACACGAGGTTTCATTTTAGCAGGTCACCACAAGCTATGAAACAAACAACTAAGAAGGTCCTCTGGGCAGATGAGACAAAAAGTAACATTTTTGGGCTGCATGTAAAAGACTGTGTAAAACTCTGAATATCCATGTTGAAACATGGTTCAGACCTAAATCTCACTATGGATCTGTGGCAAAACTTGAAAATGTATGTTTACAGCTCCAAATGGGTATGAACACCTTTTTAAAACACTGTGGTAAATATGTTGGTGGAAATGCAGTGAAATAGTTGCCCAAGTCTTCTGCTTCCAGTCTGGGTGGAGAACAGAATCTTAAAATACTCAGCAGTGCTGGATTAATGCCTGCGCTGCATTGTTGTGCTATAAATAGAGCCAACAATTGTACTAGGAACTACTCATTGGGTTTCAAATTATGGTATATGAATGGTGTTAGCTGATGTCCTCACCGGCATTTCTGTCAATCACAGGAAGTGTAAAAAAGAAAAACAAACAAACAAAAAAATAATAAATTGGGAGTCTTGTTTCCCACTTCTTTATATTATGATTTTTTTTTAGGGTGGAGTTAGGACAGAGCCACTGAAAGCTGGGATCTGAAGATAAGAACTCAAAGCAGGAAACAACAAATGCTCACTGAAAGTACTGCAGCATAATGAACAAGGCTGCGATAACATGACATCATGCGAGCTGGTATTTTAATGCATCAGAAGGCTTCTATGTCTATTATGTGAATGAGGAAGCAGGAGAGGGTCCTACCACATGAATAAAGCACGCTGAGGTACTTCCTGGTTCCTGGAAAGCAGGGGTCCCTGAAGGTCTGGTTGCTAACAGCAACGGCGCACTTCTGTTTGCTGTAGCAGGATTTGGACACCACCTGCACAGCGTTGTGGTTCAGACACTCTGAAAGGAGCAGACAAATTAGGAGAAACTTGAGGAATATCACAGCAAGGGCAGAACCTGGCAGATGTGATAAAGTCCTGCAGACTTTATCGCATCACACATTATTGCACCCTGGAGGGAGAGGCTCAGGTGTCAGGGGTTTATCCTGTAACTGGTGGGTTGTGGGTTTGAACCTCCATTCTGTCCATTGTGTCCTTGGGCAACACACTTTTCCCGCTTTACCCGCTGATGGTGGTCAGAGGGCCCACTGGTGTTGATTGCATGGCAGCCTCGCTTCCGTCAGTTTGCCCCAGGGCAGCTGTGGCTACAATGTAGCTTACCACCATCAGTGTATATAAATGGGTGAATGGCTGATAGTAGTGTATGGCGCAGACCATTTACTCATTATGTGACTTCTGAATGCAATAGATGTCCCCGCATTTTATTTAGGGGTATCAAAGTAAAGAAGGAAAACCAGTTGTTTTCTTAATTTGTAAAAAAAAGACCAAATGCCATTTTACTCCTCAATTTACTTAAACTTCAAAATTTGTCTATGTGTTGGTCTATCACAAAATTCTAATGAAATGCATTCATATTTGTGCTGGCAGTGTTAAACAATGTGAATAACTTAAAGGGCATGAATACTTTTGCAATGTACCGTAAGAGCAACTGAACGTGCGTATTTGATTTTTGCTCCTGGGCTGCAATAGCTGAATTATTGATTGCCTTCTGCAGGAGCTCGACTGCAGTTTAGCAAGAGTGCAACTGTGTTTTTGTGGCTGATGGTATTTAACCCAGCCGAGCAAATAGTTAATTCCTTCTGTAAATATAGAGTTTGATAACATCTATAAACGGCTTCTAGTGCGACACTTAGGTTATTTAAAAGCAAATTAAGCATCTGCGAAAGCGAGGTGTTACATTACAGCGCACAGACAGCTTGTCTTCCAGTTTGACTTGACATACCAGGAAAAGCACAGGTGTACTCCAGTAACAGAAGGAATGCAGCCACAACTGATGTCATGAGGTACACCTGTTTCTACCTGCACCGTTTCTGCTTGTGATCTCTTTGCATTTTTAATAAACCCCACATTCCTCATAAATCCTCTGGGCTCTGCGTTCTAAAAGGAAATATGCAACTCTTTTAGTCAACAGACAGAGCCGATATTTCCATAGAGAACAAAGAATCGCTCCCCCCCCTCCTCCCTAGTCTGCCGTGGGCCGTTTAGATAAGCGTCATGGGAAAAGAACAGTGCTCAAAATAAATACCAAAAAAAAAAAAAAGAAAAGAAAAGAAATCAATGGTGGCTGCATTCCATTTAGCTTTGGTGGTTTCAGGGTTCCATTTCCCTGTTTGTGTCAGAGTTGCATGAGGCCAGCCGATGCCGCTGATCACAAACAACAACAAACACTCACTGCGGCGTGTTTTCACTTTACTTTACTACAGTGATGTTTCTCTATTAGTAGCTCACAGTGACTCACCAAATGGGGGTGATCTTGCCGAGAGCGAGGGGCAGGTGTCAGTCTGACCCAGACCTCGGCCGTAGACAGCTGCGTAGATGATCAGCACATTGGGGGTCTTGCAGCGCAAGATCATGGTCTCTCCTTCGCACGCCACCTGTGTTTTGTGTTCAGCTGAGTGAGGGTCAAAGTAAGACTGTTAAAACTCATCCTCAGCTAAGTGTGCGAGGGGATTCAGAGGGGAAGAACTCACAGGGTTTGCACTTATAATTCACATGGAGGTACTTGTTCTTGCCAGGACATGGGTCCTTCCCAAACAGCAGGTGACTGACTGGTAGTTGGCATTCTCTGAGGTTCTGACACTCAGACAGGAGCTTCTGCAAAATAATCCCCCAGGGCAATGGTCACTAAGGTCCAGCACTGTTGATTTAACGATCAGGGACGCATAAAAAGATTCTGCACAACCTGAAAACCACATGCTGAAATTTGCTGAAGATCATACTATCAAAATCTAGTACAGCTGGGCTTTAAAGTGCTGCATGGCTCGTGTCATGCGTGAATGTGCACCTGTAGAGTGGTTAAAGCTGAGCAGCTGTGGTTGCGGGGTCCAGATGCGGGGTCCTCTGTGCACAGCCGGACCTCTCCACTCCCGTAGAAGGCCGACTGGATGGAGATGGTGGAGTGGCGAGGACAGTGGAGTCTCAGTGGTGTCCCGTCGCAGGCGTGAGCAGACTGGCTGGTGATGATCCTTGAAAGGTAATCTGTTGCACGGAAGAAAGTTGAAAATTTTTAGCAGCCACGCATCAGACATAATGTTTTACTATTTGTAGATCTGACTGTTTGGACTCTTCTTATTTCCGGGTTGCATCTTTTGTTGTGTCCAGTAAGATTGCAAATATTATTCAATGTTTCCTTGAATGTAAAATATGGAAATTATAATTAATATAATTCCTTCATTCATTTCCTTTACATAACCAGATTTACTTAGGAGTAACATCAAATAATTTTTTTGACAAAACATTTAAGTGTGATTTAACAGTAAAACACCAGAAGAAGATGCCTATAGAAAAATGCAAAATGCTGGTGATCAGCCATAGGATGGATCTGACTGCTAATACCATAAAAAATATTTTTTGGAAGGATATAATAATTTTCAACATGTCATTTTTAATAAGTTTGTTTCCTGTCATAAAAACCTTGCGATTGAATGAAAAGAATTAGCAACAATATAAATTATTTGGGAATTGGGGAAAAAAACAAAACAAAACAAAACAAAAACAATAGTGGGCCAAGAATGGTACCTTGTGCAATGCACCCCTTATAAACTTGCAATACATGGTTCTACTGACAAAATTATTTGCTATTGTGAGCTACACACTCAAACTCCTTGATAAGCAAAATTAATTTTTAAAGTTTTGGACTCCTGAGGTGTAATACTTATTTTGTGTTCTTTGGTATGTCATTTTTACACCATTTTATGCAAGTTTTAGCCAATAGAAAACTTCAGAGCTACCATGTGACATTTTTTGTGAGAAAATTGTTTCTGTTGTCTGTCTGTAAGCTTTCCCCTCCTTTTATTGCATCATCATCATCATCATCATCTTACTTGAAAAATCAGCCAGTCCGTTCATGCGCCTGGTCCACAGTAGTAAAGTCAGATAGAATAGGCTATGGCTCCAGTCCAGTCCGTGGAAAGGACGCGTCCAGCTCATGACTCGCATCCCCTGCCCCTCTTCTCATATTAATGAGGCTCTTTGAACTCAGACTTGTCGTACTTAATGAAAAACCCAAACAGGAAGGTGAGGGAGACGATCCCACAAGGCCGCGGCGTTCGGCTGCATCTCCTTAAGTCCAAAAAAAAAAAAAAAAAAGAAAGAAAAAAGTTGGTCGCTCACAGAAAGTCATCCAGCTCTCCTCCCTGAGAGACAGAAAATACCTCCAGGCGCTGAGACTCAGATCAGCAGCTACAGCGTTTTGTCGTAGAGAAGCAGCGGCTGTCTGGCTGCGGCGACGGACCACAGGGGAGGTGGGAAATAGCAGCTGCGCAACAAGCTGCTCACAGGTGACGGACGAGGTGGTCATCGGTCCGATTCATGGCAACAATCGAGTCCTCCTGCGCGGATCTGTGAATGGATAGCACCATGTGGGAACTGGGAGCGATTTACAGTAACAGCTGAGTGGGAATCATGGAGTGGGAGTGGCACATAAAACTATTTTAAAGGGAACACGGGCAGCTCGCGCTAGTATGACGCATGATTTATTTTTTTTTCTCCCTCCAAAAGGCACATATATTCTTCCTAGGCTTCCACGCTCTTTGACGTTATTTTACTTTTTCCTGCAAATTTCAGGCAGCATTTTTATTGTATCTGATACTCAAACACACACAAAGTTTGATATTTATGTTTGCTTCTAATTTGTACTGTACAGAAGTTTCAACAACTTCCAATTTCTTTACGCTTTGCCTCTTGCAATTGTTTAAAATGGTTTTCAGCGATTTACTGGGTCTCTTAGTTGTTCTTTGGACTTTTA
This sequence comes from Poecilia mexicana, assembly GCF_051168715.1. NCBI lineage: Eukaryota > Metazoa > Chordata > Actinopteri > Cyprinodontiformes > Poeciliidae > Poecilia > Poecilia mexicana. Next base: position 6,455,401 of record NW_028263383.1, on the reverse strand, counting down.
AGCTCATCATCTGTGCATCTAGATGACCGCAACACTGTATACTATCTGGGTTAAAGTTAACCCAGTAGTCTGGTCTGGGCAACTGACTAATGTATGGAATGCATTCATAAAATATTTTGAAAAACATTTTTATTCCTTTTCCCAACCATTCACTACCTTGTGTTTGCTACATAAAATCTCACTTATATCCTGCACTGTGTGATTGTAATGTGACAAATTACATGATTGGATTGAAAGAAAAAACCCTGGATTTTTTCCCCCCCAGAACCCCTATTTGTCCCACTTTTTAACCACAAATGCATAAATATCAAATTCAACATTCATCCTTCTAATTTGTCTCTTTTTTTTCCATATCTTTGATACGCCAGTCTCAATCTTGTGAAAATAAGTACAAAACAAGAGCCTACATCAAATTAAAAATTCAGAAATAAGCATGGCTTATGGCAATTTATTAAAATGAGAGAAGACATTCTGGTTGCTTAGAAGAACAGATGTAAACAAATGAGATATGTTGCGTTCTTTTTCACACAAATTATATCTCGGGTTCTGTTTCTGTTTAACTTTGTCAAGTTAACTCCAGCAACAGAAGACAGAACTGCGAAAAATATTTGATGAACAGAGTCAAACAGGAGTAAGACACATTTAGGAGACAAATGTAACCTCTCTGAAAAAAATTGCCAGATTATGTTCCTTTTTTTTTTAATACAAACTGTTGGTACTCTAACCACATGGTTCTTTTCTTCCAAGCCGGGGGGCCCCCAGTGGGAAAACTGCTCTCCAGTAAGCATCTGTGGCCCACTCCATGGTAACGGCTCAGTCTCCACGTCAGACTGCAGATCAGGTCCTACAGCAGTCAAGCTGACAGAAACCGTCGAGGTGTCCAGGCTCTGCTCCGCTCCAGAGGACGGAGACCGACGGGGCAGAGAAACGGTGAGGGGATATTTTACATGCAGACAGAACAGGCTGATTCCATTCTGTCTGCTTTTTGCTTCAGGCACAAAGTGCTCCACCGTTAACTCCATGTGACATTATCCCTCCAAAGCCAGTGCCATTTTATTGTAAATCTCAAAGGGTTTCCTTTACCTTTAGACTTGTCGGTCAGACGTTGAAGGAATTACATTAAAGCAAATGGATTTAGAGGTAAAATACTGAGGTTTTGAGAACAAGATCCAAGATGTATTGAAGACTTATTTGGATTCCAGAAGGGCTGAGAAGCAATATGCAGGTGGACAAAAATACATGTACAAAAACAAAAACAAAGAGAACTCGCATTTGATCAGGTTGTTCACACAGATTAAAACTTGTTTGGGTATAATCTGTCAAGACTATTTTTATAACTCCAAGACCAACCCCTCAATTAGATTGCTGTGATCAGAGAGGAAAAGCAAAACATTTCATTAGTGTTGCCGATGTTTGAAACAAACAGGAAGGGGTGGAGACAGACTAGTCATCCAGCTACACATTAGCACTAGAGTATTATTTTTACCTTTCGTATTTCATCATAAAATAAGAAAGCTAAAATCATATCAGAAAATTTTACCCGTTTCTAGACACTGACAAGCATGCAAACAATGTTTTGTTGGTAAACCTACAAGACAAAATAAGCTAGTTATACGGGTTGTAAAATATAAAAATGTTCAAGGTATATGAACTAATATGGATACTGTGTGAGCTTTTTATGAGTGTCCAAAATCTCTGAAATATTTAACCTCTACTTAAGTAAGGTCCCAAGGTAAAGGAGGAGAGAGGCAAGAAGTGGTTTGAGGTATTTAGGAGACCCAAAATGCCTCAAATCACTTTTCTTTTTAACATTAATGATAAAGACAGGTAAAGGTAGAAAAAAAAAGATGAGTGCAAAAACTTTATTTTTAAAGAAAGGACTGTGGAACATGCAACTTCATTTAAAATCCACCTTTGTCTCAAGTTTGGAATCGAGAGAAGCCTAAAAAATGAATGAAAGAAAAAGGAATTCAAATGACAAACGAGCAAAGAATGACATCCTATGTTATAAAACCAAAATATTTAAACACTCACTAGTTCTCTTTTTGCTTCTTCTATCTTCACTTGTGCAAGAGATGGGCTCTGAAGGTTTAGAATGAAAAAAAGCACATTTCAAGATTAACAGATTTTTTTTTCTTTTCAAAGGACGAAACAGGAAACGTGATCGCCCCTTTGGTTGGAAAAGTAATGAAGTCTGAAAAACGAGAAAACGAACGCACCGGGCTCAGGTCCATGTACGGCTCCAGCTTCTTTTTCAGGGGGATTATTTCGTTTTGCAGTGCGCCGACTTCCTGCAGAGTGAAAAAATAAGATGACATGTTTCAAACCCTGAATGCAGACAAAGTAAAGCTTCTATCCCCATGGCGATGAATGTGGTGAAAATGCTGAAATACCTCAGAAAGCTGCACAATGGCCTGGTGGGTGATGGACTTGTCCATGTTCCTGGATACAAGCTGAGCCTGCAGGATTGGCAGAGCAGAATAAAGTGACTAACAGAAGACCATGGCCCTCCTAACAAACTAAACAGTGTATCTATTAAAGTTTTAAACAAGAGGCAGACGACATTGCAACTAGGTAAACAGAATTTAAACTGTTTGATCATTTAGAAAGGGAAAAAAAAAATACGGGTCTTTTTTTATGAAGCTTCTTTCTAAAGCTGAGCAGCAGCTTCTTATCTTGACGTATACGCATCTGAAATATTTTTCTGAGTCTAAATGTGGAGATGTGAATCATATTTTGTCAAGCATAAAGTTGATTCCTATCTGTGGATAAAGCAGGTTGCTGTTTAAAATCACAAAATGGCCTAGAAATGATCCCACTTAGCACCTCAGCATGCCATCTATGCAGTAATCCCAAATTATAAAGAGGAATACAACAACATACCTCTGACCTCTGCTGTCTGATACTGAGCTCTTGAGCCTTGGCCGTCACAAAGTCCATGTTGAGCAGCCTCTCCTCTGCTTTCGCACTCTCCACTGCTTGAGATTTGGTAGTTTTGTCGATATCCCTGACAATGAAGACCGCCAATGTGTACATGTGTAAGCCCAACCTTCTAATCAAACTCAACTCACACACTTTTAACAGCTCGCTTCACGCGTTATTCTTACTCTTGTAGATTTCCCCGCAGCACCAGAGTTGAACCGAGTCTTTTTTGGAGCGCCCTTAGTTCCCTTTCGAGTTTTCTGTTTGACTTCTCGACTTCCAGAAGATCACCAGTGAGGTTGTTGATTGCTGGCATGAAGCTACAAACAAACAAAAATGAAGCAATCATACATTCTGATCAATGAAACACAGGAGCACAGGAAATTACCTGGTGAGTGACGTGTCTTTCACTCCCAGCACCATAGCATTGTCCACTAAAGCAGACAGGTAGTCTGCAGTCGGCTTTGACAAGCTTGCCCCAGACAGGCCGACACCTTGCAGAAGAACATCCTCAAAGTGGGCAGCTAGGTGGGGGGAAAAAAAAGAAAGATGGGATTAGTGAAATACAGTTTTTGGAAAACATTGAAAAACAGACTAAAGAGTTCTTATGTGTTCTTTATTTTGAAATCCTGTGCATTTTCTAAACTCAGATTTCTATTTTCCCTCCAATTTAATTACAATTTGGACATCTGAGCACAAAATATTCACCTTAAATGCTTCAATAGTAGTCTTTAGTGCTGTTTAGTGGACTGATATGGAGACAATTTGGAGAGCTATAAAAAATAAAAACACACCTGAATCTTAAGGCATAAAAAAATAATTTACTTCGGTTTCTATTAGTTTCTACATGTGCCAAAAATGCCATTCGACAAATCTAAACACTTTAGATCAATTCAGCCATTCCAATCCAAATGTTTTATGCATCATCTATTCTCCCTGCTGTGTGTGCCTCACCGTCAGCCTGATACTCTGATGTTTTCTGCTTGTAGTCTTCTATGAGGAGAGCAGTATCACTGCAGCGGGCTTCACTGGACTGAGCCATCTGATACAGTATGTCCACTGTCCTGGTGTTCACCTCAAACGGTGGCACTGGCTGATCCCCAAACACCGCCCCCAACCAGCTGTTCACCTGTGGAAAAGACAGAAAAATAAGACAATATCAGCAATTGGGCTGGCGCATTAATGTGTGTTTACTAGAGTCAAAGAGTTACCTTCCTCAGCTTTTCACACATGATCACAGAAAAAGCATGAAAAACCTAGACAGTCACTACAGAAATGTGAAATGTTTTGACGCTTTAACGATTCTCAATATAAAAGCCGTGTGTTTTCGCGCCCCTCAAATTAACTTCCTGGTTTTTAGCCAATGAGAAGACAGAGAAACTTTGTTTCGAAGTTTTACAATATATAAATAAATATATATTGTATATAAATATATTTTTACACGAAAATGATAAACACCTTATGCGTAAGTGTAATCAATTAGTTATGTATATGTTTTTTAAAGTGTATACAAAAAAAATCCGTGTGACTTTTATCTTTTTTTTTCTCTAAAATTTCAAAGATTGTTGTGAAGTTAAGACAGTTCACTCCAGGAACCCGTTTCAGAAAACGGGATAAGTGAAAATCCCGAGTATCGCGGAGCCGAGTAGGTTTAGTATCTGTTTTCAGAGCTTGTATAAAAGTCCAGTATAAAAATCCAAAGGCAAAGTAGAAACAAAAATATATTTTTTTCTTATTTTATTTTGTTCTTTTTAGCAATTCTTTTATCACTTCTGTTTTGTTTTGTTTTTTTTGTTGTTGTTTTTTTTGTTTTGTTTTTTGGGGGGGGCGGTGGGGGGTTGTTTTTTTTACTGTTTAGATATTTTTGTCCGTTTAATCAGTCCATATAGTATGATAAGATGTTTGCACTCAATCCACTTTTTCAGGCAGAAAAACGAAAGCGGAAGTATGCAGTAGTGAACATCTCGAGTGCTTCCGGATATTTGAACCAACCGCCTAAGTTCAAAACACACTTCGGCCGCACTGGGTTTGCAGTAATGGCAACAAAAGAAAAACCTACTAGACGTCTTCAAAAAAACATAAACAAGACGTTTGAGGTATCTAGTATCGACTCTAGCGCAGTGGAAGAAAAACTCTTCGGCCGAGCAGATAAAGATGTAGAAGACGATGACGGGCCCGTGGTTTTCATCTGCGGGAAGTGCAGGCTGCCTATAGGAGATTCAATGTCGTGGGATGGAAGTGAAGACGACCAGAACCAAATAAAACTAAAGCGTGAGTATGGCCTGTTCCTGTGTGAATCCTTCCCCCATTATGTCTATCCATTGGTATGTGGTTTTGTGCATCAACCAACTATCCGTCCATCCCATCCATTCATCTATTAATCCATCCATTCATCTATTAATCCATCCATTCATCTATCAATCCATCCATTATCTCCTTCCTTACAGTCTTTGCAGGTTCTAGGATTTAAGCCTAGAACAGGCAGATATATCTGTCATAATTCAATACTGAGCTTGCATTTATACTTTAAGGTTTTTTTTTTTTAAATGAACTGTAAATTTAAACATTTATAGTTCAGGTTTTAAATAGACTTTAAACCCTGAACTGACTGATCTGGTCACTGACAGGCTTGTGTCTTGGCTTTGCAATAGTACTATGTTACTTTATTCTCAAATTCAGACCAGCAAACTGCTGTCTGATTGAAACCCCCAACACAATATATAATATATATGCTGAAAAGTATAAGGTGCCACTCTAATAGTTTGCTATTTTGTGAGAATGTGATGCACCATGCTGACCTGTTTATTGTTACCATTACAGGGGTCACCAACAATGTTATCATTGGAAAGGACACTCACTTCCTTGAAATGAACAAACAATCAGCTTGGTAAGAAGGGTTACACTCTGTACTTTAGGAGTTACTAATGTAGCCATTTTCTAGCCTTCTGGTGTAAAACTAAATTTTAAGTAAAAAAACAGAATTATCAGTATTACTATTATTAGACTTATCTGCTCATTTTTAAAATTACTGCTATGTTTCAAGCGCTAATGCACTCTAATGCTTAAAGCTACTAAGAAAATATAATGGTCTACTATTACAAGCTATTTATGGTATTACGGTTGAGTCGTGACTGGATAGCAAAAATTTGTTAACACTTTACGATTGTTTTTTATTTCATGAACTAGATGCATATTTTACATTTCTGTATAATTGCATTTATTCAAATTATGAATTTTTCTATGTTCTTTTACTTTTATTTCACTCAACAGCCTGGTTGTGGATCTCATCTGTCGCAGCTGCTACTCGTTGCTTGGCATGGTCTACACATCTACGCCCCGGAACCTGGACCACAAGAGGTCCACTTTCTGTCTCAGCGTAGCCAGCATCGACAGGTGCTTTCATTTCTAGTTCACCGTTACTGTCTGAAATTTATTTTCCTTTTTCTTTAATGTTCTCTATTTACAAATAAATGAAGCAAGAAGGTTTCTGTATATTTCTCAAGATAATAATTTATAAAGGATCAACACTAAAGTGAACACTTGAATTATTGAGTTAAAGAAAAGTCAGTGGGTACTCGTAATTGCTGTAATCAAAAATTGTAGTTACTAATAATCAAACTGCGATCTACTTACTAACACAAATAAACATAAGCAAATCTAACGACTAACAATGATGGAAAACACAAATGCTCCACTCCAGCTACTATTGGTTAAGAGGGAAACTTTTATGAAATGAATAATGTTTACAATATAATTAAAATACACATGCTGTAATTGATTTTCATGTTGGCTTGTTTTTCAAAGATTGCATAACAGTAAGGGCCATTAAGTCATTTATATTCAAAGCTAACAGAAAATTGTGGATCACTATTTAAACATTATTTAAACAATCAACTTTGAGGTCTCTGAATAGAAAATAAAAAAAACATCAAAAAAATATATTTTTACATGATTTATTTTCTGTGAATTAATGCTCTTAAACTAAAGGTTGCATTTTATTTTTCAGTGGGAAATTATGCTACTTCAACTATTTTTGCATCTTTTCTAGTGTTGCCACAAATTGTAAAAATTGATTGTAAGATGAGGCCATATTGAGCCCAAAGACAATAACCGCTTAATCTTGCTTTTCAATTTTGACTGATGAGCACAAACACTTTTTTGAATTATTACCAGATTTTAATTATGTTCAATCATATTCTTGCTAGTTTATGCTAATAAATTACGCTGTGGTGTTTGATATTTTCTCTAAGATGTTTTTTTTTAACCCGCAGCCCTGTTTTCAGTGACCTCAAATGTGTGGCTTTACTCACTTCTAATATATTCATATTAGTTGTGCAGCATTAGACTAGGAATCCTCACATTAACACTCTGTTTATATTTGAAACAATAAAACCAGTTTTGTAAAATAACTTCATTGTTATTGATCATATGTCAATTTTACGTTGTATTGCAGCCAGGTGAGTGATGTTATGTATCCAGATAACTTCACACCCTGTGTGTTTTTCAGCTATGTGCTTGGCTCTGGAGGCCAGATGTTGGCAGCAGAGGGCCCCAAAGAGCAGCTGGTTACACTGGAGTACAGGCACAATGTTGAACAACAGTTGGCAGAGGTAATTTATTGCGTCTGCTGCTCTTTGTCTGCCTTCCTTCACGTAGTTCTATCAGGATGTAAAAATTGTGAAATTAGCACTCTGTCTTCCCTTAAAGCTTGTTGTCAAGATTAACATCTATACATTTGTATTAGATTGCATTATTTGTCTTAAAATTATTGTGCTGTCTTATAAATTAAAAATAAATATCTATCTGATATTGAAGTGAAAAATAGAAATCTGAGCAGCAGGTTAAAGCAGTTTTGGCTGGAGTCGTCCAGTGTGGAGTTGTATTCTTGTCCTGATGAGGCTTTCTAAATGCACAGGTTGTACTACAGCATAAGGATGACATCAGCTCTGTTCCGGTAAACCCATTCCCCCATAGTGGGCAGACTCCGATATCAGACATTACCTCATCTGCCGACCCGTGTCACCTTCCAAAAAACACTTTCATATTTTAACCTCCCAAGTTATTTTCTTCGCTCAAAGGAGCAAAGTTCTGCATCTTTTCTTCATTTTAACATCCAAAATCACTGCTGTTTAAAGTTGTCTGTTTATTGTAGCTCTAATGATCTTCTATGTTTTATTGTCATGCTTGCATTTTATTTTCTTCCACATGTTCTTTGATTGTGTGTTGGTTTTCTGAATTCATCCAAATCACCCTTTGTTTAGGAAATTTCCTCCTAAAAAAACAGCAGAAACATCAATTGTCCAGTAGGTGGTGGTAGTGTGCAGGAGTACCTGCTAGCCCTCCCACACTCTAGCACTCTGGGCACAATAGCTGGAGAGCGTGTTGAGGAATCTTTGTTGAAGGGACACAGTTTTTTATGATGAAGTGTCTTTGTTGCTTTAACTCAATGAATATCTGGAACATTATTGCGCTTATCTCACCCCTTTGAACATCCCACACTTGGCAGTCGGCTCATTGTACAGTGAGATTTTATCTTTTATGCACGTGAATTGAAAACAGGTGACACTGCCCTGAAGACGAATGCATTTGTTGGATCAACAGATGTGTCTTTATGTGCACACAGAGACTGTAATTAAACACCATGCCAACTTTCTGTCTTTTACTTGAGCAGTTCTCACTTTTAATTAGATTTTGTTTTTTGCCAAAATAAGAACATTGAACATTGCAAAGTTAACGTCACACAATGAAATCTTTGCCATTCAGACAAAGGGTGCATTTAGTACACCGCAATGAAATATGAGAGGTTGAAATTTAGATTAAATCTACAATTGAGCCTGTTGTTGACATGTTTATCTATATAGGCTGTTGATTCTGACTGTGGGAGAAAGCGGTTGCATTATTTGAAGAGTTTTATTTGTTAGATTTTTTTTATTATTAATTGTTGATGCATTAAAATATATGCTGGATTAAGTCTTGCATCAAGAATGTGTAGCATTATTTGAAATCTACAAATATAATCAAAACGTTAGGAAGTTTTTACTTTAGCTTTATGTAGTAAGATTTCCATTCAAGGTGTCATATCATGGGGAGACAATAAAAAATTAATGCAGGAAAATGATGAGTTTAGATTTTTCAGTGCAACTTTGATTAAATACTTGGGTATGTTGTAAGTAATGTGTTTATTTCACCTTCTTTTAATCGGCCAAATGATCTGTCAGTCCTTCACTCAAGTACAATTTAAGAATTAAAACTTTAAAGGGGCGCTTGTTAGCTTTTTTGTAAGCTACACAAGAGTTTGAAAATGATTTCTATTTTTATAGTGCCAGTTCATAATGCATGTCTTCTCAGTGAGAAATGGGCCTAATTCATACCCAGGTACATAAAGACCAATTTGGTCCAAATCAAAATGAATCTAATTCACTCCAACAAGATCCAATGAGATTGTCATGTGTTGCTTTGATACCAGAGTTTGATTCAGTTGTAGTTTTGATGAAAATCCAGTCACAGTCAGTTAGTCATATGTTTTCCAGTTGATGAAAAAGTTTTCCAACTAAGGCTGATTGGATGCAGTCAGGGACTTTGCAAGAATTCCTCATGCTGATCAAACATGTGGCAAGAATAGAGATGAATCAGACTGAGTAGCATAAGCAAAATGATATGAAGGAGATGAGCACTATCAGAGAAGCACTGACCCATGAATACTTTCTAATGGATGGAAAACGGCAAGTCTTGTAGTTTCCAGGGTAACTTCAGCTCAGCCCCATCAGTGGTTCTCTATACCAAAGAAGAGACACTGCTAAACATAAAATCTATGAGCCAGAAATACATTGGACTGCTTCTTGCCCTTTATATCTTAAATTACCAAAAAGTTAAACTCCCAATCTATTTTCTAAGTAAAATATAGATAAGTTCTTGAATCGTTAAGCTAGTGTAAATATCAGCACAGATTTGATCTGTTCTGTGTCTGATATTTGTTGGCTATTCTGCTGTAGTTGTACTCCATCTTTTCTGTCGACAGTTAAATGAGTTTCTTGTCTGCTGTTCTCGCTGACCTGTTTCCCCACCCTTCTCCTGCTCACCCATCCCCTCCTCTTCTTCTCTGGCACCTTTGTCTAATTATTTCTTCTCCTCCCTTCTGTCTCTGCTCTCTTCATTTCCCCACCTGTCCAGTTTCCCTCTTCGTTTGTTGCCCCGCTGTGACTACTTCCATCCTCCCTTTCTTAATTTGTTTCACCACCCTCTCTTTTGCTGTTCGCCCCGAGATTGCAAACACCATGAAATGTCTCTTTCTCCGTTACCCGGTCCCGATGTTTCCAGATGAAAATGCTCGTCGTGTCCATGGCACAGCGGCTGGAGGAGATCGAAGCCGGCCTTAAGGAGGAATGCGACGAGGCTTGACGACGATGGGCGTCAAGTCATCTGTGATGCTGTTTATTCCCAGGTGTTGCAAATTACAGATTGTATTGTCTCAACTTGTGCACCTGTTTATGCATAAATGCCTCCAGCTCTGAAGTTTAATATCAGCCACTTTTTTTTTTTTTTTTTGTCTCCAGGAGAACATTTTGTCCCAGTTACACCTTGTACACAGGAACGTAAAGCTGCACACACGTACACCGTCTACTGGGCTTTGTCCTAAAAACCAGCGGTGAAACAAAGACTGCCTGCTCTTGTAATCAATCATCTTGCCACCTCGGCTCCTTGCGGCTCGCAGCGTCTGCTCTGTGGGTCCGGTGCAGAATAAATGCGTGCCATGAGCAGAATGTTTATTTGTCCAGGATGTCATCAGCCGGGCTGCACACTCAGCACAATTGCGGTATTGATCTGACCACTTGAGGCCACACACTCTTCGTTTCCTCTTTGTTCTGTTCCTCGAGTGTGTAGCGTTTTTAAGCTTGCAGATTTACCCAGGATGTTTTTGTTTGTTATTAAAGCAGAAAGTGATCATAATGAGAGCATTTGTAAAGCACCTTTTTCATTTGTTGCATTGTCTCATTGTTGTTCTTGAGCTTTTTTGGTTGTCCAGCTGTTCTTGTGTAATAAAAGTTTTGCTAACTTCAAGTGACAAACCAAACCAGTTTGATTTCTTGAAATAATCTTTTCAACTGCTTCCTCTTGTTTTGCCCAAGTGTTTGTAAAGGATCAGGGGGCTCATCTTGCTTTGTTTCTCTTGGAGATGAGGGCTAAATGGCAAGTTTCTTCAAGGGTCGCTGGTGGCTAGGATGATTAATTTATTAATGCCTCTCTGTTTGTTTACTGGCTGACCTCTAATGTGCCTGGCAACACTTTCTCCCGGAGCAGGAAAGCGGCTCCACGCGGCTCTCCTTCGCCCTCCCTCATCCACGAGGTTTCATCAGCCTCGCACAACAACAACAACAGCTAGAAACGGCCAACCAGCATGCTGTATCCAAGGGCAGGTTGCGATGGCAACTGAGAGCACGTGCTACGCTGGGTGTCTGTTGCCATCTCGTCACCGCATCCGCTGCCGGAGGAGCAGCCAGCCAGCTCGCCGGCCAACACGCCTGTCAATAGGCGTTGCTGCTCCCCCCTCCCTTTTTTTCTCCCCGTTCATGCACAAAACACATATGAAGAGGGAGGAGTCCTGAATGACCCCCCCACCCTCCTCCCACCCACCTAACACTAATCCTTGTGTGATGTTTTTCTCCTGCTCTGACTCCACCCGTGTCTCTTTCTTCTTTCCCTCCCTCCAGTTCTCCCCACCCTCAACTGCTGTGGGGTGGGGAGGGGATGTTGGAGGAATCAAAACAACAACAAACAAACCGCGTGGTGGTTGTTTTTGTTGTTTCTGGTGATGGTGTAAAGATGAGCCCAGGTGTGCGTCCGCTGACTGCGCTCCTGCCAGTCGGAATCCAGTCGGCAGTCCAGATGTATGCTGCACCCCCCCTTAAACAAAGCAAATAAGTAAATAAAAAAATGTTGCATGTGTCCCATTTTTAAAATTCAGAGTACTAAGTCAAAAAACTCAAACACTGCTTTTTAAAGTTAGTCAGCATCTTAGTGAGTGGCTCCCTAAATGGCCCCAGAGCTCATTTAGTTGTTTTATATATAGACATGGTGTTGCTGGATGCATTGCACAGTTGGGTGCAATTATTGCACTGGCTTCACCTTATTCACCCCCTAACGTCTCAACCAATCACTGCTACCCAAACCAAGATAGAAACACACACATCAGTCAGTCAGTGCATTCACACACACTCTACCAGCACACGGGGACAAAGGATGAATAATGCAGAGGTACCGTCTGAGTGAAAGTCGCCTCCCCTCTTTCCCTCCTTTTCACCTTCCCTAAGCAATAAGGAAGCAATGTTGCCATGGAGGCAATGAAGCCTTGGTGCGCTGGCAACCAATTACATCCCTTCCTGTGTGAAACAGCCGACCAATGGCCAACCCAGGCTGGTGCTGCTGCTGCCACAGACACTGAGATCCTATTGGCTCTCTAGTGCTCTTTGATTGAATTTCAGATCTTGTTTTTGAGGGGAAAAAACATATCAAGGAGTGCCACCTGTGTGTTGCCAAGTTAGGATATGCTGAATTTTCATACACATTTAAAATTATTGCAGGCTGCGGAGAAAAAAATAAATGTTTATTTTATCAGCAAAAGAAATCTAAATCTAATGGTGTTTTGTGCTCTGGTGGTGAGTAATTGAGGGGTATATGTTTGGGGTTTGTCAGCATTGCTTATAATATCAAAAATGCCCGTTTTTATCTCCCAGGCAGACAGTTTTATATTTAAATTTACCTCTGATAAAGTGCTGTGGCTCACCAAGCTCAGGTTGATTTATGACCCGTTCCTGAGTTAACTGTTGGTTTGCCACAGCCGGTGTGAACCATACCACCCCTGTACCCTCTAACAGCCCAATCCTGGCAATGAAGACAGATGCACACTGGCTTTACTGGAAGATTGTGAGCACTTCTCAGTTTCTTCTAGTCAGATTTTCTACACTGTTTTGAAATGTATAGAATCTGGTTTTAATTTTTTTGATGGATAAGTTGCAAGCAATTGTAAATAGATTTTGTGGAGTGAACAAAAGATTAGGGTGATGATAAGGGGTTGAGAAAAATCTAGGAAAACCTGTTTTTCCAGTTCCTCTTATTTTTTCCCCCATTTTTGTTCATTTTACCAATAACCATCCATCCATCCACCTATTTGTCAATCCCTCTATCTGTTTATTCATCCATCCACCTATCTGTCTCTCCATATTTACTTCCATCTGTTTTTCTTTCATTCCTTCCTTTTGCCCAATTTTAGGTCTAGTTTAAAACATGTCTTAATTTAATCAATGCTTCATTTGAAAATAAAACAAAGATATTTCCATATGACGTATCAAGTTTTGGGGGAAACCATTTTCATTACATTTTACTGAAAGTTTGTATATCTAAAGTGATTTTTACCCTTTGTATTCAAGAAAAACATATCCATATTGCAGGCATCAAGACCAGCTTCCAGTTGTTGGACAGCTTTTTGTGAGTTTCTTTTGGTATTTTGATGGTTTAACTTTTAAGATCAACTTCAAATCTGTGAATCTGGAAGGCTTCCTTGCTGTCACCCTAATGTTCTTCTAGCTCCACAGATTTTCAATCAGATCCAAGTCAGCTCGGCAACTCCAACATACTATTATTGCTTCCAGAAAGAACATTTAAAGAATTCTTAATATTGGACTTAGCTGTTCTTATGATTTTATTTAAAATACAATCCTAAAACTAATTATTAAGCCATTTCTTCACACTGAAAATCTGTGTTAAAAGGACAGAGAACCCTAGAAAAGTATTTATTTATTTATTTATAACCAAACCAATGTACAGGAAACTTTAACATATTTTAAAGTAAAATGCAGGTAAAAAGCCAAATCTTTGGGGAACCTGGCTAAACATTTGACTTGATTCATCCCCCTTGTGTTTCCTTAACACGGCGGCTTGTTCAACATGTGTTTGCAGCTGAAGTGATTAAGACGATCTGGTGTCATTAGTCGACTAGTTGCAGCTCAGTTAAGTTTTTCACATGGTGCTTGGATTTCTCAAATTAATCAGAGCTATATCTTTAACCTTTGAGAAACTTAGCCCACTTTTGTTCTGTGCCTATTGAACAATGAGTCCGTAAAGCCTGTGCATCAGCCTTCTTGTTTCATTAATCACCTTCATCAGTCAGTCTGACAGAATAACCCAAATCCCCTCTGAGTGCTCAAAGCCCCCTGCTTCATTAGAAAACATCTGCTTGTTTATTTCCTCCCACATCTTTGTGTGCAGTCGTGTCTGCCAGGTAACCCGCCGTGCACTCACTCTCTCCTGTCCAACCTAAACCTGCACGCAAGAACACAGCGCAGGCCCTCTTCTAAAGACCCGGTGTGGTCATGTTTCCTCCGCCCGACAGCATCCTCTGCTGCCGTCGCCGTGGAGCAGGTTAATCTAATGTTTTTCTCAGACACAAAGGCTCGTCCCATTGCCAGTGACACCCCGGTGTGCGCGTGGATGTGTGACGAGGGAGGAGGCAGAAAACAGGATTAGTGTCATCGGGATCTAAGCCTGAACAGATTGAGAGAAATAAAGTCCTGCTGGACAGCAGTGGACAGTTTACACACACATGAAAAAGGAACAACATCCCGTTATGTGGTGGTGTTGTATCGCTTTGTGAATGGCACTGTCATTACTGTCCTTTTCTGGCAGAAGATGCCTCACATTAATGTGTTCAATGTCTAAAGGTAAAATAAAATGGAATTTCTTTTTCTAACAGGGAATTTTTTTTCAGAATTTTTTTTTTTTTAATGTGTACCTGTCTTTTTCACATCTTTGACAAGTCAAAATGTCATTTCAAAGATTACGAACTTAGTGCTCACTCTCCTTAGTTTGCTGCTGGATTACTCTTACAACATGACCTGTTCTTGGCAGATTATTTCTAAAATAATCTTTGCATAGAGGAAAATTATTTTTTCTTTATCTTATCAGTGTGGATTACTGATTTCTGAGAATGTACTTGGATTAGCAACATACTGTTGAAGACATAATCTCTAATCTTTTCTTCATGTTTGTTTTCACTTAAGTAAATATTTAAAAATTCTAAATATATATATATATTAATACTCACCTAACAATGCCACTTTTGGTTGTTTAAAATAAAAGTTGATGAATTATCTCATTTTATGATCAAAACAAGTAAAAAAAGGTATTCAACTTAATTTTACACATGCATGTTCTTACCAGTTGAAAGGTGTTCTAACTGCAACTTCTTCCATCCAGACATTGTTCACCATTTTGTAATCATTGAAGTAATCAAACATGTTCTCTGTTAGTGCTGTATGAAAACAGCTGCACATGCAAACTGTTTTCAGATGTACATGTGACATGTGGGTCAACCTTTTCAGAGTATTTCTAATTTGCATATTACAAACACCACTTTCCAATTTGCATATAAGCACCCCTTTCTAATGTGCATGAAAGCACCAAAGAGGAATGCATGATACAACCGCAAACATGTTTTGCACAACAGCTTAGTGTCCAAACGTCTACATTTAACTGTTTATAGATTTTACATGTGTATTTAGCTGTATTAAAATATACGTTTTAGAGACATTAGAATAAATACAATAACATTTATCACTGAATGTCCTCAAAAGGTTAATCATGGTTGTATTGAGTTTATTATTTGGACTACGGAGTGGTCTTATCACAACTGTTCTCTGTCTATATGAATGGGTAATTATAACTATAAATTATTTAAGTATGTGAATGATATGGGGCTTTTTTTTTTTTTTTTTACCTCTACCGCTGTAAAGCAGACAACAGAAAGAGATCACTTAGTTCTACAGGAGTGGTGGTGAAAGTGCCTTTTAGAAATGAATGTCAGTAGGACAAAACAAACTCATTACTTAAGATCATAAATAATTAATTCAGTCTAACAATCAATTGAGAGCTGGTTGAAGTAGAAAACATATTCATACATCTTGGTACATAAAATTGACAGCAAACTTACTTTAAGGGAAAATACTTGTATAAGAAGTGCTCTTATACACTTCTTATACAAGTTTGGCAGTTTTGCAGCAAGGCAACTATTCTTGAAATTATGTAAAATGGTCGGGTGAAAAGCATTTTATCCTTTAAATTGTAAAGAATCTGAGCTAAATCTGCTGTTGCTCAAATAATTTCAAAACCATAGTCATACGGTGACAAGCCTGTAGTCATTTACGCCTGTGAGGATGCAGTTCTTGGAGACCCGGATGATGGTGGAGTGTTTGAAGCAAAAACCTCACACAGCTCCAGGGACTTGTTGAAGATCTGAGTGAAGATGGGATTTTGATTACCAGTGAGATTGATTTATGGATATTAAAGTAAACTGAGCTGGCTGGTAATCATTACAACCACGGCAGCTCAATCCTCCAGGAGGCATTTTAAATTTATTCCCAGTGATGTCAGGGGGATAAATTACACTTGGGGCTATAGCACCCAAGCCTGCCGCAATACGCAATTAATCAATTAATCACATGTTAAAGTGAAAATGAGCTCAATAATTTTCATTCTTATGTTTTTTGAAGGGGAAATTTCTTTAGAGACATCATAATTCATTTTATTTACAGTTTCAGCTGTATGCATTTTTTAAATTTCCGTTTTATTTGATGCTTTTGGATGCCGTGTTTAACATATAACTTGCAAATAGTCTCAAAACAACAATATTTACTGAGGCAATTTATCATCCAACAAGATCTGTTATCATGACAGACCTAATAACACCAGTTTTTTTTTTTTTTTTCCAGTTTTGTGCTCTGTAAAGATTTTATATTTGAATTAATTGGAATGTATTACTGGCAGTGGACTGATATTGTTTTTAATGACATGTTTATAATATACTTTTCTAGATATAAAAAGTTGAAAAGAGATAAATATCTTTTCTTTTTCCAACTGTCTTAATAACATTAAATGTTTCCTATTTTTTGTCACTTGGGATCTCCAACATAGCTTTTTCCTAAATGTCAGAGGAATGAGTGGGAGAATCTTTGACTCCTCCTATTCAGAGGCTTAAGTAAGTAAGATTATCTTTCTTTCTTTCTAAAAGATATTGATAATATCATAGCCTTGTATGGTATTTAGTACACCTCAAATGTATTGCTCTCTTGCGTCTCTTGATATCAAGAAAATAATTGTGGACCTCCACGTGTCGGATTCCCACTTGAGTGCAATGTCCAAGTTTCTGCCAGTTTTCAGACATTTAATGCAAGTATACACAGCTTAGTAATGTCCAGCCATCATTTCATTCAGGAAAATTCAGAATTCTTTGTCCCGGAGAGGAATGTGTTTTGGTGTAAACTGTGTGTATGAACTCCAGAACAAAAACCAAAGTATCCCACGAAGATGTCGTCTGAAAACTGAAGCAGGAGTGTTGTTGTCTACAGTGGACACTTTTTTCTTGAAAGCACGTTGGTGGAAAATAAAGCTGTTATTATAAGCTTTTATTTTCATTTACTAATCCACAAAGTTAAAAAAATAATAATTCTTTGTTAACATATGGTTCCACACAGGTGTGACGAGACCATCACCGAACTTCAGGTTCTCTGTCCATGTCCTGTGTTATCCCTCTTAAGCTGGCGTATTCATGCCCACAGGCTGCTTGTGACACCAGACCTCTGGGGGATTTTGACCAACAGTCCGCCTGTCTGTGATAAACAAAGGGCTCTGGCTTTAATGCATTTTAGGGCCACTCTTGTCCCTCCGCTTCTATCAGCTTAGCCACGCAGATTTAATCAGACATCCCTGTTTGTGTCGTCCTGTGAATGTGTTTGTCTCAGAGTGCAGGAGTCCCCCCGTCTTGCCCCCCTCCCAGTCCTCCTCTTTGTCTCGACATGGCAGTGTCACCCAGAGATGTTTATTATAAGGAAGGGGGAGGGAGAGGTGGCCACAGCTGAGTAGATTAGCGTCTGTGGTGTGTGTGTGTGTGTGTGTTGGTGTCGTTGAAAAGGGAGGGGGATAATGGTATGTGAGGGTATCATTTGTAAGGGTCCTTCAGCTGTTGCTTCAGTGTCCCCCCCCCCCAACTTTTTTTTTTTTTTGCCCATTATTAAGTTGTCTCGTGGGAAATGTGCATGACATGTTAAAAAAAAACGACACAACGTGTTTGGAAAGAAATATGGCTCCCTCCATAGCAGAGAAGCAAGGCCTCATTAACTTTTCCTAAAAGAAGGAAAAGACATCACAAACTTACAGTGTCTTGCTTGATTTGTTTTTATACAACATTCTCCGCCTTCTTGGCCTATTTACAAAATGCCGTGATGCCTGGTGGTGGCAACATCACACTGTTTTTAAAGACAAACCTCCAACGAAATAGTGAAGTCAATGTAACGTGACAGAATGTGAAAAAGTTCACTGAGTTTGAATACTTTTGCGTGCAGTGAGTAATTTGTGATCCAATTCTCAAAGCTGTTGGACTGCGTTACGTAAACATACTTTTCTTTTGGTTTTGAATTGAAAGAATGTGATCTCCATAATTTCAGGGCAGACGTTATTACCTCAGACACACCACGCAGTTCACTGGTGCAATTCAAAAGACCAGACAGACACGAAGCGTTCAGTATAGATATTTAAAATACTTTATACAGCATAGAAATCTCTTGACACTCAAACCAATCCATTAAAAAAATCTTACAAAAGACCCCCGCATATCTGTAACAATCTCAATTTCAAAAAGAAAAAGTAGTTACAAAGACATAAATTCAAATGGTGACATTACAGTTCAATTCATGCAACTTTTCAGTATTTAATAATAGCGAGGCAAAAAATTCCCTTGTGCCTGTGGAAGCCTTATCTTTTTTTATTTTTTTTTTTATTTTGTAAAAAGGTCATTTCCATAAACATTTTTTTTTTAATTCTTCCTATACTGAACTACTAACGTGAAGGGAACAGGGGCATTTGAGACAGCTATTTACAAAAAAACAACGTTCACATCACGCTCAAAGAGCTCTTGGCAAAAACTCATCATTGCAGTTAAACACTTAAGACTATTGCACAAACTACAGCATTAAGACAAAGGGAGGTGAGTTACTTCTTTTGTGGTTGTTAGGTGACACGAGTAGCACTTGTTCCCACTTTAAATCCCTCAGTGTTTCAGTGAGGTGGTTAAGTTTAATAAGGCTTCTGATGCTCTATTATATTTTTACTAACTACAAACCGGTGTGTTCAGCTGTGAAATGATCCATAAGTATGACTTTCTCTGTTGATGAGTTAATACTTGTGTATAAAAAGATATGAAGTGTAATTCATCACTGATGGGTAACGAGTTTATAAAAAAGTGAGCTTATGGTTCTACCGTTGGTCCCTATGTAGTTTTATTGTGTTAAATCTAAAGTCAGCACTTAGACACATCCTACACAGACAGGTGTGTCAGACCTGACTGTCACTACAGTATGCAAAAATGCACGATTAATGCAGTGAGGTAAAAGATAGTCAGCACATTTATTTCTTATAGGTTTTGGTATTTAGTAATAGTGCAGTGAGTTTTTTTTTTCCCCTCCCAGCAGTCCGGCTACAGTGCGAGCTGGCTGGAAGTCAGTGGCTATATTACACAGTTTCTACAGAGACAACAACATTTACACATGTAGAGTCAGGGTTAGGGTTAAGAGTCGGGTCCTGTTAGCTGGTGTGAATCAGTCTGCGGCTTGCTCTCAAACCAGATGAAGCAATATTACAAAACAAACTACTTCAAACTGTCTATATTACAGGGTTTTGTTTCTGTGTGTGTGTGTGTGTGTAGGTGTGAGTGTGCGCATTTGTCGTCAAGGCCCGTATTACAAGACGTCCCAAGTTCACTGTGTGTCTAGGACACGGAGAGGATCCATTTCAAATCTCACCTTGACATTCTCAAGATGAGGTTTGTGTAATAACACAAGAGTATCGTGCTATGTAATAACACAATACTCTAGAGGTAAAATGGTAAGTTTTCACCCTTTTCTTCCATGTTTTTTTTAAATTAGGCATGGGCCGGTCACTAGATTCAATGACTAACAAGGTTTGAATTTTTTCATCATATTTTTTCCTACTGCTCAAAGTCCTTTTCTGGTCTTTCCTTCCTCCCCAACCTGTTGCTGAACAATGATGGTCAGCTGAGTACAAGAAGGCCTCTACAGATGTCCTTACTTTCAAGAAGATACAAATTCTGTAATTTGGAAGAATTTGCTGTTACAAAAAAAAACAAACAAACAAAAAAAAAACCCTCACCGAGTTACATAAAAAAACAAAAAGGGTGTGTTACCTGTTATTAGGTCAACAACTGCTGTTTGACAACTGCAGTTGACAGGCAACAGTCAGCCTGTATAATTAACACCTTGACTAGAATGTAGTGTCTCTACTGAAGGTTATCGTACAGTGAGAATCTCATACCGGCCCATGTCTAGTTTTCATACTGAAGTGAAAAGTGGCTCAGTTGGAATAAAAGGGCAGTTCACAGTTCAAAAGGCCGCTCTGGAAGACCTCTCCAACTTTTACAAACTGTTGAGAGGGGCCCAAATGTTCCTTTCATTTTTTTCCCAATCCCTCAGCAGAGGGTCTTCAGTGCACCTGAAGCACACATCAGAGTTTTCATTGGATAAGGAGGTGGAGAAACAACTTCCTCAATGAACTGTTCCGGTCGGAATGTAAAAGGCTGCAGTGGGACTTTCTTTTTGAGTCCTTTGGCCACAGAGGGAAGCTTGCTGCGATGTGTTGGGCTCTCAGGATCGCTGCTCGCGCTGTTGGATGGAGGGCTGAATGCCGAGTTGGGGTTAATTAGGCTAAAGGCAGACTTCAGTGGCATAAATGCTGAGCCTCCTGGCGGACTTCCAACACTGCTAGAGGGGCTTCCACTTGTGTCGGAGGAGCCACACCCATCCGATGACAAATTCTTCTTGGGCTGTGGGTTGGAAATCAGGACTGGGGGACTGGGGATGGTGGCCTTTTTCAAGTAAGAGGAGTCGGGCTGGAAGGCAGAGACGTGGCGTGGTGGTGACAGAGTCCCATTGGTCAGCTTGTACCAGGGTGTGGAAGGTGTGTCCTCAATTTGTTCGGCCTTCGAAAGGGAACCAAAAGAGTGCATGCCGATTGGTGACGGCGCTGGTGGAGCAGGGATGTTATGTTCTGGACTTGTGTTGACCGGCGGGAGGGTGGCCAAGCGCCTCCGCTGCTGCGGAGTGTTGGGGAAAAGGGGATGAATCTCAAGGTACTCCATGGATGACGATGCAACTGTGCCTGGAGGTGCCAGAGGTGACTTGCGATGTCCTACCGCTAACGCTCTTAGAATACCTGAAGAAAGAAAAGGTGTACCTTTAGTTCCCATGGCTGGAATTTTCTTGTACAATCTTTTTTTTTTTTTTTTTTTTTTTTTTTCTGTAGGTACTGTAGAGACAGGTGAACAATAAAAATAACACACCTTGAGCAACACATAATGTTAGATTTATGACCTGCGTGTCTAGGTAGTATGTCATCTCATTTATGTGACAGCATGCACTGAGCCAACGTAAAGAACTACCTGACTCAGTTTTAACCTCGTCAGTACTAGCCTATCCTTATTTCCGGGATCAAGAACACCTTATGGGCTTTCTCAGCGCTTCCCAAAGTTAAACAACTTGTAAAAAGGAGTTTAAATTTTAGCTTTGCCCCAGGTGCTCACATGCCTCTTCACTTTACACACTTTTCTTCCAAATATAATTTCAGTGCAGCTTTATGCAAATTTATATTCCTCAGTGCTACGCTGTCTCTCATTCATATTATGTCAGACATCAGAACAGTATTTAGAGTAAAAGAAAGTGCTTGTGCATTTGCAACACAAATGGCTGTAAGTTTGTCCAAGATGTTATTTTCAGGTAGATGGATGGATGGACGGACGGGTGAGAGGATGTAGGAGGGGATGAAGGGTGGGTTGAAGAGGTAAGTGTGGTTGTGTGAGACAGGCGGTTGTACATGAAGATGCATGCTCAGTCAACCTACCCTATGTAAAAAAAATAGAAATAAAATCATGCAATCAATATCTTTTTTCATTTTTATGTGAATACAGTTTATTCATGCACATGTTTTGCATTAAATAGGACAAATCCTTACCTGTTTTGTGTTTCTTTTCCTTGTTCTGTCCTTTGCTAACAGCGAGATAGACGGGCGTCTGTTTTGGAGGGATGGTTAGTTTATCGACGTGCTTCCTCCACTGTGTTTGATAGTATTCTGTTTGTTGCTTCTCTAGCTTCTTTTTCTCCTGCATCTGCTTCTCCTACACATAAAAATGGTGCGAAAGATTCTCAGAACTGGTCACGCAGGTTTTTCAACTGTCAGAATTTAAAAAACAACAAACAAAAACAAAAAAAAACCTGCACTATGCAGAAGAGTTTAGATTGCTTCTCTGTGTTTCAGGCGTTAGCTACGACACACTCACCCGATACTCTTTGGAGAGCCTCTTCATTTTCTTGTTGAGAAGAAAATAGACAGCCAGAGTGTGGCAGGCACGGTTGGTGAGGACAGCGCTCAGCACTTCGCTGTGCTTGTACCCCATCTTCTCCGTCATATGAAGCAAAACTGCTTGATTTATTTCTTCAATGTGGATTCTTGAAAAAAAGAGAGGCCAGATTAGTGTTACCTTGTAACACTATGCTTACTGTCTGCAAAGTTACTATCTGAACATGCAAACATTTTAAATGTGTAAGGCATTGGAAGTTCATGAAAACCCCACTCAGTTTTTGCATTTAGTTTTATGGACTACAGTTTGCTTTATTGGGATTTTTTTATGATTGGCTGTAAAAAGGTAGAATATCTGCAAATATGTTGAAAAATGATTCTCAAATAAGCACTATTCAAGGGGCGCATTCATCCGAGAAACAGCCAAAACGCCCATCCTAACTCTGGTAGAACTGCGCAGATCCACAGTTCATGTGGGAGAATGTGTAAGCAGAAAATCTATTAATTGTGCATTTCCATAAATCTAGCCTTTAGGAAAGTGAAAGAACTTCTTGCTTTAATTTACCATCAAGCAGGTGACCTAGCAAAAATGTGGAGCAGCATGTTTTGCATAAAGAGCAAACAAAGGGTAACATTTTGGATTATATGCAAATCATTTCATAGCAGAAAACACAGTGAACACAACGTGCTCACTGAAAAATTATAGTGACAGGTCATGCTGCAGGGAGGCTTTTCTTTATGAGCACAGGAAAGTTTGTGGGGGTTTGAAGATGTGTGGTGCTAAATTCAGAGCACTTTTACTGAAGAAGAAGAACATAGTGCCCACACAATTACAGTGTAAATAAAAACAGGAAAATAAAAATGGGTACCCAGTTTGGAAGAACTGCAAAAAAATGTGAATTGCCTGCACTCCCACAATATATGAAGGTTTTATATTGCTCACATTAAAACCTTTGTATATTTTGGAATGCTGGTTATTCACTTTTTCTTTTGCAGTTCTACAAAAGAACATGTAAGAGATTGCAGAAGACTGGGGAATGAATTTAACCTTTCAGTAAGACCAGCACACACAGCCAGAGCTGAAAAGAATTTCTAACATTCTTCATGTGTGAGAATGACCTCTACTTAAATCTACATGAGAATTCTTGGAAAGACTTGAAATTTTGTGTGATGCTTTTCTTTCAGTCTGACTGAGCCTGATCTCTGTCGCACAAAGGAAAGGGCAAAACTGTCAGTCTCTACTTGCAGTGGAAAGTTAGTCCTACAAACTATATCAAATCTACAAACCATTTAATGCATAAGTGTTTATTCACAATATGTACTGATTTGTGTGTTGGCTTATCACAACACATCTCTCCCCCTAAGAAGCACACTACAGTGGCTGTTATGTGACAGAATGTGAAAAGGCTTGCAAGGCACTGCATGTGTCCATGTGTACCTGCTGCGATAAGGTGCCCCTGTGTTCCTGTTGGCCAGCTGCAACCAGGAATCAGTCATCACTTGATGTATATTTGGACGCCTGTGAGGGTCTGGCTCAAGAAGCTTCTTCAGCAGACAGATGGCAGCTGAGAGGAGAAAAAAAGAATAAATCATACTGTGTTGTCAACCGCTGCCTGTCCTAGTCTGTGAAGATTCCTGACAGTTAAACATGTCATTACCTGTAACAATCAGTTTGTCTTTACATGGAAGTCAAAACCAAAACCTTTCCTACTTGTTTTACACTCTCTTTATTTTCAAATACAATGTCAGCACTCAATCTCCTCCTTCTTTTCACCGTGTTGTATTTCTAAGATTGAATCATCACGATAAGTAGTAGGTGGTGGGGCCAATCCTTCATTTGAATATTAGCACTGTCGTGACATGTAAAGAGTGACAAGCATCAATGGTTCCAGTGGTTTTGTTTTGATACTCGTTCCTCTAGTATTATCTGTACCCCCACCCTCTTCTACCTTAGAGAAATTCTTTTGAAATGCAACCACATAATCTGTTGCTGCGCCAGGAAATTCTTCGGAAATATTTTTTCTGCTGGCAACAGCGGGTGTGTGCAACTCCATCTAGCCAATGATAATGATGAGAGTTGTTTTGTTTTTCTTTTTCCAAAGAAAGCACAGAGGGCCAATGAAAACAAGTTCAAGAAAACAATTAACAAAAACAAAGGTTTGTTTGATTAGCAGGTGCCTACAGTTGGCATTTATGATGCATTCAGTTTTTAGAAAATGTCAGTTACCAGTAGAAAGGGTAGGAGGTAGAGGGTTCATTTCTTTGTCCACCATCTTCTGGTGCAGAGCTCGTAGGCTAAAGGGCTCCACAGTGAAAGGGAGCGACCCGGTCAGCATTGCATACATATTGACTCCACTGTAAAACAAATAAGTGCATATTTAAAACTTTAGGTTGCGGTAAACAACAATAGGTGAATTCGTACTCTAAAGAATGAATGTGAACTTACATGGACCAAACATCCACCTTTGGGCCGTATTTCTTTCTGGACAGCAGCTCGGGAGCAGCGTAGGCTGGACTGCCGCACTGGGTGCTGAAAGGGTCAGAGTATCCCAATATGCCAGCGCAGTTACTGAGGCCAAAATCTGATAAGGAGTGGGAGGGAGAGTGTGGTAAGTGTCATTCTTAGGATTTTTTTGTTGTTTATATATCTCAGCTTTGCACAAACAGACAGAGCAAGATTAACGCCTCAGCGAAAGCTTATAAGCCTTTTAACAGGAGGTTTAGCTGTTCTTAACCCTTTACCTTGTTAAGGCTCTGATTGCACTCAGGGTGAGAAAATTTACAGTGACCATCCAGGCATCAGTAATAAATAGGTACATGATTACTATTAATTATTCATCTGTTATAGAGTTCAGACTGTGCTTTTGGAAGAAAGGAAAATTTGATAATGCCTTACCTATGAGTTTTATGTTGTCCTGCTCATCCAACAGGAGGTTTTCTATCTTCAAATCTCTGCAAGACAAAAAGGGAGAGAAGAAATGTCACTGCATGCAGTTTTTTTTTTTCTTTTTTGGGGGGGCTTTTTTTGCAGTACATTGACAGGTAAGAAGGGTATGAGAGAGGAGAGAAAACATGCAGCAAAGGCCACCAGGCCGGGACTCAAACCCCTAACAGTCACATCGAGGACTAAGGTCTCTGTACTTGGGTTGTGCACTCTACCCACTGCGCCACTGCCGCACCCCACACAGTCAGTTTTTATGAAAGATGACAGAAGTCATTGTTATCTTAGCCACTAAAAAGATCAACATGATGCAATCTCTTGCACAACTGGGAATTTCTGAATTTGTACATCTTTTAAATGTAAGTTATTAATGATGATAATCACTGTTTGGATTATTGCACGATGTTTGAATATCCGGTGCTTTTAGTTTATTTAAAGAAGTTCTTAGACACCCTTGAATGACAACTTGACAAGTACAATAGATCTGGGTGATCTTGTGTATTCATGTGCACAGGATAGACCTAAGCCCCATGTTGAAAGCAATCTTTAGCACAAAAAAAACAACACAGTACTTTCAGACTTGGGAGAGCAGGCAGTTTCTGTGTCCATTGTCCTACCTGTGCACCACGCCAGCCCTGTGAAGGTGCTCGACGGCCAGCACCAGCTGCCGGATGTATTTCTGAGTCTCCCTCTCATCGAGGTGCTTCTTCTCGTAAATGTGGTTCATGAGGTTCCCTCCAGGACACAGCTCCATCACCAGGTAGTAGCTGTTCTCCGTCTCCAGGATGTCCAACAGCTGTGCAATGTTTGGATGCCGAATCATTTCCTGGATGAGGCCTTCCCTCCGCAGGTTCTTTGTCACGTATGAGTCCTTCTTGGCCTTCCTCTTGTCAATTACCTTAACCGCCACCTGAAAAAAAAAAAAAAACAAGGGAAAGGCTAAGAGGATGAGGAGAGATTCTTCTTGAAGCCTTGGCAGCTGCAGGTTGACTCTTAAACCCTGTGCCATATGTTGTAGTTAGCAAAAAGCACACTCCTATATTAGTGTGTCTTAGGGTTAGATTTCAAGGCGGGTAACAGGTGATGACGCTACTTGATCTTTACTGCTGGGTACATAACTCGCCGCTGACCTCTCCCAAGCAGCTGCTCTTAGGGTGTGGAGTAATGCAATCCCCTTAAGAGGGGAGGCATGTGAGTGTGAGAGAGGTAACAGAATCGTAATAAAGTAAAGGGAAAGCAAACGTTATCCTATGTGCTGAGAAGGTGCCAAAGCCAAATGGGCAGTTAAAGTTACCCCCCATTTGCTTTCCCGTTGCGTTAAACTTAATCTCATTTGATAGGTTATGATGGAAGCAACACCAGTAGTAAAAGGTGTTACTCTTTGCCTTTCATTTATCCTCTTAGAACGTTTTAATGGAAGACTGCTTGAGTTACTGTTAAGAAATCCTTGAAGTTGTCCTCATAAATGGAAAACGATGCGTCCTCTGTTCAACGGCAGATCCTTGTGGATAATTGCATTCAATAAAAATATTTCATTCTCTGCCTGAGCGTCTCCTTGTGTCCTGTCTAGACTGAGTTCAAGAACATGGTTGCCATACATTACAAATCATCTCAAGGAGAGTGAGTCCACAGACGTGGACCAGCATGGCAAGTGGAACAAATCACCATGTCCATTAGCGACACAGTGCAACAGTGTCCTCTCTTTTCTCCTGCCCTTTGGCTTATTTTTACAACCATCCTTCAGCTCATTTTTATGCTCTGATAATTGATTCCCCTCTGAAGAACCTTTTTACAGTTGCTAATTAAACCTGGCTTGCAGAAGAAACTCTCTCCGTATACCACGTGCCATCACTTGACAGTTAAAGATGGCCCATGTTTACACTTGGGGGAAATGTATGTGGCGGGTTAGGATCGGGGCTATGCATTTACATTAGTGCATATGAGAAGGGCGGGGTGGGATATCAAGGGGGAAGGGAGCATGCTGCCGGGGGGCTTTTGGAGGCTTCAGTTGTTTATCAGGCACCCCTCAGACAGAAAGGAGGGGTCTTGCAGGGGGAATGTGGAGGGGAAAGTGGGTTACATATATCAAAAACACACCCATGTGACCTCTCCTACCTCCCTGACCATGGTGACCCCATCGTTTTCCTCTCTTCACTTTTACATTCTCATGCCTAAATCCATATCGTCTTTCAAGTGATGCTAAAAAAGGGAATCTGGAGGACCTGATGCATTTCCTTCGCCCCGGCATACCCTCTTGGTTGGACAAACTTGCTGCCCTGCCCTCCCACCCTCCCTAACTGCTCTTGTTGGATGCCTTTATTCAAATGAAGAGCTGTGCTTGGTTGTGAGATTACCACTGTTTGCATCATCCTAAACAAAGAGAGTGGGGGAAAAGGGGAGAGGAGAGGCGCCTTTTCTCCTCTGAGCAACAGAGCGAGCACCAACGGACAAACAGGGGGTCAAGATAATTACATGAATTTTCAACAATTTAATATCATGTTAGGGTACAGTGGTACAAACAGGTTTTACAGGTTGAAACATGCAGGAAACAGAGGAGGAGCTTGTTTTTCTTAGATGCAATTTTTTTCCCTGGCAGTTCTCCAAAAAAAAAAAAAAAAAAAAAAAATCTGAAGAGATGGAGACAAAGGCAACAACCGGCCAATGGTTGCCCATCTCAAACTCCTGCGCTTGCAGAATCCCAATGAGCCCTGCAGCCCATTTATCAACGAGGTCATTTCATATGCAAGTAGCGGCTTTGCTTCCTCATAGGCCAGACAATTTTGTTCTCCGTCCCTATCGCAGCCATGCGCGCCTGCAGAAGGTGAGATCACCAGCTGCAGCAGACAAAGCAGCGCACAAGTTGCCATCCAACGCCTCAGGAAAGCAGATGCTTTCCATTCCTCTGTTTGAGCCTTTCTCTCACACACAAACACGTAAGGTAAATATTGTCGGTGGAGCTTCGGTACTGTGCATGCACTGCACCTCGACAGCTGGCGATGCAACATGAGCTCATTAACAAAGGGAGAGCTGGCCACTTTCTCTGAGGTACAACTGATTAATTGAGCTGAGCAGTGGTACCGCTGGGTTAACCCCTCTGACTATATAGTCTTCTGTAATTATCCATCTGCTAAATTTATTTCTGTAATATTATTTATGATTTGACCCTTTTAAATGCCCATATACCACCAACAATACAACAGCATAAGAAAAAGCTCTTAAGACTTCCAATTATATATATATATATATATATATATATATATATATATATATATATATATATATATATATATATATATATATTTGCACTGACAAGCCAAGAGAAACTGAAAACAAGCAAGCATTATATCTGACAACAAACACCCAGATACATGCAATGAGATGTAACTTTCATCCACCACCATGCCTTACCTTTTCTCCCGTAAGAGTGTGGAGACCTTCTCTAACTTTTGCGAAAGACCCTTCTCCCAGCTTCCTCCCGATCAGGTAGGTCCCGACGCGCTTGGTGTGGTAAAAGTTCTTGAGGACGTCCGGGGCAGGACTGCCGAGGGAGCCCGAAAAGGTGCTCTCATCGTCGGCGCTGTCTGAGGTCTCGCCGTCGTGCGTCCTGTTGTCCGTTCCCATGTCGTGGTCCAAAACGGGCATCTCTATTGCCTTGTCTGAGGAGGGAGAAAAACACTTCGCACTCGACTCTGACCCACCTTAAAAGCAGGTATCCTATTAAACGCTTAACGTCCGGCAAATTAGGAGTGCTGGATTTTGCGCCACCTGTTCACCCAAACGCATCCAGCCAGTGCGCTCAGCAGTTTCCGAGACAACTGAATCCGCTTAGATTATTATGACATAAGGAGCATTTAAAAAAAAAAAGCCAATATCTGTCATGGAAAACTGACGCAACGTGTCTTATTAGCTACGCGAGAGTGTTTTCAGGTCGAGGATCAGAGCCAGGCTTCTAGGCTGTGTGCGCATCTCCTCTCACACGAGCGTCTCCAGTATGATCTGTGTGCCATGCAGCGTGTTTTTCAGTTTGAAGTGACTTTCCCGGTCCTGTGGATGGGCGTTCCCCTGGCCAGTGTGAGGGTGAAAAAAGAAACACCGTGATGGAAGCGGGGGTACTTTTCTATCCAATCAGCGCAGGGTGGGTGGAGTGTGTGTACGGACAACGGGGAACAACAAGTCTACCGGTACCACCGCCCCGCCGCTCCGCTGTGTGGGCTCACATTGTACATGTGCAGGAACAAAGAATGTATTTGTAACCCTGATAAGTGACTTGTTACAGAATCAACATTTGAGCTCATAGGGTTTGTAAAAAAATTATACTAACATGTATTTGGGTTGGCATTTTAGTTATTGTAAGCATCTCTCTGTGCGTTAAGAATCCGCCCTTTTCATAATAATAAAAAATAAATAAATAAAGTTTTTTTTTTTCAAGGTAGTTAGAATCAATATTAAGCTTGAATTAAATTTACCCTATCTATTTTGGATGTTTACTTGAGTTCAGCAGACAAACAGAGAATAATTTCACCTTGTTTACTTATGAGGTTCATCGGCCTAATTAACATTTTTAATCACCCAAAGGAGAACAGGGAGGGGCCACTCATCATAAGCTTCGGCCAAGAAAAAAACATTTTATTTTTTTATAGTAAATCTAATCAGTCTCAAATACTTGAACGGTTGCTTTAATGACATTTTTTATTGAATAAATAAATCTATTTACTTTATTTTCAAATGTTGTATATTATTAGATTTTTGTGTGTGTGTGTGTGGGGGGGGGGGTGTGCGCGCGTGTGTGGGTGTGTGTGTGTGTGTGTGTGCGTGTGTGTGTGTGTGTGTGTGTGTAGCTATGCTTCAATTTCGATCTTTAAACAGAATGGCTTTAGCAATTCTAAACCACATGCTGCTTTTTCCAAGACTGCTGGACCATGCTTTCTTGATAATTCACTCTAGACATAATAAAGATATGAAGCGTACAAGTACGACATCTTTTGGAGACTTTTTGCACTACAATAAAATGCAGCGCAGACGTCTTGCTGAAATTCAATCTACATCCGTTTTGTAATTGTCTTGACACAAGAGCCTCAAGCATCTCATCGATTAGACCTGCATTAGCCCTTAAAACAGAGCATTTGATCTTCCCACGGGGTAAAATGTGTTACAATTTTCTGCACGTCTTTTGTGTCTCGTGTAGCTTTTTAAACACCTTACTCTAAGATGACTATTAAACAGGCAGATCTACTTTCAAAAGCAGATGAAGGCAAATTTTATAGAAGGAACAGTAAAAAATAGATGCTTCCTAAGTTGAGAGTTAGATACTGATATTTACAGAATAAATCAAAGTTCTTGCTGTAAAAGCCATTATCACCCTGTGAGTTGGATTTCAGGCTGCATGGGTAAAATATCCTTGTGAATTCTGTTTTTGAGTCACAGCTGTGAGGAGCATCCACAAACACAGACCTTGTGTTGCAGGAACAGAGATCGCAAAATCGTTTGCATTCATGTCTGTGGGGAACTGTGGCACTAGTGCATCTGGAGCCATTTCTCCTGTAACAGTTTGGTTTCACAGCAAATACTGTGCCTTGCAAAATTCATTTTACATCTTGCATGTTGTAACTGCATACCTTGATGAATTGAATTGGATTTTTTTGTGATGAATCACGACAAATAGATGCAAAATTGTGAAGTGAAACAAATAGTAAACAAGATTTTCAAGTAAATTTTAGAAATAAAGGCAGCAAGAAAATTAATTCAATGCCTTTACTCTGATAGCTCAAAAATACAATCTAGTGTAATCTAATTCCAGAATGGCAGTGACTTTTTTCCATCCACCCTCAAATAGAGGTTGGTTCTCCTAAACATTCTACTAAAAGTTGTCAAGCAGATTTTCCCACTTGAGTTGTGAATCTTTCCCATATTAATAAAGAGTGTTTCTCTGACTACTACTGGCTGTTTCTCAGATTATTACTCTTCTTGCTTAGCCTGCCAAGTTTAGATGATCAACCATGTGATTATAGCTAAACAGTTTATACTAATGCACTATGAGTATAATTATTTCATGCTAAAAATGAGGCAGTGTACTTGAAGTTTACTTTTTCTGAACTAAACATTACAAACGTCAGAGCAGTGAAGTTTTCTTGGCTTTTCTTGAAAATTATATAGATAAGGCTTAGACTAAGTACATTAATACTAAGGTTTACACCTATACTTTAATACTAAAACCTTTACTTGTGTCATTCTTGGTATATTCCTATCAAGTTATTTATGTTTTTGGTTCCTAAAATATGCCGTTTTCTTGAACCTATTTTCACAAAGAAGGACTTCAGTTCTCAGCAGGAGACACTATATTGTTTTAATTTTTTAGGCAAATGCATACTTTTACCCCTACCATTTTTGACAAATAAAAACTTGCTAAGTGAACTTACAATTAAACTATTAAAATTATTCATATTCTTTTCTTTTTTCAGGTAGCACAGTAAGTGGAAGCACCCTGCCACCTAGTGGACAAACCCTAGAACAACAGCACCAAATCCCATCATGCTTTGCTGTGCCCGCCGACCCAACGCGAGGCTAACTGGCGTTAGCTACCGGGGAGCGGACATGTTGTTCCGTCCTTTCCTGGAATAAACATCGTTTTGACCAGGATTTCGGGAGTTAAGGGAGAAGCCAGGTGCATCTGGCAATCATGGAGGCCGTGAACGCCTTTAACCAGGAGGTAAGCTGCACGTTGGGCTCGCTCAGAATCTGAAGTCACCGTGGCTGGTGGATGTGGTCACAGCAGTGCTGTGATGCTGTGTAGCTAACCGAGCAGGTCGGACGAGGGGGCCTACTAGCCGTTGGACTTTCTTGGTGTTATTGTAATTGGGTTAATGTTAGTGTTGCCCTTCATCAACTGGGGTGGTCTTACATTGAATAGCAGGATATCTTACTCTAGTGCAATAAGAAGCCACTCGGTTATGTCAGAAAACAGAGTAAACATTGGTACCAGGATCCTCCGTGATGCTAATGGGAGTGAATTGGTCCCAAACACTGCTGCTGGTAACAGTACGATTAGCAAACATACTCTCCAGTTAACGTGGTCATGCAAACGGACTGCAGGCCTACAGGGGTTTATTGTTGATCATTTGGAATAATAAACATGCGAGGTGTTTCTTAAAGAGCAGACACGGTAAGTTTCTATGAGGCCTGTTCATGCTGTTGGAAGCCCAGTCAGAACCTGCAGGGTTTGTCACTCAGTAAGCCTTACATTAACACGGTTATCAAAGCTGGAGCCCATATACTTAATTTGTTATTGAGGCTCAAATTGACATCCTGCAAAATATTTAGCTTCGAAGTTGTTGCCATTCCTGCGATCTTCACAATCTTTGCAGTATTTGTTGTCTCTCCTGAAGCAAAATTACAGCTGCAAGAATACTAGGGCATGGTTAAAAGGGCAAATCATAGACTTTATTTTCTGTCATGTGATGCTGAAAGTGTGGGTTTGTGTGTCAGATTTTATGCATCTCCTTCTACCTGGCTATTTTGCTTCCTGATGATGTATGAGATGATCTCTTCTTTTAGAGGCGTTCATTATGAAAAAGAAATCTATAATGATTTTCTTTTACTCTAAAATCAGGATTTTATTAGTTATGCTCTGCTACAGTTACTTTGAGATTCACACGATATCACAGAAACGTGTAGAAGTATCACTGTTTTGTGATGCCATAGTAATTAAACAAAAATGTATTACACTATTTAATTCTGATTATTTAAGCCAGGAAAATCAACAATAAAATAATGACACAATCACAGTTGGAGTAATTTTCTATACAGAATAACATTTATTTACTTTTCTATTTTCTGTTTTTTTTTTTTTTTTTATCTCTGACTATATTTCCAAAAGGAACACAAGGAAAAAGTATTGGTGCCTTCTTTCAGCCAGCTGACTGGCAGTGCTCAGCAACAAGTGGGTTGCTTTGGGCTCTCTGTATAGCTGAGTTAAACTCTAATCAGTAACCAAAACTTTTTAAAAACAGAATGAAGCGCATACGCACAAACCTGGTTAGCCAGTCCAGTTTACAGTGGCCAGTTTTAGAGTTGCTCTCCTGCTTTGGGTTTTATCTCTTTAAAGGTGAATCAAGTTAGTAGAAAAAGATAAAAGATGGTGAGACAAGACAATATATACTGGGCATTTAGTTTGCAGACTGTGAATAGGGACAGTTTAAAGGTATGTTGAGATTTAAAAATGTTACAGTTTCTAACATTCAGTGGTGACATCCTAGAGGTTCAAAGTCCTGTTAATGAGTTGCTGGAGAAAAGGTTTGTGTCACCTAAGTTTTCTCAGGCTGCATGGAGTGTAGAATAATGCAGCACTGCCCCTCCCCCACCTATTGCACATGGCAAGGAAGGCCTAAGCGAAACTACTGCCTCTTTCCCTCACTTACAAAACAGAGAAATGTAAGTGTTTGAAAACTCTCTGGCTGTGAGAAACATGGACGGTTTTGGTGTGAAATCTAAAGTAGCACCACTGATGGCTCCCATTAAGCTGTTTCTGTTTTCTTTTATTATTATTGTTATTATTTTTGAGAATATCTGGTAGGGGGAATCCCTGATATTTTATCTCATTGATATTATATAGTGAGAAACTCATTCAGGCTCTTGGCTAACTGTGTTATTACAGTATCAGTACAAATCTTACCCACTAAACTGAACAGATAGTTTCAGACCCAGGTAGCTCAGGATTGTTTTTTTTTTTCTTTCATTTGAGAGCCATGTTTAACAGTACATTAAATTCGGAATATTTTTCTATTTCATTTTAAAACATTTCAGGCAGCATATAATAATAATAATAAAAAAATATTTGTCTCCGTTTTCTGACAAAACCTGATAAAACCACCACACGAAATATAAAAAAAAATGTGCATAGTAATGAATAATGGCAACAGATAAGAGATTTTTAAGGAAACAAATTTCTATTTTAGAAAGTTTAATTACAGTTAGGTCCAACACATTTGTCTGTAAAGTAATACATCCTTATTAGTGTTTTATGTGGAAAAACAGATGTACTTCAATAAAATAAGTATTTGACCTGAAACTCATTTATTTTTGCTCCATTTGGTGTTGTGCATTCTGCTGTTTCATGATTTTCCATCTCATCCTTTCATTATCTTTTCCACTCTGCAGTTATTCTCCTTGATGGACTCCAAGCCTCCTATATCTCGAGCAAAGATGATCTCCATCACCAAATCAGCCATAAAAGCTATGAAAGTAAGTAACAGTTTTTCATGTGCTGTTTTTGTGTTCATGTTTTCTGCTTTTAAAAATTGGTTTGCATTTCTTTTAGCCTCCATTAAGCTGAAAACACTCATTTGACCCCCTTTTTTTTCCCAGCTCTACAAACACGTGGTCCAGATTGTGGAAAAGTTTATCAAAAAGGTGAGTCTGGTTTTGTTTCAAATGTATTTGAAAAGCATTTTTTTTCCTCAATAATCATAAGTAATTTAAAGGTATTTGTCTCCTTGGTCTTGATTCCTCCAGTGTAAGCCCGAGTATAAAGTTGCTGGCTTGTATGTGGTTGATTCCATTGTGAGGCAGTCCAGGCACCAGTTCGGACCAGACAAAGACGTGTTTGGTCCGAGGTTCACCAAAAATATCACAGGAACCTTCGAGAACCTTTGTCTCTGTCCCATAGAGGACCGGGTAAGAATGGGAAAAAAAAAATCTTCTGAAAGGCTGGAAAATTTCTGGAATGATGCTTCATCTCTTTTCTTTTCTTTGTTTGTAGAGTAAGATTGTGCGGGTTTTGAACCTGTGGCAGAAGAACGGAGTGTTTAAGATTGAGGTTATTCAGCCGCTCTTGGATATGGCTGCAGGTTCTGGCAGTGGTGCTGCTTCCATCACACACACAGAAGAGCCAGGTGAGTTGTAATTAAAGTCCTTTTTAAATCCCACATTATAGAAACAGTTGTATTTTTTTCTGAATGAGCATTCGCACCTTCAAAAACATGTTTGTGCCACCTATAAACACTCCCGACTGTCTCATCATTTAGGTTCACCACCATCTCCAGCCAAAGAGCCTGTTACCGTAGTAACAGCCAACTCCACCCCAACAACCGCTCCTCCACTACACAACTCTGACGCCTTTGCTGCCGTAGCACAGCTCTTCCAGTCTTCGCAGGGCCAGCAGGTGTGTTTACACCCGTGGAAACCTGACATAGCTTCATTCATTTGCTTTCTGTTGTCATCTTGGAAACTTCTGAATCTACTTTGTATTCCTTAGCTCCAGCAGATGCTCCAGAACTTTCAGCAGCAGGCAGTTAAGCCTGAAACCAACACTCAGCCTCTTCTGCCGACCGCTCAAATGCCGGTTCAAAGCGCGCCTACTGGCCTGGCTGCGGTTGCTGCTCAGCCTCACCTCTCCTCGCCTCAGCCTCCTCCACCCGTCCACTCCACCCAGCCGGTCCAGCAAAAGACCGCTTTTGACATGGTGACAGATATTTGCATTCCTCACTTTAAGTTTTCTAACCCGTACTGCCTTGCAAAGTATTTATACGCCTTGAACTTTTTCAGTTTTCCGCTAATTTAAATGTAATTTGCTGGGGTTTTATGTTATTGATAGTCACAAAGTCATGGAGGATGCATGGCTTTTAAATTAGTCACAAATGAACAAACCAACAACACTCTGAATGCACAGTTTTCTGATTTTTAAAAAAATCTTTTATCAGCCATGTTTACAAAAAAGACTTCAGAGTCCGGTGTTTGGAAATGTATTTATTTAATTTTTTCCAGAACCAAACAAAAAAAGAATATAATTTAGAATTTACAGCTTGATTTTCTGTCTTCCCTTCAGAAGTTGCTGGATCGTTTTGACTACGATGATGAACCAGAAGCTGGAGAGGAAACTAAAAAGGATGAACCCTCCTCCCAGCCCCCTTTGTGAGTCCCCATCCTCATTCTGAGTAGCATAGCCTTTACAAATAACATCAAGGGGGGAGTAATAATGATGCATTTTTCTTATCACAGTATGCAACAACCTCCAGCCTTTCCTCAGCACCTGGAGCACTTTAATACACAGATGATGAATCTCTCACAGGACATCACACAGCAGGTAGTAACACTGGACTTTCATTGTTCATTTTTATTTTATTTTTACACCAGATGTTTTAAGGTGTGAACATCAGTTAATGGAGATGGAAAAGAATTGCATTCTTTATCAAACAAGTGGATTAAATGTTTTGATGTACTGAGAGAAATTACTGTGCAGTAGGTCTGACTGATTTTAAATTTTGTTTAAGGTAAACACTCAAAAATATCTTGAGAATGTATTTAAATAGTCTGGATCTGCCACTCTGGAATATTTTATATATTTGTTTAATATGAGGTGGTGCTACTACTCATCAATTTAACAGAAACCTTTGAGAAGAAAAAAAAAACTGAATAAAATCTGAGCAAATCTAATTCTGATGTAAGATGCAAGGATTGGTATTGGATATTAATTTCAGATCTCTTCTTTAGGTTTCGGTGCCTCCTAACGGCCAGCTGCAGGCTGGTGTAGTTCTGCCAGGACAAGGCTACCCTGTTACCATGCCAACGATGGGGCACGCTCTTCCAGGGCACCACATTCCCGGTTCAACTGGGCTTCCAGGCTTCCCAGGGATATACCCTCCTCAAAACGCTGCCCAGCAACAACAGGTAGGTTTCCAGCCATCAGAGGTCATTAATTCTAGCAGGAGCAGAGGAAGAGTCATCCAGGTGCAGTGAAACACTTTTTCCTTTCATTTAAATAAGAGACAAAAATCATTACAGAGATTAGAAACAGTCTTCAGAATCTTATTTTAGTGATTAACATAAGATGCTAATCGCCATCTCTGTGTGTACGCTCTGTGTAGGTGCTTAACTACATTCAAAGGTTTACAAATGGCTGCCAAAATTTCCCATTTTTAAGTGTGAGCTTTAAAAGCCAGAAAATCAAACTTACAGCCTTCTTGGTACCTTCTGAAAGTCTTTTATCTCTCTTACAGCCTGAAGCGATGTTCTTCAAAATCATTGTTTCCTTTTAAATAGATTTGAACAACTTTTAGGTTTAGTTTAGTTTTAGATTTATGTTTTTTTTCATCCTGAAAAACATAAATCTAATTCCTTGACTTTTAAGGTGAATTAATAAACGTTAAATATTGATCAAGAATATAACTGGTTTGGTTATATTTGCAGCATGTCATCTTCTGATTCATTGATTGATTTATTTATTTTTTTTCATCTTTTCACCAGGACTCCTCAGTGGATATGGACCATTCTTCAATGAGAGATGGCCGGCATGGTCGACGGTCACACTCAGGCTCAAGGTAAAGTCCAAAATGGATGCTAAGTATTTTTATGAGAATCTGCCAAAAAGAAGTTTCCTGGAAACAAAGCTTCCTTTGTCTACACAGATCTCCAAAGAGGAGAAGGTCTCGGTCCAGTTCCCGCTCCCGACGGTCCAGGCACAGACGATCTCGCTCCCGCTCCAGAGATCGTCGCCACCACTCGCCTCGCTCTCGCTCACAGGAGCGCCGGGAGAGAGAGAGAGAAAGAGAGCGGCGGCAGAAAGGCCTGCCGCCGCCCAAGAGCGAGACTCTGAGCAGTGAGTCATCACCTAGGTTGCGGAGGAGATTATTTATCACAGGAATGATTGAAATCTGTACTTATTTGTCCTTTTTCCCCTCCTGCGATGAAAATAATTTGTTTAAATCTTTTAACTTTAGAAATATTGCCAAATTTCTTCCTTGTTGATGTATTTTTCCTCTTTAGTCTGTAGTACTACACTGTGGGTGGGTCAACTGGACAAGAGAACTCAACAGCAAGACGTCGCCTTGTTGCTTGAAGAGTTTGGACAGATTGAATCTATAAATGTAAGTCGATTTATTTGGATCAGATATATTTAATCTTAAAACAGTAATTTGTGCATTTTAGAATTTCATTGTTTTTAACTTAGTTACTTAATGGACACTCATAGGTCCTGCTTTGTATTTATTTTAAGTTTATAGATAGATTTATTATTCAACCAGCAGCTGTAATCAGAAGGTTCTAAACTTAATCCTGATTATTTGCCCAGAAAGAGCAAATAATCGGCTCATATCACATTATTTTACATAGAAAGGCTTGCAAGGATCTACATCGAGGTTTCTGTTAGGCCCACAGGGATAAAAACTACTTACTATCAGAGAAGAAGCTTTATAATTTCAGGTTCGTTTTGATTGTTCAGTGCATACAAACCAATGACAGCCAGCAGAATAAAGCTGCATTTCTTTTAACAACATTTTCTAACAACAACTCTGCTTCCATAAGCCTCTTGGCAGTCAGATTTGTAATTTTTTAAAAATTTTCATTTAAAAGGTTTTTTTTTTGTAACTTTATTTAAACAGGAATGATCCCTGAAATTCACAATCTCACTTGGATAGAGTGCAGCTGAGAAATCATTAAAATACAACTTTTCTTTTTAAAAAAAATCATATATGACAAAATTGCCTACAAGGTCATAATCCCCCGGGCCAGAAATTTTACTTATTTAGTATCTTCTAGTGCATTTAATTGTTGTTTGCTTTTTTTCTTTGTTTTTAAACTGTAAAACACTTCATGTCCAATACATCTTGTAACTGTCGTCAGTGCAATTTCAATGTGTGCAATATCACAGCAGTAAAAGTCTACTTGGATGCGTTATTTGGTAGGCTATAATTAAGCTGTTATGTATTCAAATCCCATTTGTCAATATTGGCCAATTAGATTTTTTGTGCCCTCACCTGAGGGCAAAACAGTACAAAATTGAATTAATCCTGAAGAAGCTTCCCCATAAACCACATCTCTGTTAGATGTTGATTATGACGTGCCTGTGACTGTAGCGCTTAGAGATGATGTTTGTATTGTTAGGTACTTTACCTTTATGCCGTTATCTTTAAGAAGTATTATTCCTTCGTCATTGTTAGACAGACCTTGCTACGTTAATTGGTTTGTCAGACAGGAAAAACTGTTTCTCATATGGTTATTAACCATTTTTTTGTTTTTCTCTGTCATTTTTCAGATGATTCCTCCAAGAGGCTGTGCTTACATTGTCATGATACACAGGCAAGATGCTTACAGAGCACTGCAGAAACTCAGTAGAGGATCGTCAAAAGTTAACCAGAAAGCAATTAAGGTGGGTCTTATTTATTTTGTCTCTGCATATGCTACTGAGAAAAAATTCTGGAAACAAATCCAAATTTAAATTGAATTATTTCCTACCAGATTGCTTGGGCTTTGAACAAGGGTATAAAGCCTGATTTTAAACAGTACTGGGATGTGGAGCTGGGTGTCACCTACGTACCCTGGTCTAAAATCAGAGAGGACCAGTTAGAAGAGCTGAAGGAGGGAGGAATGCTGGATATGGATACCTTATCACCAGGTGAAAAACAACTAATGTAGGAGAAATGTTTATGTTCAAAATGACTGAACCAGAACAACACATCTTCTCCTCAGTATATATTTTGAGACTTGAGACTAATTTTGTTTTAGCTAATGTGACTAGACAGTCAAAAAAACTAAATTCACACACATATCTTCATACCTAATTAAACAGTCCAAATTTATAGTTTACCATTTGCTAAATTTAGTTAGCTTTATTACTTAATAATTACTATCATGACTGACTTTGCAGACTGGAGCAGCATGAGAAAGACCTTCGACCACCTTGAGGAACCCACACACAATGGCCGTTCTGAGCAACAGCAGCCTGAAGAGGCACAAATCTTACCGATGGCTCTTGCAGCTTCTCATCCTGTACAAGTAAGGAACACATAGAATATTTAGGGTTTCAAGCCTGCAGGAGCAAGCAGACGGCCAATACAAGGCATGCCCGTTTGCCTGCTCACAGCAGAGCAGGAAACCCTATTGTTTTTACTCTGTTTTTCCATTATTCTTATGTTTTTCCACTGGAAGTCATACTGGACCCTACACCCTGAAAATTACAACTTTTATTTGGTATCCGGGTTCAGTATCCACAACGGTACTCGGATACAAATATTTAGCCACATTCGCCTGTAGGTGGCACTATGGTAGAAAATACATGTTTCAGCTTATAACTCTGAAACCAAAGTCACGTTAACAAAAATTGATGTGGGCAAAGTTTCTGAGAAAGATTCTTCAACAGATGTTCCACTGTGCTGTGCAAAAATTGTGGATCTGGAATGTTTTTCACCAGGGAAGCAAGAAAATTGCATTAGCCAAATCCAATCTCACCCCCACCATCAACTCTGAGCCAAATGAAACATGTCACATTATATGCTAAGGAAAAAACAAAAAGAAAGTTATTGTGGCAATTTTTTTTTTCCCGCCCAATTACAATGTTATAGCTGATTAAACATCACTACACACATCCACGTTGCTACAAAATTTAATTGTTCATAATTTTGAAATCATAAAAAAAATCCACAATTTCCTTTCTTCAACTACAAACACAATATTGACAGTGGCTAGCTAGTTTTCTTTCCAACGTCCACCTCTGGGTGGCGCTGGAAAATTGCAAAATTTGTTATGCAAAAACTGCTTATTTTCACCTAGCTTTACACATCCCTCCACCGTATAGGTCTTAAATATATGATCAACCATGATCATATGTCTAATATGATATTATTAGACATTTTATGTCTAATATGATCATCATTGGTTGAAGTGTGGGGGGCTCATTTAAAAAAAAATCTGAGAAATGCTCCATTTGGACAATGTCTTATTTGAGTTCTCCCACAACGCATCACGCAACAACGTTTTTTATTTGACAACATCCACGATGTTTCAGGTGAACCCTGTTGTTTTTACTTTGCTTTTCCATTCTTCTTCTTATTATATTTCTCTGCTGGAACTCGTACTGCAGCCAAAACTTTTTACAACTTTTATTTGGTATCCGTCTTCAGTATCCACACCACTACTCAGATACAAATATTCAGCGACATTCACCTGTAGGTGGTGCTGTGGTAGGAAATATGTGTTTCAGATTATAACTCCAAAACTAGAAGGGACATTGTTTTCAGGAATGTCCTGCATTTGAAACATTTCGGGACAGAAAACTGTCCTGAAAAATTGTCGTCTTGGTCGACACGTGCAGATCGCTAACAACGCCGAGGAAGATGGGAAGCGCGTTAGGGGTTGAAACCTGTTGGGTTATATTATAACTCCTTACAGTTGTAGTTGAAATTATTAGTTTTTTTATATTTGAAATGCTTTTTTTTATATAAATTATGGAGCAATTGAAGTAAGAGACCCATACCCTATCTGTTAGTATAGTCCTTCACAAAATGGGTTTTACTTAGCTTATTTTGCTTAGTGTTACCTAACGTTTACATGGCACTGACCGATTTATCTGCTTATTCAATTTTCTCAGGTCCCTTCATTGCAACAGCCAATGGTTGCTATGGGTTCCCTTCAACCTCCGGTTTTTCCTGGTCCCATTGGGATGCCTCCACCTGGCTTTGCTCCAGGCATTCCCCTTCCTCCTTTCATCAGACCTGGCTTTAACCCGTTGCAAATGCCCCCAGGTAGCTGACAATAATCTTTTTCTATTTGCAGTTGTTTTAAAAACTAGGATCCATGTCTTTCACTCTGGTCAAAGTGAATCTTAATGGGTTTCGCTGCTATATCCCCAGGTTTTCCTGCCTCGGGACCTATGCCCCTCGGTCCAATACCTCCTTCCAAAGGTGGCGTTGATGACCCGCCTCAAGACCCAGCAGGTCAGGGCGCCAAGAAAAATGATGAGGTCCTGGAGGGTCCAAACTTATTTAACCACCAAATGGGGCACATGGGTTAGTAATTTTGTTTCCCTTCGGTTAACTAAAGAAACAAAATAATGGAGTTTGAGCTATTTAGTAACTTAAACGTAGCAATCTTAACTGCTTGTGGTTTTCCCAACAGGACCTCCAGGAGGTTTTCCAGGTGGACCTCTAACTAATTCTACTGGTGGTCACCCCGTTGGTCTTCTTGTAGGACATCCCGGCGGTCCCCCGGTTGGACATCCCGGCGGTCCCCCGGTTGGACATCCCGGCGGTCCCCCAGTTGGACATCCCGGCGGTCCTCCGGTCGGACATCCCGGCGGTCCCCCAGTTGGACATCCCGGCGGTCCCCCCGTTGGACATCCCGGCGGTCCTCCGGTCGGACATCCCGGCGGTCCTCCAGCCGGACTTCCCGGCGGTCCCCCAGCCGGACATCCCGGCGGTCCCCCAGTTGGACATCCCGGCGGTCCCCTAGTCGGACATCCCGGCGGACCCCAAGTCGGACATCCCGGCGGGCCCCAAGTCGGACCTCCAGGTCCAGGTGGACACCCTGGAAACATCCAGTCCCCTCTTGGGGGTCTACTAGGTGCCCGACCTGGTATGATGCCACTCCAGCGCCCCCAGGGTCCACCGCCGTCACACATGCAACGTTTCCCTCCACCCCAAGGGCAAAGACCACCTCACCCCAACGTGCCCCCTGGCCCGCCACAGTTGATACCCAGGGGGCCACATCCTCAAATGATGCGCCACGAGCCCCCACAACCTAAAGGAGGATTTGGAATGCCCCCTCCACATAATATGAGAGGTCCCTTCCCTCGAGGACATGGCCCGCCCCCTCAAGGTCCTGCCCCGTTTACAAGACCAGGTGGTCCTAGAAGCTTCGAAGGGCAGGAGGAAATGGATGAGAGACCGCCCAGGGGTGACAGGCCAGGATTCAGGGATCGAGAACAGGAGAGGGACAGAGACTGGGATCGAGACAGAGACAGAGAGAGGGACAGAGGGTTTGGAGGGGGAAGGCGTTTTGGTGATGGAGGCAGAGGAGGGGGTAGTGACAAAATGGATGGGCGGGACAGGCTCGGAGGTTGGCAGGAAGATGTAGGGAATTCCCGTGGGGGCGGATGGGAGAGAGACAGAGACCGAGATCGGGACAGAGATAGACGGGACTGGAGAGAGAGGCGAGGCAGCCTTGATAGAGACAGAGATCGAGGCCGCAGTGACGATGGGGAGAGAGATCGAGGCAGAGCGGAGGGAGGAGAAAGAAGCAGAGGAGAAGGAAGCAGCCGGGACAAAACCAGAGCGCCTGAAGTCAAAGCAGACAAACCGAGACGGTCGGAGCGACGAGAGAGGACGTCGCGGTGGGATAAAGACGATCGACTGGCCGAACTGGAAAACATGGACAAATTCCGGAGCTCTAACAGCACGGAGCAACCGGGTGGGACTCCTCTGGTTACGGTGGAAACCAGGAAAGAGCCAAATGGGGAAGCCACTAAAAAGAAGGAAGAGTCAGAACATTTACTCGCCGGACCGATTCCAGCTGCTGAAAATCCCCAATCCTCCGAGTCTAAAGAGCCGGCTCAAAATGAGTCCACAGCAACAAAAGAAGAAAAAGATGCTGCAGCATCATAGACCTTCAACCTGTGACTGCTGTGAATGAGAGAAACTCCGAAAAAAGTTTTGTTCACTGTAATAGTCTCAGTTCTAACTAGTGACTGTTTGTCAGATGATCGTTGACAGTTCCTGGGCGGTAGCACATCTCCCACCACGTTGTCAAGCAAATGAAACCAGATCTGTTGAAACATCACATTACGAGTATAACTTGGCCTGGCGTTTTGGTTTCATTTTGATCAATAGTTAGATATTTACTTGTTTTTTT
The DNA here is from genome assembly GCF_051168715.1 of Poecilia mexicana. Classification (NCBI taxonomy): domain Eukaryota; kingdom Metazoa; phylum Chordata; class Actinopteri; order Cyprinodontiformes; family Poeciliidae; genus Poecilia; species Poecilia mexicana. The sequence goes on along the minus strand of NW_028263383.1, from coordinate 6,411,516 downwards.
TATTAAAATAGTTTGTATACAGATGGGGGAAATTATTGTTGTCCCACTTTTATTCATACTCTCATGTCATCACCTTGAGGAAGGAGCTTCTCAACAACAAATTAGTTATGTTATGGATTCACTTTTAAAATCTGCAACACTGAAAACAGTCTAAATTGAATGTATTGTAATGGTGGCTTCAATCTTTCCTCCTTATCACTGCTTATGACGTTACCGCCAAAAGACAGAATCTAATGATTTTATGAATTAACTAGCTCAAAGGATTTTATTTCTAAGGAAACAAAAGTGCATTTGACGACATTACCGCAAGAGTGTTTCTTTTATTTTGTTTACTTTTAAGGCAAAAGCAAGGAAAATATGACTAATCAGAGAAATACACGATGTAAAAAATTAAGATGTTCATTTTTTAGATATTCAAGAATATAATCTAATGCTACATAAATGAACAATGACCATGATTCAGCTAGGATATTTCCATTGAAATAGTTTCCAGAACTGGAACTATGAACAACAGCTATTAAAAAATGTCAGAAAAAAGAAAACAGTGATTTGTCAAAAAGACAAAATTTTGTCAAAAATTTTGATACATTTTGGATACTTTGGTGGTCAAATATTAAATGTTTGCAAGTTAAATGTCATAGGAAACATAAGGATGCCTAATTTTTCCCCTCTAAGTTCACAAATTTTCAGCTGCTATTTTTAATTTTTATAAACAAATGGCTAAAAACACAGGTTTGGTTTCAATCTGTAAAAAAAGAGAATTTTGATTTGTGAGAAATTTAAAACAAAGATGTTTGCTATCAATGTTAAAAGAAGACTAAAGAAAATTGTTGAATTACCTCACCTTTCTGTTGCCTGCTTTACTTTTTTTTTCTTTTTTTTATAAGCTCTATGATTTTTACTGTTGAGTAAGTGGTGATTGTCAGATTTGTCCCCTTTCAGCACAGTTGTACGTCACATTCAAAACTGTATTATTAAAAAAACAACCTAGTTTCCCAGTTGAAAACATACCATATAACATTACAAATTTCTTTTATTTTGAAGCCCAGAATCAACAATCTGATAATTTTACACCGAGTTGTGTAAAGCAGAAATGCTGAAAAATGAAGGCCGCTGCCTAGGACACTGCTGTAAATATGCTTTTGTCACTGATGACTTTAAGGTTTAATGGTAATAGTTGTTAATATTCTGTGATTTGCGTATCTGAAACACATTGACACAAAAAGAACCACGGATACAGGTTGCTTTAACGTTTTTAACTCCTAGTGGTTTGGAAAATGACAGATGTTTCTATGGTTTCTTTTCAATATGGAAGACATGGACATGAAATCGTCAACATTTCAGCCATAGGAACTTGTTTTTAATAAACTATTTTTGTACCAAATGTTTTTTTTTGCTTCTTTTAACCTGTGCCTAACTCCTGATTATATATTTGTTTTTGTTCAGCTTTGTCAGATAAATGCTCAAGTGTGAAATATGTAACCTGCCTGTGCAAGTTTTTGGACTAAGCTTCGTGGTTAAAAAGAATAACATGATCCTTTATTAAAAGTGAGGTCTTATCATAAAAGGTTAGTTGGATGTTCAGCTCCTCTGATTTTTTTTTCCCAGATTCTTACAATAATTTAATCAAATTTATATATTTCACTATTTGAGAATGTTTAAAACTTTTCCCTTCCAGAGTTATTCCATGTATTTTATCTTTTGACTGCTTCATTGTAATACATAAACATGCTTCAGTCTAAACCATTACAATCCATTTAGGTTCATTTTGTTCAAAAGTGAACCTCTGCCTCTGTCTTAGGATATTTGCACCCTCCACGTTTTTGGATGTACTGTATTTGGCCCCATCCATCTCTATCAACTCTTACAGGTTCTCTTGTCTCCTGCTAAACAAAAACAACCCCACAAAATTATTCTGCCATGTTTCACAGTGGGGTTGGTTTGTTCAGAGCGGTGATGTTCATTTTTCTCACACATCATTTTGTGTGCAAGCAAAAAATGGTGATTGGCCATCATCTGAGCAGAGCACATTCTTTACATTTTGGCTGTATCTGCTGTGGATCAGCGGTTCCCAGCCCTGTCCTATGGGCACACTCATCTGCATGTTTTAAATGTCTCCCTGAAGCACACCTGACTTCAAATGGATGGCTCATTAACATCAACAAAAGTTGATGGCATGAGAACTAGACAGTCAAATGATTTGAATCATTTGTGCAGGAGCCTTTAAAACTATGCAGGCAAGTGGGTTTTTAGGACCAGGCTTGTGGAGCACCAATTAATGCCTTGACATAATTGGGGTTCTGTCTCTTTAAAACGCTCCTGCTCTTTCCTACACTTTTTCAGCTCTTCATGACAACCTTTCTCCATTAAACTTTTACCAGTGTTTCACTGAGAAGGCTCATATGGAATAGTTAGCAGATGTGCAGTTCCACCATGTTTTTGGTAATTGCTGCTGGCACTAGTCTGGAGGAACTGAGTGGGAGAGTTGGGGGGGGTGGGGGGGTTGGGGGGAGGAGTGCTCCATGAGGCCGAAATTCGGGTTGGAGACCGGAGGAGCTGCATAGAAAAGGTGTCCTTTGGTGAGACCAAGCCGTTTGCACACTTGGATGGCTGCCACAGGAGATTAAGCCATTTCTCAAACATGCATGAAAGAATCAAAGCAACACTCCAAGAATGATTTGAGGGAATAACATCATAACATGAGGTAAAGCAAAAAAAATAAAAAGAAGGTAAATTTTGCAATACTAAGTTTGTAGTTTTCAACAAGTATGAAAAATGTATTTTTTGTGACATATGTCCATATCTGTATGACAGTGGTACCAACATAGGCAAAAAAAAAATACACTTCTTTCTAAAAATATTTTTTACAGACTTAAACCACATTCGTCAACCTGGCCACTGGAGACTTTTTTCATACAAGATTGCGACCAATCAAAATATCCCTTCTTAATCTATTGGTTATCTGCAGTATAAACCCGCCCATTACGTTCATTGACGCAGCGTTTGTTCAGTTGGTCGTCTGCTCCTTGTGATAGTAAGTCTGCTGAGGCCCGATTGCTGCAGAAATGGTGCTCAAAGCCGTGTGTGTCCTAAAAGGAGCTGGAGAGACCACTGGGACGGTTCATTTTGAACAGGAGGTAAACGTGCTGCAAGGTGTAATAATTAGAAAGTAGTCAGCTTAAAAGGATAAACAGAAATTTAACATTGCTTTTTTTTTTGTCGGGTGCTTTAGCTTTGTAATGCTACGGAGGCTAGCTTCCATTCACAGGTTAGCTAATGCTTCCGTTTTCAAGAAGACACGTCCTATTTGTTGTCACCCACCACGTCCCATGCTTGATTTAAGTTTTTCATCAAAGAGCTAGGAAGGTTTTGTCGCAGATTCGCAGTTTCCCAACACTTACTCGATGCAAATTAGCTTTCGAGTGTGTTCTGCAAAACAAACGTAAAGTGCACATGTCGGTATGCTATTTTGCACTCTTTATTCATAGCAGCGCTTAATTACCCAGCCAATATTGCTGAAATCAAAGGCTTTCCTGTCGGACCATAACCTTTGAACATTTTGGGGCCGGGAGTGGTAATTATTAACCGCGTAGACGCCTGTTGCGTAAGTTGGACATTAGCAAACTCGCTCACTGCTAGTGGTGGTTTCTTAATCACGCCCAAAGTCATTCGTAACGGTGTTTAACTATTATGCGTTGGTTTTTACGTAACCATACTGAAAAGCTGCTGCTTGTGCCTCACAGCTGGGTGATATGAAAGTGTCCATTTGATTTTTCTGCCGAGTCATTCCCTCACTCCGTCATGGACCGAGTCTCCACCTCGTACTCGCTTTTTGTCCCCCAAGCGTTGCTCTCTACTAGTTTCTCGCATAAATATGACTAAGTTTTGGATGCGCAATGTCACGGTGCACTTTACACACGTGGAGCGATGCTGTGCATGACAACACTCCACATTTTTACTTGTAGTTTTGTTAAAATTACATCTGGGTATAGTAGTTGTACTCCTTGGCCCACTGTACCTCTAGTTGGCTATAAACTTGACTGTCTTGTAATATTGTGGTTATTTGAGTGGAGGCGTTGCAGACAGGATCTTGTAATGTAGATGCTGGAAAACCTCTCACTGTGGTTTAAACGTGTGTTTTCAAGACATTCAGTTAAATTTGCTTTGTGGGTAATTAATCACTGCTGCCTGCCTCTGACAGCTCTTTTGTGCACATTGTTGCTGTTTAATCCCCAGAATGAGTCAGCTGCTGTGAAGGTTACTGGAGAAATCGGTGGCCTCACACCTGGTGAACATGGTTTCCATGTCCATGCTTTTGGAGATAACACAAATGGTGAGTGTTTTTTATTTTTATTTTTTTAAGTTCTGCTTAAATGTTTAGAGGTGCTTTCCACTGGAGATCTAAAGGATTAAATGTTGTATTTTCTCATTTCCAGGGTGCATCAGTGCAGGGCCACACTACAATCCCTTTTCAAAGAAGCATGGTGGTCCTACTGATGAAGAACGGTGAGTTAATTAAGGGGAAATGAGCAGAGACATGTTTAGTGAAATGTGCCTGCCTGGTAATGGAAAAGATATTGACAATTTCTATACATGCTAAAATGGGAAGAAGAAAAAAAACTAGACCACCTGTTTTTGTTAATTTGATATCTAATTTAAGTTGGTCAGGTCATTGATTTATTGAGCAGTGAGGAAAAAGTTGCTGCCTGCTGCTTTTCCAACCTAAATGAAACTGAGGCTTTAAATACTGATGCTATGTGGTGTTTAACAATTGTAGAAGAATACACACGTACACAAAGAATTAATGCTTTGTGCCACTTTTTTTAAATTTTTTTACAATGGTTATTGGGTGGTACTAAAACACTTGTACTTATTTTTATGTTTATAAAATACCTTGAATGAATTTGAGAGAGATTACACAGGGCTAAGAACTGGAGTTTTACATTTCTCCAATTAGACATGTTGGAGACTTGGGGAATGTGACTGCTGGAGCAGACAATATAGCCAAGATTGACATCAAAGACAGTTTTATCAAGCTCTCAGGGCCCAACTCCATTATTGGCAGAACTATGGTGGTAAGTCACTTTCATCTATTTTTTTTTTTTACATTGATGCCTAGATTTTTTTTTTCAGACTCTGTAAATCTGCTTATTCTGTTAGATCCACGAGAAGGCTGATGACCTTGGAAAAGGAGGAAATGAAGAAAGCTTTAAGACGGGTAATGCTGGCGGACGCCTGGCCTGTGGAGTTATTGGCATCACCCAATAAATCGAGTTCTCTAAATGAAGCACTGCAAATTTCCCCAAGGCACTTAATGAGACCAACATAGCTACTAGATGTAACCTTGTTCTCTTCAGAACTATGTGGGCTTTTGACTTGTTTGATAGTTTAGCCACTCTGCCCTATCTGTTCCTACTGGAAGTTGTCTGAATGGGGTCTGTCTGCCAAATAGCTTTGGCCCAGAAGAATTGGTAACGCACAAGTAATTTATAAATGTATACTATTGCATAATAAATAAATATTTCTTCAGATTCATGTTTGCAATCGTCATGTTTTTCAGTATTCAGACTTCATGATTGAAGAAGTGATGTACTTGAGTTTTTTCTGTCACGCACAACTTGTTTTGCAGACCCTGCAAACAACTGCCCAACACGTATTTTGTTGCTGCAGTTATACTGCAGAATATTTCAGTACTCGTCTTTTGGTTTGGGTTCTGGCACAAGTGGATTTTATACTGTCATGTGGTCCTGGGTTAAAAATCAGTGACCACCTTAACGGTTACTATTGCAGGGTATTTCTTTATGGGTAGGTTAACAGTGCAACAGCAATTCAGCCGTTTCACTTCATATTGATCAGTGCTAAACTTTGAGATCAATCATGTTTCTTAAATCCATTTCAGTATGGCCTCAAAGGATTCTGAATAGCACTCATTTGGGTGAGTTCACTTGTCTTAATTTGGTAAATGTCATTGCCTAATGTGTATGTTTTCCAGGGGCGAAGTGCCATTTTTAGAGCACAGCCATTTAACTGTTACCTGCAGTTGTTATAAAAATGCTGTATGTATCAAATATAACTCAAAAGAAAGCTCTGAGGGATGTTGGCATGTGAGGTGAAATTAAACAAGCCTTATTTTAATGTTTCAGTGCTTATAGTGTAATTGTCACTTTATAGATATGAGGAAGTTGCATTCATTGTTCTCTATCTACTAGGGACCTTGGTGAGAGTCGGAGGGATTCTGATAAGCTGTAGCAACTACCATGCATTAAACTTAATTGTCCTCTAGAGGGTGTTGCTAAACCGAATTGAAACTATAGCTATCACTAATCTGATATTCAATATCCATTGAGTATATAAAAAGTCTTGATTTCCCCATTAGTAATTATTTGTGATTTAAAAAAAAAGAAATAAAAAATTATATTCCAGCAAAGCATTTACTAACAGATTTTTTTGTAGCATTTTATTGTGACAGACCAACTTGTTATATTTAAAAAAAAAAAATCACTGTTGCACATTTGATTTCATGCCAATCTTAGACCATGCTGCCTTTTTGTGACGCACTGTATAGTTCGAAAGTTCAGATTTATTTTTAAGATTCATCCTGTAAACTGAGCAGCTGAGTCCCATTGGGACCAAAACATGCAAGGTGGCATGCATCTGTGTATACAAACTTTATACTCATCACTTCTTTCAGATAGCTGGTGGATGACATTGGAAATCACCTTCTCTGAACGCTTCTTTACACATGAATGGAGGCTGCCTGTAAATTGATACGGCTCTGTGATCTTCAAGGAAATTTAAAAATAAGGGAACCCTTTTGTTTAGGTTTTTCAGAAGAAAAACTGTGGGTGACAAAAACATCTTATATGGATATACAATATATCCTATTTTTACATTTAAGAACTACCTAGATCTACCTACCTAGATCAGGTTACAAACAAAATATCCACAGCACTTATAATCTTAAAGAATGGAAATCAACTTACTTTTGTCTACTTAGTGTTCAGTAATGGTTACAAAATGTTGCATTAGAGGAACATAATGCTTGTCACTGAATAAAAGGTTATATTTGTGTGGAGTACCTGCAGTGATGGAGCCCTTAGTCAGGTACTTGAAACCAGGTCAAAACTAAGGGGAAATGGGTGTATTTGTGTTGACGGATGCAGCCAGCGAAGGAAAAAGATGGGTTGACTGCAAAAGCAAGTAAAAATAGCCTGGAAGTGAAGGTGATGAATAATGGAGACTATAAGTGCGGCTGACAGTGAGGTAAAGGGAGCACGACAGCAGTCAAACAAAACCTAGTATAAAGGTGAATTATAACAGAAATGTGTAGAGAAGAATATAACAAGTAATGGATGGGAACTCCAGCTTTCCATTGGTGGAAGAGTTTTGTCAAGTCTTAAATCTTCCAGAGTTTGTTGAATCCTTTATTTTAAAATGCACATTTTAACTTTGGTATTTTATATATGCATTTTGTGAGATTTAGAAAAAAATATTTAGCTGTCTTCCTCATAGCTTACATGAAAGGCGGTCCTTAGAAAGCTGAAGGTCTTGAGGTTGCCAATGTCTTTGAGCAAAATGTGGCAAGGAAATAGATGTAGGAATGTTTGGTTCATTGTTAGAGTTTTTAACTTGCCACTTGACAAACATCGGCCATCTCATTTAAATCCAGCTGAAACAGTTTTTCTACAACTACACAGGAATAAAAACTGTTCCATACAAAAGTCCACATTTTATTGGCCATTATCAGTTCAAAGTGAAGGTGTTGCTCTGTTACATAAACATGACTCGGAGGTCAGCGTCATTCCTACATGTTACATCAGCAGATGACGGTGTCTCTTACCAGCATGTGTGTATTGTTTTTATGCACTTTGGCAGGGAAATGTCACAGGTTTATTTTTATATTCATAAGCATGCAGCTTTGGGCTTCCAGTGCTGGGAAGAACCAGTGGGGTCACATTTCTGAAGACGACTTCTAATTCTTCATACTCAGCTCTTCAGCTCTTTAAAGACATTCTTTTCTTGAAAGGTAAGCAGTGTTCTGAAATGAAAAAAAGGCATCCTCCATGCTTCTTAAAAGTTGGTATCCAGATTAACCTCCTGACATTTTACGATAAAGTTCAATGTGCTCTTCAGACATACATTTTTCCTTGCTTACTCTTCTTCGTATTTCACAGAACATCCCAATGAAGCACATTAAAAATTGCATTTAAAATGTGTGTGGAAAAATCTTTCCCTGTTTTTTTTTTGTTTTTTGTTGAGGTGAAAGTTCACTTTCCTGTACGCTGTCTACCTGTACTTCTGTGGGAACACTGCAGAGAAAAAGATCCGTAGGTCAGGGGTGAGATGCCATAAATGGTACGCATGCTATGGGACATGGTTGGTTGGTAGACTGACTAATTAGAAGGCTCCCTTTGACCTCACCTTTGACCTCCTCAGCTGTGTCACATGAGATCTTTAAAGAGGAGTCTGTGAACACAAAGTGCTTTTATTTTTGACAGATAGTGTCTTTTCTCATGTTAACTTTAGTGTATCTAACTTTTTAGTTATGAACAAACTAAATAGTTTAACCACAGTATATAACGGTGAAATGAAAGGAAACTGATACAAGGTTTTTCTTTTTTTTTTTTTTTGCAGACAATTCATATAAGGTGAAGAGGAGGAGAGATGCATCCATTAATTTTAGAGAATGAGGAACTGTGGAAATGGAGTTGCACCGACTAGGGAGGAAGTAGAATTTGACTTGTTCTACTTCCTTGTTCTAGTTCCTTCCAGGGAATGTAAGATATGACGTAAACTTGTTTGTGAACTCTTTGATAAGGTAGATTTCTGAATTTATAATTACTGTGTCTTAAGCTAATCTAAATGAACCAAAACAAAATGTACAGTGGAAAAATGCCGATATTTATTCTGAGTGGTTGTCGTTTACTGAGAGAACAAGAGAGTTATTTTTAGTTATCTGTGTAAGGAATGGATCTGGGCTTGTTGACTTTGGAAAGTCAACAAGCCCAGACTTGGGTGCTACTGATCTTTTGTAGTACCTAAGTCAGATAATGATTCCAAGTGCTGATAAGATGCTATGTTACTGTTTGATGATCAGGCCAAACATTTGTGAGACGATAATGGGTGGAACTTGTTGTAATCCATTTTTGTTTAGGAATATGGAAAGAAAAGCACATAAAAAAACAAAAAAACTCAAATTTAACAAACATCTAAACAACAGCAATGAAAGTTGGAAATTATATTTGGAATTCAGAAAAATGGAAAATCACGTATAAACCGGAGGTATTGACAGTGAAGTGTTGAAGCAGCTGGGAGGGATAGGAAGCGGGTCCTTTGAGTCTGAGTCCTTGGTCCTTGACTGGAAAAAAAGTGGACTTATTCCTCTGAGCAGAGAGTCTCTCTTTTTTTTAAGCAGAATAGTTTGTCAAGGTGTCTGTCTTGTTTATGAGTGATGATAGGATGGGATGGGAGAGAGACAGATAGAATAGGGCTTCACAATGACCTCTTAGAGCTTGCGATTGTTACGCAACTATTCATTTATTTATACTTTTAATACATACCGTCTCCAGATTCGTTGGACTGATTAGAGTTGAAATGCTTACTGGCATTGAAGATCCTTCAGATAGAGACACACTAAACAGTAGCTGTTGCTTTAACTATTTTTCTTCTAAAAACGTTGGACCATTTACGTTGGCGTGTTTCCATTTAAAAACTTTCATATGTGTGTGTAAAATGTCCTGCACAGGTGTTAAGTGTTCTGAGGTTCACAGACAAATGAAAGCATCCAACGCTGTTTGTTAAACCAAGTTGAACGATTTAACAGATAAAAGAACCAATGAGAGAAGAGGAAAGAATCTCTCCTCAAACGATCTTTTAAATAGAAGAGAAACGTTAGAGTCCAGATTAACCCAAGTAGTTTTTTATTTTCCTCAAATGGCATTGACAAAAACATAAAGACATTGGTGAATAAGCCACTTTTCATTGAGGGTTCTGGCTTGACTATGCAAGAGCAGGTCCACTTCCAGAAATTCATTTTTAGCAATGGTAAAGTCATGTGAGGAAGCTCTGAGCAAGATCTTACTGAAAATATATTTATAAAAAAGATTCCTTGGTGCTTTTGTTCTGTTACTCTGCATATTTCTACATTATGAGCAGATTCAGTAAAAAAAACAAACAAAAAACAAACGACCAATGCAATCATTGCTTAGTTCAACTTTAGAGGCTCTTACTTCAACACTCACTCTTGAGAGCGGTGGTAAGTAATCCATCTTAGTGATTTTAATTTCATGCTTCCTTTTGGTGCCATTTTCACATTAACAGCAGGCTACTGTGTATATTTTATCTAGAAGTTTTTTTTTTTTTCTTCTTCTTCTGTTCCAACACTTTAACATGAAGATCCTGAGTTAGAGTTGCATTGTTTTAAATTTGTAGTGTTCTTCCATATACATACACAAAGGAAACATGTACATTTGTATCTTTGTTACTGTTTGTGTTTTTGATTTGTTTGGCCTTTGTCTAAATAGTTATTTTTGATAACTTCCAAATCTTCCACTTTGAAATCACAGAAACTCAAATTTCTTATTCTTTTTGGAAATTTGAAAACTAGCATGAAGGCTTCTTTAACTGGCTAAAAATCTGCTGTTTGCCTTCAACTTATTACATAAATTACAATTATGAGAATGAGCTAAATTACTGCAGAGTTAACTTTTAAGTTTATAAGTAACCGCTTGCATTTATAGGTGGTTTCATGTACTGCCAAACACAGTAATTCGGCTGAAGTGATTCCAAAACTTTTAAAATGCACATTATTGTAAATATTTAAAATACATTTAAATTTAATAAATTAAATTAAAAGCTTCCCTTACTATAAATCCAAATTTTAATAATTTCTTACTTGTTTCATTTACTTTTGTTTTGGCCCATTTGGCCCTCGACACACGTTGTCGTCGTTGGCTGACTCTATTTGTGGGATTTTCAATTAATGCAGCTATTTGAAAATGTTGAGATCTTATCCCTGCCTCTAACCTAACACCCAATCTAAAGAAAACCAGATGTGGTTTATTATACTGAGTCTGTTTTATCGCCACATGTGTAATTGCTTCCACATTTTGGGTAAGATTGTTTTGCGTGGATGAAAACTTATCTCAATGTGGCGCTATGCTTGTAAAGAACTTTTAAGAAAAGATTACTGCAAAGATCATTTGAGAAAATCTTGCATTTTAATGTGAAGAGACATTAAAATACTTTTATATTTGTGTGCAGCTATCAATTGTAATTTCAGAAAACAAACTTGTGTGGCTAGGACACCAAAATGGAATCTCAAAAAAGAGCCTGACATGCTTCTAAATCTGCTTCTAAAGGCTGATGGCATTTAACATGTCATGTTTAAAAATACAAAAGAGAGAAAAAGAAATACCTTTTTGGTTATGATACTGACCTCAAAAGCCTTATGTGTTTATTTAGACAGAAAAGTTAGGAAAATCAGAAGAGGTTAAAAATATTCACCTACATTCTTCTACATTTGCATCAGCCTGTTAATAAATCTCTGTCACCAATAATGAATTGAACGTGACATCTGATTTATTTATTTTTTAAATCATTTCGGGTACTTTGGTTATTCTGTCAAACCAAGGCAGTTTTTTTCAACATAAAATCATAGAAGGTCTTGTCTTCCTTTCCTCGATGTCAAATAGCCGGATGATTTATGGGCTTCATTCATTAGCTTGGCAGCAAATTTCGTTCTGACTAAATCTCATCCTTCTCTGCCTCCTGTTGTCTGGCTCCTTCTGGCTGCTTATTGTGCCTTTAATTGTCAGACCTTTGCCAGGCTGCACAGCAGAAAGCCGCGACGGTACTGATGTGTTAGCAGAGTCAGTGTACTCCAAAAGGCAAAATAGAAACATTTTATTTCTGTGTAAGTCATAGTGGTGATTGACTTTCTCAGAAAGCTTCATCGCAAAACATCATGCAGACTTGGAGTTGTTTTTTTATATATATATTTTAGAGTACATTTCTTTTTGAGCCAACATTTGTTAAAATCTGTGTATGTGTAGGATGTTACTGACTTCAAACAAAAACCTAATTTCAGATTTTTTTTTTTGTGTGTGTGTGTGTGTGTGTGTGTGCGTGTGGGTGTGTGTGTGTGTGTGTGCGTGTGTGTGTGTGTGTTTGTGGAGATTTTGTTTCTATGCATCTCTCTCTTTGGGTGGTAACAGTTAAACTCTTCCATTTGGTGGGATTACTTCTCCACTCATTCCTGTGGGAGCCGCCGTCAGCCCGTCATCTTTAAGCAGAATGCCATGCCTTCTGATGCTTTAATCCCTTCGCCTCCTCTCTCCCCCTCCTTTTCCCACACTCAACCTCTTAACCTCGTCTCCCCTTTCTCTCCTCCTTTCCTCCCTTCTCGCTGCGGCTGTCAACTTTCAGCTGAAGTGGCTGAAATCAGCACATGCAGAGGAGGATGTGTGAAAAGCTTAAATGTTGCAGTTCGATGTCAAGACTCTGCTGCTGTTGGGCTTTTTGGGAGAAACTAACAGCTCCTTATGCAGTGCCTTGAGGGCTTGAACTTTTTTACATCTTGTCACATAACAACCACAAACATCAGTGTATGTTTTTAGGCGATTTGATATGTGACATATCAACACAAAGGAGTGTTTTATTTGTGAAACAGAGGTAAAAGGATGCATGCCTTAAAAATCTAAAAAGTATGCATTTGGGTTAGTGCAGAGCTCTGGTACATCTAAATAAGATCCAGTGCAACCAATTTCCTTCATCTGAGACTGTGTTTGAGCTGTTTGGCCTAAGTGGAAAATGCAGTCTCTCAGAAAAAAAAACAAAAACATTGCCTTGAACATATCACCCCCACAGGGAAACATGGTGGTGGCAGCATTATGCTTTTGAGATGCTTTTCTTCAGCAGACACAGGAAGTCACTCAGAGTTTAAAGGAAAAGGGATGGAGATAAATACAAGACAATAATGGAAGATATTCACCTTCCAGAAGAAGTTAACGAGTCTGAAACAAACTACCAGAATTAGAATAAAAATGATATATCAACGCATACACTGCAGATTGACCCGTTCAGGGTCCAGCCCTAAAGCCAAATATTAGTACAAAGACCTGAAAAACGCTGGGCAGAAAATACATGATGAAATGAAAACTTTTGGAAGGCACAAAAAGCTCAAAGAAGACAACCCCACAAAATACGACAAAAAAAATAATAGAATTTTGAAATATTTTTTTGTTAGATTTTGACCAATACTAACTTTAGCGCTTAGTTTTATCTCTCTAAAGCCAGCAGCCTGAAGCGCTGTCCTAGTGCGACTGAATGATGTAGATCTGAGATGGCTGTGGGTCACAGATGAAGCAGGAAAATCCAGCAGACAAGTAAAGGATCCAGTTCTGTCACTGCTGCTTGACCTAGAAACAACACATACATGAAGACTTTCTAAATTAGGAGTGGAATTTGTCTGTCTATGTTTTGTATTAAAAGACTAGGGGAGAAAGTGAAATCAATGACCTCAAATTTCTACTGTTCAGAACCCATAAACATCCAGTAGCCACACTTACTCACTGGTGTGTTTTGAATCCAATGATGTTAAACACACCCGCAGCGGCAGAGTTCTCTGCCAGAAGTAAGCCCTTTTGATTTAAGAGAGACACGGTATATATATAAGAAATGCTAATCTTTTCTAAGCTGTGCTGATGCCCAAACTTGTCAATTTATAGAATAATTGCAAAAAGCTGAACGTTGAAAAAGAATCCAGTATCTTTCTCTGGCCGGTTGAATAAAATCCTTGCATCTAAGCCCCCAGCTATTAGATGTAAGTTTATTTTTGCCATGTGCTCGTGGAGAGTGTGGCTGTCATTTTCTGCAAGGAAGTTTTGAGTCTACATGTTTTCTGAAGAAGAAAAACTTGTGCAGTTTTATCCTGACTGGATTTCATGTTCCTCCTCTTGGTTTGGTATGTTTATGGAAATACAAAAGTAAAAAACAAATGAAACAATCAGTTCTGTTTTTGTTAACATCACATGTGGGACCAGACCTTAAGGGCAACAGCTTTTTTTACAGCATGTGTGTCAAAATCCATTTACATTTGTGATAAACAGTAAAATCTTCTTAGCTTGATGACTGTGCCCTTATAGAAATGAGTCTTTATGAGTAGAATTGTGTGTGCGTGCGTGTACATGTGTGTCTGTGTGTTTGCAGCTCTGCGAGCAGTGAAATAGGTCATCTAGTCGGTGCTCATGAGTTTGTGACAGGGTCAGGAGGTTACATGGCGTGTGCAGCTGTCTGCTTGCCGCTACATCCTTGTCCGTCTCCCTCTCTTCCTCTTCCTACGCCGTTCCCCCTCTCACACAATCGAACACGTTTTATTTCTTCGGCTGCCTTCCATTGTTCTCTGTCTTTAAAAACGGGATTTGGAGAATAAGAGAGCTGAGGTAGGCTCTCATGAAAACAAAAGAGACACATGTGTGTGTTCCCACCCCTCCCTTAATGTTCAGGCAGCCCAGATTATCATCACTGAACACAGCACCCTAATTATTGCTGCTCCCTCTTTACACTCAGAGGGATTATGACTGAAGAGCGTTTACAACATGCATTTACCCCACTAAGCTGGATGGCACCAGCATGCATGTTGCTTATATACATCCTTGTAGGAATAGTTGTAAAGTACTCATTATTTTAATGGGTCTTCAGGGAACAATTTCTAAATTTTATGCTGTGCCATGTGAATGATGGATTGTAATGTCACTGGGTTGTCCAACTGGCTAATCATGTTGTCAATACATGACTGATTAATCAATAACGATTAGTGTAACTGTGTAAACTGTCTACTCTTTAGTTAGTTAATCACATTACTAAGGAAATGAGGTGTCAACAACCAGCTGCGTTGGTTGGGCAATTTCAAACTTTGAAAAAAAAAAGTGAGCAACAACATTCTAAAATTAGTAGTAATCCAACTAATCAATTTCTTTACCCGCTCAATTTTAGCATTAAAAAAAAAAATCCCTTCTCACCCTCCGCGGGTGGTCTCTCTCTCTCATCCTCTGAGCTCGGGTCCTCTACCAGAGGCCTGGGAGCTTGAGGGTTCTGCGCAGTATGGGAAGGTATTGGGATGTCATTCGGACTAGAGAAGTGTGGCCGGATGGTTACAAAGAGAGGGAAGGTCGTCCACACAGAAGGGGTCTCACTCCCAGAAGGAACAATAGCAGACATAGAGCACAGCTACAAGTACCTGGGAATACAGCAAGCAAATGGCAACCTCGATGAGGTCACAAGGAAAGGAGCCACAGCCAAATACCTCCAACGAATAAGGCAAGTCCTGAGAAGCCAGCTCAATGGCAAGAACAAGATCCGTGCAATAAACAGCTATGCCTTGCCAGTAATCAGATACCCTGCCGGAATAATTAGCTGGCCAATGGAAGAGATGAAGGCCACGGATGTTAAGACTCGGAAGCTACTAACCATGCATGGAGGGTTCCACCCCAAATCCAGCACCCTGAGACTGTACACGAGCCGTAAGGAAGGAGGCAGAGGACTAGTGAGTGTGAGAGCCACTGTCCAGGATGAAACATCCAAGATCCATAAATACATCAAGGACAAAGCCTCAACGGACGATGTGCTCAGCGAATGTCTCAGGCAATGGGGAACAGAGGACGAGGTGCTGGAGGAACCATCATGGGAAGACAAGCCCCTACATGGGATGTACCACCGACAAATAACTGAAGTGGCTGATATCAGGAAATCCTACCAATGGCTGGAGAAAGCTGGACTCAAGGACAGCACGGAGGCCCTCATCCTGGCCGCCCAGGAACAGGCCCTAAACACCAGAGCAATAGAAGCTCAGATCTACCACACCAGACAAGACCCAAGGTGTAGGTTGTGCAAGGAGGCCTCTGAGACAGTCCAGCACATAACAGCAGGGTGCAAGATGCTGGCAGGGAAAGCGTACATGGAACGACATAACCAAGTGGCGGGCATAGTGTACAGGAACATCTGTGCAGAATATGGACTGGAAGCCCCGAGGTCAAAATGGGGGACACCCCCAAAGGTGGTGGAGAATGACCGAGCTAAGATCCTGTGGGACTTCCAGATCCAGACAGACAAGATGGTAATGGCGAACCAACCGGACATTGTGGTGGTGGATAAAGAACAGAGGAAAGCCGTTGTGGTGGATGTAGCAATACCAAGTGACCACAACATCAGGAAAAAGGAGCATGAGAAACTGGAGAAATACCAGGGCCTCAGAGAGGAACTGGAGAAGGCCTGGAAGGTGAAGACCACAGTGGTGCCTGTGGTCATCGGGGCCCTCGGGGCAGTCACCCCCCAACTGGAGCAGTGGCTCAAACAGATCCCAGGAACAACATCAGACATCTCAGTCCAGAAATGTGCAGTTCTAGGCACAGCCAAGATACTGCGCAGAACCCTCAAGCTCCCAGGCCTCTGGTAGAGGACCCGAGCTCAGAGGATGAAAGAGACCACCCACGGAGGGTGAGAGGGGAATTTTATATATATATATATATATATATATATATATATATATATATATATATATATATATATGAAGAGCACTAAGGGTATTGTCCATACAGGATAATCCTTTTTGTGTCTACTTGAGCGTGCACAAAGACATAAAAGCTACACTTTATCAATTACCTTAATTACACATCACACCAGACCTTGTGATGTATTTGTTATATCAGATAAATGGCCCAGTTTCTTGTTTTTTCATAATGGAGGGCTGAGGTCTAACACCTGATGTCTGCTTAGTCCCACTTGGCAGATCACACACATGCGTTGTAGCTGTGAATAAGTAGTTGTATTATTCACTATATCTATTCGATGTATTTTTCTATCTATGTTTTTCTGGACTCGCAATAGGATTGTGTGCACATGCTAATGCAACGTGTGCATGTATAAAGACACTGTACGCTAATGGAAAATGTAATTGTGCAAGACAGGTATTAGCTGATATGGCTGTGAGCACTGGATAGTGCAGCCACTTGCTAATGTGACTAAGAGAAAGGTAGCAGGCCAGAGGAAACGTATTATTGTACCTTGGCAGCCCATACATTATTCATCAGCTTGACTCGCATGGCTGCTGGTAATGATTTTATCAAATGGAGCATGATGTGTGTTGTTTCCATAAAGGAAAATAGGATCCTGACTGTCTGTATCCTTTCTGTCAACCATAATATGCTCATGACTTTCTATATAAAATGTTCTGCATCCAAAATGACAGAAGGCATAAAATGTTACATTTATCTTATCTACCTAGTGCCATTCTCACCAATACGCAGAATGATCAGGTTTGAAAGGTGGAGTCTATTGCAGCAAAAGGTCAGCTCAGGTGTGACGGAACTGCAAGAGAAAGAGAGAACGAAAAAACATCACAGACCTGAGCAAGAAAAAAATTCAAGTAGTGGGCAGGCTATGATTTTTGTTTGCTGCGTGTAGTTCTAACTGCTGACTACATCTGAGGACAAACACTGAGTTTGGTAGGTTCATTTTGCAGAAGCAGCATTTCGTATTACAAAAAGCAGAGTGAAACGGGCAAACAAAATGTTACCTAACCTCCTCCTACTGAAGCTGTTGTTATTACCTTCTGTGTTTCTGTTTGTTCAATCATGGTGTTGCATCTACCATAAATTACTTTCTCCCCACTCCTGTCTGTGATTACATTAAAGGCCTATGATGCCTTGTTTAGATAGAAGAGTAGGAACAAGGTGATGTTGTTGTCTTGCTGACTTTGTTTCTTGTTACAGCTCAGATTACAACACAGGCTCTGTTGGTAGATTCTGTGCTTCTTAAACTGTGATATTTGCACCTAAGTGGTATTCTGAATTAATTTAGCTATTTGTTATTATAAGGGCAAGGTGATAAACTAATGACCTTTCCAGGGTGTAGTCCACCTCTCACTCAAGAAAAGCACTCTCCAAAGGCAACATATTAACTAAAAATAAAATATATTTATTGTTTTTATTCTGACACAAAGAATCACATTAAAATGCTCAGTATGTTTACAATCTCTGTTGGCAGCCAGATTTGGCTGTTCCATATATTCATCATAATAATTTATCAGCTTATGTGTTTATTTCAGCTAAACAGGCCCAGTGTTAAATAGTGAGTCAGCGTTAGCTAAACAGAGCACCATTTTACATTTTACATAACTGTCACCGGAAATGATTCCATCACACATTTGATGAAGCTACAAGATTCTGTAAATGTATCAAAGTTAACAATGATAACAACCTTTGCCAGATACAGAAAAGAGTTTTAAAGGATGTGTGACTCATCTTACTTGGTGGTGATAAACAAAACAAAAACAGACAAAACAGAAAGAAATCTTGAATTGTACTGTATTTTTTTCTTCTAATAAAGCAAACAGGTGTTTGTTGTTTTATGAAGACGTATGTTTCATTTATTATTATCAACAGTTAAAGTTAAATTTCACAACGGAAGGACATTTCTCCTAACATCGGCCAACTTTAAACTTAGTCATTAGGCACCAGCACCCCTCACAACCCCACTAGGGTTAAGAGTGTAAGATAATGAATGGATGGATAGTTACACAACATTCATCAACATACAGATATTTCTTTGTATGACATAAGACAACAAATGGAAGAAAGCCTTTTGTACCACTTTCGCCGCCATTTACTGAGTTGATGCTTCTTATAAAAAGAGTTTGATAACCACTTTCTTAGATAACGGAAACAAAATCAAGGACAGAGAGCGGAACAGTAATTTACAGAGAATGGGATCTGATGAGCTGACAGGTACAAGATGACATGCAGCATGTGTGCAAGTAGACACACAGTTCTGAGATGGGAAAGGGTTACCTTTTTTTTTTTTTTTTTTTGCCTGAACAAGGTGCTGAAATGTCATCTAGTGCCAGAAGGTGGAAAGCTGTAAATATGTTTGTGTCTGTGCACCAGAACACATGTGCTGTGTAATAGCAACATTGTGCTCGTGACTGTCTCCCGCTTTCCGTCCCCCGTGGAGGCTGTCAGGCTGCTTTTGTTGGGTGGATCTGTTACACTCTCTGCCCTTTCTCCTGACATGTTTGCCTCCATAAATGTTGAACACCAAAACATTTTTCAGCTTCGGTAGAGTAAAGCAGACATTTAAATCGGAGATCGTCAGCTCTCTTATGTATGATGACAGTTCTAAAAGCCAAACATTTTAGGGAAGTAAATAACTACAACAGAAACATGTTTTGCTATTTTATATTTTTGCTGTTATTCATACATTATTTTAAAACTTGAAACTGTATATGTTTTTATCACTTCTACCTTAGTTTGTACAATTCAGGATTGCCGAGCTACAATGTTGCCCAAAGTTTTAAGTTCGGTTTCATCATGACAAATTCAATCTCGCAGCCTTACTGCTTAGTCCTAATGTGGGGAATCTAATAGATGGCTGGCAAATGTAGAACATAACCAGCACTTGTCGGAAATTCCTGCATCTCTTCCAGTGCTGCTGTCAGCCTCATGTCTGCCTCCCTTGTCGTTTCGTCAACTTTTGAGAAATGTCCAGTTTTTGCAATGTCCCTGTTGCTCCACATGTCCTTCATGTATTGGTGAGCCCCATTACTGTGTCATAGTTTGTACTTTGTTTAGTTTGTAATTTTTTTTATCCATTTCAGTTTTGCAATGAGATCCTGTACCTCTGCAATAAAAATGGCTTTTGCTAAATGAGGAAGATGTCAGAAAAACCCTCTAAGCAAATCAGTTTAACTTTATTTCAGGTGTTTCAGGTTCACTATAATGGGTGGTGGGTGTTGACCCAAAAAGACTGTATGCTGGATCAGCAGGTGCTCAAACAAAGCATCAGTTTAAGGATATTTGTATTTGTGTAACCAGGTACTTTAGTAAATATATATAGTAAATATATATTTGCTTTCACAGGATGAGTGCCACAAAGTATGTGGAAAAAGTTTCTAAATTGCTTATCAAATCTATTTTTTTACACAAAAACTTGAGATATTTGTGATCTGTATAAAGTTACTTTGTTTTTTGTTTTTTAAAATATTCTCCTACCATCTTTTCTAACTTCAACTGAATATTTTCCTTAATTATCCCTGCATAATACCTCCAGGTCATTCAAACAGCAATTTTCAAGTTTTGCTAAAGATTCTTAGTGACATTTAGGCCTGTACTTTGACTAGACCAGTAGAAAAGATAAACTTGCTCTGATCATGTAGCAGATCCAGAGTATTAATAATAAAGAAACAAACGGAAAGCAAAGAGTAAAAGCAGCTGCATCATACCGGCACATTAATAAGTGTTTTTCAAAATGAAACATCTTTCTAGTTATTCATTAATCATTTTTTATCATCTTTTAACCCAAACTATCTCTCTATTTCTAGTAATCTTTTGAAGTTACATAAGTAAAAGCAGTTTCCACCCACTTACTATTCACACGGTGCTGATTAGATCATCTGTGTCCTGAAAAGAAGAAATAATCAGACTTACAACATCAGACAGTGTTGCTTGCTGGCAGATGGTTTCCTTGCATGCTATGGCTTGTCCCTTGTATAATTTTTGTCTTTGTTTGTGTGCAGAGCTTGAGGCCAGAGAGGCAGTAATTAAACAGAGGACTGGGACATCTAAAGGCTTAGAGGCACAAACGCAGCACCCATGCTGACAGTCAAATTGCCAAGCCAGGGGAGGTGTGAGTGAGTGAGTGAATGAGTGAGAGAGAGAGAGAGAGAGAGAGAGAGAGAGAGAGAGAGAGAGAACAAACAGCCAGGAAAGGAGGAAGAAGATGAGAACTGTGTGAGAGCATGAGTGAGAGAAGAGGGGAAACCAGAGAAAATAGGGCGGGCCTAGACTCAGGCAGAGCACACACACCCTCCTGCTCAGCCCACAGTCTGGTCTAGGCATGCAAGTGGCAGCATGTGGGAGAATGCGCTCCAGTGTGTGTAGAGTGAAACACCACGCCGGAGCCTGGGAGATGTCTGTCTGATGCAGGGATTTCCCTCTTTTCCTCCTGAGCAGGACGCATGCTGGCTGCGCTTTAGTAACCATAGGGAATTAAGCGGGACGCTCACAGGAAACACGGGTAGCTTAAGTGAAGGTAAGGAGATACTTTGCTTATTTTGAAGATGTGCTGAGAGCATTGAGAACTGAAACACATATAGAGAGAGTTGTGATGGGGTTTAAGGTAACTTGCTTCAGGCTGCATCTATATATATATATATATATATATATATATATATATATATATATATTAGATGTTGATATTTGAGGGGAAAAAACAAGAAATGATGGAGCTATTTAAAAGAATCCACATGTGGATATGGATATGAGTAGGTAGCAGTCCTGACATGCAATACATTATCACATGTAGGCGAAAGTTGGTTAGTTTTAGTCGTCTACATGCTGTTCCGTAAACATCTGCCCTGCATATGGATTCAGATTACCATCTTGAATTGGACATTGTGTGTTTTTCTGTGTGTTAACGAAAAGACTTTATCAATCATTAATGCTCTCACTGGAGACCTTGCCTAGTTTCTTATACAAGCTTAGTCAGTGATAACAAAATACCTTAACAGCCTCTCTGGACTGGCAGCACCTGGAAATCCCAATACAAAGCTCAAAGGGCAAACACTGCTGAATTCCTTAACGGTGTCTCTACCTGATTGTTTGCCTCTTTTCGTGGGAGCTACTGATGTGAAATTACATCTGATAAAAAGCAATTTCTCCCAACTCCAGGTCAGAAAGAACTATTTGCTGCTTAAAGCGATTGTGGCCCATTAAGTGGTTCTTAAAGAGTTTGCTTTACTTAATCTAAAATAGAACACATTTTTAAAACGTCGGTTCACAAATTCAAAGGTTTTATCAGAAGTTGATGAAAGGGATAAATTAATGGCAGATTTAGATCTAAGGAATGCTTCAGCCTACTTTGGGTTTGTATGGGAATGAAATTTTAACACTGGGAAGAAAAAAGATCAGAAAAGTGGACTGCTCTGAATGAGACTTATGAACTGTTCAGTCTCTTGATGGGAAAGTTGTAACTCCTGAAAACTTTTCTCTCAACTACAGCAAACATGGAGTGTAAATATAGCAAAATCAAGATAAAACACACAAGGTATACAGAGTCACAGCTTTGCTGAATGTATTCCTTCACAAGAGAAGAAACTTATTGATGTGTCATGTTTTCTTTGCTCTTTTAAGAAAAACCCAACATTGCTGAACGGTAACACTTTTGGGAATATGACTGAGATTAAAGGAGAAACCTTTCAGCTTTCCTTTCATTTAGAGACCTTGTGATCAGAGCTGGAATGTAAACTATTTACTCCCTGTCGTATTTTTTGTGGTGCCTGGTTTAAAATAGCGTTGGCATGCTTATCCAGCAAATATTTAGGATTCAAGCATGCCTTCATGTCGTTCTAGGCACATATTTACATCAAATTCCCTATATATATATCCAGGTAAAATTTAGTATATACGAGGAACCTTGACTTTGAGTGCTCTTCTTTCTTCAGCATTATCATTCCTTCCTGGTATTCACTGCTTCAGTTGCTTCAACAAGAAACTTGAATATTGGCAGGGTGTTTGGAGCAAGTGATCCGTGAAGGGATTTATAGTGGCAGATAAAAACCAGTTGGTGTGTGTATGTGCGTGTGTGCGTGTGTGTGTGGGGGGGATATTTTTACACCACTGACAAAGACTTTGTGAAAGCCAGAGGCAGCGAAAAGAGGGGGAAGCCTGTCTTATCTCTCCCACCGATACGTATCCAGGTTTTTGTTTGTACGTGTGTGAGTGTTCGTATACTTGGTGTGTGTTGGGGGCAAATACCTATGTGTGTGGGTGTGTGCAAGAAGCCAAGTAACCATGTGCTGTGTGTACAGTAAGGTAATATAGTGTGTGTGTGTGAGCATGAATGGGACATTGTCAAGTCAGCCTTGGGGGTCTTTTTATGTTGCTGACTGATTTCGTTTTATATCTTCCATCGAACATTAGTCTTATGCTGGGCTAAACTTGTGATAATTCCCAAAGTAAAAAATATACATTTTCTTCAATGAGTTTATGCTAAAAGATTATAGTCAGTATCTTACCTGCTATATATAACTCTGTGTTTTCATGTAGTCTAAGTCACATCAGCTAGAACCAAATGCTGAAGCTAACGGCTCCAAGATGTACTGAGACCTGAGGGGACTTTTATTCTCTTAAAATAACTCCAAACTGTAAAATGTTACATTCTCAATACGACTTTCACACAGGAAGATCACTGGTGATATATCCTTTGCTATTCAAATTTCTGGTTGCTACATTTCAAGCTTAAACACAATTTAGAAATAATGTCTGGCAGGGCTAGTCCTAGGTTATATTGTTTATGTGTCAATGGGTACCACCCAAGGAATGTTTATTTCAATCTTTAAGAGCCAGTGGCTTTGAGAAGTTTTCTTGTCAACTCAAAAATTTAAATGAAAATTTACAAAATGTATGAAAATTTGTTTGCATCATGGGTCACAATTTGTAATCAAAGAGTACATTTTGGGATCAGGTTCATAACAAGCAGAAAAAGAGACTGAGACAAAGTTTTCAGAAAAACCTCACATTTAATTAAATTATAACTGAGTAATTTGACATTTTTAAAAATCGGAATACTAAACTGATACCAAATGGGTCAAATTCATAGGCAATAAGTGGTTTACTTATACGTTATGGAAGTACAAAGGGGACAAATTTGCAGTGTGCTGGGACAAACCATTAATGTCCTTTAGTGATTGTTCACCAAACAAACACAACTTCCTCTACCTCAGACTGGCTCAAATCTTAAAAATATTTTTAATCACTTTCACAATTCAGTACAAATCGGAAATAAAGGACAATCCCACAACTAAATACAAAATGGCACAATTCCATATTTTTTGGAGTGTATACAGTAGTGTTGTAAGTGGCTTTTTCCAGGCACTCTGCATAACATGTTGTATATTTTTAAGCTATCAAATGAGGATTGTTTTTATGAGAAACACTGAGTTATCAAAATGTGTTGCTTTTCCAAATTCAGTCCACTCCCTAACCATGATCAAAAACCAAATAAAGTTGGAAGAGGTTCCGCTCAATGGAGGGAGCATTTTTTTCCTGAAATAGTAAGCGTTGTCCGCACGTTATCATTAAAGTAAACAGAAGTGAACAGATGCACACCGGCACTAACTGAATACAGTTTACTTCTTCATCCTTTGTAGTGTGTCCTTTGGTACAGATCTTTAAAGTAAAGAAGCTTGTTTATGCAGTGATCATCATGAATTAAACAATCTTCATCACAGCTGACAACAATCTAAAATCTTCTCCCTCATTATTCCCTTTAATGCCTAAGCTACTTCTCACACCTCGTGGAAATTGCGTAACATAACTACAAGCATAACACATAAGACATGTTTTTATGCAGATGTGGCAGGCCTGATGAAAAGAGGTTGATGCAATTATCACGAAAGCGATGATCTCTTCTTCCTCCGTCTCTTAAATCTTCCCCTGCCCCTTTCATTTTCTAAAAGTTGCCTCACTAATGCCTCATCCCTCTTCCTCAGTGGTGCACAATTTCTGCTGTTGAGCAAATGTGGGGCTTATGGAATCCCCAGTGCGATAGGGCACTTTAAATGTTTGTGTTTGGCAATGTGCCTGTCGGATGTGTGTGTGTGTGTGTGTGTTCCTTTCTTTCACTCCTCTGCTGTTGTCACTGGCAGTCCAGTAGACAAATATTGCTGAAGTCTGTTTTGGGAAGACCATGACAGACCTGACAGCTGAGGGTGGAGGGAAACAGAAAATGTTTCTCTTTCTCTTTTCTGGTTTTATGAAGTGTGTCTGGGGGTGCTGGTTCTGTCATAGCATCGTGCAAAAGCTGAGGGAATCTGTCTGCACTGTAGACTCAGTAGTTCTCTGAAGGGCTATAAAAGGTGGAAGACAAACATTTATTTTTGTGACTGTCATAAGGTTCTTCTCTCATGAGGTTTAAGTAGTTTGTAATCTTACTGTATGTAGGGGTCCTAGAAAATTTATTATGTTTTCTTTTTTCATCCAGTTTTTGTCACATCATTGACATTAACATTAACACTAAACCTGCCTGATAATTGCCGTTATGAAAGCTAGCTTTCATAACGGCTTACAATTTTTTGTTGTGCGGTATAGAACCACTTTGCCTCTTTTGGAATCTAGGCTATTGACTCTAATTGAAAATCTGTAACACCTGAAGTTGTCAAATATCCTACATGGAAAGCAGATCCCTTAAATCACAGTTTATGAAGTTTGATGTATTTCGTTTGTTAGCAAAAATTTCTTAAAGATAGCCTCTGTAGTGGTTTGTTTACAAGTTTCGAACCAGTTTGAAAACCACATGGGAACTCTGTGTCGTGTAACGTGTCTCACGGCAAAATTGTTTTAATTAGTAGGAAACCTATGCAGTTCAAGTTTATGTCTGTTTAGGTGTGGGCATTCATTGGAAAACCGTGCAGGATAAGACTTGCTAAATTAGTCAGTGAGAACATTATATTGTGCTGACGTCACGGTTTACATTTACTCTGTTTGTAACGTCACTCATCTGGTTGGACAAGAATGCTCTGGGTTGGGAGCTGGAAACTTTGACTTCTCCGCCTGATGAGGAAGAAGAAAGGGGCTTAGGTCGGGCCACAAGTTAGAGGAGCAAGACTGGAGGCCTGTAATTTAGGAAAGGGTCCATTTGAGGGGGATGGGTGTCTCGATACTGACATGAGCTGGCATCTGTCCTCGTTCATTTCCTTCCTTTTGTCTGTTCTTTCGCCTCTGCTGTGATGAATTGGGAGTTTTCTACTTCCTTCCTTCCATTGCTCCCACCCTCAGTCGCTCTCTTGTGCTCTCTTTTTCTTTTCATCTGCCCGTGTCTGTCACTCCTTCATATTTGCTATCTTCCCCCTTTGGCGTGACAGCTTTACCATCCTTGTCATGTTTGCGTATTATCTCTGATCAGTGTTGAGTTCAAGCCCACACATCAGCTCTGGTTGCCAGCTCATGTTTTTGAAATGTTGTATACAGAAGGATAGATATTTACATTTAAAGCAGAAAAGAAGAAACGTGTATTAAACATGTGCAACACTGTTTTTTTTTTGTTTTTTTTTTACTGACTGAGCAACCTGCAGTGTTTACTAGAGATAAGGGATGTCCATTGTATCATTTCTCCTTAGCAGGAAAAATAAGTATATTCCAAAATATACTCTGTTATGTAGTTGTATAACGACAGTATTCTATTGGATGGTAGGTGAGGTTTACATTTAGAACATTTTTTGTGTTTTAGTTTTTTGCTAAATATTTTTTACTCGTTTTTGATCAACTCAAACTGTTTGCATGAGAGACAAGGGATATTATAAAACCGGCAAATAACTGGAGTAAATTATTTCTAAGTCTGTGCAAAGTTAATGACTCAAGCCTTGGCAGCGATCATATTGGATTCTGAAATCAAATGAATCCTCAGCACATCCAGCAATATATATGTAACATATCATCTGAAGGATGTACCATTTGATGACATGAACTGGGTGAAAGTTGGACCTGACAGAAAAAGGAAACATGCCTTGAGAAGAAATGTGTGAAAAGAAGGGGAAGCTGGTCTGAAGGACCTCAGAGCAAGAGAGTGGAAATATATCTGTGTGTGAGAGGTGTTGAGAAGGCTTTTAAGAGAGGAATTAGAGCAGAGGTGTAAAGAGTGTCTTCTGAAGATTGTGTTTATGATTTGTTTGGACTGGGGAGAAATTGCACTCGTTGGAACTCTCTTTGATTTAGTCTGGCTTCAAACCCTTACAATACTGACTTTTGGAGTCTTTTGGATCAACCGCTGTATAATTAAGACAGGGGAAATAGGCAATTTAGACCATGTCTGTCCTTTTCTCCTTTACTCGTACAGAAAGTATGCAGACTTGGCTGAAAATTTAGTGCTCATCACATCGTGTCACTTCACACTCCTTCTTATTGACCTGGAAGTAATGCAGAGAGAAAAGGCTGTATGTGTATAAATAACTGTGTGCAAAAATGCATGTGAATAGGCATGTGTGGCTGAAGGCTTACGGGCAAAACCGCATGCAATCTTTTGTTCTCTGGATTTTGTCTCTTTGGAGGTAAAAGAACCCCCATGTTGAGTGCTGTTTATGATTTCTATTAGACTGTGTGGCTTTGTTGTTGTCCTGCAGTGCAGAAGCGATCAATGTGAATGTGTTTACGTGTACACGTCTGCGGTCATGCAATCTTTGTCGTCCCAGCCTTCTCTTACATGTCAAAGAGTCATGTGGATCTCACATGCAGGTCACTAATGTACTGAGAGGGTAGGCTCTATTCACTGCAGCAACTTGGGGTCCAAATAATAGCTTGTGTCCACTCGAGAGATCAACTCCCAGGAAATGGACCCATTGACCTAGATCCAACCACTTCTACTAAAGAGACTCAACTTAAATGGCATATATTGACATCCTTGTCTGGAGTCTCCATAGGCAGCAATGTGAGGACCCTTTTATGTTCACCCAGTGATGGTTAAAATGGGTGTACATGTCCCTTACAAAACCATCTGATTTCTTAAAATGTATTTCATGTATTATGGTTTGAAATGAACACAGAGTGTACAGTCATGTTCTTCTTTTAGTTTGTTTTATTTCAATAAAGATGTTCCACTTTTGATTAAAAAAACAAAAAAACAAAAAGATGAGTTAGGAAGATTTTTTAAAATAAAAATCTGGGTATATAACCAAATGAGAAAAACATGATTTTCTTGACCGCTTTGCAGTAAAGTGCCACTTACCTACCAATGAGGTAGTTTTAGTACTTTACATAAAGCTGAAGTATGTATCTTTTATAAACAATGTTTTTTTCATATTTGTTAAAACTGTGACTACATTGTTACAGTATGACACTTTGAGATTTTTTTAAGGGTCATCTGCCTCATCTTACCGTAAACTGCACCGCACAGTGGAAGTGATAACAAATATGTAAAAACAAAAAACACATTGTTTATAAAAGTTACATAATGCATCTTCAAAGTTGAGGA
Source organism: Poecilia mexicana (assembly GCF_051168715.1). Lineage (NCBI taxonomy): Eukaryota > Metazoa > Chordata > Actinopteri > Cyprinodontiformes > Poeciliidae > Poecilia > Poecilia mexicana. Next base: position 6,383,499 of record NW_028263383.1, on the reverse strand, counting down.
TCTTGCTGAATAATAGATTTTGCAACAGTGTTTGATTCCGCAATATCTGCTTTATCACTGCTTTGTATTTATAAAGTTTTAACAGCTTAACTAATAACAGGGTTCTTAACCATTTATGAGTCCTTCATGAATCTTACTGTTGAGGATTTTGACCTCTGTTGCTGGATTTTCTTAACTGATCACTATGGGGCTTCGATCAGAAAGCACCCTGGTCATCAGGGTGTTTAAATGGTTTACTGAAGAATTACTGACAGGACGGTGCAAATAAATTGAAGCAGTTTCTGAAAATACAATAATAATACAGATTCAAATTACTATTTAAAAATTAACATCAGTGAGCAAACAAACCTTAAATATCAGCATTAATTCCCTTTCTAAAGCACTGTTTAAATTTGAATGATGCAGAACAGCACCTGGAATCAATTTATTTCCAACTGCCCAAATCTCAAGACCAACAGCCAAATACAAAGACAGTTTCAACACTAAATCCCAAACATTAAGAGCAAAACAGACATTCAAAAACTATAGAAACACACTTGCGACCAAGAAGCACTGTCAGAAGTGGCAACCAACATCCACACATTCTTGACACATGACTAACACCACAACGTACATCGTCAATGACTGCAGCACCAGTCTCAACAGTAAACAGCAAACAGATCGACTGAACGTCAAGAAGAAGAAATAAACGGAACAAACCTCCTTCCAATAAAAGGAACCACTTCAAAATAAAAGCATAGACATGAGTCATTGAAGTGCATGAAGAATTAATAACACTTACTGTAAACCAGTTTTGATTTCTTCACAGAAAGGCAAGGTGCTTTCAAGACATTAAACGTCACAAACAGCAATGGGTGCTTCGTTGATGCTCAAAAAGCAAATAAAAAGCATTTTGTGCAAAAGCAATACAGCAAATAAATGTTGCCTGACAGAGTGAGTAATTTACTGACTGATGATAAGCTGAAATACTCAAAAACTTCAGCTAGGATTTCAACATGTTGTTTAATTCTGTAGTGCACTGTGTGACATAATCACTGAGGTGGATTAATGTTTTTAAAACCTTTGAAGAACACCCGTTTCGCAGTCTGGGCGTAGGTCATTCTCTGAATTGGTCACACCTTCATGCATGAGGACATTTTTTGTTTTTCTGTACGATGTAAAAATGAAGTGAGAAAAGAAGGGTGGGTCTCTTCTGTGAAACAATCATGTGAAAAGTGATGCAAATTGTCCCTGAGTGAAATCTGCTTTATTTCACACTTTAAACATTGGGGAATCTGTTTCTTCTCTCTGTAGCTATGATGTTTTTTTGTTAGAAAGCCCAGAACATCTTGTATTGTCTAGTCATGTATTTGTGAGCGTAAAGCACAGAGAAACAGCTGATGCTTATTTGTCACGTTCTCACTGAGCGCTTCTTTCTCCCCTCGCTCCCTGGGGGGTATAGTCTTGTCTCTCTTTATAGGGGGGCCGCTCTGTTTGCACTTGCTGTTGTTGACTCAGCTGCATGGATGCACTGAGAAAACTTCCCCTTTCCTTATCCCGCTCTTCCCCTCCCCCACTTCCCCTCCAGATCTGCTCTGTGCCCATTTCTCTGCTATTAACATGTTTCACAACCTCACCAGCACCTTTTGTCAGGTTTAGTCACTAATGGCTTAGTTTATCTCTGTAACTTTTAATCTTTCATTTTCTCTTCCTTCCACAAAGCCTCTCACTTGCCCCTTGATGATTAGGGATTTTCATGCCTCAGTGGTAAGCTTAATTAAGAAAGTGCTGGTTTATGTATTATTTACTTCCCACTGCTTAACTTCGAGAGCGCATTCAAAATAATACACTAATCATGCATCGCAGTATTGCAGTGTTCATAATAATAATTCATCAAACTACCTTTGGTCCACTGTGACTGCAAAAGCCAGACAAAGGTGGTATTCCTTTAATAGGACATTTTCAGAACCATGATTTATACAACTATTTTTGCTAATTTTGTCAGAGTTTTGTTTTGAGTTGCTATTAATAGGTAATTTGAATCTGGATTAATGGAGAAAACATGATTTACATTAAAAGAGGTGAGAATTATTTCAGTGTATGCTACAGCTCTAATTGTTTTTTCCACAAAAATAAGATAAAACACAATTATTTCAGTAGAAAGGTGTAGCATTTCATAAGAGTGACTGTACCAGTAGTAGTGCAGTAGCTCTTTTACTCGTGGAACTGCTTCCAATAACTTCATAAACAAGTCCAGACGTGATTCTTGACTTATAGGTTCCCTATCCCTATCATGAATTTTTCTCACAATTCTCAAAAATGGGATTTCTTTTTTATTTAATTTTTATTTACAAGGCACCTCTTCTTGGTCTCCTTCCGGCACATATTTGTACTGCAATTGCACGGAGAAATGTTGAGTGTTATACTTTTTGCTGTCATGATTTGTTGCTTCTTTTTGTTCCTTTGTCAATTTAGCATAACTTAAACAACAGCCTCTGTGTGTATATTCCCTTAAAAATTTAGATATTTAACCCAACTATGAAATTTTCAGAAGGTTGTACCACTTAAGGTTCAGATAAAAGAGACCTATAGGTCTACTTCACTAGCCTCTTTTCTGCTAAAAGTCAATGCATTTCTCCTGCCCTTGTGCCAGGTATTAACAGCAAGCATATCCTCACAGTTTCGATTCACATATCTGCTTCGTTTAAAGTCATTGTAAACACTTAATTGATGCTGACCATGCTAAAAACAAGTTTTCTTCTTTCATAGCAGCTTCCGTGTTGACTACATTGACTCAGTAGAGTTAATGTATGACATGTTTTTGAGCAAGCATTTGCTGATTAGAGCTGATAATGTGCATTTTTTCCTGATTTACTTTTGTTCATGAATTCGCTTTACAAGGTTGACAACTATTTGTATATCATACATGTGTAAAATGTGCAAAATCGAGAACAGACCTCCTTCAGGTTTGTCTTAGAAGTTTCTTCAGAGTAATCATCCGTATAATGTTTTTACTCTCCTGTCATATAAAGGCCACTATATGAACCTACAACAGTTTCACTGCTATATTTTTGTGACTCTTCTGTTGTCAGTGGTTAACAAGATCGATATTGTTGTCATCACATGCCGCTCCTTAGGGTAAACTTACCACCATCAGTACATGAGTGAAAATTTCAAACACAAACATACAACACAGGCATTACAAACCTGAGCAGCTCTCCCCTGATAGTCTTACAGCCGCTCTGTCTCTGACAACAAATCAAACCTGTTCATATCTGCCCTACTTTGAACTGACACAGCATCTATCTCTATCAGCCCCTCAGGACCTATCAGCCCCACTCCACATCTTTACCTCTCATGTTTCCTTCCACCTCAGCACTCATCAGTCATCCATCTACCTGTGGCCCGTCACTCGACTCCACCATCAACCCACTGAATTAGCAGCCTCTCGTTCCCCTTTTAGCACCGTCCTCTGTTGATTTGACTCTCTTGTCTCTGTCATCCCATCCCCCAGTTCCAGCCTCCCACCTCTGTCTACCTTTGGCTCAAACACGCTCATCCCTCGTACTCACCCACTCAGCTGCCCTGTTATTTCACCCCATCAGTTCACACAGGCCCGGTCTGAAGTATTACCTGCCATTTTAGCTGCATCTATTCCCATCTGTGTGTGTCAGCATTGGACATCAAGGTGAAGTAAAATTGATTTATCTTTTGCCTAAATCACACGGATATGCCAAAACAACATAGCTGCCTTGTTATTATGAAGTTAGCTACTTTTTCTTTTTACCACCACAGCACTTTTGAACGGTTAGTGCTTGGATCATCAACTTGGGGTGTTGGATATGAAAATTAGCCTTCGGATTCCCTTGATGCCTGTTAAGTAGGATCATGTTACTATTGCAATGTCTCTAAACCTAAAAATGAACTGCAGAAACAATTTAATCATACTTAAAGAGGACTTTTGATCTCAATGCATATAAAGTGTGACTTCTCTATGTGGTTAATCATAAATTTCACATAAGCTTTCAAAAGTTAACAAGTACAAAAATGACTTTAAAGTATCTGGAAATAAATAAATACAAATAACAGAAGTAATTACTAGGGGATACACAATATATCTCCCACTTCTATGTTTGCAGTGGAAAATCACAACATGCATATTCAGTTGATTGATTTCGATGCCTTATGAGGTGATTGTAATGTCTGTGCAATCAGTGCTTCATCAGGAATTATTCGTTGATTGAGGACTGGTAGAAGCAGGAGACGATTTATTAATATTTAACAACAACAAATGGTATTTTAGCATCTACAATTCAGCCTGCTGATGGATTTCCGGTGGTGTAGTACAATAATGCAGATCTGCAAAGATTTAGTTGAGACTGACATTCCCTGATCTCGACCTTGACTTTGTCGTAAAATCCTGGTGTTAAAATATGCATCTTCAGGGGTTTTCGGATCTCGGAATGCTCACAGGGACTTCTGGTAGTTCATGCTCTGCTCTGCTGCAGCTGTGACTGAGTTAAACATTAAAAGCTACATACATTCATTGACTCTCTCTGGCGTTTCACTCAATAAAAGGCCTGTGGAAGGAGCCGTCTTCTTTAAAATATGGTAATCCCAGACTGCAGCAAGCTGCAGAGAAAACGCAGCTAGATTCTGAGGTAAGAAGCGTACGACGTAAGCTGCTAGAGAGGCAAACGAGAGACTTTAATGAGGTTACTGACACTTGAGGAGCCAACTGGAATAAAATGACTGGCAGTTTAATTCAAATGCATCTCTTTCTCACTTACTTTGTCCCGAGTTGGCACACTGACCCAAAATCTAAAATGATTTTTTCTACTTTTTGGGTTGCAGATTATGTGCAGCATTACCAGCTATCTAATTCTGTGTTTAATCTTCAATTTTTACTTTTTATTTGACAATATTTGTGTTTTGTTCAACAAACTCTTCATCACCATATCTCTGTTTGGCAATGGCAAAGAAAAGGTCCCAGAAAAATATGACAATCTTCTCATCTCAATCCACTTAACTTTCTTGTTTTGATTCAGAGAGAAAATGTTCTTTAGGGAAGTAAATAATCACTTATCTTTAAAACAAATGGCTTGATTTAAGAAGCTGCTGAAACTTGTGCTGGAAGGCACATTGTATGTGTCTCTCCGTCTGTCTGTCTGTCTGTGTGTGTGCTGAAGCTAAGAGTGGGGGGTAGTGGCACGTGCCTTGTCAGATCCCAAAAGGATGAATAAGAAGCTAATCTCTGTCTTCCAGGGAATTCTGTGTCTCAGACAGTTTTCTCTCAGAGGATCTGTGGGAGTGCAGTGGAGCGTTGTCTCCCATGTCTACAATGGGATGTTTTCAGAGCACTGCCTGTGCACAAGATAAATGCATTTCCTCCACAAACATGAACAATGCACCCACACACTCCACATAGGTATACACATAAAGGAGGCAGGTGCTCATGGTTAGGTCTCTGATTCTTTTTTATTTATTCTTTATTTATTTGGAGCACCAGCGCCTCTGTATCTACACACCTTTCACAGTGTGCTCATTATATTCAAAAGAAAACGTGCATTATTCCAGGCTTGTGAGTGTGTACAGGTGACTTCAGGAAAATAAAGAAATAATATTCTTTGATAAATCGAACTTTTTTGACACATATCTGATTCCGCACTATGCTAACTTAGCCTCGTTTTCTCCATCTAGAAAGGTTCTGTAGAAAGACAACTAAAGACAGTGTGAGGGATATAAAATGTTAGGGCAGAAGTCTCAAGGAAATGATTAAATTTTTTTTTCTTAATTAATTACATAGATTTTAACATGTTAAAATGTCAATGCAATTAATAGCTCTTTTTTTAAACATACAAAATTTCTAGCTGGCACTTTTGTGTTTGCATATTTCTGGTATGCCCGTAAATCTGACACATAAGCGACATCCGCAAACCCAGGTGTTCATTTTTTCTTCCAAAAGCTGCGTGATAGGACACTGGGAATGATGTGGTGTGCAAGTTGTGCATAAAGGAGATATCACAGAAGCTATTCAGACCTAAAATACTATCTCAGTGCAAAACGTGTTACAGCAAGCAGAGACATACCCATCGCTAATGTCAGGGGCCACTGTTCATATTTCTAAAGAAGAACTTTTTCAAAGAAGTTCAATGAATGATCTGGGATTCCTGAAACACTTGAAAGTTGAATTAGTATTAGAGCACTTTGCACTATTCTGATGTTTGAATAACCTGAATAACAGATTAAAAACAACAAATATCTTATAATTAGCAGCAAAAATGATTTTTCAATTGAGAACACCGCTTATTTTGGCGATGTGTAGTTTTTCATTAAAATGCGACTAATTGTGGACCTCAGAACATAAGTTCAACTTTTGAGTGGTTTCCAAGCAAATGTTCTCATTGCATGGAATATTATATATTTTTTTCTTCTCTCCATTTCATAAAATAACACTGGGAGTCAAACATACTAATGTTGAATAGTTAATTAGTCAGGCAGGTAGCCAGACAACAGTTGGCTGCTTAGCTTGCCAAATGTAATTTGAATTCTCTACCTCAGTAAAAATGGGAATTTATGATTATTTAAATATTTGCTGCTACCAAAAATATTTCCAAACAGCCAGTTTCATCTTTCTATTAATTTTGGTTAAACATTAGTTGGATTGTAACAAGTCAGAGCAGTAGGAAGGAACATTGGAGTGATTTGGATACCTTGGCTTTAAACCTTTGTAATGTCTTGAAAGTGCAAGCAAACCAGTACATAGTTGGGAATTAATAGCTAGAAGCCAAATAACAAAAACAACAACAAAACAACTAATTTAGACAGCTTGTTTTTCTATGATAGCTAAAATGTTCCTCACAATTCGAACCACAGTGAACATAACTGTTTTTATTGTCATGTCTTTAGTAAAGACTATAAAAAATGTACTAATTGTTATGAAAGTGGATGCATTTTACGTTTCATCTGCAAAACTCCACTTTTTCCTCTGTGTTTGAAGAATTCCCTGAAGATCCCACAAATATTCCTTGACAGTAAAAAAAACCTTTCAGCTTCATTTTATTTCTCTGATAAAATATTATATTTTACTTGCCAACGTGAGTTGATTAAGAACAGGCAATTGTTGTTACTGAGGTCAAGTCGCATGACCTCAGTATGTGACTGACCTCACATACTGATTTTACTCAGGTCAAATCTAACCTGAGTGAGACAGGGCTGGTTACTGGAAGGTTAGATTTGCCATAATTTTATGCCAAATCCTATAATAACACAATATTTTGTTAGCAAGTACACACAAGATTTTGTTGCTGTGTTGTGTAATAATAGAAAAAACTGTTTGATTACATTAGATGCGTCATAGTGCGGTCTGTGCCATGACAGCCTCATAATTAACGCAACAACACAAGTTTTGTTTATTCTCATTGATGCACAGTTGTACAGTAGAGTATCCAAGCATACGCTGTTTGAGTCTGCAGAGCTGAGATGTGTGTCATGTCAGGGTGGAGCTGGGAGAGACAGGTGGAGAGATGAAAAGACCGTCGGGGGGGAAGTTTAGGGTGTGCCTGCTCTGTGACTGTTCTGACAAGCTTTTGGCGTTTTTCCAAAGAGTGAGTGTATGCGTGTGAGGTGAAGAACCTGCTCACATTTCTCTCTGGATTGTGCAGGTGCGTGTGTGCGTGCTGCATTGCATTGCATCGCCGTACGCGTAACAGTCTGCTTGCCCGGGTGTCTGTGCTCAGGTGTGTGATAGATGTGAAAGCGTATAGGTGTTGATGATTCTTTAATGAAACCATCATGTTGTGGCAATAAGAGCCTGACAGCTCCGACACAGCGGTGCTTTCTGACACCTCCTGCCTGCTCTGTGCGATGCTCTGCTTCTTCTTTATTGTTCTGTCTCTTTTTAACACCTGGCTGCTGGTGATAAAATCTGCGAGGAAAAGTCAAATGTAAACTTTAAAATGAAACGAAACATGTAGTTGTGTGTGTGTGTGTGTTTTTTTTTAAAGTGTTCTCCCAACTTTTCTTTGTCTTCTCTCGATGTGTCAGTCTGCATACTCGTCCCTAAGTGAGCACGTCTGCATGATAATGATGCTGTGGCTGCTGTTGCGCAAGCTATTGTGCTGATGCACTCCCTCCACGTGTTAATATACTGCGAGAAATGAGAGGCTGAGAGAAAGAGAGCGAATAATTATCTTTCCCCTTTTGTCTCAGCTCCTTCAATTAAGCCTGAGGATAGGCAGACAGAGCACATGTCTACTTATCCACTTAAACCACACAAACAATAGGACCCCCCCAGTTTTTCTCCTGCTATCTCTCCATCTTGTCTTGCACCACTTTCTCTTCTCACCTCGTCATAATAAAATTCTATTTTCAGTGCTGAATCCCAATATTTCCCCCCCCTCTCTCATCGTCCTCCCTAGTGCGATTCGCCTAGAGCCTTGTTTCACCTACCCTTGTTACCCCTCCTCTCCACTTCCCATACCTTGCTTCGGGGCATAAGGAGAGGAACGATGGAGAGACAAAACATTTTAGTTTGCACATAGCCAGAGAAAAGAAAACACTTTGATTTCCCCTGTGTGGGGCTCCACTTGATTTATTTTTGTGTTTCTTTGGCCTGTGTATGTTTTTTTTTTTTTTTCAACCTTCCCTTTTCTAGACTGAAAACCAGATTTATCTACATGGATTTGCAACAATGATATATATATATATATATATATATATATATATATATATATATATATATATATATATATATATATCACCATCACTAGCTCTGAAACTTAAATACACCCTTGCTAACAATTTTATTTGTTCAATGGTGTGCTTCCAGCTGTAGCTGTTCAGCCGCTAAGCACGATCTGTCTTTGCATAAATCATTATCATTATTTAATTCGGTTATTTTCAGAGGGTGGGTGGACGGCATGTGGGCTGACTTCATCAGAGCAGATGAAACAGAAGAGAGATGAGAAACAAAGGGCAAAGTGAGAGGAAGAGGAGGAGAATTCTCAGGGTCCAAGTTGAGCTTATATAAGTACTTCTCAAGGGCGGGGTGAAATGTGCTACAGTGGTTAAGCTGAATCAGATAAATACTCATCCAGTGCCTTGTAAGCTCATCATACACTATTTTGTCACTTTACAACCTCAAAGTGTTTCCCTGAAATCCGATGAGATCAACACAGACTCAGCTAAATGGAAAGAAAATAAATTAATAATAGGTTTTGAATTTTATTTGACTAAAAAAATCATCTAAAAAGTGAGTCAGCGCTTCGTAGATATGCCTCTACCAGTTTTGTGCATGCGTTGACTGGCGTGTGAGCAATAATCCGAAGTCTAGCCGCATATTCTCAATTTGATTCAAACTTCCACAAGTCCGTTCTAACAGATATTATTTAGTCTAATCAGTCTGAGTTTCTTCTCTTCTCTTGTATGTTCAGGATTGCTGTTCTACCTGAAGCTGAACCTCAAGTATTTCCCAGTTTTAAAACTGGTTTCCTCAGAAACGGCACTGAATTTAACTCCATCTAAGTTTCTATCGACTCTCACCAGCTTCCACGTCCCTGCTGGAGAAAAGTATTCCCAAACATCCATTCTGATACCGCCACCATGTTTCATAATAAGGGTAGAGTGTTCGGATTGTCTCATTTTCTCAAAAATCTAACAAGGAAGATTTAATGTACTTCTGTCTCAAATAAATAAACAGTGTTTGATTACAAACAATAATCCCCACTTATAACATTAATAACTGGAGTCAATTATTTAGAAAGGGCAATCTATATTCATTTCAGCACCGTAGACCTAAATCGATAAAAGAAACAATTGTTGTTTTTTTCTTTAAAAAAAGAAGATGAAATATCTGCCTAAGCACCATGTGAAGCTGTCATACAGACCATCAGCTGAGGGCTGAGAGCATACCATCTGCCTTCAAACGGATAGATTTTTTAATATCTCATACAGAATATGTTTTTCCTCTATTATCATATCTATCTTATTTCCCTTGAGAATCATAGTCAGATCAAATAATTGTCTTGGCACCCTGGAGAACAGCATAGTCCACAGCAGGTCCTGACCATCTAGACTGTCCAAATGAGTGATGCCATTATGAAGATTTGCCAAATTTATTTTAGAAGAGCAAAATACTTAATCTGCCAACTGGATATAGGTCCACATCAACCCTCAAACAACTGTGCTTGCACTTTCGTGACCTCCAATCATTAATGCATAGAGCAGTGTGGAAATTGGAACCCAGCAGCTAAGGGCTGGTACCAGAGAAAATTAGGTTGCTTTAGCAAGGATCAGTATTATTCAGTAAACAGTGTGTATGGGTGAACACATTTCTTTGTCAGCTGGGAGACAAAGGGGTATTTTCCCAAAATGTTTCATGTCTGTGCATGCCTGCTTGGTTTGGGGTCGCAAGAGTGTGAGGGGAAGATCTCAAAGAAATTCTAGGTGTGTAAATGAACACGGCAGCTTTGAAGTTTGTGTCTCATTTTCAGCTTTGGTCTTTGTTGGTTGTCTTCTAGTAATCTGTCTTATTGAGACAATGAGTTAGATTTCGTAATTTGATTTGAAAAAGTATCCCTTTTATATACTACTTTTACATATTTTCTTCTTTCTAATGACATCTTTTAGATCATTAAACACATTAATCTCAAACAAAAACATCAGAAAATACAAACTGCATTTCTCAAATGAGGATTTGATTTAACTAAAATTATATATGTATTGATATATGTCTGGACTTGCCTCAATCAATCCAAATCCTTTATTTAGATTTTTTTTCATTTGAGCCATTTAGAGTTGGACTTACTGGTGTGCTTTCAATCACTGCCCACTTAATAACCCTTTTGCGGTTGAATTTAAAGTCATGAATTGATGTCCACATAGATGAAATCCTCCAGGTCCTGAAAAATAACAGCAACCCAAGATTTTTACATTAGGTCTTGTGTTTGAACTTCTGGTGTTATGCTGTTATTTTTAGTTCTGTGTTAGTTTTTAAGCAGATGTAAAAGGATGCACAGCATGCAAAAAGTTTCCAATTTTCTGTCATCAGTCCACGGAAACTTTTCCTAAGGGGTGAACAACTTTTTCACAAGAGCTCAGCCCTCAGCTGATGGTCTGTATGACAGCTTCACATGGTGCTTTAGGCAGATATTTCATCTTCTTTTTTTAAAAGAAAAAACAACAATTGGTTTTTCACAAGAATCTCCAAGAAGAATCTTGAAGATTTTTCATTTCTTAATATTGGAAGTCCTTTTTGCTTACCATCTTTTGTCTGAAGCTGAAATGCCTCTATCTGTTCTTGTTTCTTTTAGGGCAAAGTGTTTCCAGCATTTGAGCCTGTTTAGACCATGTTATCGGTGGAAGATCAAATCCCAGTAATGATGGGAAGATGGTGATCCGGTTCCTGAAACACAGGTGAATACAAGTAACTTTTGTTGCTTCGTAGATGTTACATTTTTATGAAGAAGCCTGCATAGAAGATTTTCCAGCTCAAAACAGAAAAAAAAAATAAAATTGTTTAAAACTTTTAGTGTCCCTCTCTCTCTCTTCACAGCTAAGAGACTAATGGCGTGGGTTTGACAATGTGTGATTCACAGAGTACAAACTGATCTGACAGCAGCTGATACAGCAACTACTTGAGCCTCAATAGCATTAAATAGCATTAAGCCTTAAGCTTATAGAAGCACAAATATTCTCCTACAATCAACAAAATATGCCCTAAAACCTGCTTTGTTCACTTTGTTGAGAAAATAAATTTAATATAACACAGTTGGATGCAATTCAAACAACTTGTTTTAAAATTTGGGAATTTTAGAGTTAGACTTTTTTTTCTGTTGCATAAATTAAAATAAAAATAAAATCAAGATTTTCCCATACAAAAACAGTATAAATAAATTCTTGCCACAAAACATGTGAAAGCAGCACATTTTCGGTTGACGTTCTCTTTAGATCTCTGTCAGTGTTGGACTCTTCTGTGCAGTTTTCCCGTACGTGCCGCAGTAACCAAATCAACTGACTGTATCTGATAACATATGGCTTAAAAAGCTGTAGGGGACTTTCTAGCTCACTTCTGGGCGTACTTGATCTCCAGTCTTATTTGAATGACAGTTAAAGTATGCAAAGCACGACAACAACTCATGGTGTTTAAATTTAAGTTATTAAGCGGGTCATGGAATTGTACTTGCCCTTGCTGAATGCTGTTTTTATGTACAGTCACCATAAACTCTTGACTTTTTTTGCAGTGGACAACTATTAGGGGTTTGTCGTTTATACTTTTTACAAGAAATTAAGAAAGTACGTGACATGCTATATTACTATGATTGTAAAATTAAAAAAGAAATCAACATTTTCCCTGCCAAAGGTCTTATCCTCAGTTTTGTTTGCTCGGTTTTTGAACATTAGAAGGATCTGGCACACTAGTTCTGTAGTGATGTCAATGAATTTGTTTAAAGCAAAAAAAAAACATTAGATAGAGCAAGCACAGGCACATCTCATGTTTGACTCATGTATTTGCCTTCTGTCGATTGCATCCTCTCTTTCTCCCATCAGTTTGTCTAAAAATGTATCCTCAGTACCAAGAGTTCTTCTCAGTAAAGGAGTTTAGATTATCACAGTAGCACGTTTATACACACGATAAAGATAGAGCTCTTGAAGATCATGTTTAAACTCTTGAATGTGTCTAATTTTATTTTTAAAGCCCAAATATGTCCACCATTAAAATTACAGAAGTTAAAACAGTAAATAAAGAGAGGCTTTAAAGCAAAGCAGAGATAAAAAAAAATAGAAAAACACCCATGAGATGATTGATATAAAAACATTGCCACTGGCAGTATAAACTCCAGGCAAATGTCAGACTAAATAGATAGATCTGTGACTGTTTTTTTTTTTTTTTTTTTTTTTTTAATAATACAGGAAATCAAACTCATGCAGTTGCGGCAATAGGTTATTCAACATCTTTGTTGTCCCAGCCTGAAAGGCTTGATCCCAAGTTGTCAGCCTTTGGCAGAAAACAATGTTTCTATTGAGACTGGAGAGAGTGAGAAACCAAATGTTTAGTTTAAAGATTAGATAGATATACTGGTTCCTGACATCTAACTGCTTGCCATATGCAGACAGATATTTTGAAAATTTAGTTTGAATTCAAGAACACTTTGCTAATCCCAAAAGAAATATTGTAGGAACTCATACAAATTTCTTCAAAACGTTGTTGAGGCTAGTGATGGCTATGGACGGGAGGGAAAGAGCTCAGCGATCAGAATCTAAAACAGAAATTTTATCATTTTGCTTGTTGTTGACAACAGCATTCTGAAATATTTGTGAACGTTTAAATGAGGCTTTGCATGTTGTTCCAATCTATTTCAAGCAATTGTTTCTGTTTTGCTGAAAGACAAAGAGGTAATCACACAACTAGTAATCCAAGCAAATGTTTTAAAAGGTGCATAAATCTGAGTCATATACAGAAGAGTATCAGTTAGCTATTACAGAGAAACTCATGTCAGTAAAGAACCAATCCAACTGCTATAAGTGCCTTCACAAAACAACACTGGAGACCAATGGCCATCAAAAGATCACTACATACATTTCAGAAAGTTTTTCCAGTGTTTACCCTCACTGGACAAATGTCTCAAATCAAGTCAAGTCAATATAACTACAAGATCTGAGCTGGCCTCTACCCTACCTCTCTTTTCAAAACAAAACTGGAAGGGCTGTACTTAAATGTGGTTTTTTCCTAGGCTTTATTCAGGCTAAATCAGAAGGGAGTTAAAGCTTTGTCTTACGGTGGTTTTTCTCCTTTCTGTCCAGTTAAATCATGGGAAACGTGGAGAGTCAGAACGGAGACAGCAGTGCGTACGGCAATGAAGCGGTACACCTTTCCCGTAAACAAACATCCCGCTCGCTCCGCCTCACCAACAAGAAGTCGGTCACTCGCCGGCAAAGGCTCTCTTCGACTGTGAAGCAGGAGTACAGAAACTCAGAGACCTCTACTCGCTCTTCCAGCACACCGAGTATCCCACAGTCCTTAGCCGAGAGTGGACTGGAACTTTTCAATGGCACAGATGAGCTGGGAGAGTTTGGCGTCAACCCTCACTGGACACAACGCATCTCAATGACAATGAGGCCGGACTCCTATCAACATGAGGACGAGCCCGTGGCCACGCCAACTCCTGAGACCTCAGAGGCAGACACTATTGCTCAGGATGGAGAAGAGGACTCTATGGGGGAGGGAGATGTTCCTGGGGAAGAAAGATACCTCCAAAGAATGACTGAAGGTCCCAGAGATGGAGGAACTTTTATAAAGAAGCGATCAAAGTCAGCAGACATGTGGAGAGAAGACAGCCTGGAGTTCTCCATGTCCGACCTGAGCCAGGAAAATCTTACCAGTACAGAAGACATAATCGACGGAGGAGAGGAAGAGGAGGAGGAGCAATTCACGCATCTCAGAGGGAGTGTAGGTAAGGACAAAAAAAAAAAAAAAAAAAAAAACGTGGACATAAAAGACTGCTTTTTGCATGTATTCTGTCACTGTCCAGTCCTGTTTCCTTCCACACTAACACCAAATTTTATGCTTTCAGTTTCAACCTCCATGTTCTCATTTGTAGGTGATATTTTGTTAGATATGCATATGTTTTACCAGAATTAATCATAAAAATATTTCTTAGAAGATGTAAGCAGAAGAGACTGATTGCCTTCAGAATGCAGGCAATGAGAGGGGAAGGAGGCGAGAAAATCATAGGCACTGGCTGAGAGGGAAAAAATGATTTGAGACACTGTGCTGATTAAAGGTCCATTGCTATCCATCACTTGCAGCAGTTCAGTTAATCACAGGTTTGTTAGTTTAACTGGAGCCCTGCAGGAGCTCAAGCAGTCCAACGTGACATCAGGCAGTGGCTGTCAACTTAACTGATGAAGGCTTAAAGGGCTCCCATAAGTGGTCAGATGGGTCAGCATAATGTATAGGCTTCGTGCATTCACACAAACACACCCACGCACACACACTTTGGCAATCATGATTCGCAAGACATAAGCTTGCAATGCTGAAGTCAAATACAGGAATGAACCCTGAAAGTGCAGAACCTTGCAAAATAGTTGACACCCTCTGAACTTTTCACATTTTGTCTGGTTGCAACAGTAACCTTCTTCATCTATGTATGTTAAAGATGAGCTAAATACATCTGTGTTTGGAGGTTTAATGAAAAACATTAATGAACAAATTACATTATGAAGGCCAAAGGACACACCAGACAGACCAACTATGCATACAGGTCAAAAGCTTTGGTAACACTTTATTTGAAGGGGGTTGAATAAGACTGTCATGACACTGTCATAAACATGACATAACACCTGTCATGAACATCAATAAGTCTTCATGAATATTTATGACTGTTGTCATAAAGCGTCATTCGGTAAATTATGACACTTTTAATACAAAGTTGACATTATTCTTGGTTATGACAACTTGACATTAACCAAGAAATCATTATTGTTTAAACTTTACCTTTAATAACATAAAGTTACCTAATTTTTAAAGTGAAATCAATAATACTTTTATAACAAATTTATATCAAGTTGTCATAACAAAGACATTTTGAATAATGTCAACTTTGTATTAAAAGTGTCATAATTTACCGAATGACGCTTTATGACAACAGTCATAAATATTCATGAAGGCTTATTGATGTTCATGACAGGTGTTATGTCATGTTTATGACAGTGTCATGACAGTCTTATTCAACCCCCTTCAAATAAAGTGTTACCAAAGCTTTTCTTACACAAGGTCAAACGGTCACAGTAATAGTTAAACGACTTGTTTAAGACTTAATTCCATTTAAGAAATTAAAACTCTTTAAATATCTCAACCTACCTATTAATTTCTTCTGAGAAATTAATAGATTGACTTGATATGAGGCATGTATGTCTTGGCTTTCAACATGACTTGCAACTTTAATGCCTTTTTGCGGGACTTGGGTGGAAAGACTCTGTTATCCTTTTCCTTCTACCTCAAAAATGTGCAATAATTTGCATATATATATAAAAGTACAAGAGGTATGAACATTTTTGCAGCTGCCAGTAATTTGAATGCCGTTAAAAATCAACTTGTCTACTCACACATACGTAGTATACAAACCTGGAATAAACACCTGCTTATTTCATAGGCTCCACTGAAAGAGCTTCTTCCCTGGACCACCTGTGCAGCCAGCAGAGTCCAGGCCTCCGGGGTCAGAGGAATCGTTACATTAAAAACCACAGAGAAAACAACTGCAATGGAGGCACCGAAGCAGAGGATGGGCTGATGTCTCCAACTGAAGAGGACGGCAGCGGCTATGGAGCATTCACCCTCCCCTGTCGGCGATCTCACTGTCTGTCTGAGGGATTGTCAGGGCTGGGGATCCCCTCCGCGCCTTGCCCCGCCTTCCAGGGGCGTCGTGCGCATACTACTCAGGTTTGATCCTGTTTCTTAAGTCTCCTTTCCTTTTTTTTGTCTTTCTTTTCAGTCTATTTTATTTTTTCTCTTCAGAAATGAACTCAGATTGACTTTGTGCATCAGTGTTTCTCAGGAAGTTCAGAGGGTCAGGACCACAGTCAGTTTAATACTTATCCTCGTGAAGACAACCAGACATTTCCTGCCGTTTTATGTAAACACTCTGCATGTGTCTTTTTTTGTTTCTGGAAGAGTATCCTGCTGCTTTTACACATATATTCTACAGATAAACATCTGGTTGAGACATTTTAGCTCTATTTACAGCATTTTATTATCTGCAGCTGAACAAATCAAAGATTTAGAGACGTCATGATATGTGCCTTTGATGTAAAAAGCCATCAGGAGGGCAGTACTGAAATAGTTAACCATGCAATGTGTTCAGCTGATTTTCATAAACTAAAGTGGTTATTTTAAATTGTCTGACAGAGCAGAAGGTTGTTGGATATAAACAGAGCAAAACATTGCAAAAAAAAAAAAAACAGAAAAAAAAAACAGAAAGAGACTCCAGATTATCTATATTAAGATATTTTAAAATGTGAAAATCAGATGTAATTTAAAATTGAAATCTATGGAATGTAACCGTCGATGCAGGATTTCTATGCATTGAAAACCTCCAGAGGTGTGATGTAATCAAGTGTCTTTCAGTATGCACCGTTTGTACTCAGAAAAGTAACATCTAATCATTTATGCATGATTTCAACTGTCAGGTTGCGTTATGAAAACTTGAATTATGTATTCACCATCAAATTAGTTATTCAGGTCACTGAAAGTGCAGTTTCATTCAGGGGTTTGTATTCGGATGGTTCAAACGGACATGCATCAATAATC
Organism: Poecilia mexicana; assembly: GCF_051168715.1. Classification (NCBI taxonomy): domain Eukaryota; kingdom Metazoa; phylum Chordata; class Actinopteri; order Cyprinodontiformes; family Poeciliidae; genus Poecilia; species Poecilia mexicana. The sequence goes on along the minus strand of NW_028263383.1, from coordinate 6,366,212 downwards.
CCAAAGCAAATAAGTTCTGGATTCGCCGTGTGTTTCTGTTGGACAGGACATCTCGGGTGCTATGGGAGATGGAAGTGAGTACAGCGACAGCGGCATCGATGGCGTTGCCACAGAGACGGATGCAGACGGCGAGCTGATCTCCCGGCGGTGTAAAGCCATGTCGGCCTCGTTCTCTCTCTACTCGGCAGCAGAGAGCAGCGTCTTTAATGGCAGCGACAGTGGGAGCAGCAGCGCGGGCGGAGGAGACGGAAGAGCTGCTGTGGGATGCAGAGGAGGAGTATATGAGAATTTCCGGAAGGAGTTAGAAAGTCAGGTCTGGGTTAGCTGGTTGTGTTTTTTTAAATTTTTTTTTTATTTATTTACACACCTTTTAATTTGTTTAATAATCTTGTTTTGTCTCTGATCTCTTTGTCCTTCAATCATTCATCAGACGAATCAGGGCAGAGATTTCCCTGAGGAGGCCAGTTCGGCTGTAAGTGATGAGCAGAGCAGCGGCACTCTCAGCAGCGCCTACCCATCTGACACGTTGACTGGCTGCGCACAGGGCACAGTCAGGAAAGCTGGAACTTTAGCTGTGAAGAACTTCCTGGTTCACAAGAAAAACATGAAGGTGGAACTCGCAACGAAGCGCAAGTGGAAACAGTACTGGGTGTCTCTAAAAGGTACAATGTCATGGCATTTTTTGTTTGGGTTAAAATAGAAGAAAGATGTGAACAAAAATGACGTCACACAATGCTCCACTTCAGCCGTGATTCTATATATTATACAGTACAGCACAAAACTTAACCACATTGCATTGCATATTATCTGATATAAAAATGCAACTCTGCATAAGCATTATATCAACATCATTAGACTTTTTATTTTTTTTCTTTACCATGGACTTTGTTTTAAAGAGTATCAACGGGTTGTGGTTTGATTTTCTTAAAGCCTCCTGTTTGAGCGTCATCAGTAATTTTCAGACCTTTTCTGGCGTTCTCGCAAATGCTAAAGACGTTAACTGTATCCCAAAGCAGCTCTAAAAAAATCCCCACTGGGCCTGTTTCTGTGGTTGTAACATTCACTTAAGTGCGTTCTGCTTCTTAAAGCCTTTTTTCCTTTGTGCTTATGGTGAAAAACATTATTATATGAAGAAAACCTTGCAGCCATAACGTCAGACTTGAAAAAGCATCTTAACATGATCCTGATTCGTTTAATCTTCCACACTCTCTCTCCTGTTAGAATGTAATCACATCAGACTAAACTCAGCCGATGCCCTTGTTTGTCACCCTTACTGTTTTCTCACTCACAGAGCTCTCTGTGGCTGCGCATTAGCTCTGCTCAGCCTCATCACAATTTAATTTTACGGCAGGATCTGAGTCTAATCCAATCTGGTCCTTTTAAAATTCATAAGATACAGAATCTGCAGCTGCATTCCTGCCTGCATCCTCTGTTTATTTCAATTTTCTAAAATAAGCAAATGTGGCTTATCTTCCTGACCTTGGGTTAAAAGTTCATATCAATAAGTAAACAGTACTTTGGTTTAAAGAAATTAAGTTTGTTTGTGGGCTTATCACAATGTTTTCCTTTCCTCCCTCTTTTTTCTTCTTCTTGTTCTTCAAGGCTGCAGCCTCTTCCTGTATGAATCAGATGGTCGCTCGGTAATTGACCATAACAACGTTGCTAAACATGCCTTGTGGGTGGAGAACAGCATTGTGCAGGCCGTGCCCGAACATCCCAAGAAAGACTATGTCTTCTGTCTTAGCAACTCAATGGGGGATGCATTTTTATTCCAGGTGAGAAAATCCATTAAAAAGAACAACTTCCAAGTGACATTTTGCTTTCTAAGGGATTATCAATATAATTGTCCAGAGAAAACACGACTAATTTAAAAATCAGAAGGAGTGCAGACGGATGGCCATGAAATATTAGATTTCCTCTGCGGATGTGTAGGCTATGTGTCTGACACTTGAATACGTGACCTTTAGCTATGTATGGAGAAATGACAGCCCTGTGTCCATGTGTTTGTTTTATGTCTGACATGTTTAAAGGCCACACTGTCACAGTGTGACAGTGATCCACAGCAGTGACTATTGCAAATATTGAAATGTATCTATTTATATTCATGAAATTTCCTCATAAGGAATAGGGGAAATATCATTTAAATGGCGATAAGATTAAATTGACGTTTGTCTGTTAAACCAATGTTGTAACTTGAACATTAATTTATATAGCTGTCTGTTGCATGCTTCAATGCATTCCATAAATCATTTGTGAAAATTTTGAAGATGTGGTTATATATACATAACATTTTAACAACAAGCCGCGAGGAAATGTAAGCACAAAAGAGCTGAGTGTCAATTCAAAAGTTGATGGAAAATCATTCGTTATGTTTGCCTTAGTCTTACAAGTGTCCGATAATTTAAAGGCCACTGAGAAGGTAAACAGTCATTATAAAACTCTCCAGCTCACATTTTGCTTCATAAAGTGGGCATTTTTGTGGTGACATATGGTGAAATGTGCTGACGTGACATTTCTGGAGGCATTAAGGCTTGGAAATTTAACAAAGTGGCACAGGAAATTAAATCTGCACATAATTTGTCAAATAATGGCTTTTGTCTCTCTAAAAAGCCTTTTTTGTTTCAGAAAAGGCCATTTTAAAAGTATTTAATCACTTGGACAAACAATGCAAACCCAACATTGATTTTGTTTTATTTCGTACCTTCATTAGCTTTACTTTTTTATTTGTTTTGCTCTAAAATATGCCATCTGGCCTTTAAGCTATAAATCTATCACTACTACTATTTCTTAACAGACATCAGGCCAAACCGAGCTGGAGAACTGGATCACGGCGATTCACTCTGCGTGTGCTGCAGCCCTTGCCCGACAGCACCACAGGGAGGACACCGTTAGGCTGCTCCGAACCGAGATCCGCAAACTGGAGCAGAAGATCGACATGGATGAGAAAATGAAAAAGATGGGAGATATGCAGCTTTCCGCTGTCACTGATGCAAAGAAGAGGAAGACCATACTGGAGCAGGTGCAGAACAGAGAACTGTGATAATCTATAACGGAAATCTGGCAGATCAACCGGATGCAAAGACTTATCTTATTTTTAAAAGGGCATTTCCGCCGTCTCTCTCAATACTGCAAAACGGGCACAACTTGTCCTGGTTGTTCTGACTTTGCATACATGGTACATGAATGCTTGGGATATCATGTGTTAGGAAAGCAATCTTATTTTAATCTGTGAAAGCACATCCTTCAACTTTTAGTATCTCACTGAGTTTGACACTAAATCACCTTCTCTGTAGAGTGTCAATCAAAAAAAAAGAATCTTCTTTAGAAGCATGTGGAACCACAGATGTTTAAATGTGCCTGTGGGATCATTCAAAATCTCAAAGACATGCTGAAACACATGGTAAACATACCTTAATTCTTCTGTGTTTAATAGATATATATTTTTTTCATTTTCACTCAAACAAAACCTTCTTTTCATTCCATGCAGGTGTGGAGGCGTGGTTAAATTATACACAGAATGCTTTAATGTAAAACTGATTAAAACGACTTCCTGAGATTTTAGCAGGCTGAAAGGATGACGTTTTACATAAAAAGCAAACAAAAAAAATATTCTACTTAATGGAAGTGTTTGACTCTCCTCCATAAAGCGATGTTAATAGTTAACCAGGGTAGTCAACTGCACCCAATTTGTTTTAAGGGCAACATTTGGAAAAGCTTGTATTTTATAACAGGTTTTATGAAAGTAGTAATGTGGTTGGGAATCTGAGTAAAATTAAAAGGCATCGTAGATAGTATTTGTATATCAAGCCAAATAAACAGACGATGGCAAAAACTAATGCAAATGAAGCCCTGCTAGTGTTGTGTTCCTGTTCCACCTCCCACGGCCCACCCTGCGATGCTCTGCACACATCACTGCAGGTCGGCAACTGGTGGGGGCTGTGCTGGTGAGTAATGCCTTGCTGCAGGGGCTTCAGCACTCCCACATAACTCCCCTCCCACAATGACCAAGCGACTATGTAACACCAGGCAAGCCTTCAGGCTTGTTCAAGGCTTTTTTTTTTTTTAAATTAGTTAGTGGTCAAATTTGAAATAAATTAGTATAATAACAGGGAGGTTTGCTTACGATGCACAATTACCTTTCTTGGACGCATTCGGTTGTTTACACTCCAAACTTTTCTGTTTGTCAGATTTTTTTGTGGGAGCAGAACTTGGAGCGGTTCCACATAGACCTCTTCCGCTGTCGCTGCTACCTGGCCAGCCTACAAGGTGGTGAACCTCCAAATCCCAAACGCCTCCTGGGTTTCGCTTCACGTCCCACCAAAATGGCCATGGGTCGCCTTGGCATCTTCTCTGTGTCTTCCTTCCATGCACTGGTAGGGCAAAAAAAATGATCGTGCACACAAACACACACACGCCCATATAATATCCATGTCTGGTGAACCATTTCCAGGTTTTTCCTCTCCTGGCTGTTCAGAAATGTTCTTCTTTGAGCAAATTAGAGCTCCTGAACATATTGCACATGTCCTTACATGCTTAAGTAGGTATTTTGTTTGAGGCTTCAAACAGCCAACCCTCAACAGGAGCTCAGCTTGGAGAATGCGGGTGTGTTTGTGTTGCTGTAAATGTTTTGTCACATATGCCTGCGTGAAAAAAAAATACATTTCTGCTTCATTTATATAGCAAATACGCTGGAACAACAGGCGTCTCCAGCTTTTTGTCTTGACATTTTAGCAAAAGTTAATAAATATTTTTGCAATTATTATAATGATACAAAAATAATTTTGATTGTGTATGTCAGGGGTCTGCAACTCCAGTCCTCTTTTGTCGGATCCTTGCAACTTTTAGATGTGTCTCTGGTTCAACACAGCTGAGTCAAATAATGAGGTCATCAGCAGGACTCTGGAGAACTTGACCTCGTACGGAAGAGGTAATTCAGCCATTTCATTCAGGTTTGTTGGACAAGGGACACATCTAAAAGCTGCAGGACATTGGCCCTTGAAGACTGGAGTTGAAGACCTTTGGTGGAAATTTATTTTATTGCACATTGGGACCTTAACTTCATCTATTGGCCAAATTAAAATCAGTACACAGCCTTCAATGTTAGAACCAGAAACTCCAATGCATCTTGTTGGGATTTGGTGGAAGAGACTAACATGTAGGAGAAGTGTTTGGATGTTGGGAGAACGAGTGCTGAAACGAGCTGATTAACTAACAGGTTGCAGATGTGAGGGGAGAAAATAGAAGGTAGACTGAGGAGAGAAAAAGAGAAAATGACACAAGGGAGTTAGGAGTAAACACAAACAGGGGAACTGGGAAATAAAATCTAACCCAGACAAAAAAACCGAGCACAAATAAATAATAAAAATAATCTACCTAAAATAACTAAGGACAGACTGAACTAAAGTGGAACAGAAACAAGGCCAATCTGATCAAGACAAAGAATAACTAAGGCAAGCACAGACCACAAATAATGAAAAATACAAAACAAACCAAGAACCTGAAAGTAAACTTTACCTTATGTTGTGGAATTTTTTAAAATCGTCCCGTCCGATAAAAATCACAACAACATGAAATGACGTCTGGTTGTTGACAGCTTTAAGTTATGACACATCCCAGGTCATTACCTCTGTGCTATGTTTGGTATTTGAACGTCTTCAAGAATTGCCAGAATGAGACGCCAGAAGAGATGACCTGCACCCGCGTCAGCAAAACCGAAAGGGAAATTTATCGTCCTGTCTTAACACAACATATTAAGGGTTTTAGTTTACTCAACAGAATCGGTAACACTTTATTTGAAGGGATGTGCATAAGACTAACGTAACACCTGTCATGAGCATGAAGGAGTCTTTATGCTCATGACTGTTGTCATGAAGATTCATTCGGTAAATAATGACACTTTTAATGCAAAGTTGCTCTAAAAGTTGCATTAAAAGTCCATTAAAAATGCCAACTTTGCATGATTTTGTAAATTATGATAATTTAATGCAAAGTTGGCATTTTTAATTAACTTTCAATGCAACTTTTAGAGCAACTTTGAATTAAAAGTGCCAAGTGCCAGATGAAGACTTTGTGTTTTAAGCTCACCTGTGCTGTCTTTTTAATCAGCACCAAAGTTGTTATGAACTTGTATAGGACGATGTTATCTGTTAAGAGTTCAAACTAATCCTCTTAAAATCAGTTAGCGGAAATGAAAAAGATTAAAAAAAAGATGCTGAGACAGCTTTCAAATTCCTCAGAACTTAATCTGATTAGACATCTGTAAAATGTGGTGGAATATAAAAAATCAATCTAAGAAGGCCAAGCTAGAAACTAACATTCTCATGCCTCTCATGATGCGTCACACAACACCAGATGCTTAGCTGGCATGTGCAGGAACTACATAGTTGTGGAAGGATGATTCTGATAGAGTGTCGTTTGATGAAATTATGTTTCAAGTGGCATCACGCTCTGCTGAAATGTCTTGATGAGAAGAGATATGCAAAAATATATCTTTCTACACACACAGACACGCACAGCTGCTGTATTTATTTTATCTGTTTTTTGGGATTGGCAGATCGATATAAACTCTGTTAGTGAGGATATATCCCTGAGGCACTTTCCCACAAACAGGCTTAACACTTTCTGCTCCCATCTCTTTTTGGTTTACAGCCTCTCTCATCCTTTAGCTTGTGTCCACTCTCCTCTTGCTCCTTTTCTTTTTTCATACAATTGTGCATATTTTAATAATAATAATAATAATAATTCTTTAAAAACAAAGCATATATGTAAAAACATAACATGATATGCAGTAATCTGTAGCTTTTCCTTTATTTCACCTTTTACTTCCATTCTTTTTTTATGCTGAAACAATCTCTTCCATACAGCCTAAGTAGGAAGTGTCTTACAGAAGGTTTGATCTATTAGCTTTAAGCTGTGCGTGTCACGAGCGGTGATTAGACAGCACACTGACACAGCTTACAGTAGGCACAGTGTGTACACACACACACACACACACACACACACTCATGCTCTGGTGAAACATAGTGAGTCTGAGCTGCTCAGTGTTCAGGACTTGAGTGTGAATTAACCCAGAAATGCCAAGAGCTTTTTGTCTCTGTTCTTGCAGTGGGTCACTGAGCAGAACTAGAGGGTTATTTCTGATACTGCATTTCTGTTACAAAAAAAGCTTCTGATAATGGCTACATTATACACCTCCTATTCCTTGTTAATGCAATTATTGGTAGGGGTATTCTATTCAGTATTATTTGTCTCAAATGTGAGTTCTATGATGAATAGATATTATAGATGTTATTGATATTACCCAAATCATGAGTTGATGTGGCTGTATTTTAACGTTAATCTTCTAACTTACAAAGTCCTAAGTCTCAAATATCCATTCTTGTGTCTTTACAGGTGTCAGCCCGAACTGAAGGCAGCATCAGGAAGCGAAACCAGGCTGTGCAGCGAACCTTCAGTAAACGGCGCAGCCGCTTCTCCTCCCTCTGGGGCCTGGACACCGCCTCCAGAAGAAAGACCAAAGGACATCCCTCAGCTCAACAGGTCTTGATACATTTCACCTTCTGACTGAAGAATACATTAAACTTAATTTCTATCTCATTATCTTTACCAATAATATAATATTTCTCAAAGCCTTAAGATGAATGTGGTAGCTCTGTAAATATTTAAAGTTCATAAAATCTCTACGGCTTTGTGTGTATTTGGACTCTAATCTATTTTTCTTTGTCTTATAGGTGTTTCAAAATGGGACGGATCCTGTAAGAAAACCGTTGGAGCTCATGTTTGAAGACTCAGCCAGCGAGATATCTGTAAGAATAAACTTATATAAATTGTTACCTAAACTAATCTAATCCAAAAAAGTTGAATTGGAAGACATTTAATTAAAAAAAAACAAACACTGGGAATTGAATTGTGATGCAAACTAGTAAAATTCAGTGAATGTAGATGCTCTCTGAAGACTAATTAAAAAACAGAACCTTTGAAAAATTATGAATACTTTTGAAAGGAGTAGAGGTGGTAAAACAATTTCTAGAACAGCTTAAGTTTATTTTGAGTTTAAAACATTGAGGATTTTCAGGTACAATTTGGGAAATTTTGGCATTTTATCAGAGCGACTCCTAATACACTGGGTGCATTTAAAGCTAGCTAAGTCTAAATTAAAGAATTTAATAATTTTACAGTGTTGTATAAAGTAGGTCACAACTTGTCTCGGTTTCTTTGTAGTTCTCCGCCATGCTGTAACTAAAGTGATATGAAAAAAAAGGCCACATCAGAGAATGTTTACATCTATACAGTAATAATCTTCACAAGGCTAAGCACAAAAAAGCAGGTCTTGTTTTGCTGTGGGCTAATTACTCATCATTGTTTGCCTTTCTTATCCGCATCCTGTGATCTATGAGAAAGATCACTGGGGCATCTGATGGATCTTTGTGCTTGTATAATAGGATAGGGGCTTCTTAAGACCCCGAGGCCAGCATCATAGTTGGATTTTCCACCTCCTTTGGTTTTGGTAGATGCTCTAGCTCTTTATGTGACGCTTTATCTGGGGGAGGCACAACATCCCTGCACCCTTTTGCACCAGTGAGCATTCGTTTGAGGTCATTCTCAAGCTATTGCTTTAACATTTATAGACATCCACTTCTCCCCCTCGATGTGGAGTAAGTGGACAAATTTGCAGGCTTATGAAAGTTTAAAATTAGCAGTCTCTCTTCCCACACACTCAGATAATTCTGGAGCTTACAGAGCCTTGGAAAATTATCAGCGCATCTCAAACTTTTCAAAATTTATAGTATGCTTAATGGATTTATTTATGACAAAATGAATCCATTAAAAACATGACTAAAAATGAAAAAAAAAAAAACGTTCAAGTGGAGTGAATACTTTTGCAGGGCACTATACTTGTGGTGTATCAGATTCTTCTGCAGATTATTCTCCAGCTTCAGAAGAAGAATTGACAAATAACTTTTTTTTTTCTGTTATCAACAATTTTCCATTACTTTTGTAGTTTTATTAGATATCAAAACAAAAACCCACATCAGTCTTGACAGATATCCATCTCTTTATTCAGTTGCTCCAGGCAATTTCAGCCAAATCAGAATCCCATTAACCATCCACTAGAGACATCTCTCTCTGCTGATCCCAGTGAGAGAAACCCGATCTGATATTTGTGGATCATTACCTCAAATTATGCAGACATTAGCTACCAAAGTGCCAGGCAGTTTCACACCATCTGTTCTCACCTGTGTTGTTCTGTACTGTCCACAATTTACAGATAATTGAACATCCCAGCAAATATTTTAACAAAGAAATCGTCGTAGATCTCATTTGGATGTTTCTGTGATTATTCATCACAGATAAGTAAATGTGTAGGGTTTTTTTTATTATTATTATTTCATGAACTAGGAAGGAAAGGGTCCAATTAGGCAGAGGTTGTGCAAGGACAAGCACTCCAGCTCCATATTTCATGAGAAGCGATAAAAAAAAAAACAGCTGAAAGTGTGGGAGAGGAAAAGACGGGCCTCTGTCTGAACCTCGCAGACAGAAGAAAAACTGGGGCAATAAACCACTCTTGCTGTGAGGGCCCCCTGCGGCAGGAGGAGAGATCAATTTCCTTCCACCCACGCCCCACCTCAGCTGGCAGGGGGTGGGGGGAGTGGGATGACCGTAAAGAAATGCACAAGAGGCAGCATGCCCCGACTTTTACTGATACACAGCAAGAGACCTCACATTACTAGTGAAGATTTTTCACCTCTGACAGGCTGGCCCCTATTATAAGACTATATTTATTCTGGGGAGACCGATTGTTAACATAAGAGGAAAGTAGATAGAGGAAGATTTTTAATATGCCTGCTGGAAATCCTTCATCCCCCCCAGCAGAGGAATCTTAGATAGACCAGGAGGGAAGCCAGATGGTGCTGAGCAGCCTGGGAGTTCAGGAAGTTGGGGGAGGTATTGGTCACGGGCCCCCCAGCCTGTTTTTTGTCTGGGGAAAAAAAAAGTGCCTCTTTTTTTTTTTTTTTTTTTGGCTACATGTATTTTTTTCCACACATCTTTGTGTAGTTCGATCTTTCAAAGCAAACCAAACATGCACATGCAGATACATACTTAAGGATCCGGTTTTGTTAACTGTCGGGAGATTATTTGGCAAGAACGACGGCGGCACAGAAGCGAGCTGGTGGAGAGCTGCACAGATCGGGGAAAGGGCACCAGAAGGAGAGGCACTGATCGATGGCAGGGTGGGCGGAATTGAAGAATTGAAGAAAAAATGTGGATGCAGTTACTTGATAGGGAGAGCTAGGTTACAAACAATGTGAGGGCAAAAGAGGAGAGATAAAAGGAGAGAGGCCGACATGATGGCCAGATTGTTCACTCGGATCAAACTGATGGACCTACAGATTACAGTCTTTGTACAGACTCATGTTGTAAAAATGTAAATCAACTCCCACATACAGAAAACAGCATACATCTCAAAGAAAATCTAGAAGTTTTTCAGAAGAAGCGAATTAAATACAATCTTCAAATCATTACATGTTCACCTTGTCATTTAGAATTTTTTAAAATGTATTTTAGTTTAACTAATAAGTAAAATCCACATGGCGTATAATCTACATGGATATAATGTTTTGTCTTATTACTTGCCTTTACTCTTATATTTTGTCAGATTTTGTTCTGTGCAGTATACAAGTAAAGTGCATGTCTATGTTCCATTTTCAGAAAAAAACTGAAGACTCCATGAAAACTGTTCCCCAGCAAAGCGTTGACAGTGATATTTGGGTTCCCGATTATCTGAAGCCCTCCTGGGTTTGTCTGCCAAACAATCAGCCGGTCCTGGCCATCGTTCAGCCTGGGGAGACAACATTGGATGTCCTGAGCAGCGTCTGTAAGGTAGGCCACTGTTCGGACCATTCTTATGGCTTAACAACTTTTACATGAGATCCAACAGTGTGTGTTCGAGAGAACAGAGCCCTCTATGAGTGTATGTAACAGTGATGGCCCTCCCCCTCCTGTTGCTGCTGCCAGCTGGGCGAAAGAATGCTAGACTTTCTCCTGACTCACAAGAAAAAAATTGGTTATTGGAGATAAAATAATTTTTCTGTATTTGAGAAGAATTTATTTTTGTTTGTTCTAAGAAACTAATTTGTGTTTAGTACTATTGTAGATATTTCTAGATACTGCAGATGCACAGAAGCTGCAAAAAGACTTTCTAAAACCTAAAGTATCAAGATAATTTTTTGAATTCCGCGATGCTGTTGTAAATGTGTCAAATACAGTTGACGATGTGAAGATTAATGTTAACAGGTTGATATACTTTTTCGTGCAGAAACAAAAGACATAAATCGTAATAGTCATTCTTGTAAACAGTGTCTATTTGCATTCAGAAAAAATATGATTACTAAATAAATTTGCTATGTGTTTTTTACTGACGAATTATCAAAACACCTCCGTCTTCCATTGGAAGGTCAACTTGACATGACACGACAAAACAAATACACATCAAATATTTGGAGCTACCTTGGAGCAACTGCACAAATTTCTTTCCTGTCTCGTTACTTCCAGACCCATCAGATCGAGCCCTCTGGTCACTACCTGCGGGTCAAGGTGTGGGTCGACAACCAGTTGCTTTATTATGTTCCAAAACCTGAGGAGGAGATATCTGATTTGGTGAGAAGCTGCATTTTAAGGCACTTTGATTTGTGGAATCTGAATTAGGATGATGTAATAGCCAAATTGTAATCTTATTGCAGATTTCATTTAATGTTGTGCTTCAAAGGATTGGGGGACTACATAACTGTTCTGAAAACAAGATAACTAACTGATAAAGCATGTTAAAAAAAAAAGTCAAAATGGTAAAAATGCACCAAAATATGATATTACAGATATACTGTAGGCAGAAGTGTTTTGGAGGACCTATCTTTCATTTTTCCTTCCATAACTGCAAGAAAACAAAGACATTTTTTTAACATGATACAGCATAAATAAAAATATGCTATATCATATTTAGCACTTTTATCTAGGCTGGCCATCGCCCTCCTATACAGTTCTCCTCAATTCTCATTTTCATTCTGGGATTTCTCCCATTAAGCTTAATTTCTCTGGTTGAATTTTAACAGGCCCCTCAATTTTCCATAAGCTTCATTGCAGTCTTCAGAGGTGAAGAGCATAATTGTAAATATTATTCGGTGTTAGTTTTAGTCCTGACCTTGGAATATTATAACAAAACAGTTCAGATAATCAGAGTGAGTGAAAAAAAACTAGCCAACTGTAAAAGTCAGTTTGAGTTATCAGTGGTTTTAGTTATTTTTTTTATTACACTATGAGATGAAGCAGCCACCCATCTGAACTGTAGATCCATTTCATTATAAATTAATTTTTACTATTTTTGCCGCCCGTATGGAGGCAAACCTGTGCATTTTTTATGACCCCACATTGCTGACTCGATGTGCAATGCATGCAAAATTCCCAAGACAGTATAGAGACATTTTGCAATACCTTATGAATTATGCAACAATATTCAAAGTGTATTGTGAGTACTCCGAATAAAAACCCATTTGTATTTATGTGTGTCTCTGTTTGGAGTTATTCATATACACAATCCCTCTTGCTAGAAATAAGCCTCACCTCATTATTCAGCCAGAGTAAACCCCCAAAATAAATTATCTTTGTGATGATGTTTTGCAGGTGACATGCTGAACCCTCTCTCAAAGCACACTCTCTCCGTAACTGGTTTTTTTCCTCAAGAGCCTTTTTATCTTCCTGCTTTGATCAGTGACTCGTTTCGCCCTCTTTCATCCTCCGTCTGTGATATTACATTGTTATTTCTCCTTGGTGAAGGCTATTACACACAACACAGATGTCTGTCTCTGCTGTTGCTTCATACACACAGCTGTGTCTCTGCTGTCAGGTCAAAACCCCATCCTACACTCACTCATTTTACAGTCTTAACCCAGATTCTGACCCCACAACCTTCACATGCACTTGCTCTGCAAAATAATGCATGGAGCAGTTCATTCTTTATTAAGAGCAACAGTCTGACCTTATCCATCTTACAGCGACTGTATTTTTTCCCTTTTTCTCCAATAAAATATGTATTTATTTGTATGTGTTGGCAGATCTACAAAGAAATTGAGATTTGCCCCAAAGCTACCAAGGTGATCTGTTTTGACAAAGCAGAGTCCAGCACCATTGGATACGGTACGGAGTTCGACACACTGAGAAGCTGTATCAAATTGATTCCTTAATGGGCTTTATTGAGTCGTGCTCTGATAATTACTGAAAGAGGGCGACTTAGAGAAAGCACGTTTAGTCATAAGTGGACCTAACTGGTTCATATTTAAATCGTTGCGGTGACCTTTTTTAAATATATATTCATGAATAACAATCACACTCTTAAAAACACATTTCCCCAGGTTTCACTGTGGCAGTTACAGAAGAGGATGATGTACAGCGGCTTCATGTCATTGAAGTGAAACCAGGAGGCCTGGCTTCAGCTAAAGGTAAATATTTTAATTTTCTTAAAGCAAACCTGCAGTATGGACTACCTTAGTTTTAATGTCTGGTAGATATTTGGCCTCTCATTGCAGAATTAGTTAACTTTAAAAAAAATATATGTTGGCTGTGCGGCATGGACCTAGACCTTGAACCACAGTACTTTAATTTTCAATAGGGATGGTACAGAGGTTGTGATGATGAAAGTCAAAGAAAGTACAGATTATTTCAAACATGATATTGATTACAATATTATCAGTTTCCTAAAATCATGCAGCTCCAAAATATATTGAATCAGAATATCAATATGAGCAATCCTGATATTGTAATAGCAATACAAGGGACCAAGATGCTAACACTCACAGAGAAAGACGGACATAGTATTATGATGTTGAAAAAACCCCAAACCAGAATAGCAATAAATTTATAAGTTAAATGTAACTCATGTCATTATTATGATAAATGACAATAATACAATTATTGCATGTTTTCTTAATATAATGAAGCCTTTATGCTTTTATTGATTTCTTAGACAACAGGTATGAGCTATCTAGGTGAAAATGATGAAGCAATTTTAAAAATAAAAGGAGAAAAAACGATCAAGAATCTTGAACAGCTTCAGTGAGTCTGTAGACGTATTTCAGCCGTGATGAAACAGAAGATTAATAAAAGAAGAGCTTCTGTGCGCTCATCAGAAAGTCTAAAAAGACATGACTCATGTGCCCTATATTCCGTGTTTGTCTGATGATTTATACATTTTTCCTTAAGGCGGGATGTGTCTAAACCTTTATCCATAAGATAATAAAATTCAAGGCTCTATTTCGTTTGTCTGCTTTAGGAAGGTAGATTTCAAGATCACCCTCTCTGTCCCCCACTCACAGGTCTCTATCTTTTAAGCGAGGCAGAGAGACCTAATGGGTTTGAGAGACATGCAGCCGTTTCGTGGACACAGCACTAATGTATAGAAAATAACATGCTCCAGTACCATGTCCCGAGGTCGAACCAAGGTTACTCAAGTGTGAGATTGTGGCCTCCAGTGTATTAGCAATCAAAAAGCTGCTATCTTAGCAAGGCTGCATGCAGCCAGAGGACACAGCTGTACTGACTCTCCACCGCTGCTGGGAGGGAAAAAGGTTGTGTCAATCAGTGAGCTTTGGTAGTTGATCTTAGTGCAATGTAACACTGTTTACATTGCAAGGAAACCAAAGGTATTTTTTCCTGTCAATGTAGCTACTGTTGCCACTACTTTCATATAAGCATACATGTAAACAATGTGGTGCAAAAGTATTCATACCTCTTGATCTTGATTTTTATTTTTTTTTTAGATTTGGTCACATTATCGCCACAAACCTCAATACATTTTAATTGGGATTTTAACAGACACAATAGTCCACAGCTTTTCAGCTGGCACAATCTTATTGAAAATCTGTGTCAAGACTTTAAAATCAATGTTTGCTCTACATCAAAGCTTGAGTCCCCAGATGTGTATAGCTGGAAATTTACAACAAAACACTTGCAAGTGTGATTGCCTTTTTCCTCCCCAATCACCATTAAGCACTACTTTGTGTCAATCCATCACATAAAGTCCCAGGAAAACACTGAAGTTTGCTGTTACTTTTGCAAGACCCTAAAACTACGACACACAAGCAAAACACACACACTCTCAGCAGTATAGAGCCAGAAGCATTATTGCTCCCTCTCCAATAATAACTGCTTTAACTGACAGTTCAGATCCCAGACAACTAGGTCATGACTTATGGCTAAATGTGCATCTCTTGTCTCCATCTATAGCTCTGAGTGTGTTTGCTTTTCTCTGCCATTTAATTGTGGATTTGACAGAATTTCTACCATTTCCTTATGGAAGTGTAAAAATGCTGCCCAGGCAAAAAAAAAAAAAAACAAACACGGCTGTATCATGTTATTACCCCCAAAATGTAATTGTTCTAACAACATGCTTTTCATGTTTGTACTATATACTGTCACATGCCTGGGTGGCAGCTCTGTAATTCCATATTTTCTACAGGAATTAAAGTGTCAGGAGATTTTGCACTAGTTACCATGAGCGCATGCATTTCTGTTAACAGAATAAAAATCCATTTGTGTAACTGAATTCAGCATTAAGGGGCAAGTTAGGTTGCTATTAGATCCCAGAGCTGCTGTCACAACTAATCAGGTTGATTGGTGAAACTGGCTGTTTAAGCGCTAATTCTCAATTAACAGTGCCGGGCACAGGTGGTCAGAGGGGGGGAAAGCGTCAAACAGTGAAGTCAATGGGTTCCCTTTCATGTGTACAGTCTCTTAGACAATGTATATGGTAACATAAGACGACAGGAATAGACAGGTTTTGCACACTCCCTTCTAAATCCATCCAGTCTTGTTACATCAGAACTTGCCGCAAGCAAGAAAGGAAGGAAGCGAGCATGGGAGGATGCATTTTTAATGTATTGGAGAACATTAGAGTCCCAACATGTCTGGATTAGTCTCAGAGCTGCTATCAGGAAGTATGGTACACACATTTTGTTTGTGGGGATTATTTGCACATATTAACACACAAAGTCTCTCCCTTAATGGTTATGATCTCACAGATGAGACTAAATTGTTTTTTTGTTTGTTTTTTTTTTTCACCAAAAACACCAACATTAAAACTTGTTTGATAAACTTACTACTTTCTAGAATAGCTTGAATGGTTTTTGTCTTTTCTTTTTACTCATCCATTAGGTTTGAAAGCAAGCGATGAGATTCAGTTCCTCAATGGTAAACCTGCCTCTGCCCTCCAACTGGATGATTTGAGGGCAGCTTTTGGGAACCGCACCCTTACCCTGATTGTCAGCACTCTGCCTCAGCTGGACTCTAAGGTGCTGTGCTTCAGTCCTCCTCATCGCTCCGATGGAGAGCAAGACCCAACCACAGACATCTTTTCTCAGAGTCAAGGTTAGACTTCATCTTCTCGTTTGAAAAGAACACAACTGTGCACTCCGTCACAGCACCCTAACTTTGTGTACATAGAAAAGGAAAGTGCATCACTATCTGCAGGGTCTCCTAATTATGCACGGATGCTGTCTGATACCTAACCTGTAGGCAGCCAGCAGCCTTCCACTGACCTGCTCTTTTTATTTGTGCAAGGGCATCATTTGTATTCACTGGAAATAGGGGGCTTGTAATGCACAAGCTGACAAGCTGGCATTGTTTATACAGGGGCTCAGAGCTGTATGAATATTAATATAATTCCTTCAGCAGTGTGGAGCTGTCACCACGGAGAATGTGCCATATGTTGAGGGTCAGATGGAGAGTAAAACACTTTTGAAGCCAGACGGAGGTCACTGATGATGCTGTGCTTGAAGAGGAGGCTGAACATGAAGTCTTCAACATGAAGGAGACTTTAAATGAGAGATTTGTCCTGAACATGGACTGAATATCTAATCTGACTATAAAGCTGCATCAGTAGACCCTCTTAGGGAGGGTTTTATTAGAAGTTCAATATAAAACCCACACAAAAGGATTTATAACTTAATATTAAATCACAATGTCTTGTAAAAGTATTTGTCCACCTTGAATTTTTTTTTATATTTTGTTACATTATAATTACAAATATCCTAGCATTTTTTAAAGGTACTTTACCAACAGAAAGTAGTCATCTTTTTCATCTTTTTTTTCTCTACTACACCCAAATAAAGCCTTGTGCAATCAAATGCATTCAGAAATAAGCTAATTAGTAACCATTTTTGTCAAGAACATTATTGAGCAAACAATATTTGACGGTAATTGATCAATTGTGGTGAGGCTTAAAGCAAACTTATGGAATAAAACATTATCCCAAGCTCTGAACATCCCAAAAAATTTTTTTACTCCCAATGGGAAACATATCAAATCATTGCTGTTTGTTATGCTTGCAATCACTTCACATAGCAAATATTAAATGCGCTGATCTCAAAGTATGAACAGTGGCAAGAAAAAAAAAAAAGCTATTGTTGAAAGAAAACCATAAGAAGTGCAGTTTAGGAGAAACTTGTTTATTAAAATAAAAGTTGAGCAAAAGAAAGACACAAAAACAACTGGAACTTGGAATACTTTTCAGATTTGCATTTGTGAGAACAATATATACCATGTGTATTTATTTTTCCTCCGACTTAAATATTCACTTTTTTGTGTTGGTTGTACAAAGGAAGTTGTTGTGGTGCTTGATAATATTTTGTTTTCTAAAGAAAAAGCAACAAAAAATTCATTTATTGGGTCAGAATTTACGTATTTTGTACTTTATGTATTTTGACACAAAATACTCAAAAGCCAAACAAATATGCATTTTGCATTTGAAACTGTCTTTGTTGTCTTTGCAGAGAACATCCTGGACGAGGCGTCAGGTTTGACTGTGGAAAGCCCCGATGAGAGCATGGAAGAGGAACCTCTATTAACCCTGCAGAGCCCCAGAGATCATCACAATGACAGAACATTAATGGCAGCTGGACAGAAGGTAGGAAAAGGCATTTAAAGACGTTAAGTGCAGTCAAATGCATGAATAAGATCATGGACATTAAATAATGAAAAAAAAGGCATTTTAAGCCCTTTTAGCTTTGCTTTTAAAGTCTCAGATTAACTTAATTTATTTATCCCATTTAAAGTATTGCATTCTCATCTTTTTGCAAAATGAACAAAATCAATAAGCTGTTAAATGGACTGTAGTTTGAGAAGATCTCCTTTCGTTTGCTGGCTTTATTGATTGGTAAAATGATTTAGAAAGCTAAATCCAGCAATAAAATGATTTGATATGATTTAATGAAAGTCTTAAAAAGATCATTTATTTTTCAGGAGAAAGGCAATGTCACACTGAGTGTATGTGTGAGATTGAGAAAAGTAGCACAGCACTTGGCATCAAAATACACAACAGGATGCCAAAATGACCAAATCCTTGATCCTTTCTTTTATTCTTCTCAGTTATTATGACTCCAATATTCTGACATAACTTCCACTGTTCAAATTGTTTACTCAAAGCACACAGTGTCTGCACTGCATTTTCTCATTTTCAACACAAACCTTTCTGTAAATATGCCAATAGAACATATTTAGAAACCTCTACACGTATATTTAAAGTTTAAACTTTCAGCAATCTGCAAAAAACTTAAAAAACCAAAACCTCCATGATAAATTTGAAAGGTTCTTTGGAGTCCTCAGACTTGATAAAGTGCTTTACAAGTACAAGCATTCACCATCAATTATCAGCATTCTCGGGGCCATATTCTCAATGCATTTTTTTTTAATTGGTCACCATCTATTATAGAAGTTAGTTGCAGTTTTCCTTAGATTGCAATGATTTACCTATCAGAGGATACAGCACACCTTATTTGATCAGGTCCGAATCAGATGATGGGTATGCTCCATTTGTCATATAATGGGGCAATTGTTGCAGTAGGAAGGGATACTTTGCACACCATTTCACACTAATGCACCATATAATAGAGGTGTGTGGATACAACGAGGAAATTATTGTCAGGGAATTTGCAGAGTAAAATCGATGCCTGAATGTATATGAGACCACAAAACAATCTAGAAGCTGAGATTCAGTTTTGCTTCTTTGAGCAGTCGATGGTAAGTAAATTATAAAGTCAGATCGCCCTGACAGTGTTAAAAGCGTTCATCTCTGACTGGCAAACATTTATTCATCTCTACATGGACCATGTCCCGGCTGACTGCTAAGAAATGCATGAACTGAAACATAAAAATAGAAGTTAAGAAATTAATATTGTACATCTGAAAGCTGTTATGTTAGTTCTTTGCATTTCATTGTGTTATTTACTAGTTGCCCCTAAGTTTTTCTTTTTTTGCCATCATGTAATGTTTGTTTGCCACAGCTTCTGACACAAATAATTGGGACAATATTTAACATCTCAAAAAAAAAAAAAGACACCACACCAAAAGGTCAAATAAAAACTGGTTCTGGCAGCAGAAATTGTGATAAATAAGATAAGTCATAATTACTAGAAATATAATTATGGAAGGATGCACCAAGAAAAACTCTGACCCTGAATGAATGAAACAAATGTCTCTGCTGACCCATCATAATATTTCTTAATCTGATCCTAGTTAATGGCTTCGCTGCATTTCTTGTTTGGTTTTATTTGCAAAAGTTCTGCAAAAATATTTTATGTTTTTTTGTGTGTGTGTGTGTGTGAACCTGTCAGTCAAAAAATGAGCAGATGTTTATGCAGTATAGTTTTGGTGTGTTTGTGTGTGTGTGTGTGTTACACGGACAGAGACAGGTGAGGGAAAGAGTGAGACAGCAGCATCACTTTCTAATTAACAGTGTGTCTGGTCTGATTAACGTCGGTGATGTGATGTCTGGAAGAGACTGTGTGCCAGCCAGTTTCCCTTGGATACGGTTGTCACTTCCTTTACCACAGCCAAGCCTGATATTCTGAAACCACCGGAAACATTTTTTCTTTGTTTCTATTTGATGTTGAATCTTTATGTTCGAGGAAAGGGGCAGCAGAAATGGTGCCGAAGTCCCTCCTGGACGTGTGTCAGTGAGATTCAGTCAAGTGAGCGCCAGCCTCATTCCAGGCCTGGCTATGTTGGACAGAAATGGTTCTGTGACTCTGGTTTGCCATTTTAGATTGAAAGCAAAGCACTGAATGATAGAAGACGCTTGGGGGAGTGGGTTGGGTTATATTTCATTTGGTGCACTTGATGTGAGAAAAAGCTGTGAAACTCCACAGCTGAGAACAGTTCCTGATTAAAAATGTACACCTTTGGTTTTTACACTTCCCATTTTTGCTGCAGCGGTTTGCATGGTGCTTGTGCCAAGTTCTTGATCCAAAATTTAACGTTTCGCACCACTTAGTCCTACCCTAAAAACAAATGACTTCCTTAATACATAGTCATGTGCCTTCTTTCTGTGTTAAAAGTGATTTTTCACCTTTTAGGGTTTGGAATATAACCAGTTTCTGAAGTTTTAAATGCTTGTCTCAGGTTCCATTTAATCTGACTGAACTTTTGCTATTTTGCAAAAACAAACTGGAAAAAGTCATTCTCTAGATATGTGGAAACAGACATACCCTGCTGGATTTGCAACTTCGTTTACAGAAAAAAAGGAGAATCTACCAAATTCTGACTCATCGGTGTTGACAACCAGTGATTGCCTCACTTTTTAGACATTTGCTGGTAAAAAAAAAAAAGTATCCTCACTGCATGATGCTGCTACCACTGTGTTTCACTACGCAGATGGTATATCAAAGTGAATTTCTGCCATTCGAGGACTTTTACAATGTATTATTTATTTTTTTATTTGACCAGAACATCATTCTTCCACATGCTTGGTAAACATTTTACATTCATATGCTCTAAGTTACTGTTAGTTTGTCAGATAAAATCCAGAGAAAATATACCACTATGGTTGTAATGTGAGAAAATGTAAAACAAAAAAAAGAAGCTTTGCTAGAAATTGTGCTCGACATGGAGCTGGAGATAATAACAAGAAGGAAAACACACTGTCGATAAAAGCAAAGGATTGTTTAATGTTGAGATATAAGGTGCTTCTAAAACCTTCACAGTGTTTTCTGTCTTAAATGAGACATCCCACAAAGAAAAGAAAAAAAAGATTTTGATATTTAGAGAAGAAAACCAGTTCCTCTCCAATCAGTGTGCCAGAGGAAGTATTACAGTCCTGTTACAAAGCCCTGGCAGTCTGTGATCTCCGTCTCACCTTCCCGTCTCTCACCTCCTGCTTCAGTCTCACATATGCTGTCTGATTCATGTCCTCATTTCCATCTGTTGCCTTTTTTAGACCCTCGTTTTTGTCTTCCATTTCCTCTGCATGTAG
Source organism: Poecilia mexicana (assembly GCF_051168715.1). Taxonomy (NCBI): domain Eukaryota; kingdom Metazoa; phylum Chordata; class Actinopteri; order Cyprinodontiformes; family Poeciliidae; genus Poecilia; species Poecilia mexicana. The sequence goes on along the minus strand of NW_028263383.1, from coordinate 6,344,920 downwards.
CTGTTTGATTTACTGTCATATTTTGTTCCCATAATTGAAAACAATGTGACCGTGTCCCATTTCAGACATGACAGCATCATTTTTTTTTCTTCTTTCCTCTGATCACCCAGTCCTCAGTGTTTGTTTTCCTTTGTTTTGAATGCCCTTTGTTTCTTGCATGTCCTTCCAGTTGTCTCCTCTTCTTGGTTTCTGCTCCCCACTAACCCCCTGCTGTTCATTATCATAAACAATGTGAGGCTGCTGCTGGCGTTCAGACAGAACTTGCTCCCTTTAAGCCATCCAGCCGGCTGCAAGCCTTGACCTTACCCTCAGCACTTGGATGCTTTTTTTTTGAACAAGGATGATCCAAATTTGCAACACAGATATCCAGCAGAGAACTAAAACAATAGATTTTTATCATTTTATTTGTTTTGGCCTTTATTTCCCCCCCATGGTGATTACTCCTTTGTTTCGCTGTCTCTTTGGAAAAGCTGGGAAGTGCTGAGGATTGTGTCTTACCTCATTTCACCCGGTGCCTACGGTCACACAGTGGCAGACGACTGAAGGGAAGAAAAAAAAACGGTGAAAGTGGGACAATTTTAATTATCCCCACACTCTAATTACTTCACTCTCCGGTGTTTCACATCATTTAGTAGAGATAAATGAGAGTATGCTTTGCCGGAGGAAATGGAAATTTTCATTATTTTAGACAAAGCACACAGCTACCTTCCCTGTATGATAAACCAACTACTGGAAAAAAAAAAAAAAAAAGCTGATTGCTTAAGAATCACAATGATAATAAAGATGTCTGTGATTGTTCGGGGGTCTCCACGCTGCAGTCAGCCTCACTGCTGTCTCCCAGTTATAATTTACAATCATAACCAGGGACACATGAAACAGAAAATGTAATATTCAGTGTTTAGGGGAAACTTTTCATCAGGGTTTGTTTTGTTTCATGTTGTTAATCAAAAATATGAGAACATATTAAGTTTTGTTTACTGTTTAATATTATATAACATCCAAATAAATTTCAATAACTTTAGTGACACAGGTAAAATATGAATTTCTTATGCACAGAGTTGTTGTATGTATTGAGGTTTTTAATTGCCTTTAGATTATTTTTTTTTCTAGATGAGAAAAAGAAAATTATTAGAAGTAAGAGCTTCAACTAAATACAGAATTGTGTCTTTAATGAATCTATTAATTTTAACTTGAAGATGCACTTGAAATTTCCCGCTGTTCATGTTATTTTTTAACCAGCTTCATTGAACCAGGCTGAAATGTTGCTGTACTCCCATTTTTTCCCAGTGGAGGGCGCAATGAGATCATTAATCAAGCCTGCAAGTGGATGTTTGCAGTAAAAACATTAATCACATGAATATATTTTTTCAGTAATTTCTAACAACTGATAGATTTAATTTGCATGATACCCAAGACATTTTCTTGGAAAATTGGGACAAAAATATGTGTCAGTATTTCCTAGTTCTACAGATAGCAATACAGAAAGTAGTTTGGTTTCACTACTCCCATATGAATTAAGTATCAGGAGGAAGTGTGCACCTTGCAAAACAACAACATTAAAATCCACATTTATAGGTTTGTGAGAATGTGTGTCATTATGTTACTACACTTTAAGATTAACTTACTACATTCTTTCTCTCCTTGCTTTTCTTTTTCTTGTAGGGATTTGTGGATTTGCTTGTTTGTTTTTTTTATTGTACATGAAACAGAACTCAGGACGCATCCCTCTCTGCTTTCCCTTCACTCCTCCTGTGTTTTCTCTGACGACGACAAGCACAGGCTTGTTACCACAGTGGCAGGAAAAGACAAGTAGTCAAAAATCTGCTCCCAAACGTACATCGAGTTCTTCATGTCAAAAGGGGAAAAACAAGTGTGGGTAATTAAGAGTGAGGCCTCGAATTCGGTCACTGAAGTGTGAGTGTGATTCTTGCCAGGATGATAAACGTGTGTTTGCAGTTTCAGCTGACGGGTGTAGGAACTGGTTTTTGCTGACTTGCTCCACCCCTTTGTGTTGCACATCCCTTCCTCTCTATTCAGAATGTGGGGAAAGACAAGGATGCAGGACATTGAGTAATGGTGTCTTTGGGATTCGGCACTACTTTTGTTGGATTTATCGTAAAAAGGTAATTTTTGTTGTACTCCATCGACTTCTTGCTTGACTTTCTCTCTTTTTTTTCAAATAGATTTCAGTTTCAAAGGTTTAGGGTTTCTCTAATGGGCATAAGCTGCTTAAAACTAACTTTTTTGAGAAGAAGTGCTTTAAGTTTTGATGCTCTTGAGTAACCCTTACAGATGATTATACCATTCTTTAGACTTCTAAAGGACAATTTGATTTAGATACCTACCCTTCAAATGTACAAATATCAACATGTTTTTATGGCAAGGTTAGGGCAAAATATGTCTGTCTTATACAACACAGGTTCTTTTTTCTCTAATCTGAAAAGCTGTTTGACTTAAGCCAGGTCATTTTTCTTGGAAATTATCGGTAAGGAAAAGGAAGAGTTATCTAAAAGTGCAACCTAAGTCGGATGTTAAACCGATCTGAGAGGATTCTTCTGATTTTTTTAAGTGAGACTGTGGAAGCTGTTATCATTAATAACTTGCCTTACCTCTAGTAGAAGAAAGACAGAATTTTCTCAGTGAGTTTGCAAAACCAGTGATACAAAAAAATGCAAACCCTTTGCAAGCTGTGATGTCAATACATCAGTGCTGCCAATGTGATTTTAGAGTCGTAACCTGATCGTTGTTTGGCTGAGAAAAAGCAACCAATTGTTATTTTCTTCAAATATGGCGTTTCATCACATGTTTATGAACATGTGATGAAACATGAAACACATTTCATTCGGTTTTGAAATGTTAAAATCAACTAAACCGTGATCGGAACAGGGGTATCCATCTGATTAGCTGAGGATTTTGTATCGTCTGACGTCAGTCTAGCACAAGAAAGTGAACTGCTGAAAATTATTTTGTACAATCTCACTTTAGAAGATGAAAAAATATCCCTTAAAAGCTTCTTAATATTCCAAAATATCACTTGATGGCACAAGCCAGATTCTTACTTAACTGGTTTGGTGTTTGTATGCTAAATAATCTGATTTTTCTCACAGTGGCAGACTTAAGCTTTACCACAAAGAGTTGAAGTTTAAGGATGTACTGATATTTCTCTCTCTCTCTATCAGTGATGCAGAAAGCTGATGTCTGTCTTTCACTCCTAACCACATCTCACCTCCTAACTCTCCTCCCACGACCCTCCCCTCGGCTATTCTTCAAGAGGATGTGATGTTTGCTCCTTTTTTTTTCTTTTTTAACATTGCAATCTGCACCGCTGGTTCTGCTGTTCTGAGTCACCTGGACAGAAGAGTAAGAGAAGCGGAGCGGACAGATGGGAATGGAGAGGAAGAGTAGAAACAGAGAGATGACAGTTGAGCCTGCGGAGTCAGTCGGGATTAAGAGAGTGATTGGATGGACGCTGTAGGATAAGATGACATGAGAGCGAGCGCTGTTGTTCATTGCAGTCTGTGTAATGACCTATTTGTTCAGCTGCAACAGCAACTGCACAGCAGACTGTTGAAAAGCCGACCTTTTATACTTCTGCCATCAGCTGGCATTGTAGTAGTAGTTTAAAAAAAAAAAAAAAAAACGTGAATTCACTGCAGTTGGATGTTTTTCGGATGAGTTTTCTGGAACTGACCAGTGCAGGGGGTTGAATGTTTTTTTTTTTTTTTTCGACTCGGAAATTACAGAGCAGGAATGAAGGGAACACCTGAAACCTTTTTGACCTGCCAGGATGTCGGCTTTCAGGAAGAGCAGAAAAACTAAACCCTCGACTGACTCCATCTATGACGCGTTCCAGGTGGTGAGCATTGCAGTGCACGAGAAGTTGTGTGTTTGATGCCTTGTGATGTGGAGTTGAGCTCACATAGGTCAGTGATTATGCAATGGTGGTGTACCCATACTGATGAGATTATTCTCAGGGTATGTTTCCTCTGGACCCTGCCATCCAAATCCATACATCCACCTCACATTGTGTATGCTCACCTATCCCAGCAGCTTTAGGGGTTGGGAGCAACGATCTATCTTCTCATCTAAAAGATTTAGATGTTACCCGTAGTCTGGGATTATCGTTCTTGTTGATGCTTTAGCAAAATCAAAAACAACATTTCACATCTCTCACTATTATTGAACAAATATTCATATTTATTTTGTTATATGTTTTAATTCAGGTTGCAGAATGCAAAATAACAGTGGTACTTCTGTAAAGCATCATGGTGCTTTTTTCATTCATTCATCTGTCTTTCAATGGGTTATTTGTCACCAATTTGCCTGGTTGAAATTTATGAGATCTTGTTTAGAAGTCACAGGAGTGTTTGGTTAGAAGTATACATGAGAAAATGACACCATAGTTCAGTGTTTTTTTTATTATTTTGCTCATTCCACAGACATACTGGCAGACATACGACATTATAAGGGTATAACATAATAAATTATCAGTTATATTGCTGTTGATTGTCCTCGCATAAACATAACATTTTTTGCCTGAACGTTTATTGATTAACACATTTCTATTTGAGGTCATCTCAATTGTGAAATGGTCTTCAGTGCATTTGCTCCCTTAAAGATGGCCATCGTGACTCCATGAATAAAGATTCACAGCATCATGTTGCAAAACTGCTTTGAATACCACGATGGAAAATTGTGCTGTCACTGCCGCAGCCTTACAGGAGACAAGCCGTGTTATCTGTCAAGACGGAACCTGTCTCAGCTGTCTCCAATTAAGTCAGTCAAAAACAAAATAAAAACAAGAAGGGTGCTCATCAAAAAAAACAACAGAAGTGCATGACGTCACACAAAATAGAGGTGACTTTTATGTTGATTATAACAAACTAAGTGGGGGCATCGATTGTTAGCCTATGCGTCTGTGCAACTTCACATGGTCTCTTTTACATGTCTTTATTTTTATTTTGGAAAGACAGTAACTGTACTAATGTGAAAAACTTCTCTTTTTTATGTACTTAAAATACACCAATATGCGTATATATGGGATAAAAATAAATTAACTTGACTTTCTTTAATGACTTTGCCTCAAATGTAAAGTCTATCAGCATCAAGTGTTGACCCATATAACGTGATGGGAAGAAGGTTACTTCTCCAACACACCTGAATCAAATGAATGGCTCATTACCAGATCTTTGCCAAACTTAGTCCTGTAGGGGTTATTCAATCATTTGATTCAGCTGAGTTGGAGCGGGTGCTAAATGTTGCAGGGGAGTAGCTCTGGAGGATTGGAGTGGGAGGTTCCTGATTTAAAGTGAATCTGGTCAGTAAAGTTTAATTGAAAGTTTACTCACAGAGTAAATTAAAATGTGGAAATATGTCCTTAATTTGTCTGTGTAGGATAAAATCCTTCCAATAGCCATTGATCAATGTAGTGAGGTTAATAAATGCTTGTAGTAATCAAATTCTTAGGTTGAGGGATTCTAAACTGTGAACAGATGGGAGAGGCAAAATTAGCATGCAACCATTAAGTAGCTCTTGCCTTAATGTTTTCTTGAATCAAGCCTGAACATCTGCGGTCAAAACATTTTCAGACACACCTCAGACATTCCTTAGGTCACATATTTGCTTATTAAAGAAATGTTCTTGCTAAAGTGTCTGTACAGCTTGAACTTTTGCACATTAGCCATGATCTAATCAGAAACTTGAAAGTAGTTTGAGGTTTTATGTGATTCATCAGTTCATAGTACATAATTCAAAAATCAACAAGGACTAGTGACTTTTAAACCTTTTTTTTTAAACAATTGCCTTTTATTTTATTCTGTACTTTATTCCCCAGCTGTTGTACAAGATAACAAATGCCATCATGAAGACCAAGAAACTGAACAAATATAATGGATAAGGTTGTGAAAAAGTTTAATGCAGAGTTTCATTCTAAAATCATCTCAAGCTTTGGACATGCATGGCACAACTTCGGACCTACCTGAAACATAGGTTTCCTTAAAAATGACAGGCAGAATAAGGAGAGCAATAATCAAAGAATCAAACAAAAAAGAATCCAATGCTAACTTTGGAGAAGCTGCAGTGATTGTGTTCACAAAACCCGTTTGCCTTGCTCTCCACAAATCAGATTTTTTTTGGAAGGCTGTCGGGATGGAAGTCAATCTTAAACTCATTTTACATTTTGGCTCATAACGTAGAGGCCAACATGCAACTGCAGGTGGACACTGCACATCACCATGACCACTAAATGCTGAGACTGAAATATGGTGGTGGCAGAATCATGCTGGGTATGCCTTTCCTTAGCCTGGACAAGAAAGCTGCTTGGTTGTAAGTTGGAAAGGTTTATCGAAACAGAATGACCAACCAAAGTCCAGAGCAAAAGCCAATTAGGAATCTATGTTGGGATTTTAAATTTCATGTTCACAGAACCTCTCCATCTAATCTGACTGAGCTTAAGTGATTTTGCAAAGAACACAAAATTGTTTCCATATATGCAAAGTTGGTTGAGACATAACCCACAAGGGATGCCGCTGTGATCGCACACAAGTGGATCTACAAAGTGTTGAGTCAGAGGAGCTGGACACAAAAGTACTCCGAAGCAAGGAGCAAGGTGTCATACCACACAATTATACCCTATCTATCACGTCAAATCCTAATAAATTAAACTGAAGTGTATCGTTGTAAAAAATAATGTGAATGTTCACAAAAACCTTCCAAAGACGTTTTAGTTGTTCATAATCCAGTTTTACAAATGAGGTGAGGCAATTCTGACATTAGTCTAAAGGAATGTCTGGTTTCCTCATTTCCCATCACAGAGCACAGAGCAAGTCACTGCTTTCTGCCGCAGTCTCCATGACATGAATCCTCTGGAGTGCCCAATGTCATCCTCCTCATCATCGTCTTCATCGTCCCTGTCACCGAGCCCCGTGTCAGCTTTGGCGCCTGCTGCCGGTACTGCCGCCCAGAGACAGCTTTCCCATGCAGACAAACTGCGCAAGGTCATCAGTGAATTGGTGGAGACGGAGAAGACGTATGTCAAGGCGAGTTCCGTTTTAATTTAATTTTAAGTAGACTTCCTAAACCTGTCGGGCATTTCAAACGTGTCGGTTATATGTCAATTACCGACATACCAGTGTTGTGTTGCGTTAAGAACCATTGGAGCTGACTCATTGCCCACAATACTTGCCGTTGAATCACAAAAACACCTTCTGCACAATTTGACGGATCTTGTTTTTCATCTTTTTCAGGACCTGCGCTGTCTCATAGAGTACTACTTGAAACCTTTGCAGAAAGAGAGTTTCCTAACACAGGATGAGGTACTGTCATGCTGCTTATTTATACCAAGAATAATGATACTCCACGCTTGCGTTTGGATACTATATGTGAATTCTCAGATTTATTATAGAATAATGCATTGAAGTGATATAAGCAAAAAGGAAGTTTCATTATTTGCCATTTGCAAGTTGGTAGTTTGTCTGTACATAGAGGAAATGAGGATGTATGTAGACTCTGTAGTTAATGTGGAACTGAAAGTAGAGCCTGGGAATATTTATGGATACACAAATCAGAACCAGACGTATTGAATTAGCAATGAACAAAAGTCATTTTAGAACATTAATGATTTGTTGGATGTCATGAGCAGAAAGGGATTTTGTGTAAAGATTACACAGGATAACAGTTTGAGGTTTTGACATGTCTGTGTGAAAGTATTGAAGTTAAATTTGTGTGAAAGGATGTGAAGCAGGTCATGTGACAAATTCAAAACCAGTCTGCAAGACTGTTTATATACATGTATATTTTTTTTTCTGGCACAGAGGGAGCTGTAAATATTAGTTGACAGCCATTAAGCTGTCTGTCACTAGAGGACCCAAATTTGGGTCCTCTCATGACAGGGGTCTCAAACTCCAGTCCTCAAGGGCCGCTGTCCTGCAACTTTTAGATGTGCCTCTGCTGCACCACACCTGAAAAGAATAATTAGGTCATTAGCAAGGCTCAGGAGAACCGATCTACACAGGGAGGAGGTAATTAAGCCATTTCATTCCACTGTTTTTTACCTGTGGCACATCTAAACACTGCAGGACAGCGGCCCTTGAGGACTGGAGTTTGACACCCCTGTCATTGTGAATGACAACCTGAGACCAACAGGTTAAGCTTCACTATGTATGACAGTACTAACATAATTCTCATTCTGTTTTGTAGCTGGATGTCTTATTTGGTAATCTTGAAGAGATGGTGGAATTCCAGTTGGAGTTTCTGCGAACACTTGAAGATGGAATCAGACTGGTGCCTGATCTGGAAAGATTGGAGAGAGTGGACCAGTTTAAGGTGAACAGTTTTTCTCTAAACCTCAGAATCATTTTGATTTTTTTTTTTTTTTTTTTTTGACTGGAAAATCAAGGTCTAGTTATTTCTGCCATTTCACAATGTTTTCCTTAAACAAAAAAAAAAAAAACTTACAATGGATCATTTGTGGTATTGCACAAATTCTGCACTCAGAAGAAAATTCACTGTGGTTCATGGGTACTATGATGATGGGTTGAGCTATTGTCTTGGTAAAAAGATACTTGGGGCTTAAACACAGATCCCAGACTTGAAAAAAACATATGTTGAGTATAAGAGCTTCACATTTACTTGCCAGTGCGAACAAAAATTTAACAAACGCAGCCTGAACAGGTTTATTAAGGTTGTTTTGACTAAAGATCCACTGTTTTGAATCCTAGGAAACATTTCCCATTTTAAGAAACAAGCTTTATTTGAAAAAACCTCTCATTCATATAATAAGGATTCATTTTGGCTAGATCATATAATCCATCTGGCAAGCAGAAGTAGGCATGAGAAGAAAGAGTCTGGGAATGAAAGGTTAAAATAGAGTTGTACGTGGATACTGGGTCAGACAATATCTTATACCTAAATCAATACAAATATGAATCATTTTTATTAATGCATTATGTTTTTTCTTTCTCTCTACAGAAGGTGCTTTTCTCTTTGGGTGGGTCATTCCTTTATTATGCTGATCGGTTCAAGATCTACAGTGCGTTTTGTGCCAGCCACACAAAGGTCCCGAAGGTCCTGGCGAAAGGTAAAAATGCAGATATTTGTTCTTGGTGGCAAGTGCACAATTAACCTAGTGACTGCAGCTCTTTAGATCTTCTTTAAATTTGCAGTGACTTGTAACTTTATAAACAGCATCTTCATTTTTTTCAGCCAAAACTGACCCAGAGTTCAAAGCCTTCCTGGCTGAGAGAAATCCCAGACAGCAACATTCATCCACTCTGGAGTCTTACCTGATCAAACCCATCCAGAGAGTCCTGAAGTATCCACTCCTACTCAGGGAGCTCTACTCTCTCACTCACCCAGACAGTGAAGAACACTACCATCTGGATGGTAAAGCAGTGCTTTTATTCATTTATTTTTTCCTCTACATCTATTGGCACTCTGAAATGGTTTCAGCATTAGCTATGCCCCTCACTGTTTGGAGCAGTAATTGATTAAGTCATAGCTAATCGACTGTTGTCTCATCCAGTCGCAATGAAGGCCATGAACAAAGTTGCGAGTCACATCAATGAGATGCAAAAGCTTCATGAGGAGTACGGGGCAGTTTTTGATCAGCTCATCAATGAGCAGACGGCGGATAACAAACAGGTAACTCATTTTATTCCACATCACTGAACTGAAATTTTATCAAATGTCAAAACAGAAAAAAAAAAAAAAATTAGTTCATTTATTTTTGTATTTTTTACATTCCAATAAAGGTGCTTGATCTCTCAATGGGCGACCTTCTGCTGCACTCAACAGTGGCGTGGATGAATCCTCCAGCCACTTTTGGCAAAAGCAAAAAGGACCCAGAATTATCTGCTTTTGGTAATACTGTCATTCTAAATTTACATTATATAACATTCTTTCCATAGCATAAAGAGAAAAACGATCTAACTAGTGCACAAGACAAAGTAAAAAATGCACACACAGAGTCACTGCTTTATTTATTTCGCCTTTTTCCCTGCACTAAGTTGCTGACATGTCATGTTCACCCAGCCCCAAAGTGCACAGATATAATAAAAATATGAAAAGTTCACTCAGCTGACATGTTTTCCTTGCAATAAATATTAGATATGAAAACTTGAATGGCTTTCTTTGCCAAGTGTTGGTGAGCAGAGGTGGCAGTTTTTAGCATTCAATGTTGACATGATGGATTTTTCTGATCACATTTTAACTAAATATTGTAATTTTAATCTTTGGCTGCCACCAAAGATGTTCTTTAGCATCCCATAAGTTGAATTTTGACTAAAATAAAACAGGTAATGAAATGCGCTTTGATTTATGTCATAACCTTTATCTCTCTGTTCCTGTTTTAGTGTTCAAAACTGCTGTTGTTTTTGTCTACAAAAACTCCTCCAAGCACCGGAAAAAAATTGTAAGTACACTTAACACTTTTCTGTGCATTTGTTTTAATTTGAAGAAATGGATTGAAAAGACAAACTCATTAGATGGAAATTGATGATACTTTTTTGATCAATTTCATCCCATTGTTTTAAGTAAATTATTCCACTTGTTCTTAGAGGGCTGCCAAGCCGCACAGAGAGAAGATGTTGAATGGATCAATTTTTAAGAAGCCTCGACTTGCAGTCTTGCAATTACCTGAAAGTATTTTTAATAAGAAAAAATTAAAACTTTGTTTATACAGCTATGAATATAAAATAAATGTACAAATTTGCCTCAAAACTGGAAATACAGAAAGTGGCCTACTTTTACCAGTAACTAAAATATGGCCAATTAATTTTTAATGATTTACAACTAGGAAACAAATGACTTGGGCCTTTTTATTCAAAGATATAAAGGCACACCAAAATGTTGTGTATATACAAATTTAAAGGCGAGTGTAAAACTAGAATTATTTGCATCCTATAAGGCTCTAACACCATAGTGAACCACTCACTCTTTGAACTTCGTTTATCCATTTTTTTTTTTTTTGGGAGACTAACCACTTCAGCAATTTTTGTGCTTATTCAGCCATTTGAATATGAAAACATTCAAGAACTTGTAAGACTGGTTATGACTTCTGCTACTTATACCCTTTATGAATATTTTACTTTAAAAACCACTTAAGTCCAACAGAGTGAATAGAGTAATCGTTCAAATCATATAACCTCGTTTGAAGGTTCATTGTGTCTCTTTACTATCGGCCAGAAATATCATCCATATTTTACTGGGTCACAAGACATTGGGCCATTACCAAATCCTTCTTGCTTTTCATTTATAGGTTTTATACGTCACTGTTAAAGTTTTAAGTTGTCAACCAAATTGTCAGTTTTCCCCCAAGGCTGATGGCATCACCTGCCACACTTATCCGCTGACTATTCACTGTTCAAAATGCAAACAAGTTCCTCCTGTTGCTCTAGCAATTCATCATCAACAAGTTAAAACAGGAAGATTTATCCAATTTTTCATTTGTGGCTTTCAGATACCAATATCTCTTGGAATCTGAACTATACATGTACTTGTACAGTGCTTTGTCAAGTCCACAGGACCCCAAAGTGCTCAGTCACTCATTGACACACTGATGGTGGCAAGTTACTGGATGATACTCACAGCTGCCTTGTGACGCACATCTCAAGAAAAGCCCATGTACTTCATTGAAAAATCTGCTGACTCAGCTTCTGTGGTGGAAGGTTTTTTTGACCTAAATGAGCAGGGAGCACATGGGTGATACAGGGACTTTATTCCGCTTTATCAACAAAGGTTCCTTCACTCTTCTTATGGTACTGAAGAGAAATTTAATCCACACAAGAAAGGTTGACAATGTCACTGACAGTATAGACATTATGGAAAACCTTCAAAGTTTGAAGGTTATGCTATTATTTGATGTATTTTTTTTTTCAATATTCCTTTTATAGGACCAAGAACAGATTGCCATATTTTAATTGTGTTTTAACACAGAAATTATTTTCTAACATATCAGGAGTTTAATAATGGGCTTTAATATCTAGAAACTAACTGATGTTGCATTTCTTCATGCACTTTTCTTTTCAAGTCCACTTTAAAAGTTATGGCAAACTGCTCAGAACTCAAAACTGTGTCAACAGGAAAAAAACGTTAAAAAAAAAAATAGTAAGGACATAACCCCAGTGCAAATATTGCTTGGATATGCTATTTCCTTAAAAAACAAAGAGGAAATGATCTAGTCTGACCAGTTTCACCCTCGGCACTCTTTTTCATAAAAACCTTTACAGTTACTGTATTGACAAAAAGGGGGAAAAGCTTGCTTAATATATGCACATTATTCCAAGTTCTATTTATTTTATTTAAATAAAAAAAAATACAGTATGGCAATAAAGTTTGTCAAGCAAACCTATTTTGTCTTTTAGTTTTAATGTGTTATTGGTTCACTGGATACGTGCAAAACAGGCTATTAATGCAGGATGCAACAATAAAACTGCATCCTGCAGTTTTACTTAATAAAACTGGAGGCCATAAAAGCAAGATCAGTGGTGCTGAAGGTTGCTGGCGGGTCTGTTTGTTGGTGCATTCTGAAATAAGATTGACCTTAATGTCTCCCAACAACCATGAGTTGGTTTTGTGTATATTTACTGTTGTCTGAACCTGATGCCTCGCAGTAGCTGTTAAATTTCATGTGGTGTTGGACTTTTCCGCCACCTGCTGTCATGTTGATGTACTGCAGGCATGTTTCACGTGCGTTTTGTTTCTTTCAGGGAGGATCTCATCGTGCGACTGTGAGCGAGGACAGGGATCATTTCCGCTTCCGATACATGGTTGCAACAGACTCCCTGCAAGTCCGGGCCGCTGCAAGTAGGTCTAACTGATTTTCCATAAGTATTTATTCCTGAAAGGCAACTTTTAACTTTTCCCCTGGCATGCCAATAACAAGTTGCTCTCTGTTATGAACTGCGGCCCGTCTTTATCTAAAAAAATGGAGTTGTCAGAACTGCAGGCTGGTTATTTTATTGTCTCCATTCACAAAGTGAGGGGCTAGTTTAAAAACTGCTCTGCAAAGCTGAAAAGCAAACAAATCATTAACTAAGCATACACTTCCTTGCATTTTGTGTGAAGTTTGTGTTGGCTTTTCTCATTTGCAGGTTTACAGTCAAGTCATTTTGTTGGTCATCCTAGTTTCTCTGTGGATAATACACTGCGATTTGCTTATGTTTGGCCTAATGACTGTGCAGCTAGTTGTTTTAAGTGAATTGCCAGACTTTTGCTTTTTCATTAATGCAATTTTTAACATGCCTATTCCAGAACAAAGTTGCAGTCCCACCAAAAGTAATGTTTTTATTCAAAATCACACAGCAAACAAGATTTTTTACAATCCTATTCTCCATTTAACTGCATCTGTAGCAAATATCGAACCTCGATGAGCGATTCTTGAAATTATAAACCCGCCCGCATCTTTTCTTTTCAGGCTCTGATGCCACAGCAGTATGTGAACTAGTCCACACAAGGTCTGAATCTGAAGGAAGACCAGAAAGAGTCTTTCAGCTGTGCTGCAGGTATTTTTTAAAAGGAAGAAAATACATTAAACGCATGTATTGGGCGTGAGTAAAATAATTTCAAGTTCATGTGTTTCTTGTATGATTCTAGTTCTCCAGAGAGCAAAAAGGACTTATTGAAAGCAGTCCAGTCTATTCTTAGGGAGAAGCAACGGCGACATATTCTCAAGACAAAATCTATGCCGCTCAACCAGAAGTATGTCCCGTTTGGTGGCAAACGCCTGAGCGCCCTCAAAGGTGCACGACCTGCCATGAACAGAGCAGGTAAGTTTACATAAAATTCTTATTACAACTTTCAATACTTTACAGACGACATATTTTTATTTTCTCCTCCTTTTCTCTTTTTGTGTCTGCGTTTAGCATCTGCCCCATCACGAACTCTGAGTCGCCGAAACCTCTTGAAGAACCACATTCTCATTGATGCTGACCAGGTTTTCCACGGCACCAACAACAACAGCACTGATGTTCCCAACATCACCCATCAGCCATCCCGCTCCCCTTCAAACACCCCTCCCTCCAAGCACGAACCTCATCCGTCTCACAAACTTCAGGCAGAGGACACGGACCGTTGGGTGGAGGAGCAGTTCAACCTGAGGCGCTACGAAGACCAGTGCAAAGACATCGACGACAGACAGGTGAAGGAGACGGACATCTTGAGTGACGATGACGAATACTGTAAATCTGTGCGATCCCCGTCGGCCGAACCAGACTCCCTGGAGGCAGGAGTGGGAGGACTGAGCTTGCACAGCAAAGAGGTCAACTTGAATAGAAAGATGGAGTCCAGAAGCGAGATGGAGCAAGGTGTGAAAGTGGACCGAACAAAACAGAGGGATGATTCAGACTCCCTCACATCCTGCAGCCTGTCTGTCTCTTATTCCTCAAAGCTTGCTCCTTTGAAGCAGCAGTGTTCTGTGGAGGGAGCCACTAGCAAGAACCACGACGTGATCTGGGTACGACGGGACGACTTTAATAAAGGGTGCAACAGCGACGTCTTTTGATGGGAGACTACAGAATGAAGACGAGAGCAAACGGAGGCGTCTTCCACTCAATTCGTTACTGTTCAAAAGTGTTCATTCCCCTTGAATTTTTTTTTTATCATGGTATTTTATTGGGATTTTGTGATGGATGGCACGAAAAATGTGCACAATTAAGTGGAAGCAAAAGGATTAATTGTTTTCCTAATTACAATTTAAATTCCGAAAAGTGAAAAGACCATTTATATTCTGCCATCACCACAGCATGATCCTGCCATTGCCATGTTTTTCTGCGGAGATGTGTATTCAGGGTGATGTTTAGTGTTGGTTTTTTACAAGGAACTGCATTTTGTAGGAAGGCAAAACTTGGCCAGAGAGTCTTCAACATGTTTGTTTCATATTCTACATGGCTTATGGCAAACCTTAAAAGAGCCTCTAAATTATTTATTAGCCAAGTAACTGAAGACACATTGTTGCACTGGATTTAATTAGGAGTATTGGAGTAAAAGGGCCTATTTAAAAATGCCAAACTCCTCAGATTTTCTTTTTCATCGAATAGATCATTTTTCTTTCACTTCATAATTAAACTCTGCATTTTTCCTGCCACTGAAAATCCCAATGAAATACATGGAAGTGTATGGTCATAGCTTATTGATTATAAAACTGTGAAAATGTTTAAGGGGTATAAAAAGCTTTGCAAGGAGTTGTAAATCAGGATTCCAAGAAAATGTAGGGTGAATCAGGTACAAGCTTTAAGAGAAAGTGTACAGCACTGTGATGCTAACCACTCTTTTAACTCCACCCAGTTTGACAATCGTACCATCTTACAACATGCTCTGGTTCCTCTTGTGCCCCTCAGATTCTAATTCAGGACTTCTGTCTGTGAAATTGCAACAGAGATCCCTCACTGTACCCAGGCATTTCACAAACAGCTGGCATTTATCTGAAGATGAAAGCACTGCATGTGCATACATGTCAGATGAGGAGGTGTATGTATTCATACACTGGAAAGCACATCGTATGTAGACGCAGGCAGCTACTGTCTCGTGACACAACACTGCACAGAAGAGACATCCTCACTTATGACTCATGGACCAAAACGTCTATTTTTCAACACAGTAATGTGGGTGTTATATATTTTTCTGACTCGAAAAGCTGTTTGTATTTAACCCCAAACCAACCCTTTCCCCCCAAGGGCTGTGTGTTCTTTCTCTTCAGGGGATTTAGGCTGAATGACTGCTGTATAAAAGATGGTGAGGTCCGACTAGCTTTTATTGGGCTTTTTTTTTAAAAACTGTTTTAACTTAATATCAGCTGCACATCACTGTATAGTTGGAAGTAATAGTGCTGATCACCTGTTGTACAAAAAGGTTTTAATGCTCACTTTTTCTCTTGTATGCTTTTTGAAAATGGTTATGAATAGCAAATTTTTCATGTTTATTTAACATTGCCTTTTTGGAAAACTTTACTGTAACTTAATGTTTACAACACATTTATCTGCTCAGTGTTACAAACTTTGTATTTGGTGGCAGAAACGGACTTGACAAAACTCTCTTCTGTGCCCTTCTCATCTTTTCTGTTTTATTGTTAAAAAAAATCCCTCTATTTTGTTAGTTTTTTAGCTCATTAGATCCTACACTGGATCTTGGAGTCCCTTCAAGCTTGATGTCTTTAAAATACAGCCCAACCACTCTAGTCCTGTTTACTTGAATATTATTAGTCCTGAGCTGCAACTTAATTCTCCTTAATCAGATCCAAGCAATCTTTTACATTTAACTTATGAACATCCTGTCACAGCCTGCATCCGCTTCACAATCTTGTGATGCTTCACCTTTCCACCAGGTGGTGCCATTTCATTATCACCACAGCAACGTGCTTAATGTGAGACCTCTGTACAGAACACAAGTACAAGCACTTAACACCGAACTGTGAACACAGAGGCTTAGCTACTCTGGTTGATAGAAATAAGGAAGTGGATTATTTTAAACTTTATGTTCTTGATCTATTTACAAACCTGACATCTCAGCTAACGGCTCACTGGTTCATCACATCTGGGAAAGACTTCTGACTGTGAGGTACAATCACCAGGCCCTGGAGGCAAACTCTGTGAAAAGCCCTTTGACTCTCACCTTTTGAAACTGTTTGTACTTAAAACTGTGGATTTTTATGTGAAAATAAATTTTCTCATTAAACTTATTGGCTGTTTGGACTTTTTTTTCTCCATAGTGAAAAAAAAAGCATTAAAAGTTTTAAAGACTTTGTGTTCTTGATTTTCTACTGACAACTAATGAAAACTCATTAAAGATTAGAATATTACATGAGCATAATAAAAATGCAAAAGTGCATTCTGAATGAAAGCACCTCTAAAGGTTTTCACAACATATTACAACACATTCTAAATGATTAAGACAAATTGATCACTAAAAAAACGTCACTGCAGGTATTGCTGAAAAGTTTTCTATTTTATGTTACTTGTTCACAAAATCTATTCTAAAAACAGATTCCTCAAACATGAATCTGGTGACATTATTTAAAGCAAAAATTAACTCTGACTTCTTTTGGATATTTGGATTTTTTCTCTTTGTGGTTTTTAATCAAATAATCAAGTCACCCCCAGAGTGTTTACTTGTGTTCTCTTTACTGATTCTCCTAACAGCTTGATTATTGTGTCTTTGTGATGTAATCAACCCAAGTCATACAAAAAAATGTTTTGCTTTATTTTGAGGTTGTTTTCTGGATGGGCTTGACTCTTTGCTCGTAAATTTTAATATCCTGCTATACTGTGAAGAAAAGCCACCAGATTGTATGTTTAATAACCAAAATGTTTTTGCCACCGTGCTTACAAAGTATTGAATAAAATAAACAGGCACTAGTTTTTTTCTGACAATTCAGAAAAATGTACATTTCAACAAAACAATTTGCTCTGCAAAGAAATTTGTATTTAGATTATACAATAAACATTATTGTCTTTTCAAATGGCATAAAATATGATTTAGGTAAAGATTAAATGCAAAAAAACACAGATGCAGACCCATTCAATTAATTTGAACATTACTGGAAACCCATGAGTGAAACAGATTAATTTCACAGGGATAGAGGTTTGAAAGCTTTTATTTCTACAGGTAATGAAAACATTTAAAATTAAAGTATTACATCAGACCTACTAAAAACATTTTTAGTAACAGAAATATGTGCTCAATGAAACATATCTGCTTAAAGGATGTTATTTCCAAAGGTATATTTAATCTTACAAATGAGCCTCATCTGATGCATATTCTAATTTATTGAATATGACTATAAATACTACACAATGCATCCATATATCAATAGTCTCTACACACTTGTTCTTGCTGGGCCGCCAGGGGATATCTAAAGCAGTTATAAGGTGAGAGAGGGTGAATGCCACTGACAGGTCACCAGTTCATCAGACGACAACACAGAGACACACGGGACAGACAGGCATTTACACTCAAATTCACTCCGAAGGGCAATTTCACTTAACCCAACATGAATGTTGTGGGTCTGTGGGGGTAAATAAAGATAAATTAATATTCCAGTAAAAGGATTCACACTGAAATAAATATCAGGTAAACGTGTACATTGTTGTTGCTGTTCATTGTTTGAATGTTTGTCACACACTGCTTGTCCTGTCCTCAAATGAATCTAAGATCTTAAATTTGAATATATCAAATCAGCTGATTTTTTGTCATACAGGTTTCAAAACATGAAACCTGCTCATATTATTGAGCTGGTTTTAAGAAATCCTAAAGAAAATCAAGATTGTATCAAGATCATTAGATTTCAACCGCTTTAGCAGAAATATACATACATACATACATACATACATACATACATACAGACAGACAGACAGACAGACATACATGGTTTCTGTTCTCCCCCTTCTTTATGAATAAATAGTTCAAACCAATATTGGGCTGCTTGATTACCTGATTAGATTTGTTTCAATATCTAAACTAATGACTTGTTTTCAACTGAAAACATTCTGAGGAAATTCCAATTAGTATTCGTATGGTCACTTTTTCTAAGTAAATTAAATTTGCCTAAAGGCTGTTTTTCCCAGGAGTTTTTTGTCAAAGATTTCACAGACGTGCTGAAATGTCAAGTCTGACTTGATGAGAGTTTTATTTGAGTGCTGAGTGTTTGGCTTTTTCAAATGTCGCAAAATTGAAAAATACTTAACAAAAGGTTTTCAATTTAAAGGTAGTTAAATGTCATACCAGCACAAATCGATATTTTATTGTTTCTAAACAATCTGACGCCATATAGTAGAGTAGAAATAAAATGGGCACCTTGTTCTCCTAGATGATAAAGAAAGAAGGGTGAAAAACTTCATAGTCTGTAGAGAGAAAGAGGGAGAGGGAGATTATCTGACATTTGCCCTGCAACTTTAAGATTATTCGTCTCTCATCAGCACCGGTGCAAACAGAATCGCTGCCAATCCTTCTGCTATTTAATCCAAAGGACTGCAGCCAAACTCCTCCACACGGGGATGGGTAAACACCATCAGTCACCGCGTACCTTCAGAGTAAAAGCTGCTTATTTCAAGTTTTGGGAGTTAATTTTACCTGGGGAATAATCATTTATTAGATCAAGTTTACAAATTAATGATCGAGAGTTTTACTCTAGAGTGTAACTCAGTAAAAGATGATGAATCTGACTTGTTTCTACCATCACAATTTCTATATCCTAATTTAGAATAGTTTAAAATAAACTTGGCAGTAAAAGAAGTTGAGTTCCTGCTTCCGTGTGTTTTATTTTGATGAATCGAACCGGACATTTAACTTCCTTGAGTTTCACACATCCACTCTGGCGTTTCTTTGAAGCTGGCACCTCTTGGATGCGCACAGTCCGGTGGATTTGTTTTGTCACCCTTGCTGCTTGGTCTTTTTTCTATATTTTGAAAATGAGACTTTAAATTTTAAAAAGTCTTATTTGTGAAAGAAAGCGTATCAATGTAATTTTTTTTTTCACCGTACCTTCAGCTGTGGATGGAGTGATGCGCAGCGTATCGGTTTGGGGATAAAACTTACCGTGCGTCGCGGTGACCCATCCGTGGTGTCCTCGGTTGGACAGAAACCCTTTTGGTCTGTCATGGTCCCAAAACTCCCAGAGAGTTTGCTTGGAAAACCATGGAGCACCGAAAGAGACTCTTCTGTTACATTGTCGTCGCGGCAGAGCTCTGTTTGGCTTCAGCACAAGTCCTCAGAATTGGTAAGCGCAACACCTGTTTACGCACAGGAGAGAATCAGAAACACGATTACAAGTGTGTCCGAGTTTTCATATTTACCATAAGAAATAGTTTGCGATGCTGTTCAGCATCTCGTTCCATCACCAGTGAACTGAAACAATCTCAGTTTCAGATGTTTGTGTGCCGTAGCCTGCGAGACTGAGTTTCCTGTTCCACGATGTCAACATAAATCAATGATGTAGATTAAAACACGTGGAGATATGAGGTGCACGAATAAATTTAAACCGCTTAAGGGTGCAGGTTTAAGGAAGCCTATTTGCAGTTTTACACATAAGCAAATATTTCAAAAGTGATTACAAGAGAGTCCCACTGATGTGGTAAATAAAGTTGTTTTCCAATGGCATTTTTGGAATTGGTTAGTATGGCCAATTCCAGGGCTGTAGGGACTCGGGTCAACACAAAAAATGGATGGAGAAAAGCAATGCCAGTTTCTCCCTCAAGCAAGTTTACACTGAAATTATGATCCCATTTAACCATCTCAATTCAGTGATAAAGGAAAGGCTGTCTTCTGTGTTTTGTTAGAAATGTGTATCGCTTCAGAATATCCCCATTGGAGAAGCTTGAACTGGGAATTGTTAAGTTCATTTCTAAACACAATTTGATATTAATGAAATAGATTGGAATATATTAGGGGACGAATGGTGGAATGAAAGGAGGGATTCTCAAACAATCAAAGTAAGAACTACTACTTCCTTCAACTTTATTCTTTCATCATGTTTTAACACTTTTTTTTTTACATTGCCCTAAAATATTCAGTTTGAACATTTATGCCATCAGAAAATCACTAAACTTCTTGCTACACAAGCAGCTGAAACTAAGATTACTGTTCACTACTTATATTTTATTACTTCAGTACGCCTGTGATAATTCTCAATCCCACTGTCATCATACATGTAGATAGATATAAAGAGAATCAACATAAAGCCGAAACTGGAGAAACATTCTCTCTCTTGGTTTTACTAGTTAAAAGCCTATAAGCAGCTCTTTGTTCCATCTGTACAAAATCAACTTCCAAAATGAAAATACTTTACATTTATAAAATGTGATATTGTAATACTTTCATAAAAGTACCATAATCTCAATGCTACAAGAAATCTCAATTGAGAAGTATGGATTAGGATCATGTTGACAAAAATGTAGCAGAAATTTTAATGCTTTTTTTAAGTTGGGGCTACCCATTTTCAGTATTTATGGATGGTCAGAAGATTATGCATTTTAGTTTGATCAAGTCATAACTCTGTGAATTTGAGCAAGACATAAGACAATTTTTACTATGAACACATAAATCAATACCAGTTTTGAACATCTGAGGACATCTGGAAGAAAAGAAGTTGATACCATGTGATCTTGCTGTGTTAGATCTCTTTTTGGCATGAACAGTATTTGTGAATTTGTGGCAATGTCCAGCTGCACTTGCAGAGGATTTACGGTGTGGGGTTTAGCTCTGGGTCTCATATTAATATTCAGGGCTGTTCTGGAGCAATCCGTTCAGCTTCAGCTATTCAGCTCAGACCCTTTGAGCAACACAAGTCTAGAAGTTTCCAACTCCAACACATTTGCATAACACAGTCAGTATGTTTGTTTGCATATGAGGATTTGTAGAACTGCAGAGCTTCTGTGGACGCATTGTTTTCAACAGAATCAGTAAGCAGCAAAAGTTGCTACATGGATATATACTGTATATACACACAACAAAAACTACCTGCTATTTTACTTAATTTTTTCTCAAGAAATTTTGGTGAGCTTTTAGGTAGCCAGTTATTGCATTTTGCAATACTTTGCAAATTTCGGTGCAGGATGTGTACAGAGTTTTATTTCATTGTTGCCTCCCTCAGTAATGAGGTCATTCATTGTACTGATAGCAATCCTTACCTTATAAAAAGAGAGCTATGGTATGCAACAAAATTGCTCAAATCAATCAATCAATCAATCAAATTTTATTTGTATGGCACATTTCAGCAGCAAGGCATTTCAAAGTGCTTTACATAATTAAAATAAAAACAGCATGTGACATCGCATAAACAGTGAGAAAGAGAAAGAGATTTTGAAACAGATAAAACATTAAAACCCGCACCCCTTTTAGGACTTCAGTTAAACGTCGTTTAACTGGGACTTTTTCCAGGGTCTTTATATCATTAAAACGTAAACAGTGAGAAAAAGAAATAAAAAGAAATTAATAAATAGATAAAAGCTAAAGATAAAAACATTAAAAACATCGAAGACATCAAAACCCACACTCTAATACTAATTTAGCCATAAGCAACTCTAAACAGGTGGGTTTTAAGTTGAAATTTAAAGGCACCCAGTGTTTCAGCTGTTTTACAGTTTTCTGGAAGCTTGTTCCAGATTTGTGGTGCATAGAAGCTGAATGCTGCTTCTCCTCGTTTGGTTCTGGTTCTGGGGATGCAGAGCAGACCAGAACCAGAAGATCTGAAGGGTCTAGATGGTTGGTACAGTGATAACAGATCTTTAATGTATTGTGGTGCTAAACCGTTCAGTGATTTATAAACTAACAACAGTATTTTAAAGTCTATTCTCTGAGCTACAGGGAGCCAGTGTAGGGACTTTAAAACTGGTGTTATGTGCTCCATCTTCCTGGTTTTAGTGAGAACGCGAGCAGCAGAGTTCTGGATCAGCTGCAGCTGTTTGATTGATTTATTAGTCAGACCTGTGAAGACGCTGTTGCAGTAATCAATGCGGCTAAAGATAAACGCATGGATGAGTTTCTCTAGATCGTGCTGAGACATTAGTCCTCTAATCCTGGAGATGTTCTTCAGGTGATAGAAGGCCGACTTTGTGACTGTCTTAATGTGGCTCTGAAGGTTCAGGTCAGAGTCCATCACTACTCCCAGGTTTCGGGCCTGATCGCTGGTTTTCAGTCGTAATAACTGAAGCTGTGCGTTGATTGTAGTTCGCTCCTCTTTAGGTCCAAAGATAATAACTTCAGTTTTGTGTCCGTTCAGCTGGAGAAAGTTTTAGCACATTCCTACCAGACACAACCTTCACTTTAATGGGGACAATGTAATCAATGATATCTGAAAGTTTGCACTGAAAATCATCTATCAACTTATCTACGTTATTATAGCTTAAGGACGAGGAAGAAAAGTAGATTTGATTAAATGTTTCTGCTGTGTTTTCTGTGAAAGTAAGCTTTGTGATGGTAGCTTTTTGTCCAAGTGGGTTAACAGATAAAGAACATTCAAAGATAACTGCAAAGTGATCCGACAGGGCGACATCAGTTACAGAAACATTGGAAATATTCACACCCTTACTGATAAACAGATCCAGTGTGTGTCCATGAGTGTGTGTTGCTTGTTTGACATGTTGTGTTAAACCAAAACTCTCCAATATATTACAGAGCTTTTTTGCCCCTCGATCTTGGGGGTTGTCAACATGAATGTTGAAATCACCGGCAATTATTAAACAATCATAATCAATGCAATATAAGAGATAGAAGTTCATTCAAGTCAGTAAAGAAATTTTCCACATATGTTGGAGTTTTGTATA
This sequence comes from Poecilia mexicana, assembly GCF_051168715.1. Lineage (NCBI taxonomy): Eukaryota > Metazoa > Chordata > Actinopteri > Cyprinodontiformes > Poeciliidae > Poecilia > Poecilia mexicana. The sequence continues at coordinate 6,321,671 of NW_028263383.1, read as the reverse complement.
AAGTTAGTGTCAAAGTTCGTTTGTGGCCTTTTACCTCAATTCCAAGATACTCAAAAGACGTGAAATTACCCAAAGAGATTTTACTACAATTTATGGTATTCTTAAATATTGAAATGCCCTTATTTATTTGTGTTTAATGCTCTGCAAGATGGGACATCACTAGTGATTTGCAGCAAGAGTTCAGAGGAAACAGCAAATTGAAGCCATTTCTATTTTGAATAAGAGATGCACCAACAAACCAACAACCAGAAATTGAAATCAGGTAGTTTTCTTTTGAAAATGTCATTCTCAGTGATCCCCAGAGGAAGATAAAGCTGGTATAAGAAGAAGTGTGGCGTTGGGAATGCATAATATCTGAACTGGATGTGTTACTATAGCATTATCCTCAAAATGACAATGGTAGACAACGCAGTGCAGCGATCATGTTTAATGGAAACCATGTGTCATCTTTTTTTACTCTTTACTTTTAAATCCTGCTGCCAGCTGGCCTCACAAAATATACATCATCACGATCACTCCCACAACCTGCAAACCTAACTTGCAAGGTGATTTTGAAAATATTGTTACTTTCACAAATATACAAAAAAGCTTTATATTATAAAACCACTGCATTTCTTTTTCCCGTTGCTTTTTCAAGTAGCAATAGGAAAAAAGTGCCTTGAATTTTAATATGTTCTCAATCTGTCTAAACTCTACAGTGCTGACTGAACATGTATTTTATATTTATATCTCACCAGGCAATGCAAAGCAAGCTTATTTGTATAGCACAATTCATATACAGCAGACTATAAAGTGATTTACAGAAAGAAAAAAGGAACAGAGATAAAAAAAACAAAACAACAACAACCAAAAAAGATTAACATTTCCTGGCATAAATGTCGATAATGAGCATCCACTTAAGACCTGATTCAAATGAAAGACTAGAGGCTATAAAAATAGTAAACAGTATTTCCTGATCCCCTGGGTCACTGTAATTATCACATTTCTTTCCATTTAAGTCTCTCATTCTTTCTAATTGTTTTCTACATTTTGAGGAGTATTTTTTGCTTTCTTTGAACACCAAAGTAAAAACCATTGTCTTTTTTTTTCTCAGATATATTTACTACTTCCCTGTTGCTACCTAACCAGAGCAATCTGCCTTGCTTCTTCAGCGAGGCGCTGATGTTAATAGTTTGGTTGCCAGATATCACCCAATATGCAAATGAAAGTCGGGAACCACTCCGTTAATTTTGTGATTTCCATGCACAGGCACAGGCGTAGTAGCCTCAGGAGATAAGTGGATAAACGTACAATCAGTGATGAGGTTACATAGTAATGGGTAAGAAAATAGGACTTCTAACATTTAAATGTAATTCTTGCATCTGTACTCAGAACCTGATCAATGTGAGTAACACATCAAGGAGAAATTACTTTTCTGCTCTCGCTCTTTTTTAATGAAAATAGAATACGGAGCATGCAGTACGTCAAAAGTATCGTGCAGCAATTTCTTTTTGTTGTTGTTTTTTATTTAACTGTAATACCAGCCCCTCAGTAAAAATAGATGACAAAATAAATTATAAATTATTTCATATAATTAACGTCAAGACATGGTTTAAAAATATTAGGTGTAGAACAATCTGGAATTCTCAAATAGCATATTTTATTTTGTAATACCCCAGATACATAAATCATTGTTACACATGAATGTTAAACTTTAAAACCAAAAGAGAAATAAAAAATCACTAACTTCTAGGGAATAACAATCATGTACAATTTAGCCATTTTTTCTGCCACCTTTGTCCATCTTCGCTGTGTGTGAATTTTATGCAAATATATCCCACCTGCAAATCACAGACACGTGCTAAAAGCTATTTTTTGAGTCCTCCGAGTCCTCGGAAACTTTTAACATCCATTTGCAATGTATTTTATGCCAGGTGCTTGTGTGCTCTTGTGGCAAATTATTTCTCATTATTTTGGAGTTGAATGGAAGCTTTTAGTACGCTGAGCTACATTAATTCATTTGTTGGGCATAAAAGTCCTCCCTTTTAGAGGTAACTGCAGCCGTTACAGACCACAGTACAGACCAAGCTGTTCCACAAGAAGGGGATGACAAATGAACTCATGTCATACCTAATTATTTGTCATTAAATACTGAAGTAGAAGATGGATGAGGTGAGGTTATGCGTGCTTACAAACAGAGCCAAACATCTTCATCTTATGTTGAATGGATCGATTGGCTCTGCCTTTTTTGTTTGATGTGTTTTATTTTAACTGGAGGCAGACAAAACACCCATCCATCTCTCTGTACTGTACATATTTCTGTAAGCCACTGCTTTAATTACTTTAATGCTGTATCCTGACCAGTGATACTACAATTTACATGAATTTAGAAATGGATTCTTTGTATTATTAATTGATCACCCAACCACCCCCCACCCCCAATGACACGCCCACACTGCTGACCCAACAAATAATGCAAGGAGTCAAAAAGTTTGCATTTTAAATATATTTTTTATTCTTTACCAAAGCAGAATTATAGTTTTACAAAGTTGGGACATTTTCTGGAGATATGCAATACATTATCTAGACAACCCAAAGCTTATGGAAGTTTCTAATTGAAAAGAGTAAAATATAGTTAAACCTGAATATCCTACGCATTCTTGCACCTGTCTGATTTTTTCCACCCATCTGAAATTGAGTCATGAAGCTTCAGGATGGACACCTGGACATTCCTCTACATACCAACTCTCTCCTGGACATTATGGAGATTTCTAGATGTTGCCGGGCAAGAATATACATATAGTTCCTTCAATGAGTTTTAGATACTTCCTGTATTTCCTTCTAATGGGACGTGCACAGAAAACCTATAAATATAGGCACCTGGGAAGCATCCTAATGGGATCCTTTGGTTGCAAAGTAGCTCTAGCTCCTCCTAACTCATCCCAGAAGACCAAGATCAAATTCAACTCAACTCAAACTTCACAGGGTTTACATCAAAAACAACAGGGGATGACCTGTAAAAGTACCAGCAAAATTATTTTACTCTATATGCAAAAATATTGTGCACAAGTTCCAAACAGTGATCAAAATACATTATCTGAATAAAATTAAATGAAATAATACACTGATCTAAAGAAATTCTACAACGGATTAAAAACTAAATCATTGTCATCTATCAGTCCTCGAATGGTTGCTAATATTTCTTTAAAGGCTTTGGGATTCTTGTGAACCACAACGAGAGCCATTGTCCACAACATGGACAAACATGGGGCAGTCCTAGCTGTGGCTGGCATTTAAAAATTAATCTGATAGTGCATCGATATCTCACCCAGGATGCTGTAAAAATTAAAATAAAATAAATAAATAAATAAATAAATAAATAAATACAATCCAGAACAATAGCTGAAAGGCTGCAGGCCACACTTGGCTCAGGTTAGGTCATTATTCATGATTCTATAAGAAAGAAACTGTGCAAAAATGGCTCCATGGGAAAGTTTCAAGGCGAGAACCACTGATGACTGAAAAGAACAAAAGGCTCATTTCACTTTTGACAAAATATCTCTTGATTTTCAAAAAATGGCAAGACAAAAGTGAAAGTTTTTGGAGGTTGAGTGTCTCATTAATTCTGACATATAGCTAGCAGGGCTTCTAAAATGACCATCATGCTGACATTTAAAATGGGCATGGTGATTGTAGTGTGGTGTAGGGCTGCTGTCCTGCTGCAGGGCCTGAATCAGCTGTCATAATTAATGAAACCGACCAGAAAGAACTTTGTTCTTGTTCTTGACTTAAGCTTTTTATCAGAAAATACTAAACGGAAATAGGCTGGCCATCGATCTTAAGCTCAAACACACTTTAGTCAAAGCCTGGGGTTCAACAATATCGAGGCATGACCTTAAATAGGCCCTTCATGCTCGAAACCCTCCAGAGCAGCTGAATTAAAAGTATTCCGCAAAGAATGGTGGACCAAAAATCCTGCTCAGCAATGTAAAAGATTTACAACCAATTATTGTAAAATTCTTTCTAATTCTTTTTACGAAGTTGCAAGTTCAAGGTACTGTGTGACTCTAGTTTGGTCTGCTTTCTCCACTAACCCCCTATACTTATGGTTTTATATGTGATACACATACAAGTAGCTTGGCATGTTGTAAATTCCTGAAAATGAAAACTCTTTGTTGTCAAAATAATTAAGAGCTCTGTTTTCAAAGACAATGAAGGAAAGTCATGGTCCTCATTGATCTTTGCTTTAGGAAGCACTTTCTTCAAGCTGCAGCCAGGGTCAGGGACAGTCCCTTGTAATTTCACTGGTGGGTTTAAAGCTGTCTTAGTTTATTGAATAGTTGTGAGATGGGGCACTCATTACCTTTTCTTCTGTGCTATTCATCATCAGGAGTTCGCGAAAGAGAGGAAACATTCAAAAGTTGAAAACGACTTAATTAACAGGACAAATTGTTAGAAATTAGATTCAATGAAGCCCTTCATCCACATTCTCAGGTAACTGCTCTGAAAAAATGTTAAAGACTGACAATTGCTGATGTGCTCTGACTCATCTGACAAAAGTCTGTTTTGAAACTTAACAATAAGCCGATAAAGTCTTTTCATTTCTTCCCGTTAGCACGATAGGTGCAATTATGCTACCACCATTTCTTGTGGCCTTTGAGTCCAGGCTTCACATCTTTTGCACCACGATGACAGGATGCTGATGAGGAGTTTGTAGGCAATTTCACGAGACTGACTTAACAGGGTTGTTTCTTCAAAGTGTGCTGACAGCCGGGCCATGCAACTGTAGCTGGATGTAGCCTTGGGTCTTCTTATTATAAAAACCAGAGAAGTGTGGCATTTTTTTTTTTTTTGCACTTTAGACCTTCTCCAGCTTTAAGTAGTTGGAATCACTAATTTTCTGCAATCAGAAAGCAAAGAGAAGCTTTTTAGAAGTATCTTTATTTTGTTGATATAAGTCATAATAAACATTAGTTTTACACTTATAACAACACATATTAATAAGTGTAGCTATGGCTATTGGTGGTATGAAAAGCATTGTTGACAGATTGCCAGAAAGTCCCATTTGCAGTCTGTCATAAGTTATGTTGTGGATTCAGAAAAAAATGTGGACAAATAAGATCAAAATTGAACTTTTTACTCATCCAAAAAAATGGCAGAAGAAGTCCTCCTTATTCTGGTTTAGGGCCTCTGATCCTAAATTCACAGCCACTCGTACTTTGAAATAATTCATATCAAATCTTTTGCATGTGTTAAAAAATCCAGAAATAAAACAAACCCTCTTCCTTTATCACTCCCCCACTCAGCTCCTTCAAACCAGCTTCAACAATGCACTCGAATTGTTTAAACCAGACAGTGTGCATTGTGTCATGCAGAGTGCTGCGAATGTCTATAATATTTGTGTGCGTTGGGAATTTTTACACAACAGAGTTTAATTTATCATGTCTGTGTCCAGGTGGCATTTTCGAGACCAGAGAAAGTGAGTTAGTGAGCATGGATGAGCTGGCCTTCAAGTTTGCAGTAAATAACATAAACCGCAATAAGACCTTGATGCCCAACGCAACTCTAACCTACGACATTCAGAGGATCAACGTCTTTGATGGCTTTGAGGCTTCAAGGAGAGGTATGCAATCATCTTTTGGTGACATGGAATCACCTTTTGCTGCATCTAAAATCCCAGTCCGAGTGAAGTGTGAGAACATAACAACAGTATAGACCACTACCTGTCGTCAGTGGGACATACTGTATTTAAGACCCACAGATGATTTTCTTTCCTATTTTAATGTGGAGCTGTGATTGTTTCAGATTTAAGGTATTTTAAATTTTATTTGTGAACATGGAAGATCACTAAGAATCAAAAACATGGGAAAAAAAGGGGTGTTAACTAAAGGTACATCTTCAAAAAATTGGAATATTATCATAAAAGTAATTTTTCTCAGTAATTCAGTTCATAAAGTGTGAGTTACATATTTCTTATTTCCTTACTCTGATACATTTCAAGCGTTTATTTCCAATGAATATGATTAATAAATAGAATGAATCCAGTTATCAGAACAAAATGATTCAAAGTACTTTTTGTATTATTTTAAAGTCAGATATTTCAAACAAACTGAACCCTCATTTATGCAACACTTCCACGCTGGCAATATATCAGCATCTTGTTTACATAATGGTGCGAAGTGCCTGATCTTAGTTTCTGTTAAGATCTGCACATACATGGCAAAACCTCTTTTTCCAATAACTATTTTGTCTTAAAATAATTTGTTTTTATGTTTTTTTTCCCCTCTCTTTTACCAGTGTGTGACCAGCTAGCTCTCGGGGTAGTGGCTGTGTTCGGACCCTCTCACAGCTCCTCAGTCAGTGCGGTGCAGTCCATCTGCAATGCTCTGGAAGTTCCTCACATACAGACTCGGTGGAAGCACCCCTCAGTGGACAACAAAGACACTTTTTTTATTAACCTATATCCTGAATATACAGCCATCGCCAGGGCCATCCTAGATGTGGTCACATTTTTTAAATGGAGGAAACTAACAGTGGTCTATGAAGACAGCACAGGTAAGGCCAGTTGATCATGTTATCACACCACTGTTGTAACCGTTAATATTTGTAAAATATCAGTCAGAAATTAACAAAGTTTTGCAAAGTGCAAAATATTTTAAGTTCATCAGTTGGAAGCAACTTACCCCTATTTTTGTGCTGTGTTGTATTTGTTGACTCTTAAGCCATTGTAGAATCCTTAAGACAAAAAATTCATTTTGATAATAGGAAATTCCTGGTTCTGCAGGAGAGGTACTCTTCAAAATTTTAAGAAGGAACATTTGAGCGGAGGAAAAACATTAGAATGCTACAATTTCGTACTATGGATGGATCATATTTGCAAGCGATTCAGTTTAGTTCAACTCAATTTATTTACATTTCATTTAGAAACTTTCATTCCCCGATTTTGTGTTCTGAAAAAAAAAAAAATCTGATGCATACATCATGTAATGGGTCCAGACAGTCACTGTACACTATTTCAACACTTTGTGTGGATAATAATATAGATAATTACAAAGAACAGAAGGGGCCAGACACAGATGCTTTGTTCCGTCAAGAGTCCCAAGCCAAGTTGAAATTCCCAGAAAACATACTAAATTGTAAATAATTAAAATTCTTGTATTATTGTAGGTTTGATGCGCATGCAGGAGTTGATTAAGGCTCCAGCTAAATTAAACTTGAAGATCAGGATACGGCAGCTCACCCCTGGCAACCAAGATGCTCGGCCGCTGCTGAAGGAGCTGAAGAAAGACAGAGAGTTTTTTATTATCTTTGACTGTTCTTACCGCACAGCTTCTGAACTTCTAAAGCAGGTCAGTGAGTTAAAGTGTGTGTTATAACTATTTAGTTATTTATTCACCCTTTATAATGAGATATTATAAGTGATGTTTTTATTACTTTTTCCAGCTTTCATCTATGGGAATGATGACAGAATACTACCATTTTTTCTTCACAACTTTGGTGAGATGGTTAAAGATTGTTTTGGTTTTTGACTGAGACATTTTGTTAATTGACTAGAGAATAAAAATGACTAAAGCTCACTTTCTTTCTCTCCTTGCAGTGTACTCAGATTTTCTTCAGTCCTCTGATTTTCATCTGCTCTTTACTCCGGCAGGATTTGTTCGCTCTGGACCTGGAACCCTACCGTTACAGTGGGGTCAACATGACTGGTTTCAGATTGCTTAACTTTGATGATCCGTGGGTGGCTTCGACCATTGACAAGTGGTCTTCGGACAGAGTACAGGCTCCCAAACAGGAGAGTGGTCTGATGGAAGGAGTCATGACAGTAAGTCTTGGCTCACAGCCAGCGATGCCAGATGATGATCTGACAATATGCAAACACAGTTTATCAAAAATGTGTGTTTTTTTTATTTATTGAAGAGTGATAAATCAATCAGAACATTTTCTAATCTAAATGCAGGCGTCTTCTGCTTCCTCTCAGATGCAGATCTAAAAATACATCAAGGATTTATGTTCATTAATTGTTTCAGAGTCTGAATAAATGTATCACATGTCATCAGGATTATGAAAGATATCCTATTTAATGTTTTGTTGTGTAATGGAAATGACTTATTTTTAATTTTCTCTCAGGAAAATGTATTTTATTGCAAATAAGCAACAAAAAAGCCAGTTTTTACTAATTGAATAAAAGATATATAAAAACTATGCAGTCTTACTGTGGGAAAATTTAGGAGACCCTACCACTTAACAGATAGTGATGAACATTTTGATTGAAATTTGCTCATTTAAATGCTTTTTGTAGCCATTGCCTAGTCTCTAACATTATTCTGAGGAAAGCTTGCCTCTCTCTTTAATGTAGAATTATTTCAGCCGTGAGATATTTTAAAGGGTTTCTTGCATGCACTGCTTGTTTCAAGTCAATTTCTTAATTCTCAGGCTGTCCACTGGGAATTATCGATATGTTTTGAGTCCAGCTCTGGTTCAGCTTTAAGTTTTTGACAGACAGGCTTACATTTCCTTAAGCATCCTCTGAAACGCCACATGTTTTATGGAGGAATGTGAGCTGGTCAGGTTTTGCTTGAGGAAAACACCACAAGGTCATTATGTTTCCAACTCCATTGCCAAAAACAGTTGTTTTCTCATTTAATAAATATCTGTTAGATTATATGGATATTCTGGAATATAAATAGTTTTACTGAGTTTACCAAAAGCTTCACAAAAATGACTGAAAGTCAATGATATGTATTTCTGTGGTTTAAAAATCTGGTGTCATAACAGAGCGCGTCAAGCAGTTGGGAAGTGAGACTTAAAAGACTTCTTTGCAGTAGGTTTCTAAATCATGACAGGCATTTACCTTTACATCATTATCTTGCAAAACAGGAACCATCTCTATTAAAACTACACAAGTAGAATGACAACTGTAAATATGGTGATTGGATCAAAGAAGTTACACAAACAATGATGGGTAAAGTAAGCCAATCTAATTTTCATTTACAAGACCTACAGCCAGGAGTCATTTAAAATGCTCCTTCTGAATAATACAAGAGTGAACACATATATTTTCTGTATGTTCTCTATAGACAGATGCAGCCTTGATGTTTGATGCCGTGTACATGGTTGCTGTCGCGTCGCAGCGGGCCACTCAGATGACCGTCAGCTCGCTGCAGTGTCACCGCCACAAGCCCTGGCGCTTTGGACCTCGCTTTATGAACCTGTTCAAGGAGGTAGGAGTCAGAAAATGATCCACATTATGGAGCCAAGAACCCTGTGCCGCTTACTGCTTTCAGCTTTACTCCCATAGAGTTTTCAAGATTTGCAGAGTCGGTTCTCAAAGGACCGCCCGGGCACAAGATCATTCTTTACATTTATACTGCCACAGCTTTAGAGTTGAATTTCAAAAAAATTTAATATCAAGTGAGGCGATATATTTTGTTGGTCCCTTCCATATGAAAGCAGTCAATATGAAAATATATGCCTTTCATATACTAAAAGGTTGAGAACCTGTGGCCTGTAGCCCGGCTGTCTGACTGAATGCCCTACAGACAGAAATGAAGCCTTTGATGCTCAAATAGTTTGATCTCTTTAAGTCTTAAATCCAGTTGAGGACCGATGCCTGCCTGGGAGGGAGAATGTTATCGCTCCATCCCCTTGCTTGGATTTTCTTCTTAATGGTGTGCTTTTTTTCGGTTTGAATTTTCTTCTTTAGCCTCCAGTTTTATTTACTGTTTTCTGAAGCACTCATTCTCCTGTGCTATTCATTATTTAATAATAGACTGTCTGATTGCGAGAGCAGCTAGCATAATCCTTGACATCATGCTTCGTTAACACTACAATAAGTGTGATTTCTCTTTCCTTTGAATATTTTACTGCACCATGTTCAATGTGTTTTTGACTGAAGTTAATTACTTTTTATTTTACCTTGGCAGGCAGCCTTTTGTCATTCAGAATATCCTCAGATAACCCGTGAAATATGAATAATATCTTGTGGTTTAAACTGCAACAATTGCATAGAGATATTTTTCTAAATTAGCTTTTTGTATGCCTTTTGTATTAAAACCTTACATTAAAGTTAATAATGTATGAAAAGAAAGCATTCCAGGGACATGATGAAAATGCTGTAATTTGATTTATTCCTGTATTGAACCCTCAGTTTAAATGCTGAATATATTGTACTTGAAGCAGCTCATAAAGTAAGGGTTAAAAAAAAAGGAAAATACCACTCTCTCAACATTCAGGAGAGCAAATAGTCATGCAATAATTGTAACTGCAAATTCAGTAAATCATCTTTTTATATATGTTAATTATAATTCACTTTTTAAAATAAAATAAAGGCATTAAGTATATAAAAAAAAAGAATTTAAGTTAATATTGATTTAGTCTTTCCGCTTACCACTGTTCCACAAAGGCCAGATGTGTGAAGTACAGTGTTAATAAAACACTTGCTGTCACAAAGCACTGCCTATTTCCACAAAGCTCTTCCTTGGAGCTGCAGTCCCCATCAGAGCTTTTGCCTTACAGAGTTGCCTTCCCCACGACTTCCCCTCACAGCTCCTCTAGACTAGCAGCATCTAGCAAACACCAGGTTGAACTGAGCGTCTGCTAAGCTTAACAAACTAACTGATCAACGATCAAAGTATGATCAATGACAAAAGATGTTCTCTCTAACATTAGTTAGGATTTTATTGATCAATGTATATCAGTACCCTATGTGTAGGGAAATGATTTCTCTCTTCACATTTTTCGTTTGTACCCACTGTGTGACTGACTGTGTCATTAAATGACTCATATGCAAAGCATATATTATCTCCCTGCTTTAGCAATGTCCTGTTACTTTTACATAGTGCAATGTGTGTGGGCTAATAAAGGTGTGTGGAGCACATGGCAACTATTTATCTCGGGTTAAAATATTTAGTGGCAATGAACTTAGGTTCTGTCAAGTCCTACAACGTTATTTTCCCTTTAATTCTCTCACATTGTGTCTAAACTAGGCAAATGAGCTTCTGAGGAGTTTGTAAGTTGAACAATTCCATAAAAACACATCAACAAATCCATTGATTCAATCATTCAATCGGGCCAGTCGACTGTAATGAAATGCGACCCATAATCAAATTAAGGAATATTTTATTTTTATGTGACTTTGTGTCCCGTCTCATTCTGGGAGTGAATTATCAGTGTATCTCATTCACTCTCCACACATTCAAAGAACTCAGACACTCTCTTGATGCTCTTTCTTTTTTCTTTCTGTGTCTCTTTCTTTAGGCACAGTGGGATGGACTGACAGGGCACATTGTACTTAATAAGACAGATGGCCTAAGGAGAGACTTTGATTTGGACATTATCAGCCTCCTAGAAGACGGCACTGCCAGAGTGAGTACAGCCGCCTGAAGAGCAGGCTATTACACGAACATCGTGCTCGGTCTGTATTTGGCGGGTGACTGAAAGACATGTTTTTGACACTGTAAATTTGCAGAGACATGAGTAATGTTAATGTTGTACCAACTGACTGTTTCTTTCCATGCTGTCTGTGGTTTATGTTGCTTTCTTCACATTTTCTAAAGGGTGTTGTGGAGGGCACAAGTCGCCTCACAAAAAGGTGGATCAAGGTTTGTTCTGTGCCCTGTTTGGTTGAAGCCTTTTGTTGTTGTTTTTTCCCCAGACCTTTCTGTGTTTTTTCATTCCATATGCCACCCACCTCTTCTGTTACCTGCCTTGTCAACTCTGTTACCCTTCAATGATTTTGTGTACAGCTATGCTATATTTGACTTTTCAGCTTTTATGCGCTTTGGGTGCTGGTTCTGATTGATATGACAAGCATGAAAACTTTTTCTCAGTATCTTTAGAAGGAAGGACAGACAAAAAGAAAATAGGAAAGTAGGAAAGAAAGAAAGCTAGATAGATACAAATAAAATGCTGTAAGTTTACCATCATCAAGTTTATCTAGAGCCTCTTTCCTTTATTATAACATATAAATGGCCATTCTAAGCAAATCTGATGATGGTTTAAAGGGTAATAAAATTGAACTTGCATAAACATGTTTTTGAGACTTTAGTTGTTTAAAGACTGTAGACGTCTGTTGCTATAATTTACAAACTGGCAGTTAGCCCAATCCTTTGGGACCAAAAAAATCTCTGTTTATGCTAAATGGAGAGTTAAGGATATCAATTTAAAAATTAAAAAATATCTCCTTGAGTTTAAAATGACCTCAAATACTCCTTGTAGATGTTTTTAAAACATTTGAGCCAAAGAACAGATGTTCAACCAGTCCATCCTCTTAGACAGCTTGGGCACAAAGTTCCCAACTCCATCTGCCTCAGTCGTCAGAAAGGCAGCTATGTGGGCAGTCATCAGCTGTCAAGTCCCAGAGGCCGTGATTTATGTTGCAGTTTAATTTTACGTTGCCCTTTTAACGTTTAACACTAATCCTTAGGGCCTCGTTACTATATGGAGTACACATCTCATAAAACACCTGACTTCATGGTAATAATATGGAATTATCAGTTCATTGCAGTTGGGTTGGTTTTTGGGTGCTAGTGTGCTAGACACACTTTGAAGAGGTGGGAAAGAATAAAAATAAGAAATAAAGTAATTTCCTTCAAAGTTGTTGACTCCTCTGGAAATGTTTTTTTTTTGCCTCCAGCCTCCTTCTTGGCTCGGCTTAGTATGCTCCTAATCTTTGGTAATGGTTTTCCAGTGTGATTTGGTTCTGAGTACGGATGAGCTTTAGGGTTCTTAGCATTTTTCTTAAAGCACACGAGGAAGAGAGAGTCAGTTTTTATAACAGTGTTTATTGGAAGCCACTCTGGTACACATGATAAATTTGCAATGCTATATACAGCAAACCCATGACTCAGAGTTTTAAGGGGAAAAGGCAACTCAATGACTGACATAAACTACATTCCAGCTATTTGAGTTGGCCAGATTTCTGACATCATCTGAAATAGATGAGTTTCTCTAGATCTTGCTGAGACATTAGTCCTTTAATCCTAGAAATGTCCTTCAGGTGACAAAAGGCAAATTTTGCAACTGTCTTCATGTGACTATGAAGACTCATGTTTGGGTTCATCACTACACCCAGATTCAGTCCTGATCCCTAGTTTTTAGCTTTAATAACTACTATATACTAGCAGTTATTACTATCTAGCACACTATCTAGTATCAAACACATAGCTGCCCACATTACTGCCTTTCTGAATGAACACTTTGAAGTGTTCCAGATACCACTATCTACAGTAATGTGCTGACTCTATCATTCTTCTTTAGGTCCAAAAATAATTACTGCAATTTTTTTTTTTGTATATTTCAGCTTGATGCAGAACAGCTCTATCTATGTGGAGATTAAATTGCTCATACAAGGACTGTGTTTGCATATTTATCACTTAAGAATTGGAAGCACTTTATTCCACTCTAATGGATTCCCCTTTGCTATAGCATAGCAAAAGGGGTTGACTACAAACACATATTACTGTTTTATGATTTTTATGAAAATATTTTGACTGTTAAAATGTTAAAATGTGTGTTCAGATATATTACTCTCAAGTATGTGGTTTTAAAAGTTGTGGAAAGGTTCAAGACAAATTAATTTAATAATTGCATCAATTAATTACACCAATCTGTTCTTGTCTTCTGCAATATCCTATGATAGTGTATGAACTTCCACTCAGAATACTATGGTAAAAATATTTAGTGATTTCAGAAATAATACAGATTTTCCCAGTTTTTATGATGTTATGGGTTAATGTAATCGAAGAAATTCTAATAAAGAGTGAAGTATTTTTTATTTATTTTTTTGGAAATGAAATTCCAGTACAGATCTTGAAGTTTTAAAAGACCACACTGTCTTTTAAGCTGAGTTTAATACAGTCAGAGGCACTGATGCATTCACCGCTCATCATCCTCTTTGCAGTGATTGACAGAGCAGGCCATTGTTCCAGAATAAAAACGTTGTTTTGTTTAGATAGTTTAATGCCAGAAGAGAAAGGCTTGTCATTGCCAGTTCTTATTAACAGCGACGCATAATAAGTTAATGCGCTTAACTTTACTGCATCACTGTCATGAGCTCCCACGACCCTTTGCTCTTAAACACTGAGAAGATTTGAGAGGTTGAAAATCCATCTGACAGATGCCTGTTTTAATCTGATAACTGTTGGGATTAAACTGCCTGGTGTGGCCAACCTCATTCACACGTACTGGGATCGTGTGGAGAACAGACTCCTTGTTGCCCTTTATTGCCTCTGAACCCATCTGACTCTGCTGCCTGTGTTTCACTCATGCTGTCCCTGTTGGTGTCAGTCCCTTAATGTTACATCCAAACTGAGCTGTGTATGTATGGTTGCAAAATATTTAATTTAGAATGATATGTATTTACAGTGAAAAGTGGCAAAAGGTTTTTCACTTTGTTTTAGAGGTGGCAAACATGTATTTTGACAACATTGCTAATTAATACTTACAATATCATTCTGATTAATTGTAATAATTTACTCCTGTTTCTCCAATGAGTAAAATTAACCAATGAGATTATGCAAGATATATTTGAGGTTCAAATAATATTAGAAATATAAATAGTATAATTTCAATCAGAAAGTCTCATATTTGTCTTGGGCATAAATAAGCTTATTAGAGTTTGTAATATGTTTCATTTTTTCCAGTGTTAAATGAATATGAAACACACAGTTTTAGTGCCTTTCAAAAACAAGGAATGGTAGGTGGTAAATTTCTGCATTTTAAACACAAGGAACGGATTACAAGTTTAAAATATTCATTGGTTTGTTTGGATGAGTTAAGGAGAAGCTTTAAAACCTCTTAGATTGTATCAGCTGTTACGGTTGTGGCAGCGTCTTGTTTCTCATGCATTAATATCGAAGATAAAAGAATATGCAATTTTTTAAATGTCAACTCAAAAGCTAGCTGGTTGAAAATGATGTATTACTGTATACTCCTAATACAAAGGATACATAAAAACAGTTTGGGGATTATCATATAGGTTGAGTATATGTAACTTCTGATCCTGTATGTGTAAATGCATGTTTGTGCTAAAGAAATTAAAATTTATGCTCTCAATTCTTGTTTTCAAAACTCATTTATTTTATTTTATTTATTTTTTTCAAATAGATCACTAAAGGATCAGATGATTTTATTTTAGAAGACAACAAGAATTTTTATTTATTGGTTTCCCTATGGGGCGATGGGTGAATGTCTGAATGTAGGCCATTCACCAAGGCACTTGGAATTACTTCTCTTTTTTAATATCGTCTTTTGTCATATACATAAAAGCTTCTGCACTTTGGTAAAAATCATTAGCGCTCAGCCAAGTAAAGGTAAATGTTTTAGGACAATGAGTTAGGGAGAAAGTTGAAAAGGATGCAGAAGTGTTAGATCTTTTTACATCCACTTTTCTTTTAATTTCTCACTTCAGCGAGTTAGAAAATATGATTAATATACAGTTCACTGAAGCAGCTTCCAGTTTCCTCTTTAGCCTTGAAAACAAAACAAATAAAATGTTTTTATTTTTCACCAATGAATGAGAAGATCAGCCGGTTTATTCCCTTTAAAGATGCAGGTGTTGGTGATCACATAACACCCTTATTCAGGTTTTTACAGTTTATTCAACAAGTCTCTGCTAGATTTCTGCTTTTCTTATTCGCTGAGTAGAGCAGGTGTCACATATAGCATGTTTCGATTAAGGCAGCAGATGTTATCTTTTGAGTCTGAAATCCTGTTTGTGGTTCCAGGTGGCTGTGTGGAACTCATACAGGGGGATGAAACTAATGGAGAAGCCCAACCGGGAAAAGAATACCAATGTGACAGACTCTCTGGCTAACAGGACTCTGATTGTCACAACCATTCAGGTGAGAAGATGGGTTAATAACAGAACATGACAGGAAGAAGAAGGATGATTTTAAAAAGATAGGGAGGGTTATTTAATACTCATTCCTGTTCGGGTTGACAGACAAAAACTTCAGATTTCACAGAAGTACTGCCATATAGACTACTTGAGTAGTAAGGTTTATTTTTATATGTTTTCAAGGAAAATCCTTATGTGATGGTAAAAAAGTCTGAAAAGGAGCTGGTTGGAAATGACCGTTATGAGGGATACTGCATGGACCTTTTGAAGGAGCTCTCTAACATCTTGGGTTTTACATATGAAGTCCGGTTGGTGGGTGATGGGAAGTATGGAGCTCAGAATGATAAGGGAGAATGGAACGGGATGGTCCGGGAGCTAATCGACCATGTGAGTGAAAAGTAGTTTGTTGTGACTCTCACTGTTCTGCATTGCTAGTTTTTTATTCTCTTCTTTAAAATTAATCTCTAAAAATGTGATTTTTTTTTTTTTTTATCAACAGGTCGCAGATCTTGCTGTGGCTCCTTTGACTATCACTTATGTTCGAGAAAAAGTGATTGACTTTTCCAAGCCCTTCATGACTTTAGGAATCAGTATCTTGTACCGGAAACCCAACGGTACCAATCCAGGCGTGTTCTCCTTCCTCAACCCTCTGTCCCCAGACATCTGGATGTATGTGCTACTAGCCTGCACTGGGGTCAGCTGTGTGCTCTTTGTGATTGCAAGGTAAACCACTAAACTGCTACATGTGGCAATGGTTGTTGTTACAAGCGCGATTTGGCAGATTTATGCATGTAAGGTGAAGGTAGCGGCCATGACTGTTAGAATCTGAGCAATGTCAGTGTTGCCAGTAGGTTTTGATGAAGGCCACAAGTTGGTTTCCCATTTTATCAATTTATGTCTCAGCTAATCTTCAAAAATACAAGTGAAAACTGAAAATAGATTGCTTGAAGTGATAATAATTTAACTGTCTGTAAAACATAACTTATGGCCTAACATACTGTCAATTGCTATGCACGATTTCTCTTTCACACTCTTTGTCTTTCAGGTTTACACCATATGAGTGGTACAACCCACATGCCTGCAATCCATCCTCAACTTTGGTACAGAACAACTTCACCTTGCTCAACAGTTTCTGGTTTGGCATTGGAGCGCTAATGCGACAAGGTTCAGATCTCCTGTTTTTGGTGTTTTTTAATCAGTGCTAAAGGGCTAGACATAAATTACAGTTGTCATGTTTTAAACATTGTGAGATTTATGTTGGATGATTTGGACATTTTATTTATGTAGGTATGAGATGCAGCAATAGATGACAGGCAATACACAAAACAACCAGTGTAAGAAGGCTGCACTGATAGCTTGTCAGCGCATCAGAGAATGTAATAATTATTTTTGTTTAATTACATGCATTTTTTCTTTCTTTTGGGTTTACACGGCAAATATACAGTCATATGAAAAACTTTCTGACTGTTTTTCCTCCATTTTGACATAAGTCTATTTAATTTGTGCTTTTGCCATATTGAAACATTTAAATAACATTTCTACAAAAACCAAACAATCAGAAAGTATCATTCAAAATGTAAAAAATAAAACAAAACATGTTATAGGTGTTAAAGGAAAAATTCTGACAATTTTACATTTAACACAGTTAAATATTCAAATTTCACAGCAGGTGCACATCAGTAGTGAGTTTTACCAAGAAAATATGACCTGTTTACACATCATACATTTAGTTCAGTCAACTATTGACTTCTAACGTGAGAATGAGCACCATGATGAGGGGGAAAGAAAATTTTAATATGCTCATATATATCGTACATTTATTTAGCTCCATTCCAGTTGTACTTTTACCACACTTTTAAATCTTTACCCTTAAAGGTTGCATTTAACTTTCATTATTTTTCTTGCAATGTCTCCAGGCTCTGAAGTGATGCCTAAGGCTTTGTCTACCCGTATAGTTGGGGGTATCTGGTGGTTTTTCACCTTAATTATCATATCCTCTTACACGGCCAACTTGGCAGCCTTCCTGACAGTTGAAAGAATGGATGCCCCCATCGACTCTGCAGACGACCTCGCCAAACAAACAAGGATTGAATACGGCGCAGTGAGGGACGGATCCACAATGACATTCTTTAAGGCAAGACTTGAGATGTTTTTAAATAATAAATGCTAAACTAATGCTAAATTTTATTTTTTGTATATTACATATTAAGCTTACATACTTGCATATTTGGGTATAAATATAGCATTCATCAACATTGCTTTATCTCTTGGAAAAATGTTGCTCAGAGACCAGTTAAAACTGGTCTTCTGCTCTTTGGAAAAAAATAAAAAATAAAGAAGAGAGAGGTGACTCAAGCCTTTTGAGAACCATAATAGTGTCCTTCGGTAGAACTGTCACTTTCTTGCGTCACAACATTCACCTCTCCTCACATGCTGTGGCTCAGTGGGGTTGATTCATGCTGAGCTTTATCCTCCCAGATTGCAGCCAGTGATTATGGCTGCCTCTATGGGAAGAAGCTGACTGGGTGGATGGCTTCAACAAATTGAATCAGCCGGGGGAGATTTACCACACAGCTGTCCCATTTTCTCTGGCAGAGCAAGAAGAGACATTCACAATGAGCTATACACTTTGTAATTTTACAATTACTCACATTTTGTGGCTGCACATCAAATCTACTTAATCACACGTGGCATGTATCCTACATGTGCATCTAGAATAATTGATAGGCCCACTTAGATTTTCCCTTAAATCTGTGTACCAGCTCACATTTCTAGCTCACATTTCTTTTTGATCTTTCAGAAATCAAAGATCTCCACCTATGAAAAGATGTGGGCTTTTATGAGCAGCAGGAAAACAGCTTTAGTGAAGAATAACAAGGAAGGCATCACCCGTGTGCTGACAACTGATTATGCCATGCTGATGGAATCCACTAGCATCGAGTACATCAGCCAAAGAAACTGCAACCTTACACAGATCGGAGGGCTCATAGACTCCAAGGGCTACGGAGTAGGAACACCTATTGGTAAGAGGAGTTAAAACAACATTTCCTATTTGTTAGCACTCATTAGATTAAATAATACTCAAATCTGTGGGAAACTCCAAACTGTGAACATCTAACAGGGAATTAGAGTTATTTCAGAAAAATCTCAAGACTTGCCTTAAAGCACATGTGTCAAACTCAAGGCCCGCGGGCCACATGTGGCCCGCCATGTCATTTTATGTGGCCCCCCAAGCATTTTATAGGCTGATGGTTGACTTCAAATTGGTTTTGAGCACAAATTGATTACAAACTACATCTCCCACAATGCATTCCGATTGTTACCAGCCAACATTGCGGCTTCTCGCCACTAGAGAGCAGCAGAGTCACCTCAAGCTGCTTATTGATTTTCCCAGCGAATAAAACTGAGACATGGACATGTCATGAAACGTCCAAGAAAAGAAAAATCGATTTGCAAATAAGACTGTGAATGAAGATGTGTGTAAGTTGGTGTCAGGGCGGCAGGTCGCGCTAGACTTTTTTTTTGTTATCCGTTATCTTGAACGACAACATAAAAAAAAAAAAAATTGGTCATGTACTATTTTTATCCGTGAAATTACAATGATATTAACATCGGCCCTTATTTATTGTAAAGTGTTGATTTTATTTTTGTACCCTTATTTATTGTAAAGTGTTGATTTTATTTTTGAACCCTTATTTTTTTTGAAGTGTTGATTGTCTGAAAGACCTTAAACATGAATTGCCCCATATGGGGTTTGAACTGACGACCTCAGCATTTCCAGCACAGTGCTATAACCTGCTGAGCTAACCTACCTTGCAAACTGTTGAGTTTCCATGGATTTAAGAAGAACTTACATGATCTTACCACAATGAAGATTTGATAAAATGCTTATATTCTAATGTTTTTCAAAACAACATAAATAATATTTTATTTTCCAGAGATTTTGTATTTTGAAGTGTTGCTATTATTTTTTAACCATTTTTAATTTTCAAATGTTGATTGTATTTCAGATATTTTTTTATTTTAATGTGTTAATTTTATTTTTGAATCATCTTTTATTTGTAACGATTGATTTTATTTTATAGCCAAGTCTCTGTAGAACCGTTTTTCTCTGCTAATGACATTTTCTATACATTTTTTGATCCCAAGGTTAGTTTATGGACTGTAATGTGAAATTAGGCACAAGTATAAGTCTGACAGTTTGTTCACCAAGATACTGTGCTCTCTGAGAGGATCTGTGGTATAAGTATTTGACTTTGTTCCATGCCCATCGTTGACATCAGTCTCTAACAAAATTTGGATCATCTACCAGGAACACTGCAAAGAGCATGAGTTTCTGTAGTGTAGTGGTTATCATGTTTGCTTTACACGCAATAGGTCTCTGGTTCGAAACCAGACAGAAACAGATTTAGTATGTTCTATTCATCACAGGTGTTTACTAAAGGTCAACAAAGATTTTGTGGTGCCATGGTCTGTACTCTGAATCCAGGCATCTGAGTGCAAGCCTCGGTTGAAATTTTCATGCGTTGCATCTCACATCATCAACTTTGGAACCTCAAACTGAAACAGAGCAGAGAAGTTCAGTTCCTGTAGTGTAGTGGTTATCATGTTTGCTTTACACGCAATAGGTCTCTGGTTCAAAACCAGACAGAAACAGATTTAGTATGTTCTATTCATCACAGGTGTTTACTAAAGGTCAACAAAGATTTTGTGGTGCCATGGTCTGTACTCTGAATCCAGGCATCTGAGTGCAAGCCTCGGTTGAAATTTTCATGCGTTGCATCTCACATCATCAACTTTGGAACCTCAAACTGAAACAGAGCAGAGAAGTTCAGTTTAGTTCAGAGACCATGAGATAATATTCAGAAAGGATTTTTTTAATTAACTGATTTCAGTTGCCTCTGAGACTAAATCTTTGTGTAAAGTCTATATTGTCTGCCCATGTGACTTGTTTTTATTATTTGCTTGCTCACCTTTAAACACTGATTTAAATAATGTAATTTTTAAACTGAGCAGTCATTTTTACATCCATGGAAACTCAAATGTAATATTTAAAACTTCAATACATAAAATCAGTTATTTAACAATATGAGGTGTTTAATTTATTTTTAACATTGTATTTTTATACATTGATGCTAGGGGTGCCCAAGTCTAGTTTTCCAGAGCTACCATTCTGCAACTTTAGATGCATTCCTTCTCTAACACACCTGGACCATTGAATCATTATAAGCCTCTTCAGACCTGAATGAGGGAAGTCAACCTTTTGTCTGGGGTGTGTTTTAGCAGGGATGCCCTCCTGATCTGTACCGTCATTGTGGCCCATTGAGGGGGGCCAATATGCTGCAGTGGCCCTCGGTGAAATTGAGTTTGACACCCCTGCTTTAAAGAATGTCACTGCAGTTGCCAAGATAGTCAAAAATGAGAAATAAATTTTGGTCAGCTCAACAAAACAGCACCAACCACAACAACAGTCGGTACTGGGAAAGTTTATCTGCGTTCCACTACTATAAACATTTTCATTTTGAGCCATTTTAAATGGTAAAAGTCAGCTAAAACAGGTGACATACCTCTGAAGCTGCTGGCTTCCTCCTTTTCAGGACTTAATTAATTTCTAACAACTTCACAGTGAAATGACGTCTTTCTATAATGAATAAATCATTTTCAACCAATAATAACAGCATATATAAAAGGGAAGTATTATTAAGGAATAAGTCACCAAGAAGCAAGTCTGTTATTAACTAGTGAAACATTGTCA
This sequence comes from Poecilia mexicana, assembly GCF_051168715.1. NCBI lineage: Eukaryota > Metazoa > Chordata > Actinopteri > Cyprinodontiformes > Poeciliidae > Poecilia > Poecilia mexicana. The sequence goes on along the minus strand of NW_028263383.1, from coordinate 6,300,099 downwards.
GTGTTCATAGTGAAACAGATTTTACATCTTTGTTGACGAAGAGAGTTTTGACCAATTACCAGTACATCTTATATCCAGAGTCAGCATGCTTCCTCTCTGTAAAATTGCTTATTTTAAAACAAAATGCTTCCATTGTGGGGAGAAAGTATTTGCCCACTTACAGATGTAGATCAAGAATGATTTTCAAATATAAGAATGCTGTTTATCAAGACGGCAGCAACATTATGATGTGGGGCCATGGAATAATGAAGAGGAAGGACTGCCTCTAAAATATTTTTTGACCTTAAACCAAGTAATTAGAAAAAGACAGGAAAATACCAAAAGCCAACGCTGAAAGATCTATTCTGAGTTTTCCTTTTCTCAGTAATCGTTAGGAGGAAAATAAGACACGCTTTGCACAGTTTTACACACCTTCAAACTCAGCTTTCATTCATGCCAGCATGCCTAGTTGATGAGGCAGTTAATTGTTGTGTTGTTTGCTGCTCTCATGCTTGTCTCCCTGCCGAAAAAGTACACGAGTGCTGAAAATAATGAGCACCGCAGGATTAAATAAAACCTACAGCTTCGTAATTCAGGCAGAACTGAAAGCTGAAGCCCAAACTTGATTTTGGAACTAATTTGGCCATGCTTTTGCACAGGACTTCTATGCAAATCAGGTCTAAATAATGCTTATCAAACACCATTAGAAACATTGGTAACACTTTATTTGAAGGGGGTTGAATAAGACTGACATGACACTGTCATAAACATGACATAACACCTGTCATGAACATCAATAAGCCTTCATGAATATTTATGACTGTTGTCATAAAGCGTCATTCGGTAAATTATGACACTTTTAATACAATTTTAATACAAAGTTGACATTATTCAAAATGTCTTTGTTATGACAACTTGACATTAACCAATAAATCATTACTGATATAAATTTGTTATAAAAGTATTACTGATTGCACTTTAAAAATTAGGTAACTTTATGTTATTAAAGGTAAAGTTTAAACAGTAATGATTTCTTGGTTAATGTCAAGTTGTCATAACAAAGACATTTTGAATAATGTCAACTTTGTATTAAAAGTGTCATAATTTACCGAATGACGCTTTATGACAACAGTCATAAATATTCATGAAGGCTTATTGATGTTCATGACAGGTGTTATGTCATGTTTATGACAGTGTCATGTCAGTCTTATTCAACCCCCTTCAAATAAAGTGTTACCGAAACATTGTTTTCATGTGATGCTGTAAAGTGTAATTAAGAGGATAAAAGTGTTGAATATGAAAAGGTAAACATTAAATCAATAATTTAATAATCGTTCTGTGAATATTGTGTCTTCTTTGACAGGCTCCCCCTACAGGGACAAAATCACAATTGCCATCCTCCAGCTGCAGGAGGAAGGGAAGCTACACATGATGAAGGAGAAGTGGTGGAGGGGCAATGGTTGCCCGGAGGAGGACAACAAGGAAGCCAACGCTTTGGGTGTGGAGAACATTGGTGGGATCTTCATTGTTCTTGCTGCCGGTTTGGTGCTTTCTGTTTTTGTCGCAATTGGAGAGTTCATCTACAAGGCCAGAAGGAATGCCGACATTGAGGAGGTGAGTGAAGAACAGCACGACTGTTCATCTGAAGAATCCAAGAGTGCAAAGTAACATTCAGATATGAAAGAATGATTGAAATGTTACAGTAGACAATGGACTGATTAAAAAATTCCAATCTAAAAATGTCAGAACTAACCAATCACTTCTCTTCATTTGAATTGAAAATTTAGATACAGCGTGTATCTAAAATTTCAATTCAAATTGAATTTTAGATACACAAAATGTCTTGCAACATGTCTTGCAAAATGTTGCAAGACATTTTTTCTTAATGTCTTGCAATTACCAAATTTATTTCTATTTGCCAAATGCCACAGTAATTACAGTAAAACTTTTCTTTTTAGAGATGTTTTTTTAAACTTTTTTCCTTTTAAACTGAATGATTTAAATGATCAATTAGTTGTCCTTTCACAAGCTTCACACATTAGTTAGATTTGATATGTTTCCATAGATTTTTTTCAGCTCAGCCCATTTATTTTTTAACTTATGTGAAACTTAACAGTGATGAAAAATATGTATATTTCTTATCATATTATGTATATAATTACTTGGTTTCAACTCTACGTTGAAACTAACTCTAAGTAGATGCATTTCACTTTTTTACTTTTTTGTCACTGAACTCGCATCATAATTTCAGCCTCATTTCTTTTTTGTTTGTTTGTTTTAACTTTGTGTATTTAAGCTTTTTTTATTATTATTTTTGCTTTTATCTAAATATTTCCACTGTCTTTTAAGTTTGTTTATCTTTTGTGTGTTTTCTCCTCCATCCATTTTTATTTCCTTTTTTTTTTTGCATCAGGCCTTTTGTTTCTTTTACGGGATGCAGTCCCGTCAGTTCCAACGCCGTGGCTCCACTTCCTCCTCTGGCAGCTCTTTATCAAATGATCTGGAGAGCGGCAGGCTACTGGGGGATGACACAGACTAGCCATGGCAGCTCATACACAACTCATACTCGCTGTAGACGATAGGTTTGTAAACCAGATGACCTTCCCTTTGTCCCACATCATAATGTCCCAGTATGACCTTACAGTCACACGCAATCACAGCTTTACTGATTTGTGATTGCTTTTAACCCTTTTACCCTCAACACACTAATTAATGACCCGTTTTTGTTTGGTTTGTTTTGTGAAAAAAAAACCTCATGTGAGCTTTATTCTTTAATGTGTGCCTCCACATGTGCAATGCTTTCCTAAATTCATCCTTCCATCTATCCACCCGTCAACTCTGACCAACTTCCTGGTTCCTGGTAAAAGAAAACTAACCCTCATCATAATGTTGTAACCACTGTGTTCTACGGTGGGGATGATGTGCTCAGGATGTGCATTATTTGTTTTGTCAAAAAGTAACATTTTAATCCTGTCTGATCAAAGAACCTTCTTCCATATGTAAGCTGGACCCATTGTGGAGACACATAAGAAGTCATTATCCTCCCATCCGTTTACTCAGTCTGTTAGGTGCACAGCCATGTACTGGTAGGTTTTCACTTACACCATACTTTTTCTAATTTCAGAAGGACTGAACAGTGCTTTGTGAGATGTTCTTATCTGGGGATATTCTTTTTCAAACTAACCCTGCTTTAAACGGCCGTTTTTTCCCCTTTGTCTTCTTGATGTTGTTTGTTCACTAATGTTCTCAAGGAGCCCCTTAAGGTCTTCTTAGAATAGTGGCTTTATACTGAAATTAAATTACACACAGGAGGACATTCTTTATTTATAACTTGTCTTCTGAAGGCAGCTAGTTGCACTGGATTGCACTTAGGCATGAATCAAAAAGGATTGAACATGCATACATGCCACAGTACTCTGACTTTTATTTGCTAAAATGTCTAAAATGCTTGCAATCTCTTTCTCCCACTTCTGGATTATGCACTACAATGTTTGTTATCTATAACATAAACTCTAAATAAAACATGGAATTGCTGGTTGCTATGTGACAAAAATATGAAAAAAAACTCAAGGTGTATGAATACCTTTAGAAGGCACTCTGATGACGTTTTACTTAATATATTTTGTTTTTCATCAGGTTCAACAACCTTTTTTCTCTAAAAGTAAACAGCAAAAATAAACCCGATAGTGAGCATAAGGTACAATAAATCCTGCAAATGGAACTAAGCTACATTAAACACGAGAAATGAATTTGCAGGTAATTTAGTAATAGAATGGATTGCAGCTGATGAATAATAACACACTGGAAGAGTGTCCATGGACCTGGAAACTGTGTGTGCTAAATTTAATGGTAAAACATTATCTGAAGAATTTAAGATTAGAATAAAAGTTGTTTAGTTCTACAAAAACTGAAATGGTAGACCATATGGCAGAGTGAATGACAGTCAAATAGCTAAACTGTTGTCACTGATGCACAACTTGAATAGCAAAATATGTTGAACCAAATATACAGAGGAAGAAAACTTAAAAATTATATGCCATGCACAGCAATAATTGAACTAAACTGGATTAGGAAAATCTACTATTCTTAAGAGCCCAAAACAAATATAATTCTAGAGGATAGTTACTGAATAGACTGGAATAAATTTGGTTCAAACATTTTTTGTTTGTTTGATAGAAGATGAGTTTTCTTTACTGAAGCTACAATCACTGGTATTCATGGAAAATCCCTAAAGATAGCATGTTTGCTTGGGAAGCCTTTGGCAAAGAAAGATCTTCTGTCGGCCTCGGACGTAAAGACAAACAGAGGATAAAAGAAACGCTTTGTGCTATGAATGATGATGTTTCACAGACCAGCCGAAGAAGAATAAAACATAAAGAAAAAGACATAATTGAAGATTAATGTGTTTTTAATGGGATCTAATATTCTCCAGCTCCAAATAAGCCTGAGGCTTTCCATCCCTTTGATCGTTTCAAATTATTACCAGATCATTAACTGGCTAATTGATTTTGGTTTGCTGATTTAAAATGTTGCACAGCAGACGTACATTTTGTGATGAGAAAACAAAAAATCATGAGTCATTTAACTTTCATGTAGAAAGATAAAAAAGTAAAAATTGATCAAGTCTTTTTCTTTTTAATCGGCTACATGCTCACATTGAGCTGCAGCTTTAGTCTCAATTTAAATTAATACAAGTTCATTACACATGTTACATATCAAACAATATTTATCATTACCATGGATTGTTGTTATTGAAAAATTAATTAACATGAAAAAACAATAAAATATTGTCCTTTTTTTGGCAGTGTGCGTCTTTTGGTGCTGTGATGGAGGAGTTGGGTAGATCCCTGCAGTGTTACAAAGGTGTCCGGAGCAGGTCGCGACCTCAAAGCGCAACGAGGTCCCCCTGCATCTTCTGTCATCCAAAACGCTCTGCAAAAAGGGACGGAGGGAGACGAGACTCCAGCGCTTGAGCCTTGGATCCAAAACTTGATGCAATTTACATCAGACTGAAGTTAACTTACTTTTTATCTTCTCTGAATTTTTTGTGAGACACAAGTTGAAAAATATATATATTTATATTTCTTTCATTCCCTTTTCTTTAGATTGATTGTCTGTGTGAAGCACTCTACTGTAGATGTAGTTTACAGTATCATAGCCCTGTAAAAACAACACGTGTCAAAAATTTTAAACTCTTATACGTTATTCATAGTTCCTCGTCTTTAACTGTTAACAGTTTGTAAAGTTAAATCTTCAAACTTTATAAAGTATCCCATGGTGTAAATGTGAAGCAGCTTTACTGATTTTCAAAATAAATACTTTTTTTGTTGTTTTTTTTGCGTTTTTGCAGAAATATGATTGATTTTGTTGACAGTGATGTCTTTGCACGCTACTTTGTTTATCTGCCAGTGCCCTGCGAAGTTCTTTACTGAGCCAAGCGCTGCCAGGGAAAGCAGATAACGACCTCTAAGGAAAGACGGGAACACACCTGCTGTTTTATATCCCACTCCAACCAACATCACAGATATCCATCCAGAAACTCTCGCACATGCACACAAAATGGAGCTCCACAATGCTGTGAGATGGCGAGAAGGAACGGTAAAAAGAGAAAGAGTTTCAAATGCAAGGCATTCTCAGCATCTCAAAACACACACACACTCCAAAAAAACAATCTCCTGTACACCTGAGAGTACTGTAGCAGGCTTTTTTTCTTCATTTGTCAAATTTGAAAGACTGATGGGACGTCTTTTCTCCCTGCAGTCACAGCAGGTCCTATTCAGTGTACGACGTCTGATGTGTTGAAAAGGTGAATATATCAGTAAGGAAGACTATTTCAGTTTCAAGCTTGCTGTACATGTCACATACTATATGTTACTTTTTTCTATATGCTGCACATTTCCGGTAAAGAAAAAAGCTTCCAATTTATAGGTGTTCATTTTACTGGTATTTATAACAAAAAGTAGCAAGTGATCCAATGATGCATTGCACGACCTTTTTCTCACCAAGTCATCTCGTAGCGTGTGCTTTTCTTTGTATCATGATTTTAAATATGAAAACAAAATCAAGCTAACATTTTTGTTTCATTTTTGACCATGAGAAAACAAAAAAGAAAAATAACCAGTATTTCAATTGCATATTTTTATTTTTGCTTTAATGAAAATCCAACTTTTTATTATATTTTATTTATATGGTTTAGTTTTTGTCACTGGTTTCTGAATACAAAATAGAATGGGACAAACACTTAATGGAGTGACATTGAAACTGGAATAAGTGCTTGTGTAGATAGTTTCTAATTCACTCAAATCAGACTTTTTACTTTGACGTGCCTTTATGTAAACTGACTGTTCTGTACACCTCCCAAAAGAATTGGACCGTGCTTTACTTAATCTCGTCATGTAATGAGTTTTCTCTTTTTTTTCCCCATTTTTTTTTTTTTTTTTTTTTTTTTTGTATTTAGATTAATTCAGGGATTGGGCTCAGTCCTGTGTAATAGCATTTGGTTGCCTCTAATCTCCTAACCCCATGAATCTTAATCAAAACCAAAGGCAGTTTTTCTTTTCTTTTTTTTATCTTCCTCTAATCCATTTTGAACAAGGCCAGGGATTACAATTCTGACCTTGGCATTCTGCTCTACTAAGCAAGAATCCCTGTCCATCTTTGTAGTGGGCATGTTACCTGACGGGCACTATTGACATGTTTACATTATTTACATGCTTTATCCCTGTGAGATTTATGCCAGGAAAAATCTGACAGCATCACTGGTCTTGAAATAAACACACACAAAAAATAGTTTACTTGTTTCTGCTGTTCAGATGGAGAAACTTCAAATGGATGCTGGCATTTACCTGTTTGTGGTCTTGATCCAAAAACAAGAGATTATTGATGCAGAAGTCTTGCAGCGATGAAGAGGAGATTGACAGAAAACACTCACTTGAGAATGGTTCTTATGAAAAAAAAAACCCTGCATGGTAAAATTTACATTATTCCAAATTAATAGCTTTGTTGTCTGAAATCAAATTCCATATTAAAATCTATTGTAGAGAAAAATCTCATTTCTATTATGGATCCTTCAGACTTGTCAGGCTCAGTTTGTGTATCAGCATGTGACGTTTTCAACTATACAAACAACAGGAGAATTAAATTTCAACTATGACTGCAGCATAAAAAATGGCAGATGTCTGAGTGTGTCCCATCCATCACAATGAAATGAAGACTCCCTGAGGCTGATAAGGCAGGTCTGTGTCAACAGCCTGTCAATGAAGACAAATGAGGAGGAGGAGGCTTTCAGAAGAGTAGAGTATCTTTTATCTCCATCTGCTCCCCTCAATGTGTCTCTCCCGTTTTCCAAGTGCTTGAAGACCTAGTTGTAAATAATTCAGGGTCAATGCTGCCATCTGCTGGTGGGCATGTGAAGTGGTCTTGTAGGTAAAAACAAAACAGCCCAATTCATAAGTACACAGTCAAAATCTCAAGTGCTACATGTATCTTTAAAGAATTATTTCCAAGTGCCAGAATAAAAAGTGTAGGTGCATTTTTATTTAGCCCTTTTTACTTTTAGAAATTTAAATTCAAACATTTTTGCAACCATGTTTAAATGTAACCAAATTACTACATAGGATCCACCTGTGTCTAATTTATTCTCAACATGAGCATAACTTTAAATGCCTTTCAGATGTGTTTGAGAAGATTCATCACCAAACTGCATCATTAAGACCAAGGAACAGACCAGGCAAGTCAGGGACACAGAAGGGCAGAAGCTTAGAGCCAGGGCAGGTTATGACAAAATTTCCCATCAGTCATCTCACAGCGCTCTACTTCATCCATCTGAAAGAAAACTTGCTGGAATTTTTTCTTTAAGCAAAGAAAATTTCAAAAGACACCATCAATTCATATATTAGAAGCAGCAGTAGCAGCAAGAGTCAGCTGCAGATCTTGCAACAAATGTATAATTAATTTCTGTTATGAATTATATTTCCTGTGAAGATTTTCATTCTACGATAAATCCTCTTCTAACATAGCAGGCAATTAACACCGTTTTAGATTCAGCAGATCGTGAATCATTGTGCATCGATCAGCAGCAGAAAACTGAGTTCAGAGAAAGATCACTACTGCTGACCTACTGCAGTTTTAAAGTGGCTGAATGTTTCAGCGTTTTCCTTCTTTAGCTGAATGGACAACTTTCTTTATAATAATTGTGTTCCTAAGGATTGCAGACCTTACTCTGCAAACATTTTAATTGTTAGCGGAATCTAGAGCTATATGAATGCAGCCACGTGTTTTTTTTTCTCATGCATTCCATAATCCTTTTTTTTTTTTTTACTTCAGTCACTTTTCCAGGGAGCATAGAGCTGTGGAAACGATCACCTTATCCTCTGTGAAGTGAACACTCATCATGCTGAAGTATTATTTTATAAAATGCATAATTCATGAAAAAGTGACAGCAATGTCTGAGCTCCCTGGAGCACCAATGTCATTTACATCTTTATGATTCAAAGGCTGCATCAGGTTTTTCTATTCAGTGCTCTGCACCTCACATACATACAGTTGCTGTGGTATGATCCATCCTTTTATGATTCATCTGTGCTAATCACTGTCTTGATCTTGGTAAAGGCTTTTTCCTGGCACAGCTCCCATCCAGATTAAATGCTAGCAATCTATTTCTGATTATGGATGCAAGATTTGCAAGACTTCACAAAAGGTTCTTAACCATTCTTTCCATCAAAAAACTTTATTATCATGCTGATTTAGTTGATTTGCAAAAGGTCTTCAGATCCAACTGCAAGTTGCAGCACAAAAGTAACATACATCAGGTCCCAGAGGTTAGAGTTTTAAATAAAACAGATTGCACTTGTCAATGATTGAATAGTCTATAAACTGACTTTTGTAATCACTGAAAACAACAATTTAATCCCTGACAAGAAATCTACAGACACTAAAGTGCAAACAAAAAAGTCTTATGTGTTTGAGTACTACGTTCATTAATGGACATGTTACTGTAAGAGATGCACTTTGAAGGATCAAATAATTGATGAAACAACTGTCACAGAAGTATTAAATTTAGTATAATAAAGTATGTCTTGTTTAAGTATGAAACCCGACCCCTTCAATATTTCTGCATTTTGCCACATAAACACGTTTATTTTCCTTGGATTTTATTTCATGTTAATTGTGAGGTTCAATAAATTGTATGTTTTCCATTATTAAAAATAAATATATAAATAAATCTGAAGAATTTGGCATGAAGTTTTATTCAGCCATCTTTTACTGGACGTCTCTACCATCTTTTTCTTTCTTTTTTTTTTTGCTATTGCAAAGGGACCATCTTTCATATTAAACAACTAAAATGGTTGCTAATTTTCCTTTGCAAAATAACTACGACTCGTAAAAACAAAACAAAAAAAAACATACCGTAGAAATGTAAAGGATCTTTCTGGGATTTTTGACAGGTGTCTTTTCCTGTATTTTCTACTTCATGCGTTGCATCATGGGAACAAGAACCTTTGCAAAGCACGGAAACCGGTTTACTAGCTGCTACCCAGATACTGGAATGTCTGTCCTTTGTACTTGGGTTGAACTTAAGAGTTGGAGTAACCTCTTTTTGGCACTTTTATGGTATGTAAAATAAATCAGAACATTATTTTTCATTAATAAAATCCTTTGTGGTAGTAGCTGAGCTTGTTTGACTTTGGGAGACTTGAGCCTAGCTAGTTTGCTATAGTAAACTCTTGTTGTCTCACTTCAATGTTTTTTTTTAATTTATTTTAGTTTTCAAAAACTAAATTAATATTAATATTGTTAGGGGGGGGGTTCACATAAAGGGCCGCAGGGACTCTGTTTTCCTCTACAAGAACTCATAAGAGATGCTTACTCTGAACAACTGCCTCATTGCAGTGCTATTCCAAAGGGACCATCCCAGTGGGATGACTGTGTCACTCAAAACGGAGTTGGAGCTGTGGGCATTTTTGGAGGCTAAAGTCATGTCATCTGAGACATTTAATTGGGTCTGAGCCGCCACGGGGGGACAGTGAACAGCATTCCCGCTCTGCGTGCCTGAAAACTGAGTTTACTCCACTCCGCGTGGCTGCAGTCTGCGGATAACACATGCGTGCCGAGGCAAACTTAAGCTGTGGGTGACATTAACAGCTGAGGCGAGCAAAGTGGACATCTTTTCTTAAATCTTGCTAACCACATAATAATGAAGGGGTTTTAGTAAAAGTACAGATTGAAGTAAGAAGACATTAGTTTTTCTATTTTTCCTGATCTGGATTTGCTCAGGAGTGTCACCGGCTGACATAAGGGGCAGTAGGGAAGACCCCAATCCTTCCCAAATTGAGGATTTACTCAACTGCTTGGATTTGAACTTTTCAGAAGCCTACAGCTTTTTCTGGCTTAGTTTGGATCTGCTTCAGGTAACGATGCGCTTTCGGAACCGATTTTTCCTTCTTGCTCCTCATGCAAATAGTATTTCACACCATATCCATTGCAGTGTTGATGTGTAAAACTATATACAAATTCTACTTTATGATAGTGTCACCATTGAGACATTTATTGTATTAGTGAAACTTTTAAGAGACAGCTTCAGACAGCTTCGTTACAGAAGATCGTTGGGGGAGAGTGGAGTGAGTGAAGCAGGGTTAAAGGAGGCAAATGCCCAGATATAAAAAGCCTGCACCTCCACTGAAAGGGGTCATGCAGCCCTCAGCACCAGTCTGTCAAAGCTCTGTAATTATTTAATCCCTCTGCAACTTCAAATGCATGATGAAACTGGTGGTTGTGTGTGCTGAATGTAGTTGGTGTATTTATAAGAGCCCACAGAGCGGTTTCATCACATGACTTATCAAACGGTCGGCACTGACTCTCATTGGAATTCAACGCGACACCTGCTGAGTTCAGTATTTATTTTACCTTGCGAGTTGAAAAAACGGGTATGCATGTTGTTTAAATATAGCCTAATTGGAAATTAAAAGATTTATACATGTTTTTTTTAATAAGAGAAATTCCAAAGAAAGTTTTAAAATCAGAAAATATGAAGGCTGCAAGATGCAAAACATACACAAAACCGCACACACACAAAATACTACAATGTAACAAAAGACTAATAAAGGCGTAAAAAAACTATAGAATGACACATTCTTAGGAATACAGACGTTTCATTGTTTCGATGGCGTTTGCATTTCAGAGCTACTAGTAAATAATTATAAATACTTATAATAAGATGGTTCCTTTATATAAAAAAGGAGAAAAAGGGAAAAACGGTAGAGATGCACTAAAAATCTTTGCTGTTGACCAATCAGACAACTGCCTCGTTAGATACTAAAGAATACATATATACACATATATTTTCTGATCAGTTAATTGACCTCATATAAGTGCTACAAGGTTGGTGTTGGATTTTCAGTGTGGATTCTGTTACTAAGTGAGAAAAAAAAAGTATTTTTGAGGCTTTTAATCATGACGTTTTCAACCTCCATCTGTTATAAAAAAGTCTTAATGTGGAAGGTATAAGGCAAAAATCTGTTCTTAAGAATACACAGAGACTCTTCTGTACAAGTAACAATGTGCAAGTTGCTTTCACAAAATGTTAAAGTGACATTAAAATTTCAGTTCTGTCTTCATTTTATCTCTGCTTTAAAAAAAATAAATTAACAGCAACTGCTCCCTCACTCATGTAGAGGTACATTACAGCCTCTCCTTATAAATAACAATGACTAATTTCAGTAGCAAAAAAATAATCAACAACAAAATTCTGATCCGTCCATCTCTAAAATATTGCATCTTCCATGTTGTGCTTTGAATTGTTCTGACAACTCCTTTTTTTTCCCTCCTTGTTGCCCCATGAAGGGATAAATGATCACCTCAACCAGAAGAGTGTCTCCTGATAAATCTGAAGTTAGAATTGCCTTCAGCCTCGATGACACATCAGGTAAACACACATGCACATACAGTACATACTGTGAACACACACTTAGCCAAATCCTTTAGTACAAAACTCCTTGCCTGCACCTGTGCTCCAGGATCTCAGAATGATTAGAAACAAGTTATTTTGAGGTTTTGAGCTGCTCTGATTACTCAGCTTGTCATTTAACACCAGATCAAAACTACTTTTGGTTCGTTTCCACTATGTGTGGAACATGTGTATTACATTCTGCCAACCAAAACAGACCATGCCGACTGTAGCTTGAGTAACTCCCACTCGCTTCGACTGCGGGTTCATTCTTCCACACTATGTCTGAGACAGGTGTTATCACTATTTCTGTATGACCACAGCATGTTAAAAACAAACACATACCTCTGTGCAGCACTGTACTGGCAAAATGCAAATATATGGACACCAAACTACTGTTTCAGTTTTTTAGAAAAAGCACTTATGCCCCTTGAGGTTTTTCACATTTTGTAATATTACAACCAGACACTTATATTTTTTGGGGATTTGGTGTGAGTGATGACACCAAAAGCTAGGATAGAAGTTGAAGGATATTTGGTTTTCCAATTTGTAAAAAAAACCCATCAGAAACGGTCTGACATTTGTCTGCAGTTCACCAAATCAATACGTGGAAACGACATCTTTCACTGCAATCATGGCTATCAGTCTTTTTGGGTGTGCCTTTCTGAGAATCAGATATTTTTTGCCCTTTCATCTTTGTAAAATAAGACGAGCTCAATCAGATGGCATTTAGTGTTTGTGAGCAACAGATTTTACATTTTGTCAAAGCTTAATAATTGGATTTAGGTCTGGGTTTTGATTAAGCCATTCTAACATACAGATACACTTTGATCTATATTATTCCTTGGTGGCTCTGATTGCATGCAGGTCCTTGTAGTCTTGCTGGAAGGTGAAGTTATGCTAAAGTCTTATGCCTACTTACTCTCCAGGTAAAAAGTGCAGTTTTATAGAACTATTAGGTAAATTCAGTTGCTATGAAATGCTGTATGAATAAATGCATTATGCGTTATGAATGATCTTGCAAAGGCCCACATAGTGAGTTTTCTAAATTGCTCTTTTTCCTGTGACCTACACATGTATATTAAACCGAAAGAGCATACCTTTCGACCTAGGTGCTGCCTGTCAGGATGTTTTACTGCAGTAGGATCAGGCACTGGGACAGCAGCTGCAGCTTTGCAATGACAGAGTCAGGTTTCTCTTATAATACTAACAGTGTCTTGCTGCCTGATTCACCGTTCAGCTTTTAGAACACTGGCCTATATTTATAAGCAGTTAACACTTCCAGTTCAACCCCACCCAATCCTTGATCACCCCCCCCGCCCACCCTTGTCTTTCTTTCTCTTAGGCAGCAATGTGAAGAGCTATACCAGGAACGGCCATCTCAAATTTGTGTCTGAGAGGTCGTTTGCCAAGCTCGTTCACTGAATGCAGCTCTCTCAAGGCAATTGTGCATACACTGTCAAAGCTGCCCATGCAGAATCTTTACCTGCAAATCATAACTGGATATTTTGGATCCTCTGAGATCATGTTATTGTCTCTTTGAACTCATGTTTCACAGCAAGAGATGAGCTGTGCTCCATCTGAGGATCAACGTTTAGACCCTCCGTGACTTCATGCCTGACATAGTTCAAACCCAACACTGTGTCAGTCCTAAGCATGAGAACCATATTTATTCCTCTTTATAATTGGCCCAAGGCTAAAGGCTTGCCCGCTAATACTCCTGATTTTAGAAGGTTGCATCACTCCAGGATTCTCCACATGTTCCACAACTCTCGGAAGGGTATGCATCACTACCGAAACAGTGCAGACAATCTGTCTGTTTCTGTACGGCTGAATCCCTGTTTGACTTTACATCTGGTCCGGGTGATCTTCCTGTCCATTGCAGACAAGTACAATGCTTGTTCAGTTGTATTCTTAACCTGCATGTCTTTCAGCCTGGCAGCTCATTACTGCTGCTCAGTCAGAGGACATGGCTTATTTAGAAGTGCAGCATTGTGTTACAATGTTGTTGTGCTACACAAGAGAACCTATAGTGTTACATTTTCACAGAAAAGCATTGAGGACACGTTAAAAGGTTCTGTGGCGCATGTAGCAAATAATAGGTTATACTAAATACAGTTGTTTGGTATTAGAATCATGACTTATTTTGATCAAATATGTGCAACAGAAGTTGCCTTGGTATTCTAAATATAAACGCAATTGTGAAGACAATGAAAATGAAATGAAAATTATAAAAATTCATGGCATGTAAATACACTTAATTTCTTAATTTGTTTGGAGCAGAATGATTAAGTAAGAGAGGCAGTTACTTCCAAAGCCCTATACGTTTTTTCTTCTGTTTCTTTTTTTGTCTTTTCTTATGTACAAAGCATTCTAGAAAAAAATTGACCTATAATTTTAGTTAACTATAGTTTACCAAAATCAGATAAGGTTCCAACTGGTGCATAAAGTGAGAAGTTTGTAATTTGCAGGGCAACTGCACATGTAATAAATTTGTCAAATGGCAAGTAGCGTGCTGCAGTCTAACTAAAAAAAAAAAGAAAAAAGAAAGGAAGGACATGTAAACCTTGAAGGTTTCAATCAGAAATCTTTCTCAAGACACATACTGTTTAGTTTGGTTTTAAAATTTTAGTCAAAATAGCCACTAGAGGGAGCTGTTGAACCACAGGTGACGCTTCTCCTGTCACTATAAGCATGGGGGGAAAAAAGCTTCATAAGTCAACACATAATGATGAAATTGTTTGGTTAGTTGTGATTCCCAGTTTTTTTTTTAACAATAATTCCTAACAGATTGTGAACTCTATTTCTTCAGATATAAAAGATGTGGAAGACCTTTCACAGGCCTTCCCTGACCTTGAACAACGTTTACAGGTATGTTGTTCTGTACTGTCCACTAACAAAAGGAAGAAAACATCAAATGTTTGTTTTGTGGTACTTCTGTTGTTCCTTTAGCCATGAACAGGTATTTTGCTTCTTGTACTATTGCAACATTTTAATGTGAAACTCTGTGTGTCTCTGTAGTCCCCTATGATTGACTTGTGACTTGGAACGGTCCAGGGTCACACGCTTTTAGCAGTTTTGGTCAACATAAAACAAATCTGTCTCTTGCATATGTCTTCCTCTGCCTCTCCAATGTATTGCAGCCTGTGCCGCCTTGCATGTCCCTAAGAGAGAGTGTTCAGGTGTACAAAGAGCACTGCAGGATGGCCAGAGAGTTCCATCATGTAAAACACGAGATCTCTGTCCTCGAGGAACGCAAGTAAGACTCGATGATACGCGCAAATTATCTCAATCTTTGAATGCACAAGGAAGACTAATTACATGTGATGCAATTCTGAAAACAACTGAGCAAAAATACACGTGGCTTAGTTGAATTTCTGTATGCAGTTTCTCCTACACTGCTAGCACCATGGGTCTGTAGCTAATGCAGCCCTCCTTATCTGGAAACTGCTGCAGGATTCTTGGTTTCCCAATTTGGGGGTTGCACTGAAACAACCCACTTCAGGATTCCTAAATAAAGAGATGCATGAAGAGTGACCCTAGATAAGATAAAACATGATGAGTCATGTTGCTGCACTCACACTTCTTCCTTGTTGTCATTATCTACCAGTACACAAAGACTTCACATCTAACTGAAACGCAGCAAACAAGCAACAGCTATACAAGGACAAAACAACAAAAAAACTGTTTAAATAACGTGGTTACAACTATCTCAATACTGAACATGCTTTAGACTTTTGCTCACAATCATTGAAAGAAATTTATTAAGCAATACTGAGTCAGTTTTCTTACTTCTCATATTTTAGACACACAAAGTGTTGCAAGAATGACAGCAGGGATACTACTTCAAGAAAATGACAGGATCTTTTCTCAAAAGTCTTGCTACACTTAGTCTGTATGAGAGCAAAGCAAACACTGAGGACTTTACCACTCTTCATTATTGTTTGTATTACTTTGTGATTCAACATTTCAACAAAAATAAAATAATTTAAAGGAAACATGTTATATTGTGGTAAGATCTTCTCAAAAACATATTCGGTAACGTACAGGTTTATGTGAAAGTTTTAAAAGTCACATGCATATGAATGTGGTTTTGAAAAATGTCTTCTTCCTCTTTTCAGCCACTTTGTGTGACAAAAATAAACATTCACTCACATACCCCCACATGTGCACACACATGATTTCCTACTTACTTCCATATTCAGAAACTCACAAATACTTCAGAATGGAGGTTGTGGCCTTTTAGTGAACAAAAACAAAACACTGTAAAAGACAAAACACTTTAATTTCAGTTATAACCAAAGGTTATAACCAAAGGTGTAATCTCTAATTCATTAGCCAGGTTACCACAGCAACCACATTTCTAAACAGTGAATCTATTTGTGGTTGCCAGGGATGATCATCTGGTATGGCACCAACAGTCAAATTAGAATATTATTACTTAGTTCATTTATTTCAGTAACTGAGATGACTAAGTGAAACAAGCAGATTATATAGACTATTTACACAAAGACTCATGCTTTCAAGCCTTTATTTAGCTAATTAGGATGACTTTAAGTTTAGAGTTAATGAAGACATGGTATTTAAGATTAGAATAATGCACCAGACCAATAAAAAAAAATCCTTGACAGTCCCTCCCACTTTGACTGTAGGACTTCCACATAATTACAACATTTACTGTATGCTTTCCCTGCCATTATTATAAAACCTAATACTCTTGTGTTGAACTCCTGACCGTAGCCTCCTATAAGTAGCATCTGCCTACTGACGTTCAGTCCAGGGTTCACTAGTCATTGAATTTCCCAGTCTGCCGGTGGAAGGGGCTTCATATTCATAAAAGAACAAAACCAAACCTATTGATATTTTCAAAGTATTTCACAGAAACTATATAGGAGATTTCAAAGTAAACAATAATAGTAATGCACTGTTAAATAGGTATCAAACATTAAAAGCCTATAGCAAGCTTTATTTTTTATTTTTTACAAGATATATAAACTTGTATATCCAAAACAAGATTATTTTATTATTTAAATATGAACTGTAAAAGTTTAATGTCAATATGAAATCTAATGTGGCAGAAACCAGAGAAATGATTCTTGACACCAGTGGTGACAAAACATATCAGGCTGGAAAAGTACACATTTAGGAGTGTATGGCTGAACTAGATATGAATATATGGACTGAGGTCTTGTATGCAGCAATGTAGGCATCACTCCAGCTTGTTGTGGTGAAAGAACAAATGAGACAAAAAGTGAAGCCCTCAATTTAATTTCAATAACAAAAGAAACCTTTCATAAATGACTAAAATAACCATTTTCCCCTGGAGAATTCACTCTGTTCTTACACACTGAATCAAGTCAGTTGAGATAGCTGAAGCAAATAATCATCAGGTCTTCGGGACACTTCCCTTTTCAGGTTTGCTGTACAGATCCCACCTTTGTAGACTATGAACTAAATACAAATGAGTGTTGCTGGAAATTGAGAGGTTTAGGTTTCCACTGACTTTTTACTGAAGAATAGACTTAGTCACACTCAGCAATTAAAATAGGCTAAATACAGTGAAGGGTTTTCAAAGACAGCTCTCACTTTTGTTGCTGTGAATAAACTAAAAATGATACCTTGACTAACAAGTGAGGAAACTGCACAGCTTTGAGAACCCTTTTCGGAGCTTTTTAATTAAAATGCATGCTAAATTGTTGTGTGGGTAAAAAAAAAAGCACAATAAAATTATTTCTGCATTTTTAACTGAAAAAATCTAAGCTAATTTTGGCTCCTGAGTGCTTTCAAGTTGGGAATTTTGACCCACAGTGCAAAACGTTTGGACACCACCGGATTAGAGAATTCCGAGTCAAGACAAATGTTTGTTTTGAGAAATTAGGAAGATATGCTTTAAGACAGAAAAAGGGGCATCAACCATTATGTTGAATTAATTAGTATCGCATTCCTTTTGTACAAATCTATAAGATAAGGAACATATTCTACTCACAATATGATATGATCCACAAATGTTTCAATTTCTTTCAGTACAGAGATTAGCTTTGTGTAATTATTGAAAGTCCAGCATATTCAGGGAGAGTTGCCATCCTTTTTTTCTACAAATGAAATGTTCTTTTTTGATACACCATAAAAAGAAAAGTCTTTGAAGGTTTGTCTTTCTCATTTCTTCAGGCGAAAGCTGCTGGCGGAGTTGGTGGAGGATGAGAAGGTTGCTGTAGAGATTGCCCGTCTCGATGAGGAGTTTCAGCGCTTAACAGAGGAGAACCACACACTGGTGACCCTCCACAGTGAGCGCAGGCAGCAGCTGGAGAGGCTTTGCCTCACCAATCGAACAAGGCAAGACCCCTCTTGACCTCCTACTTCCCAGAACCTGAGTCTACCAGACATTCAGCTGACACCAGACCAGCAACCAACAGACTGTTTTCATGTGCAGTCTTTGAATTGTCTAATTACACCTACAGGACCCTGTTTCTGTGGATGATCTGAGGCATTTGCGCGAACCTCAGATGTACGGTTGTCATCACTGAGAAGTTGTTAGAGTGATTCTAGTCAACAATGATAGATTTTTAGGGTGCTGTTTTGTTTTTTTTTTGTTTTTTTTTATTTGCTGAGCCATACTGGTCATAATAACAGAGAACAATGTATTGCAAAAGTATTTATATCATGTGAACTTTTTTATATTTAGTCAGGTTATAATTGCAAAATTCAATGTATTTTATTTAAACTTCAAGTGATAAACCAACCCATTCGATTGATTGCACTCAATCTAATTCACTTTCATAGCCCTGAACAACATACAGTTGGCTTCAGGAGTCACCTAATCAGTAAATCGCAGTCAATCTGCGTAATGTGCTTTGTTTATTCAATCTCTCTGAATCAAAATTTTTTTTAAATCATTTTTCAGTGCATTTAAAATTTTAAGTCATTTGGGTCTCTTTGGAGATGTTGAGTGTATTTTATCAATCAAAATAGGTCTGCACTTCGACTAGGACCTTCTAAAACATAACCATGCTTTTATCTAAATATTTCCCTTTTTGCTTAGATTGTATGCTTATGTTTTTTGCAGCATCTGATATGATTTATTTTTTTTGCTCTGTTTTGAATTCCAAAGAAAACCTATACAAAAGGAAGACACTGCCAACACCCTGTTTCACAGTGGACAGTGAACATGGCGTGTTGAGGTTGATTTGTATCTTAACCATACATTGTATATACAATGTTTGCCAAAAGGTGCTATTACATTCTAATCTGACAAGAGCAGCTTCTTATACAAGTTTACTGTCCCCCTAAATGACCTGTGAAACTTCAGTGGCTCTCTAAAAACAATAGTTTTCTTTCCACCATTCTGTAACAGCTCAATTTGTGGAATGTGCCACTTTTTTTTTTTTTTTTTAATCAAAAACTTCTCCCATTTTAGCTGTTTATCTCTGGAGCTAATTGCGTATTCTCGAATTATGCAACACTCACCAAAGTTATCATTCTCCTCTTCGCTGCTGTTCTCAGTACTCATTCTGCCCATCTTGTGGTGGGTTTGAGGTTTTGATTGATTTGTTGAACAGCTTTAAAGTCATCAAATGCACTGGATTTTTTCGAGGTATTGGAATAAAAGGGGCAAAGTGTAAAAAAAAGTCCAAATTGTGCATCAGTTTCCTTACTTTACATAACCATGAGCTGCTTTGAGTTGGTCAGTCACATAAAATCCCAGTAAAATATATTGAATTTTGTTACTGTAACATGACAAATGTAAAAAAAAAAAACAACAAAAAAAACATTGAGTTTTATGAGTTAAGCCTACTTATGCAGCTTGAGTGACTGTGACCTGATGTAAAGCAAATTCAGGTCCTGTGGAAAGTCAGATGCTTCATCTAAGGGAGCTAAAAATGGTGGGCTATGGTCCAAAATGTTATCACAAATTTCAGTGTTAAAAACTCTGTGAGGGAAATTAAATTACCAAACTCTTTGGAAGGAATTACAAGAATGAAAAAAATAATCTATTAGTAGTATCCGCTGCCAGAGTTGTAAATGATCATTTACTTTTTGTGAACAGTGGTGTAAGTGGAATAGTGTTATCCTGTAAATAGGACAGTGAACAACATTAACTGCGGTTTCCTTTCCTCTGATAATAAAAAGACATTTTATTGTAACAACAGCATCACTTCCTTAGTTTCAATTCTAAAGTCATTCACTGTTGTATTGTGTCCTCTTTGTCAGCCTTACGAAGAAAAAGGAAGAAGACTTTTTTTTTTATGACGAATGAGTTTATTCTCGAATTACGCAACACTCACCTGATTGGCTAGTTCAACTGTCTCTGGCTTCCTTCTTCTTTTAAATCATGTGACACTTGCAACTTAGTTTGGTAATGATCACCATTGCATGTTTTGCTGTAGCTACTTTAGGAGTTGACTTTTACCATTGTAAAAACCGTCTTCTATTTATATTTTTTCTTCAAAACCTTAAGCTTCAGAGGACCTATTAAGCTTGAACAAATTTGTTGACATGTATTGTGCCATTTTGTAATTAGTCATTAGTCATTACTCTCGTCAAGGACAAAGACGCACATTACACACGCAACACAGACAATAATGCTCTTTAGAGAAAATCTTTGCAGTGTTGTTTTTTTCACTCACAGGTTACTTCTCCTTTTGCTCTTTTGTCACACTTAGATTATTCAAATCATCAAATAGATGACATAAAACAAAGCTAATCAAGATCAGTACAAAAAGCAGTTTTAAACTTGCCCCTATGGAATAAAAACAAACAAACATTCCTCTCGTTAAATCATGAATGAACTGCAACCCAACAACAGTTTTGGAAAACTGTTTTTAGATTCACTTACCACACCCAAAGTTCCAAAATACAACTTGTCTGACAACATGAAGGAAAGAAGCAACACATAAAAGCCCTATCTGACATCTCACTGTCTGGAAAACTATTTCAAAGGTTTTGGAGCTCCAGTGAACCACAGTCAGATTCATTATTCATAAATGAATGAAACATGGAGCAGTGCTGAATCTTCCCAGGACAGGAAAAAAAGGGTGTCTTCCAAAACACTCTTAGAGCACATAAACAACTTATTTAAAGCACAAAAAATGGCAGATGCCTCTGATCAGTGTCAATAATTCATAAATAAGTAAGAGATGGGGGAAGTAAGGCAGCCATAGAAGATGTCCAAGTCCAAGAGCACTATATCTTGATGACCACAAATATTTCTGGAACAATATTATGTGGACCGTCGATGTGGAACATTTTGTAAGATATGTATTCCATTACATCTTGGAAACTTAACAGCATTTCAGAAGAAGAAAACGAAAAAGCACAAGAGTCAAACTTAGTGGCATTAGTGTGGGCTGCTTTTGCTAAAAAAGGACATCCAGTAATGAGCTTATGACCTTGATCTCAAGCACGCTTTCTATTCCCAAGCGATTCACTCAAAGCTCCTCCTTGCAGCTGCAGGACACTCACTAATTGTCCCCCGCAGCTCCATCAAATTAGCAGCAGCAATTGGCAAACATCTGGTGAAACTCCGTACCTGCTGAGCTTATCATTCAACCTACTTCTCAGTCCAAAGCGGAGGAATGTTGGCATGAGTTGGTGCTTCTTAAAGAAACAGATGTCCGATTTCAAGCTGTCAAATTACAAACTCAAATTTATTTTAGATTCAAAGTACATAACAGCCTCGTTATCTCATTCTAACATCACATTTAGTAAAATAGATCAGCTCTGCATTCTTTTTCACTTCACTGTATCACCTGAAGAAAGTCATTGTGCGTGTTGTTTTTCTGCAGGGCATATTCTTAAAAGTCTTTGTTTGATATAAGTTGCCTCATCTTCTTGAAATCCAGACTTTATTGCCCGCCTTCATCTTAGATTCCTTTATTGTGCTCAGGGCGGATTTCCAAAGAAAAGTCTGTTTACCAGACATATCCAGTGGAGTGAAAAGTGCTAGCTCATCCTTTATCAGGAGGAGCGTATGAGTCAGCTCTGCTTTGTTACACCCATGGTGGTTACAACACGTATACACACACAGACTTACACACACACACACTCCCAGTGCTTCTCCCTCCCTCCCTCTCGCATACGCACTCACAGGCCATATGACTGAGTCAAGCTCAGCTTTTAGTTTGTAGCTGAGCTGTGATAAGGCGTGCTGGGAAACAGCCCGGTTAGTCGACATTCCATCTACCAAAATCCATGTCTGTGAGGCTGCTGGAACTTTCTTTAGCACCTTAAGAGAGGTGAGCAAAGCCAGCTTTCTAAGGTAGGCGCATTTTATTTTTCCCTTTTCTATTAAGTGATAACATATCTATGTGTGAAATACGGTTTTAGCAGTGTGGGAGTGGTTAACCTGTGTGTCCTTGTGTGTTTTGTATACACATAGATGTCTGTGATGGCTGGGCTTACCCCGCGGTCGTCTGTGTTTACATTCGAGTCCACAGTACATTCCTCCCAGGTGCTACATCGCCTGAATGAGCAGCGCTGCCGGGACATGTTGTGTGACGTGACGGTGCTGGTGGAAGGTCAGAGTTTTAGAGCCCACCGCTCTGTGCTCGCTTCCTGTAGCGAGTACTTCTTGCAAAAGATCTCTTCCCCGACCCAACACGGAGCAGTGATCACTTTGCCAGAAGAGGTGAGAAGTTGGTTCAGGATGCCATGTTACAGACAAAAAAAATAAAAATAAAAGTTATACAAAAAAAAAAAACTCTTCTGCCTCAGAAACCACAAATCTGTTTGAAAATGAAGTGAGAAACATAACTAAAACCCTTATTTCCTCAAGTGCCAGTCCCGGGGATTTTTGTTTTCTGATGACTCATGAACAGTCAGTTTGTAAAATTGACAGCAACTAAACTTACCCTTACCAAAAAGACAACTTCACTTAACACATTTAGTTATATTTTGAACATTATCACATCATTTGTTTGTTGATCTCATGGAATTAATGTAAAAAAAATAAATAATAATAAAATTAAAAGAAAAGTCAATCATGCAGGTTTTTGGCTTTGCAAACCAATACCAATTTCAATGTATCATTTTAATCACAGAATGACTAATTGTTTTTCTGCAAATAATTTTTCCCAATTAACAAATATAACTGATGTAATCCTCCCCTGTACAGATATCAACTCAAGCTTTCACAATAAAATTCACAAAGAATGCTAGATCAAAAAGTTTCTATGACAGTTTTATATATGTGTTAAAAAGTATGTCTGGAGAATTCATTTCTTTGACTTTGTTTTTATCTTAGTATTTAAATAGATCATTATAATTAAGTTATTCCTACAAAGTCATCTGATATAGAGTGTATTTCTTGTTGTCTTTATTTTCCATAATTCCTTATAAATTGACCCCATTGGCTAATAAAGGTGGGATCCCCTGACTTAGATAATATCTCAAAACTACTCCAATTCAATTTCACACACTGGGAAAAGGTCCAGGGAAACATTATTTCAGTCCTTTAAGTCCTTGTTACATCTTTGTTGATTCTTTATACAAATACTGATGACTATTTGCAGAGTTGTGATATAGACTTTGACTTGTCCCAGGACTTTGCTTTTTCTCAATCTTTAGTAGATTTCATGGTATGTTTTGGCCACTGTCAAGATTCGGTGTCTGTTTCTGCTTCAGCTTTTGCTGTGGTTTTTACAGACAGTCACACACTTTTCTTTAGTTGCTGTAAATACACATTAGAATCCATTGTGGGACATGTAATGGTGAGCTGTCCAGGTCCTGCTGACTCAAACTATCCCCAAGCCTTAACGCTTTCAGCTATGCTGTTGTTTATTTGTGGAGAATGTTTTTTATGCCAAAAGTCCTCTGTCCTGGTATCCAGATACTTTAGTTTTAGATTATTGTGTCAATAGAATATTGTTCTGTAGAATGTTGGGGGCTGGGGGGGGCGTTTCTACAATTTTAGAAAGGAGAAACTTGGTTATCCAGGTAAAACTGGGCATGTGGGTAGTTGTGTCTAAGCAAATGTCTAAGATTTAAACATTTCAAACCTAATCAAAAATGCTTAGCTTAGCAACATCATCATGCATCTGATGTAATAAACCTATGTAGCAATAGCTATTTTAAGTGAAAATAAATGCTAGTGTGTCCTAAACTATTCATTGTCCGAAATTAATTTTTTATTGCAGTTTATAAAAAATTTTTAAAGTATTTTCTTGAGTTTTTATTGGTTACTTATATATGCTTAATTTAAAAGTGCAAACATGTTGGGAACATGACTGTAGGAGGGGGTATACTACATTAATTTTCATACCTGAACATGTTAAGTGTGCCCAATAAAAGTAAATACCTATAAACATGTATATTAGACAGCTCATATTAAGTGTAAAAAATGTAAAATTTAAAAACCTGTGATATGTCGTCTTTTAAGACGCTTTCCATTCATATCTGAAGGATACTCTGACTGGAAATGTTTTACATATTCCGTTCCCAGCGTGTGTTTTAGACGGGAATATCCTTCCGTCTCCTCCCTGCTATTCTTGTGTAAATATCCTAAGCTGTGCTTAAATAACTGTTCAATGCAAATGTGAGCACAGTATTAAAGTTTATAAGACTGCTTTTGCATAAATCCTTTTAATGTTTTTGAGACACTAGTTGTTTTGCGCCCTGTCAAGATAGCTAGTGGGTGTAGTCTTCAACTAAATCTTACAAAACCAAGAGGCCAAGCAAATTATCTACTGCATGAACTATATTAACTTTTTATGTACTTACCAGAAACTTACAATGTTTTTTTTCACTTGGACATTGTTAAATCAAACAAAGATTTTAAACAGAAGCACATTACTTTGAGCTACTGTACTCTAAATAATGTTGTTAATGTGTCTTACTTATTTTTTAACAGGTGACAGTGGCTGGCTTTGAACCACTGCTGCAATTTGCCTACACATCCAAACTCAACTTTGGAAAAGACAATGTTTTAGAAATACGAAGCTCAGCCTCCATCCTTGGGTTCAGGGACTTGGACGAGGCATGTTTTGATTTCCTCCTGCCAAAGTTCTTCTTGAGTCGCAACGGCTCTGCCCCCATTGTGCGAAAGACCTGTTGTCGGAAGGAATGCAAGAGGCGATTATCAAAAGAAAATAGCGCCACAGACTCTGACGACGTGTTGTTGGATGACAAAGAAGTAAAACCAGTCGCTGACTCATCACCAAAGCGGGACGTGACATGGGACTATAACAAGTCAGTGAGCAACAAAATGGGAAGTCAAAATAGCACACGCAGTTTGGGAGCTGAAGGCAAAAATGAGCCAGTCATACAGGGTCCAAAGTATCGCAAGTTCCAGTTGGCTTGCGAGAAGGGAATGTTTGCCAGTGAGAAATGCTCCTTCAATTCAGCTGTATCAGAGATCAGGAATGGCTTTGCCCTCTCCTGCCTGTCGTGCCCCAACAAGGTACATTGTGAAAAACAAACCGCGGTTGATCTAACTGGAAATCCAAACTCCAATAAATGTATAGAAAGCAAAGCTGAAGTAGAAGAAGTGTGGAAAACTGAAAAACACAATGTGAAAAGCGAGAACTGTGAAAGTAAAGTTGTAGTTGATATTTCTAAGGAAGGTACATTTGAAGAGGGAAATCAGTGTTGCAAGGTAGAGGAGAAGAACATTAGGACGCATGAAGAAAAGATGGAGTACTCATCTGAAGTTGTTTCTTCAGAGAAAACAAAAATAAAAACACTCTCACCAAAGCCAAGCCCAATCCTCTGTGAGAGATCATCACTGCCCTTCTGCCCCTTAATGTGTCTGGGTGTGGACGCTACAATCACTCAGTCAATGGGGAATGAAAAGTGTGCTGTCAACAATACAGAAAGTAAAACATCAAGAGTCTCTGGCGCAATAATCTCATGCTCTTCCCAACAAAATGAGATGTCAGAAGACAAGGGAAAAAATCAAGACGATGTCAGTCAACAAGGAAGAAAAAGTGCACAAATGTCAAACATGGAAAGAGCAGCTATCATTAGAGAAAACTCCGGAGAGAGAAGCACAGTGAAGAAGGAAACGACTGATCACCTCCGTGAGCAATTCAGGTTCAGTAAAGACGCCTACCAGCAAAATTTCCTGGACTGTGAAGCAGGGTGCTCCACAGATCCATGTGGGGAATGCGTGCAGAGCTCATCTCTACTGTGGTCAAACCTCGGTTCCACCAAAACTGGGTGCCCGTTTTATCAGGATTTTGACCAAATGAACTGTCCAATGTTTGAGAGCGAGGGGACAACTCAGTCGTCTGTAAACTCAGGGGAGGATGGAGATTCTGAGACGGAAACAGAGGGAGACAGTGAGTTCTCCACCGCTGAGAGGGCGCTACAGGTGAGCAGCGAACAGTTTCACTGTCAAGCTTCAGTGCATCTCATAGGATTTTATATTTTACACCAAGACAAAGTACTGTATGACTCAGTTGAAAACAAGGTTTTCTTTACCCAGCACTCCTACGGCATGATGCTGCCACTGCCATGTATCACTTCAAGGATGATGTACTACAATTTATTTTAAGAAAAGCATTTCCTCAGCGTTTTTCTGCCACCACCATAATTAAGAATGGTGTGTTCAAAGCCTAATACGAGTGCATATCACTCTAAGCATACTTACCTTTTGAAACAAAAATTTAAAAAACATGTTTCAAATCTCTTCCATTTTACAATTATGCACTACTGTGTACTGTTCAGTGAAAACATCTTCAATGTTTTGGCTGTACCTTAAAAAAAAAAAAAAACAGTCTACTTCCTGTACAGTATGTCATCATATTTTCTAAGATAAGAGAGTCAGGTTCACTTTGTCATAAACAAACAAGCGTCTACATTCATGTAAAGTAGATATGCTATGTTGTCAAGTTAATTATTCACCCAGTAGACAAGATGTATGCGTGTGTGTGTGTGTGTGTGTGTGTTTGAGCAGGCTGTCTGGTTCAGAGTCCAACACAGCCAAAATTCACGGCGTAGCCTATTCACTGAGCATCAAACTGAGGTCATTTCATAGCTTTCAGACGTTTCTTAGGTTGCTAAGGAGATTGGGTGAGAAATACAGATAAGGGGTGTGCAGATAAGGCTAAGTTCTTCCCACGGGTAATGTATTTAAATTACTTGCGCCAGATAAAGCTTCTGCTGCTTAATGAGTCTGATGGTGATATGTTTCCTGGTGCATGCTTACCTCAGCAGATTTCCAGGTGTACTATTTACCGGCTTAGAAAAAAATATAGCAACGCAAACTCAATTTCCCATTCATGTTTTTGCATTTACAGAAAGTTTTACATGGGCGTACAAGATGTTAGTATCAAAGAGCTTTGAAGATGCCCCTTTATCTGTGCGTATGTTTTGTGTATAACCTACATTTTTACGGGGTTTTCTCAGGTGCAGTTGCCATTCTCTGTGGATTGGATTGTGAATCTGAACCGAAATGACTTCCAGCAGCTGCTGAAGCAACAGGTTCTTACCCAAGAACAACTAGAGTTTGTCCATGATATTAGACGCCGCAGCAAAAACCGCCTCGCAGCTCAGCGTTGTCGCAAAAGAAAGCTGGACTGCATATATAATCTACAGTGTGAAATCAACAAACTGGTAAGGCAGTGTTTGTTTTTTTGTTTTTTTGGTATGATCTTATTTTTCATCAGACGTTTGTCAATCAGGTTGTGCTTTCTGTACATGTTTGCTACAGAAGACAGAGAGGGAGAAACTGATCTTGGAGAAGAGCCGGCTGACCCAGAGGAAAATGGAAACATGTCACACTGTAAACGCTTTGTGTCGGAGGGTCTGCAGTGAAGCAAACCTACACCCAGACCAGCTGCAGGTGTTAGCCAGTTGCACCTCTTCAGACTGCCCTCTGTCCTCATTGGTTCCTCAGATAGATGCGCTTCTGTCACAACACGGATCATCACTCCACCCAAAAACCTCAGCATCTCAGGAAGATACACTTAATCCACACACAGATGCAAGCACATGACAGAAATGCTGAAGCAAACTCACTGTGCCACAGACTATGATGATCATTAAGCTGTACAGTATTCTTTTTGCGTTCGCTAGGACATTATCATGCACGGTGACCAAAGGACAGAAATGTCCAGAGATTGTAGACATTGTAATTGCTGTGATCAGTAGATTCTTTACATTTATTGCTTACTTTATTCTCTTTTTAACTCAAATATATTTGGAAGGGGTCACATTGAGTTATTTTATTTGCATTCCCAAATCCACAATGTTATCTGTCACCAGTTTTTATTTATTTATTTTTTTAACAGCATTACAGTTTTTTACTCACTGCCCAGGGAGCTACTCTTTTACAGGGTGACACAAGTGCTTAAAAAAAAGTTTTCGGAGTTTCTGGACGAATATGTTTTGTGTTATTTTTCATTAAATTCTTTAAAATTCAGTTTGATAATTATAAGCATGAAACCTGAATACTCAATCCAAACCTGGACCTTGTTCTGCACTGATTACAGATAGTTTGATTTTGATTCAGCACTCAGGGCATCATTCATGCAAGAACTGGCATTTCAAAGTGTAAATTAATGACAGTTAAGGATCAGAAAAGATCAGGCAGTTTTCAGGTGTCCCACTGAGCCATGGTTTATAAATCATAGTTTTTTTTAATAGCTTGCCCTCCAGAGGAGAACCTTTTTTTTTTTATCTTTTAAAGAAATAATTATTTCTGTAAACTTTGTAAACCTAAAAATTACCATTTATGGTTTGTCCCTGTGTGCTCAAAAAGAAATGGTGCATATGTGAATTAAAAAAAAGCCCCCAAATCTTTAAATAAAAAACAGTTTAAACCAAATAGACAATATCACTATTATTGCTATCGACGGCTTGTTGCTTATTTTCCAGAAGAATTTTATCTCTTTAAAAGTAATAAATATGCAGATATTTTTCTTCAGTTGATGCATCTACTTAAGATTTTAGATAATGATGCAAATGTTTTTGATGTCAAAAATATTGCACTACTTTTGGTATATATTTTTTTACAAGTCTGGTGGAAACAATGGTAAATTCCGTGTTTGTGACACAGATCCCAAAATATTCTTTTGCTATGGTGGTTTGTTATGGGTAACAAAACTACGGGTGATTTTGCCCTTAAGTGATTTGTGGGTTGAAGCAGTTTTTTACAATGATTGGATGTCTTTCTCCTGATAATACCAAAAGAGCAAAACAAATCGTTTAGTTGTCCCTAAACAACCTTTCTACAATTTCTTTTTATGATCAACTAGTGTCCCTTTTTTGCACACTGTAAGAAAATGTTGCTGAATACCATCTGTAGCTAACAATGCAAAAGCTGGTTTTGGATTGCAAGCTTATTACTTGGTTCTAAATTAAAGTGTTTTCATTGTTTGTTTTTTACTTGTGGATTACATCCACCTTAAATTCATCCCTCTAATTATCTATAGTATGGGCTTGCTGACTTGAATGGTCATTGTCCACCATTCTGCCATAGTAGTGGAAGAAAGGGTTTATGCCAGAATCACCACATGATCAGACCAAAATGCAGACTTACAAAACATTGCTTTGAAAATGGTCATGTACCGGATTAAAAATAACAATCCTGCAGTCGGCATGCCAAGAAAAACGTTTAAAGATCCAGATAGCATTGAAAACCATTGTTAAAATTTAGAAAAAAAATGTGGCTGTTTAGAAATAAGCCATAAAGAGATGATAAATGACTGAGGATTTCTGCAAATTACTGTAACTAATCCCAAAGTCTATGCATTGGCACAGTGCGCTATGTTTACCTTTTCAACAGTTTGGCTCTCATTTTTCTTGCAGTCATTGTGGTCTCCTTCCCTCGGTCGACCACAGTGACAAAGCTCTTGTAGGAACCACAGATCTGTCCTAGCTCGTTAAAAACCTAGCAACATAAATCTAACCTCATTTAACTGTAAGATTTTTTTTTTAAACTATTTAAAGAAAACACTTTAGAATCTTTCCAAAGTGCGAAGCTTTGCACCTGGCCAGCGTTTTGATTCATCAGGAGGTTTTAGTAGTAAAGCCATCCACATTTTTCTATGTAGTACTATAAATAACTTTAGAAAAACACTTTGTTTCCTTGTTCTGTTTTGAAGCACATCCTGCTATGGTTGAACGTTTGGCTTGTTACTTATTATCTTAAACACCATTATCTAAATCATTGACAGAGGTCAAGTTAACAAATTATACAGAACTCACTGATGATGCAGCACAATTAGATTTAAGTTAATTTTCTGATCCCTTTCCTGATTCTTCATCTGTGGCTTTTAGGTTAGCTATTACAATTATTGTCGTTATATATTTCACATCTACAGTTGCTTTTCATGTACTTAAGATTTTCTTGATACTTTCTTCTGTTATTATATTTTAAATGAATCGTGTTTTGAACCAGCTGTGGTCCGCTTTGATTTACGTAATCATTATGTGCATATTTTTATTTCAGTTTTGTGTATATTAAGATATGTGGTGAATGAATATATTTTATGATACAAACTTGAACCCTTACACTACTTCTTAATCACTGTGGTACTGCCTGCCCTCTAGTGGCTAATCATCGTTACTAAAGTTTACTGTATTATGTTAACTGAAAGGACCTCCAGCTCTTGTATTTCTGCGTCTCTCTTTTGTACCTTGGCATTTTCAGTTCAGATATATAAAAAATAATTTTGATAAAATACTTAATGGTAATTTTGTTTATTTCCTTTATATATAAAATCCCTTTGTGCTTAGTGTAAGTGGTAAAAGTGATTATTTTATTTCTGGAGAGGGCTCATTTTTCAGTATTGACAAATTCATTGTGATTAAATTTGTCTCTTCTCTGTTAAATCTTATACCTTAGTCACACTATTGCACGTTTTCTCTTGTGCTTTAATTTCCTATAAAAGTATAATGTGTTCAGTCCATCATTGCCTTTCTACACCTGTTTGTCTTTTACTGCAGCTTACATTTTCTGCTCTCAGGTTTGTCAGATGCCAGGCCTTCTGCTGCTCAAATGGTGGTTGAGATGTTGTTGTTCCAGGAGTTTGCAAGGTCCAGCCTTTGCTGTGATTTAAAACACGGATTTAAAGCACAGATTTAAATCTCAGACATTGCAAACAACAAAAGCAGTCTGCTTATCAATCAACTTGCTGGCGCGCAATACACAGCTTGGTCCGGGTGGTACCAGCTAGTAGGTTTTGAAAAACCAAACCAGATAATTTCTGCTAACATGTTAGCAGGCATCAGATGACACTTTTCTTCAGAGTGATAAAAATATTTATACATAGGAGATTCCACGTGTTATTCTTATGTGACGACTAGATGTTATGATGAATCCATAAAGTCCATCTATTTCTAACGAGATATACTGTATTTTTGTTCTTTTATTAATCACTCCCCTCTGTGTGTTTCTCTGTAGATTTCTTTTATTAGCAGAAACGTGTGAAAACATAGACTGATACTCGCCAAAAGACTACGAAACCTTTTGTTATTCAGAAAAACGCTGGTCACTCTCACACGTTATCAGTGTAAGTGAAAGTGAGATCAGAAGGCCCAATTCTGCAAGCCGACTATGTGGGAACTGTGAATTTGCTCTTCAATGAGTAGGAATAATATTTTCCTTTACAAAACTTGTGACTAAGCTGAAGATCTGCTTCACTGTCTCCAGTGACTTAACTTCTCTTTATGTTTATGAAATTATACTCAACAAAGTGTTTGTTTTTTTTATTTCAGTTTTTCTAAATTAAATATCTCTGAATGAAAACATTTTCCCCAACATAAAATCTAATCAATAAAAACAATTCTGGTATAAGTATGGTCTTTTAATATTTTCCAGTTGAGTTGACTAAAAGCCTGCAATTTCTTGAACTTGACAATAGATGGCTCCACAGGAACAAATACTGGAAGTTAAAACAAGATTAGCTTCCTAAGAAAGAAGGAAGGACAACGCAAATAATCAGTACACACATCAATCCCATAATTTTGTAATTTTGTTTGAGCTCTTCTAGCTAATATGAAGATAAAAGAAAACTGGGTTGATTGAATTTGGACATAATTCCAAAACAAAACTTTTAGAATCTAAATGTTTGTTTTTTTGGTTGTTTTTTTTTAATATAAGTTGCTGATTGAATTGTATGTATTTGCTGTGTTCAAACTTGGTTAATCTGGAGACCTTCCTTTTACATCCTAATCAGACATTTCAGCCTCACAACATCTATTCTCAGCTCTGTTCTTTTTTTTTCTGCTTCGATGAGCATTTGGTGTAAGTGGTTCTCTGGCAAATCGTGAGAACCACAGATAGCAGGATATACTGGGTGCATAATCCCAACAAAGACTGGCTGAATCTGTGCCACCTGTTGTCAAGGTAACAGGCCATATTTTTTAATGAATTTGATCCCAGTGCTAATTTAAAATAGATTTTAAAATTTCTATTTAATGGCTTCATTTGACTGTTATTGTTTATTTCTCCTGGGGAAAAAAAAAAAGCAGTATCAGATATTCCCCCTTGGGTTTCACATTGGCTCAGTGCTAACTTTCCAAATAAACTGTGTGTTTAAACACGGCCTCGAAAACACTTCAAGAGTCGGGCGGAACAGAAAAAAAAGGAGAGAGAATGGAACGGTGCATGAGAAAACAGCTAATCTTATTCTACCGATCCTTAAGTTTACATGATTAAATAAAGAAGCGTACACTGAAAAATACGGAATTGCTATCTTTTCAGACCATTCACTGCATCCACAGGCCTCAACTACACATTAGGGAAGCGTTAACTGGAGCCAAAGGCAGATGACCAAATCTAATCCCTCATGCGGAGAATAATCCAGTCATGTGTCCGACTAATGAGGGACCTGAGAGTCCTGGATCCTTCTGAACAGAAGCATACAAACACACACATTCTTCAACCTAAACTAATAAAACCTGGTACGTTTTTCACTGACCCTTAAAGTGATTTTCAATCCACTGCTTCAGTAAAAACAGTTTGTCCCAGGCTAAAGGTTAAATACTATTAAAAGACTGGTGTTTTATGAGAATGCATCCGATAAAGAGTAAACACAAGGTATGTGTGAAACTGGTTTATTTTGCCATCTTGTTTAATAACACAATAAAAGTTGTGTTTCTTATGTCCTTTAAACTAAGAAACAAAAAGATTTTCTCAATGTCCTGTGCTTCATGTAATATGACACTACGCTGATATCACATGAGGTCACATGAGTCACACACCTTCATCCTGTTAAACTTCCCTGAAGAAGGGAATTCCTTGAATCCGACAAGCTCAGAAATCCACAAATAAGACATTAACTTAAAAATACTGCTGTATCTCACACTGACAATTAAAACAAAAACAACCTTTAATGTGAATTCATACAGTTAGTGGGAGAAAACAAAAATCAATCTCCTTAAATCATCATTTTTGGTCATCTCTAACAGTTTAACCAGATCACTGTGTCAAGAAATGTTTAAATAAGAATACATAATTAAACAGGAAGTCTGAACATAATGTGAAACAAAGGTTAATTGCTCTTATTCAGACATTAAAGTGAGAAGCATAAGACAATGTTGCATTCAAGCATAACAGGAAATGGCTTCAAGAAAACATTCAAAATTAGCCCCCAAATTTTCTCTAATTAGGCATTTATTTCAAATTCATCATTATCGCAATAAAAAGCAGCACAGAAAGTTTCATAAGGTAAAGCTGTGGTAAGGTGGTCAAGTTAAGAAATGTATTTAACTAAAACTTCTTAGCAGGCATCTCTCAAATCAAACAAACTGCAACATCAATTTTGAAAGAGAAAAATCAGTTTGGATAAAAAAAAAAAAATCTTTCTGTTGGTTTTTGATAACTTAAATTTGTTGATGAGATCCAAGTCTTGCTGTGACTCTGATCTTCAGCTTCGCCCACAGACTGTCGATCAGACTCAAGTCGGACCAGTCAGAAGAAAAATGTTAAACTAAACTACAAAGGGTAAAGGTCTAAAAAATTATGTCCAAAGCACCACAGAAATGGTTCAAAAATCAAAATCAACCCTTTTTTTGTGGGAAGAGATGAAAAGAAGCATCCATAAGTAAGGGACCAGGACTCTGGGTCATCCAGAAAGAGGAATGATCAAAGATCACTCTTTCTGGATGCTGTGTAGAGAAAACTATTATGACCCTTGTGACTTTGCTTAAAAAACAGCTATTTCTTAATTTAGCATTTTAATAAATAAACTCAAATTGCACACTTAAATTTTGCTAAATATCTCAGTATGTTACCTCACTACTGCGATAAAAGATGAATTTAGCTTAACACTTTTTACACATCTTAACAAGGCATGCCAGCAATTATGGTGTATAGTTTTTATTTTGGTCAGACGTTGATTGACTCGACACCAGCTTAGAATCTAACGGTTAGAAGTAAAAGACAAATGTTGGCTTTGTGCACAACACTCATCTGACTAGTAATAGCAATACTCTGACAAGCAGAAATAACCTTTAAATTCAAAAAGGAAGACATGGGAAAAACAAAACAAAACTGTGAAACAACAACAAAGCCAGTGAGTAGGAGAGAGGACATGCAGCGTCTTTATGTGTGCTTTAATGTGTGTTTGTGTGCACGGCACAGCAAGACGCAGCTCTACATAGATGGTAGAGCAAACCCCATAAAAAGATTCCTGTTACCATGGATACTGAGGTTTTGGTGGACGAATTGAAGTGTGTTCAGTTTACAACATTAAGATTAAAAAACTTCATGTGTTTTGCAAACCTGCCACACACACATTTTATTTAGCTCTGATAAAAAAAAAATGGCAATCATTATGTCTGAAAAGTCACATCAACCTTTAACTGTTGCAGCAGCCTCGACTCCAGGATGTTTTATCAATTCACATTGGCACAGTCTAACCACGCTGTTACTATAAATAACACTGTGTTCTTACTTAAGGTCCAAACTTAAATAATTCGTACACGGTCTGTTGGTGGATGTATTTTCAAACTCAACATGCACCTTAAAATACTCACAAAAGCACTTAGTAAATAACTTAAAATCATAATAAAAATATGTGCAGACGAACACAGTCACCTCGTGTGCTTCACTCACAGTGGTGCACAGCCCTCTCTATGCCTTGTTAGAATAACATTAAGGAAACCCACAGTCTCCAAGAGTACGGCATCCAACAGCTTTAAAAGCAAACAGAGAAGTAATGAGTTTTTTTTTTTTTTACCAAAACACTGCAAGTCCATCACTAAGTCCATGTAAATGTTGAATCCACTGCACCTACGCTTTGTTGGGTCAGTTATATTGCTTTGATCATTAATGCGAGGAAGTTGTGTGAGAAGAAAGAAGACAGTCTTTGTAAAAGAAATATACCTGTTACTTACTCTTGCATATGCTTACTGTAGTATTATTCAAAACAGTTTAGACAGTGGTGTTACCAGAAATCTCCAGATATGCATTATGACCACAATTCAGAGGCACTCTAAAAAAAAAAAAGAGAGGTGTTAGCTTTGGTCACTAGAAACAAATAAATGCTCGACTTCGTGGCGCACAGACTTCGTGCTGCTCCATTCTGCACACTGTGTAGGATTTCCTTTAAAGTCCTGTCCTTTCTCCATTCTCACATGTTCATTCATCCTTTCTTCGTTCCTTCCATTACTTGATTATTTGAAGCATCCGGAGCAGCTCATCTGTCTGCTGGAGTCCATCTGTGGGGAGATGGTGTCTGGTACCACAGACTTTAGGATGTCATTCTCTGTGGCCATTATGTGCTTGACCAGGAAGTTTGCAGCGTCGCTGATATTGAGATTGTCCTAAAAGACAATGATACGGTATGTTGAAAATTGACAGAACAGTAATGGAACTACTTTTTGTCATTACGTATACTGTACAAATTCATTTATTCGAAAGCCCAGTAAGACTTCACAGTACATAATAAAAGTAAACTTTGTAATGTGTTCGATATCTGTGATGGACTGGCGACCTGTCCAGGGTGTACCCGGCCTCTCACCCATTGACAGCTGGAGACAGGCACCAGCACCCCTCTTTACCCCAATGGGATAAGGATGTAAGGGTGTGTTCAATATTGTCTAGTAAAATAATTTATTAATCAAGTAAATTAGTTTTCAGTGCTCAACAACAGCTAAAATCCCCCCAAAACTGTCACTGTTTTTTTGTTTATCGCAGAAAATCATACCTAAACATTTAGACCGCGATGAAGGTAATGCAAATTGTGGCACCACGTTTACATCAGAGAGATGTTTTTATCAGTATACACCTCATGAAAACTTGTGTTAGTTTGAAACAAATTCATTTGAAATGTTGCTGCAATGCTGTGCATTTCTTTTGGGCGAACAGACTCATTGTAGGAACTACACCCTTCGAGAATGTTGAGTCTTAGTGGCAAAAGAAAGATGGCACGCTCCGACATGTCAGTGTCAACAGAGGATGTGAGAATCAGTACAACACTAGTTGTACCTTTTTGCATGGAGTTTACAAATGTGGGTTCTCTCCAGGCTCTCTCACTTCCTGATCCCCAGCACACCAGTCGCTAAGCACACTAAGTTGACTTTTCCAATTCAAGCCTCACAATAATCAGAATGTGCTATTTGATCAGGTTTGTGGCAAAGTTATTTGAAAGTTGTTTATCTCCAATAAATTTTTAACAACCATGCATTTTACCTTTCAAACAGCCAAATGTGAAATAATAAGCTCAATGAAATAGCAACATCATCCAGGCGATCAGTTTAATCCTGGTTACAGACAGAACAGCGAGAAAAAGATTTCTCTACCAAAAAAAAAAAACAGTGTGTGCTTTGTGATATAATCTGCAATCTAATTCAATAGCACCAATTACCTGGATAAGGAATCTGGAATCAAGTCCTGTTTTCACATTTCCACAATCTTCTTACTTGCAAGCCAGATTGAATCTTGTAACAATGACAAGATCCTGATCCTGCCTATTTTGCTATGCTTCAAGCTTAGCATTGTTCTTAAGACACCGTGTTTCAGATCACTTGATACATCGTATGAAGCTTCATGTGTAGTTTTAGAAAGAAAGAAATCACATTGAAGTTTTTGGTTCTAACATGGAAAAAAATAAAGTTCATACAAGGATGAATGCTTTTACAATGCACCCCAGATTTGCAACAGGCTGATTGAATGGTTCACTGAAGAACACCAGGTAATGGCTTCTGAAGTGCAAAATGATCTCACACATAGATTTATGCAAAAAATATATTTCCTGTTTATGTGGATCATGCATGGATCATTATGTGACACTAAATTTCCAAATCTGAGAACGAGTTGAATTGGAGTTGGATCAATCAGAGGATTGATGTCACTCAATTACCCACCAAGTTGCACATACTGAAACAGAAAATCTTAAGTATTCCCAAGTCTCACCTTTGCTGACGTCTCAAACCAACCAACAAAGCCATGGTCCTTGCAGAACTGATCCATTTTGATGCCATTGTTGCTCAGTTCCCTGCCCTGATCACACTTATTAGCCAGCAGCACGGTAGCAATGCGCTGTCCATTAGCCAACATTACTTTCGAATCTAGGTCTTCCTTCCACTTAATGACGGCCTCAAAGGTGGTTGGCCGCGTCACATCGAACACAATGAAGGCGCCCATGGCTTCGCGGTAGTACACGCGCGTCATGTTCCCAAATCGTTCCTGACCTGTGACGAGCACATGCACAGACAGAGTCATGCTTTAGCACTTCGGCATTCCAGAGCATCCCTATGATGAGACATTTTCA
Organism: Poecilia mexicana; assembly: GCF_051168715.1. NCBI lineage: Eukaryota > Metazoa > Chordata > Actinopteri > Cyprinodontiformes > Poeciliidae > Poecilia > Poecilia mexicana. The sequence continues at coordinate 6,262,518 of NW_028263383.1, read as the reverse complement.
TTGTTTTTCTGCATTTTTTCCCAGAAGTATATCTAAGGCAGCTGGCAACAAGACAGCAGTCATCTGTGCCTGGATTCCGATGAAACAACACATTCCTGTAGACTTACCATCACGTTGCAATTAAAATGTCAATGCAACTACTTGTTCCTGCTCAGAATAAACAATAATACTTGTCTGTAGGTAGTATTTAACTTTATTATCAATATTTTTTTTTTAATTATTGCCATGTGTAGATTCCCTTAGTGTCTACCCCATTAATGTGAATACTTAATCTGCAGCAGAGGTTGTTAAGTTTGTATCCAGCTTGCTGATAACTGGAAACCTCCACAGAAATATAAAGAAGAGAGGAGTTAGTACTTTAAGCATTGCAAGATGGCAATTTGTTGCCATCACGAGCAGGAAGGAACGTAAATCTGACTGTCAGTGGAGGAACAACTTCCTCCTTTCATCCAAGACATTGTTTTACTCATAAGGAAATGCTGTCTGCAGTGGCATGACAGCAGTCTTAGACACACACTGCCATCATACAAATGACTGTGACTCGACACACAGTCATTTGATGACGCAAGTTTCTGCTTGAATACTGCAAAACTGATTCTATAAAACATATTCGTGTTGACTAAAAAAGGTTTGTCTCATGTACTCATACTGTTCTAAGAGTTAGAATACAATGCCTTGACATTGGCTTCCTATCCTTTAAAATTTTCCACACTTTGTCACATTACAACCAAGTGTAATATTGAAGTTGGAAGGTGAATCTCTGTTTGAGACTCTCACAGGTTTTCTTCTAAAACTGCCCTGTAGCTCCATCAATCTTTCCAACAACTTTGACCAGCTTCCCTGTTCCCTCTAAAGGAGGGACAGCATGATGCCTGGAGGATAAATAAAATATCCCTGAACTGAATTACTCTATTTCAGTGCTAACATGGGTATGAAGTCAGAATTGTTACCAAACCACATGGTTTTGTAGTGAGATCAAAATGTTCAATTTGAGTCTCAGTGACCAGAGGACCTTCTATTTGACGTAGAACTCCCTTTCTGAGATATGACAAACTTTGGGGCGTCTCATGGCTTTCCTCCAGAGCTCTAATGGACTTCTTGGCAGCTTTTCTAATTAGTGCTTTATGACTAGCCTGTCTGTTAGATGGTTTGTAGTTGCGCCATCCTCTGTCAGTATTCTGATGGTGCATTAAACATCAGCGACATGTTCAAAGTGTACAAAATTGCTTTCCTTGCCTTGTCTGATGAGTTCCTTGGCCTTCATGATGCTGTTTGTTCACTAATATTCTGTAACAAACTTCTCAGTTGAAACTGACTTTATTAACAGGGAACAGAGTAGAGGAGGTTGGAGACATAAAAAAAAACTATTCAGAATTTTATTTGTGAAACCTTTTCAGAATTTCTAAAAACATTTTCTTTTCACTTTAAAATGATGCCATTACTTTGTGTGCCACATAAAATTCCAGTGAAACACATGCAACATTACAAAGAGCAGTAATGTTCAAAGGGTGTGAATACTTTTTTCAGTGGACTGTAAATGTGATTTAAATTTAACTTGTAAAGTAATTCATTATCTCCACGTGTATTTTTGCTAGTGTGTGTAACTGGGAGGATCTATTGTTGTCTTATTTAGGCTCCAATGACATTCCTGTGACTTGTCTTTAAATCTCCCTCACATGGACCTGATCACATGATGTAACATCATACCTAAAAAAAATGATTAGGAAACAGTGTGCTGGTCTACTTTACAGACAGCAGCTCCCTCATGACTGCGCATATTTAGGTTGTCTTTCATAACTTAACAAGGCTGATCACTGCAAGTTTGAAGATAAGTGTTATCTACCCAAATTATCAGCTTCACTCCAGGAAATGAGATGGCATTTCTAAACATTTTTAAGTTTCCAAGTTTCCCTATTCTTGAACATTTTAAAATGATAAAAACCCTGCAGTCAGATCATAAAAACACATTTTAAAATGACAAAAACCCTGCAGTCAGACCATAAAATGCGTGACATACACGTCCATCACTACTAGCTTTCTGCACGTGCTCAACCTGCTGTCACTGTAGTACTTTTTCCCCCCCGCAAATATAATCGGCTTCTTAAATTGTCCCACCTGCAATGTCCCACAGCTGAAGCCGGACAGTCTCAGAGTCCCAGTTCAAGACTTTCAAGGCGAAATCCACTCCGATCGTGGCCCTGTAGTTACTAGAGAAGGTCTGGTGAACGTAACGCCTGATGATGGAGGTCTTCCCGACTCCGAGGTCTCCGATGACCAGCACCTTGTACAGGTGCTCCTTCCGGAGACTCTGCATGCCGTTGGGTTGCAGGTTATGGTTCGTCATTCCACCTGTTGGGTCTCACAGGGCGGCAGCTCCCAGGAACTTTGACACGGTTAAACTGCGTTTCGAGCCTCCGTCTCCCGGGTTTAGGAACCGCCCTCCATGTCGCGAGTGTGAGATTGCTCAGGGGCCGTTCTTGGAAACTTGTGACCTGGCCTGGCCACGCTGAAGAGAAGTGCTGTGCACCCTGCCAGCTGAAGGCGGGGGTTCCACCCGCTCAAACGCAATATTAACTTTTTTTCCCCAGCTACTACGTCATGTTACTTCCTAATATTGTGACAGCTGCTCTGCCACGTTGTCTATGTTTTAGCTCTGAATAAAACAATTTAATGAAATAATTCAGCATAATCTTGTGGAAAAAAACGTCTTATAAATAAAGTACATCATTCATTACGAAAGCAATCTCAATCTGAAGAATAATTATTTAAACAGGATCTGCTTCATATTTTATTTCTGAGGCAAATGCAGTATGAATGGCACCCAGGGCGGGATAATCATCAAATTTTTTTTTAGGCAGATACTGCCATTTCATAAAGTCAACATGGTAATATTTTACCTTCTGGATTTTTTTTTTAATCCAGTATATATCATATCTTGAAATTGGCTTTTCTCTCTTTAAGAAGACACTCGTTCCAACACTCAACCTTCAGCCTTTCACAATAATAATATAACAAGATGTAAAGGTGTAAAAAGTCAATTTTACATGACACCGCCCCCATTCAAATGACAATTATATCAAAAACATTCAGTCACAAAATGTGACTGAATCATTTTTGGATTCGCTAATGCTGCAAAGAATTATCAGTGCAGAATGTAAAAATGAGCACTGAATAAAATAGAGATTACAAGGCTGGTGGGGACATACATACAACCATGGGCAAGCTCCGCAAAAATATTTAGCTATAATGTGTTATTTAATGAAGGGCGCCCTAGAAACCCCATTTCCTATTATGCTTAATAGTTGTCGCACAGTGAATTGACACAATTAAGTTCTTTTTCTGACAGTGCACTTAAGTAACAAGGGCTAAAAATATGTTTAAAAAATTGCTTATGTTCCAGTTTGTTAATTATAAATAGTTACTATGTGAAATAATTGGTTGCTTATATATATATATATATATATATATATATATATATATATATATATATATATATATATATATATATATATATATATATATATATATATATATATATATATATATCTCCCTTTGATTTTACTTTTAAATGAAGTTGTACTAGAAGGTGAAAGTAACAGCAAAAACAGTGCAGCTAAATTTAGGTGGATTCCTTTAATGCAGTAAAAGTCTGTCAGAAATTTATAAAAGAAAAATACAGGCTATCTTCAATAAGTTACAAACACAAACACACATTTTAGTCTGCAAAATGTACAAAGGTACATGCAAATATGGTAACTTCCCAGGAGTATACTTAGATTATGACTCAGTAAAAAAAAAAAATAAATACTGAATATAAACACATTATCGCCTGTGTAAATGTTAACAGAGAGATAAGGGACTGAAGCCAAACTTTAAATAAAGAAATAGATAAACACATAAAGGATAGCTGCAACATAAATATCAGTTTTGTCTCACAGGCTAAAAAGCTGTGAGTCTGTGAATACAAACATTCATCTAGAACTTCAAATATTCAGAAACAAAAAAAAACATAACAAAACAGAGTACTGTGTGAGCTGAAAGAACCAGGCAAAAGAAATGTAAATTTTGTGACCTATTTTAAAGAAACAAAACTCAATCCACAGCAGGAGACTGGCACAGCAAGGCGAGACAAATCCAACACATTTTCAACACTGTTTGCTTGTCTCTTGCTCAAACTAAACCTTAAAACAATCAAGCTCACTACTTATATAACGGATTTGCTACTGTATCTAATAACCATAAAATTCTAATTCCAAGATATTTAAAGTTAATGCATTTAAAGAGAGTGATCATGCAAAGTGGAAACATTTTGCACCAGCAACTTCACTAATCCAGCAGGAAAGAGTTGCAGTCAGAAGCAATTTATTTCAGATGCATCCTGAGATGGAAAATAGTTTTGGTCTTCTTACAAATCCTACCTCATCATACATTCAGCTAAGTCATGTTGATATAGAACGACAGAAGAAAACATCCAAGGTGTCTTTAAGCTCTTTGTGGGTTACATTCCTGATGATTGTGTTCACTGAGACAGTAGCTTGTATTTCCTGGAGATGCAAACAGCTTCTTTCCACTCAGAAGAGGAGGATTTGCTGAAAGGAGGAGGAGAATGCACAACAAAATGCAATATTTGCAGTTTTTGTATGTTTTTTTTGTCTGTAAGGGTTGCCAATGAGTTAGTGAGTCAGTAAAAAAAATGTCATTTCTGATCTTAAACTTATTTTTTTTCTGAGGTTTGTCAGTAATAAAAACAAAACATCATTATACATAAACTCCTCAACAAGATAAAAAAACAAACCATCCTTTCAGTGATCATAAATAGCTAAAAATATACAACTGAAATACAACAATTCAATACGCGCACTGATTTAGAGGAGATCCATGTGTAATTTTAAATACATTTTCTGAAATACTTAAAAAGAATACTTGAATAAAGAAAGATGTGATTTAAAAGCTTATAAATAAAATAGTCTTCAGCTTAACATCCGTGTTTTCTTTGGAGTTGGAAACATGTTTAGGACAAAGCCGTAGAAAATCTTTAAATGCCCTTGGGTTTTAGCACATTAAAATTATCACTAAGTTCAGTTCTGGGTTTGTTTCTGTTTGTTTATTTAATACATTTTATGTTATTTAATATTTAAGGTTTTGTGATTGTGTGGTTCCTGTCAAAAGTTTAGATATATTCATCATTGGCATAAATGTCATGTACATTTTTGGCTTTTATTCATGTATTTCCATCCTTCTTTTCCCAGGATGGAATAACAGTATTCCATATAACGGTAACTATTCTGTAAAAACAACCACTGGGTGCAGAAATTAAAACTTCTTGTAGAGTTGTGTAGTGTGGTCTGCACTGTAAAAATTATTTATGCATCTTCACAGTGCACACATGCCTATTTGTATCTGTTACAAAACCAGTTGTGACATCTGCTTATGATGATTTTCCTGTGAGAACACAAATTTTGCCAAAGTTAAAGCCATCTAACCCAAACTCTTGGAACAACGAAGAACCATCAAGATTCAAGAAGATTGTGAATTGCAAGATGCTGGAACATTAGTGTCACAGTCCACAGCAGCAACTCGATGCATTATTGCTATTAATTGGGGGATGTAAGCAAAATCTAATGTAAATATCCTCCATATAATTTTGATCCAGTGTAAATGAAAAAAAATAAAAAAATAAACAAAAATAACAAATTGAAAGTTGGCCACCCATTTCTACTTTTACAAAATTGCATGTTATCTTATTAAAACAATATGCCAGCTACTGCAAAGAAATAGTTCAAATTAATGATTCAAATTCCCAAATATGTGACGTTTGTGTCTTATTAGTGATTATAAATGTTTGACTGGAACTGCTTTAAGAAATCATTTTCCCTATATAAGTATAAGCGGTATTCTTTTCTACATCCTAGCCCCAACTGACATTTGAAGCGTATTCAGTCCCATCTGAAAACTTTACAAAAACCAACTGATTATCCACAATATCCACATGTAGAAAGGCATTGAAAAGTTTGGTCCTGGCAAAAATGGCTGTCTTTACGGAGTTAAAAATACTCCGGACAAAAGAAAAACGCAGAGAGGAGGTCTAAAGAGAGGAGGAGCTCTGGTAGTGTCTCAGCAGCAGCTGGTCACATTCGGCCTCAGAAGCCGGGGACAGCGAGGGAGGCGAGCTCTCGTCGGAGCTCAGGGAGAAATCCCTGAATGGGGACGGAGGCGTCAGAGCCATCAGCTCCTCCGGATTCTTTGCCCGTCTGCCGCCCGTGCAAGTCCCAGCCAGTTGCTCGTAAATCTTCGGTCGATTGTCGCAGCAGTTGGAGACGGCAGTCACTTCGGCGTATGTGGTGATGGTAGAAGGCGTCTGCCTGTTGAAGTACTGGGACGGACACGGAGAGTTATCTGAGGCAACGGGCGGAGCCGTGGTGGAAGGCGGGAGGACGGGTCCTCCTGGCAGCATCATGGTGTTCAGCTCGCTGATGTTGGCGGTGAAACGATTGACAACGCAGCTGATCTGGTCCATGATGGTGGTACCCTGAGTTTGGCCGATTTCACCCACGCTAATGATGCTGATGTCCCCACCTTCTACAATCGCAGCAATCTGGCCGTTGTCCCCACCTCTCCGCCTGACCCCAGAAGAGAAATCGGGTGCATAGGATGGTAAAACCTGCACCTCCTCACCTCTGTCATCTGATTGGTGACCTCTTGCTTTAGCTGCATGTGGACTGATGGTGGGCAGAGGTGACTGAGAGGGCGAGCAGGTAAAAGATTGAGACAGCTGTGGCCCTTCGTACTGCTCTGTTACACTGTTTTCCCCAGTTGTGTCTCCTTTAGAAAATGGCTTGATGATGGCAGTCTGATTCACCTCGACCGGGTCTTTTTTCTTAACGTGGAACGACATCCTCTTCCACAAGTTTGGTCTGGAGCTCCGTTCAGTCTGTCCCCAAGATTTTCCATTGGAACTGCAAAAGAAACAGTTACATTTTAATCCTGCTAAAGCATTTTGGCAATAACTCACATATACAGTACAGAAAAAAAAAAATTCCTCCTAAAGACTTTTGGTCTTTTCATTTTTTTTTTTCTTTTGTCACATTTAATGTTTAACTTAAAGAACCTGACCAGAACCTGCTGTGTCTGTTGTATTGCCACTGGAAAACTCCAAACATGTCTTCTTATGGCTTTTTAAGAATTGCTGTCTTTTTGCAACACTCCCATGGAGGCTAAATTTGTGGAAATCCAAAGATGTTTCATTTCTGAGTATCATATTAAAATGGGCTGAATGCACTTTTCTGTTTATTATTTGTAAAATAAATTGAAAGTCATGTATCTTCTTAGCGTCAGAGTTGTGTGCAGGTTTAAACTGGTCTAAATCACCAATAAAATACATTGAGGTTTGTCGTTATAGCGTGACAAAATGTGAGAAAGTTCAACGTGAAGACTTTTGCAAGACACTATAAATAAATATATAACTTTCCTCCAAGTCATTTTATATAAACTTGTCTCTATCTGTTTCTTAATCACATTCTCCATTGGATTTCTCTTCTGTCTTCTGCTGTGTGTGTAATATTAAATCTCCTTGCATGTTCTTCTATGTTCCTTAGAAAGAGAAATCCTCTAAGGATCCAGTTTTCCTCTGGGAGAACGTAACCCAAATGAGGTAGGCTGTTCTCAGCTTAGGGAGCTGGTTTTCTTAGCTTCAAATGCAGCCTGTTGCAATTTGAGGTCTTCAGTGTGGAAAATTAAAAATTGAACAGCTTTGTACATGTTCATAAATAAATCTTCATACGATGTGCCACTGTGTAAAAATCCAAGGCCAACTAAACTTTTAGGTAAAAGAAAAAAAAAATCAATTAGATTTTGTAAATAAGACTGACAGGTGTTTAAATGTTAAGGTCTGTTTCTTTTTGATGTTGGCAGTCTGTCCGCTCTGCTTTGTCTCTTCCCACCTGACTTTCACACATTTTGCAGCTTGGAACATTACATCAAGTCTCTGCTGAAGTGGTAGGACTGAGAACAGGGCTGTTCACAGATTCATTGTCCATGACAAGTAGATATGATGGCTTTTCTCTTCACAAGGGCATTCTCTGAAATTTTAGCATCGAGAGAGAGAATTCTGTGACCAACCAGAACTTTGGGAGGATATGACAAAAATCTATATTTCCTACAGCAATGAGGGACTCAAACTATTTTTTTCTTTAATCAAATTTAAACCAAAATTTGAAGATGTGAAGTAAATCAATGTAACATCTGCTACTATTGAAAGTTGATAGACAAAAAGTGTACTATTAAATTTGTGTAGAGGTCGAGAGTAATATCTGCCTCAGATGCTTTTCCTCAAATGGCAAAACCATTCATTTCTAAGGCAGACACCAAAAGCAGAAACCTTTTAAAAGCCAAAACACCACACTTGTTGATCACGTCTACGTTGTATCTACAGTCCATCTTCAACAGCATATTCTGGTCTTTAGCTACCTTATGTTATCCTGTGTTGATCCACCACGTCGAAACAGGTTGGCCATGCTGCTGGATGACTTGCCAGCCTTGGCAGCTTTCTTGGCATCGCCAACGTGCATCCGCACAACGGTGGAAGTGGTGAACGCGCTGCGCACATTCTTCTCAGGCTTGGCGAGCATGATGTACACCTGACAGTATAAAAACAGCAACATGTAACAATTAGCGTAGAAAGGTAAATATAGAAGCGTAGCTCTCAAAGCAGAAAATATGGGTTTTGTGCTTGTTTCTTACTTTAGGGACAAACATGCAGCAGAGAGCCACTGTGGCACTGAGGCTCACGCTAAAGCACATAGTTATGATCTTGTAATTAGAGCCGAAGTAAATGGGCACAAAGGCCAGCCAGATAATACAGGTGGTGTACATGGTAAAGGCAATGTACTTGGCCTCGTTGAAATTAGCTGGCACGTTGCGAGTCTGCAGGAGCAAAAGACAAATAGAAATTTAGAGCAGTGCAAGTTACAATACCTATTTTTTCACATGTTGCACAAACTTTAAGTTTTTTTTTAATGCATGATTTGGAAGTAAAAGGACACATGGCCTTCTAGACTCTTTTGAATGAAACTCAAAAGTGTGATACCCATTATATGAAATAAACACAAATGTACAGTGCAATAGTTAAATTTTTATGAAACCCATACAAACTTTTCCTTACAATGAACAGTTCTGGAGTACTTTGTATCAATCTATGAGATGTAAAGTTCTTATACCATTAACTGAGGTAACAACATTAAAAAGTTCGAAAAAAAAAAAAAAAAGGAAAGCAAAAATTCTTATGCGAGGTACGTTTGGATAAAAACATAAATAAGGAAATGAAAACAGTCACCAAGCTGCATTGGAAGATCAGTGAGAAACAAACTGATGTATTCCTAAAGTACCTTGAAGGCATAAAAGGTGCAGCTGAGTATAAGCAGGCCATTGTAACCCAGTGGCGCCACCACTCCCAAAGTGGTCAAATTGCAGATCAAATGCACCTCACGGATACTGGGGTAATCATAGATCACCTACGAGAACGAAGCAAAGATGTTTCTCTGTTTATTTGAATAAAGCTCCAATAATATCATCCAGTATTTTGGAATCACAGATATACATGCGTACCTCTGGTGGCTCTATGATAAGAAGTGCCACAATAATCCCCAGCTGCAGCAGTATGAGTAGGAAGGCGATGACCAATTGTGCGCAGGCGGACATAAAACGCGGTTTCTTGGTGCAGATCTTCTTCTTGCTCCCTGCCAGGATGCGTGCTATGCGGTTGGTCTGATTTAAAAATAGATCAAAATGAATTTGGGTGTTTCAGTTAGACTGAACGAAGATAACACTTCTCACGGTGATTTGTGTGAATAATCATTTTCCTTGACCTGGAATATCAGCCTCAGCCCACGCTAAGATTTTTAATTTTTGTCTCACTTATAACTGGCGGTGCGCCAGGCTCTGAAGCTCAGCTGTGTTGTGTTTGCTGCTAAAAACCATACATACATATGAACAAACAAAGTATCACATTGTGGATGCATGCTCTACAGTTAATTTTATTTTAAATGCAAATAGGAAAACCTTTTGATGTAAGTCTCTTATGTAAAATATGGATATAAAAAAATAAACAGAATATTTATCTTTCAAATACAGTACTTCAATTCAAATCAGCTTGATAAAAAAAAGTGTCAAACTGTTGTGCATTTTATGGTGTTATGTAAAAATGTGACATCAGATTATGCAAATTAACAACAAGTAATAAAGCTCTATCTCAGTGTTTCATAGGAAATGACAGGAATGAATGACTAACTTCATTTTGTAAATGAGAGTACCTTGGTAACTAAGGCTGAGTAGCTCATGGCAGGGGACAGGCCGATCCCCAGCCGCTGTAAGTAGCAGTAGACAATGTGTGGCTTGGCAATTAGGCTAAAGGTGCACAGGTAGCCCAGACATATTCCGGCAAGAATGATGTAGCAAAGCTCCCGACTAGATGATTTCACCACAGGAGTGTCCCAAAACCTATATTCAAAAAAAAAAAAAAAAGAAAGAAAAACAAACTTCAATGTATTTTATGTGACAGACCAGCACAGAAGTGATGATAACTGTGAAATGAAAGGGAAATGATACATGCTTTTCAAAGTTATTTTTTTGTGCAAATAATCTATAAAGTGTGGCATGCAGTTTTTCAGCCCTCTTGGATCAAGACTTTGTGGAAAAGCAGATTTCACTACAGTTACATCTGATAGTCTTTTGGGGTTTGTCTCTGCCAGCTGTACACATCTAGTTACTGATATTTTTTCAGATACGTCTTTGCAAAATAGAGTTAGCTAAATCAAACATAGATGGGAAGCATTTGAAAACATAACTTTTAAGTCGTGCAACAGATTCTCATTTAGATTTAGATCTGTACTTTGACTGGGCCATTCTAACATAAATATATCTAAATAATTGTATTATTACCACCATAAAATAGATACCTAACAAGATCTATACTGAACTGAAATTACACCAAGTTACACCAACTATTCACCGAGTTGTCCTCATTTTGACCATGCGGTTTTGAATAAGAATATGCATTACATGTTAGAAATGTATCCATTTAATTACTTGATGAAGACAGAAGTAACAAAAAGAGTAGCCAGGAGTCCCAGACAGGCAAAGACTACAGCTGCAATTGGCTCTGGATCCCCCCATCGCACATACTGGACCGGAATTGGTGCACAACCTGAAGAGAAGGATTGGAACATATAATGATATATGTGAAATTATACAAACTATACAACAATAAACGTATCATTATTTGTTTGAATGTGAAGTGATAAAAAAAAGAGCTATGGTAAAAAATAGATCTAGCAGTGTAAACTCTAGATAAGAAAAGAGCAAAGCCATTGAACTGTCTTTGGGTATGTAGCATTTGGCTGATTTGTACAGCGGTAAGTCATTTTGTGCTACTCACCATGTGCTTTGCATATAGCTGTCTGTAAGGGAGTGTTTGAGAACAGGATAGAAAACATCTGAAGTGGGATTTTTAACGATGATCAACCCTCTGCAAACCAGACGTGATAGTTCCTCTTATGTCTTGTTTGAATATCTTGTGTGAGAGATAAAATGTTTACCAGTAAGGTCGTCTGTAGGCCAGGAGCCCAGGATACAGGCTCGACAAGTGTACTCATCAAAGACGAATTCGTTCTCCTTGCAGGGAGTACAAGTCCAACAGCAGCTGACTTCTCCTTTACGGATCACCTGGAAACACATTCACACAGAGACACAGAGCTGAGAGAAAGGTGGAAAGGTCTCAAAGCTCCAACGGCACTTTTCTGTAGCTAATCTTACACTCTGACTTCTCTGAAGGACGAGTAAATTAAAATGTGTTCGTCATGGGAAACAAAGACAAAAGCATGTACAATGTCGTGGAGTTATATTCCATGTCATTTTTCAAGGCACTGTTCATTTATGGCAGCTAAAAAGCTTAATATTTTCTCCTCTGGCAAGCATGCTAAAATGCACACTGTCAGAGTGACAATAATAAATCCTTGGCTCAAAAAAGGAATGGGTGCAGTAACTGAAAAATAGATGTGTGAAAGACTTAATGAGATTCGTTTTTTATATAGGTAAGTCATCAGTCCAGTTATCAGCAACACAAAGTTGTTGAAGAAAGAAAATGAGGCCCGGTTGTTTGGATTTGACAGAAAAACAGGAATTTGGTTTGGGGAAGGAAGTTCGGACCAGGTTAGGATCTTTTTGATGTTCAGTATTTAATTTCAATTAGGGTGCATTAGATACTAGCAACTGATTAATGTTGGAAAACTGTGCGATGACACAGAGGAGGAAAACGGTTCCCCTCAGCACAAATAGGATGAAGCTAAATAAAGCTAGACTGGAGTTGATTAAATCCTGAACAATGCCACGAGCTGCATCTCTTGTAAGATATTTTATTATCGTCATGATTAGCAGTGAACATCTGGGATTAATTTAAATCTGGTGTGTGGGTTGGACTTCACAGGTTTCCTCACAACAAGGGTTGTTATCTATCGTGGATATTATGCAGAGGTGTAGTTAATATCCTACCGGGAACTGCTACTTCAAACTCCTTTTGCTTAACACACGACTTGAAACATATGAGCCTTTGTAACACTTGGGTCCCATGTGTGAAGAAGCAGAGGCGGAATAGGGGACAGGAAAGTTGCAATGTGTTTAGAGGTATACTTTATAAAGCCTGGTGACAAAATGCAACTTAGTAATGTGCAAACCATGAAATTAATTCATTTTAAGTATGTAAATGGAATAAAATATAGATAAGTAAGGACTGTATAAAAATGGTACAAAACATTGGGACACAAACTTTCTAAATCAAAGACTTTGATGGATAGTATTGGATAGCGTTGGATGCAATATCTGTACCAACCCCAAAACTGATGCCATTCAGGCTGAGGCCTCAGATCCACCCAACGATCCAGATGCCTCTCTTGAGACAATTTTATTTACATTTTCAATAATAAAATCCAAGAGTTGACGACTTCTGCTGTACACCCCTTCTCTCAGCACTCTGAATTTAGAATGAATATTGGTATTGACAGATATCTAAATTTAAGCATCCTAAAAACCTTGCATAGCATCTCTATTGTAAATTGAATGAATTGTCACTTCAAACTTAACTGAACTGAATTAAATTTGAAATCCCACCTTGATCTGAGCCTTTTGGCAGGGCTCAGAGCAGACTGATTGGATGATTTCACTGCTGTTGCTCCATATTTCCTCATCATTCATCTTCAGACCCCCCTGATCCCAACTTCCCACGTGGATGTAAGCGTACTGACCCACTCCGATCTGCTTGAAGTTCATGATTTCATACCTGTAGCACACATTAAACTACATTTTCAGTGTATAGTTTAACACTGTGCATATCGTCTCCTTTCTTTGGTCTTCATCAGAGTCCGTACCTGCCAGGGGAGTCTCCATTCTGGTCAAAGTGGATGATCTCTCCAGATACACCAGTAAAGTTGGTTCTCATTAGGTAATCCAGCAGCTTGCGGCCATCTATGGGTCGCATGTTTTCACACAAACCCTTTGAAAAACAGAACAAGTATGCAGTAAATGTTAACGCCATCAGAAGTAAAGGAATCTGGATAAGCACAATTTTGAGGCTCATACTTTATATCCTGGACAGAGAGTTTGCTGCATGGCATGCAGACCATAAGCCATTGAGTAAATGGCATTTATGACAAAACCCATTTTTGTATCTTGGGCATACTGGTGTCGTAGAGATTCTCTCCCTGTGGCAAACAAAAATGAACATTACCAAAAAAACAACTTAATTTTATGCCGTCGTTGACAGACTGAAAGTGTTCAATGTGGGTGCAGGGAGCATGTTTTTTTTTTTTTATACTAACAGCTGCAAGTGCGGTTGTACTTTGGGCTCTCCTGTGGATGCCCTCTCAGGCGACACTGGAAACGGTGCTGCCAGAATTCAGGAAACCAGGGGTTCCTCAGGTTGGAATCAGGCTTCAAGTTCAGGTAATAATCATCAAACCAGTTCACATGTGCTGACTTTAGCTTGATGGTGATCCCACCGGCAGCCTCCATTTGATAGCCATCAGTGACATCATACCTGTCTGCCCAGCCATCACTGAGAAGAGAAAGTCCAACAAGGAGGTTAGAGTGAAAACTGGAAGTGGGCAGATTTATGTGATGTTTCTTATCAGATTTAATACCATTTCTACAATTGTTTGGCTTCAAACCAGAAATTTCAAATAGTGAGAAAAATGACAAAGTGCATAGTTGTGCACAGTTTTACAGAAACCATTCTGTGCCACAGCAGTTTGAATATCTTGTTAACTGCTTATCATTTTTGCAACCCACTCCGTGGTTTGACTGTTTAGATGGCACTGTCACCTCGGCAAAAGTTGCAGAAAACTATTTACTTTCCATTGTAAGTGAGGCTGCATTACTGCAGCTAAACTTGACACTTAATGACAGAGAAATAAAAGAGAACACATACTGTATATTTAGCTGACAACAAATACAATGCCTGTATTTGTTGTCAGCGATTGCACAGATGTGCAAAAATCTTTAAGATGCACATCTTAAAGATTGCAATCTTTAAGATGCGCATCTTAAAGATTGCAATCTTTAAGATGTGCATCTTAAAGATTGCAACATAAACTACATAAAATATGGATATGTAGTTTGACCTCATATTCATATTTTAAAATCCAACCTTTAATTTGAGAACATTGTTTCAGTGGGAAATAAAGTCAAATCTTAAATAAAACTTGTTGGCAGAATTGTTGGAACACCTAACCACCCCGTTAATGCAAACCTTTGCATTTCATGATATTTAATACATTAATTGTCTATTATGTAAATCATTTAAACATTTAATTAACAATTTATTTATTTAATTTTCTCCCTTTTAGCCCTCCTTAAAGACACAGTCTTTACTTTAACTCTAAGGCAGGGGTGTCAAACTCAATTTCACCGAGGGCCACTGCAGCATATTAGCCACCCTCAACGGGCCACATTGACGGTACAGATCAGGAGGGCATCCCTGCTAAAACACCCCAGACAAAAGGTTGACTTCCCTCATTCAGTTCTGTAGAGACTTATAATGAGTCAATGGTCCAGGTGTGTTAGAGAAGGAATGCATCTAAAGCTGCAGAATGGTAGCTCTGGAAAACTAGACTTGGGCAGCCCTAGCATAAATGTATAAAAATACAATGTTAAAAATAAATTAAACACCTCATATTGTTAAATAACTGATTTTATGTATTGAAGTTTTAAATATTGCATTTGAGTTTCCATGGATGTAAAAATTACTGCTCAGTTTAAAAATTACATTATTTAAATCAGTGTTTAAAGGTGAGCAAGCAAATAATAAAAACAAGTCACATGGGCAGACAATATAGACTTTACACAAAGATTTAGTCTCAGAGGCAACTGAAATCAATTAATTAAAAAAATCCTTTCTGAATATTATCACATGGACTCTGAACTAAATGCCTCTTTCTGACCGGGAGCTGACGGCGTGTTGAAGAGTTATGGATCGGACGCTGTAAGAGCCATATGAATGAAATTAATGATTATTGAGGTGACGGGAGCGCATGCCTTTGACACTTAGGTGGTGGGTGTGTCTAGGTGGGCGTGGCTGTCACTGAAGGTATGAATGGGAGCCACACTGGCGTGCTGGTTTATTATGTTTGAGGAAGCGGGTGCGCCGGGGTGGTCATAATTTCTGTTGACCGTGTTTAATGCCGTTATTTGTTGGTAGTACTGAACGGTTTTGTCCTGGTCAGTCAGTGTAAAGTAAGACAATCAAAGTGGAATAAATAGATGATTGCATCAACAAAGAAGCGGCCTGGAGTTATTTGAAGCACGCGTCGGACAGTATGAAAATCCCCCGAGTTACCCCAGTGCGGTCCTCATACATTATTAGCTTTGCCGCACAATTATCGTCAACAGAAAAGACAATCGAATGAGCGGCTCACTGGAAAGGCAAGTCTGGAGTCTTTGCTGCTGTTTGGAACAGTTTTGGAAGCGGCAATGGCGCATGGAGCGCATCGCAGCGTCATCAGTTAATTGAATGAGATTCCTTCACTGCAACTCAATCAAGTCCGCTGGAACTGAGGTATGGAAACATACACACGCACACTGACTCGCTTTGTCTGAAGAGGAATTGTTAAGGACAACAACGGCAAATGGAGTCAGCTGGATCTAAATCAAGCTCCGTTGTAAGCGGTAAAGAAGAAAAACGACAATCAAAATTAACTGTTAAAGCATTACAAAATAAAATTGAGAAGCTTCAAAAGGATCTCAAAGTAAAGGTTCATAAGATTAAAGGAGAGATAAACATTATTAAAGAGCTTATGAAAAATGAAGGAAATCTTAAGAGTGTTCAGTCGCATTGTGACGATTTAAAATCATTGCTTGAAAATGCAAATCAGCTGTTTGAGTCTGTTATTCCTCTGTTTCCTACTGAAGAACAAGAAAGACAAACCACTTGGTTTTCAAGCTTGTGTAAATATAATTCTGAATTTATACAAGAAGTTGAAAAATGGCTTGCAGATGCAGAGCAACTCAATAATGAAGCTCAAATGGTTTTAGAAGCTGATTTTAATCAGGCTCAAATGTCCAATGCTGAATCCTGTGTCAATAAAGAGCTCAATGCACCTTTTGTTTCTCAGCATTCAGAGTGTGATGAAAATGCTGATGTTCAGGATGATGTTAAGCCAAGTGACAGTGTTTCTAATGTTGACAGCAGAAGGTGTAGAGGAAGTCGTTCATCAAGAACTAAGTCCTCTTTGTCTTCTACATCTTCTGCTCGTGTTAAAGCAGAAGCAGACATGGCTGCATTAAAGGCACGACACAAGTTGTTGAAACAAAAACATGCTTTGGAGGAGCAGGAGGAACAACTAAGAAAAAGGAAAGAAGAACTGGATTTGGAGATTGAAATTGCAGCTTCAATGGCTAAAGTTAAAGTGTTCCAGGGCTCAGTCTGTTCTCAAGTAAGCAGTGCTGCACAGATTAGGTCTGATGGCATGAATTCATATTTTGAGCGTGAAAATAAAAGATCTCAAATATTGAATGTTGATGCAGAGACATTTGTACCTACAGCAGCTGGAACTGAATGCCATGATAAAGCTCCAACTTTTCAGTTTTATTCTCATTTGGGAGCACGACCTAAAGACACAAAGGTTAAAATTCCAGATACATTGACTGACCAGGTGAAGACAAAAATAACACAAGTTGAAGTTCCAACAGACCAAATGATTCATCAATCACAGCCACAATCATTCCATCATAAACATTCATTGTCAGCTGATGAAAATAAGCAGCTGTTAAGTGTGTTGGAAAGACAGAATGAAATTACAAGCTTGCTTGTAAATCAACAATCTTTATTTTTTCTGCCAAAACGGGACATACCAATATTTGATGGTGATCCACTCCAGTTTAAAACATTCATCATAGCGTTTGAACACAGCATTGAAACAAAGGCTCACAGTGCCAAAGACTGTCTATACTTTCTGGAGCAGTTCACTAGAGGTCAGCCTCGTGACCTAGTGAGAAGCTGTGTTCATATGCCTAATGATTCTGGATATGCTAAAGCTAAATCTTTGCTTCAAGAACATTTTGGTTGTTCATTGAAAATAATTGCTGCATACATGAATAAAGTTTTATCCTGGCCTGCTTTGCAGGCAGAAGATGTAAAGGCTTTACAAGCATTCAGCTTTCTGCTCAGGGAATGCTGTAATGTGATGGAAAACAATGGCTGTATGCATGAGTTGGATGTTCCTGCCAATATGCAAACAATTATCAAAAAACTGCCTTTTAAACTGCGAGACAGGTGGAGAAATGATGTGTGTGATTTACAGGAGAAGTTCAAAAGAAGAGCCACTTTCAGTGACATTGTTCGGTTTGTAGAAAGACAAGTGAAGATCGCCAGTGATCCACTTTTTGGTGATATCCAAGATTCTTCATCTAGACCAAAGAAGGATTTTGGAATCTATAAATCACAGCAGCGATTAAAGATAAAAGGAAGTAGTTTTGCTACTGTTGTTGGAGATATGCAGAAGAAAGCTGATCCTGAAGTAAAGAAAGGAAGAGAGACAGCTGTTATAAAGAGTTGTTTATTTTGTGGAGCTGGACATTCCTTGGACACATGCCCTCTATTGGAAAGGAGGACACATGGGGAGAAGATGACATTTCTGAAAGAAATTGGGGTGTGTTTTGGCTGTTTATGCACTGGGCACATCAGCAAAGACTGTAAAAGGCGACATAACTGTAAAGTGTGTAGCTTAAGACATCCCACTATGCTTCATGTCTTCTCCAAAGAAAAGGAAAATGCTCCAGTCCATAAGAGGAAGGAAGTGGAGACGACAAGTGGAAGTGCCTCCATCTCTGCTCAGTCCAGTGGTCTAACTGGGGCCGGTGAGCATGGCTGTACTCTCTCTATTTTACCAGTCAGAGTGAAGTCTACAAAGAGTCAAAAGACAATAGTAACGTATGCCTTTTTTGACCCTGGAAATTCTGCATCATTTTGTACTGAAGAATTGATGAACAGATTAAATGTCACTGGGAGACATACAAGCATCCTTCTACGGACAATGGGTCAAGAGAAGGTGGTTGGAAGCAACATTGTGTCAGATTTGGAGATTGCTGGGCTAAATGAAGACATCTTTTGTGAATTACCTGACGTATTCACACAGAGAAGCATGCCTGTTCATTACAGCAACATTCCACATCAAGAAGACCTTGAAAGATGGTCACATCTGAAAAATTTGAAGATTGTCGAAATCAATTCAGGAGTTGATTTGCTCATTGGGACCAATGTGCCTAAAGCGCTGGAGCCATGGGATGTAATCCGAAGTCAAAATGGAGGCCCCTACGCAGTTAAGACGATCCTTGGATGGACAGTGAATGGACCTCTCAGAGGAGACTGTGATGTCGACACAAGAGAGCTACAATCAACTGTTACTGTCAACAGGATTTCTATGTCAAGACTTGAAGACTTGTGGCAACAACAAATGAAGGTTGATTTTCCTGAATGTTCTCAAGATGAACAACCTGGATGGTCCAGAGAAGACAATCAGTTCATGGAGCTGGTTACAGAATCAGTTAAGTTGAAAGATGGTCATTACACCATTGCTTTACCTCTGAGACATAAAGATCTGAAAATGCCCAACAATAAGAAAGTAGCTGAACAGCGGGTGTTGAATCTCAGAAGGAAGTTTATCAAGAACCCTCAATTCCATTCTGACTATACTAACTTCATGAATGACATCATTTCCAAGGGCTACGCAGAGAGAGTCTCAGTTGAAAATCTTGAACGGTGTGATGGGAAAGTTTGGTATATACCACACCATGGAGTATATCATCCTCATAAGAAGAAGATAAGAGTCGTGTTTGACTGTGGTGCAACATTTGGAGGAAAATCTTTAAACACTCAACTCTTACAAGGTCCAAACCTCACCAGTTCATTGGTTGGTGTCATCACCAGATTCAGAAAGGAACCTGTTGTCATCACAGCGGACATTGAGGCCATGTTTCATCAGGTCCAAGTACCACCATCTGACTCTGATTTGTTGCGATTCCTCTGGTGGCCAAATGGAGAGTATGAGCAGCATCTGGTGGAGTACCGAATGGTTGCACACCTTTTTGGAGCTACATCATCTCCAAACTGTGCATGTTTTGCACTGAGAAGGTGTGCAGAGGACAATCAACAGTTGTTTACACCAAATGTCATAGATGCTGTGCTCCACAACTTTTATGTGGATGACTGTTTGGTCTCTGTAAGCACAGAAGAGGAAGCTGTGTCATTATACCAAGGACTTCGTGCTTTGTGTAAAAAAGGCGGATTTCAACTTCTCAAATGGATAAGTAACCGACGCAGTGTTCTTACTGCAATACCACAGCATGAAAGGTCCATTGAGGTGAAGAACCTGGATATGGATAATGATGAGCTACCAATGGAACGTGTGTTGGGTGTACAGTGGTGTGTACAATCAGACCTGCTGAAATTCAAGATCATCCTCAAAGACAGACCTCCGACAAGACGAGGAGTCTTGTCCATCATAAGTTCGATCTATGATCCTCTTGGATTTCTGGCACCAGTTGTTTTGGTCGCAAAGGGGATTCTACAAGATCTAAGCAGAAGACATATTGGCTGGGATGATCCTTTGCCACATGATGCTTCCCAGAAGTGGAAAAACTGGTTGGAAGGACTTCATCAGCTTGAACGGTTTGGAGTTAGCAGATGTCTGAAACCACAGGACTTTGGACAAGCCACAAGTTCGCAGCTTCATCATTTCAGTGATGCAAGCGAGAATGGATATGGAACCGTGAGCTACCTGTTGCAGTGTAATATTGATGGACAAGTGCATTGTGCATTTGTAATGGGTAAAGCGCGTGTAGCTCCACTGAAATCCACCACCATCCCTCGCATGGAGCTGACAGCTGCAGTGGTTGCCAGCCGAATGGATAAGTTGTTGAAGAAGGAGTTAAGGATGGAACTACAAGATTCAGTATTTTGGACTGATAGTACTTCAGTTTTGAAGTACCTCAAGAATGAAAGATTGAGGTTTAAGACCTTTGTGACAAATAGAGTTGGAGAGATACTCAATTTGTCAAATCCCTCACAGTGGAGGCACGTTGCTACCAGTATTAATCCAGCAGATTTGGCATCCAGAGGAACAAGTGTGAAGTCTTTTTTGAAGGCTGACACCTGGGTGTCTGGACCAAAGTTTCTTCATGACCCTGAATGGAAATGGCCTGAAAATCCTGAGGACATAAGTCATTTTGCTCTAGAGGATACAGAAGATCCAGAGGTCAAGACGTTAGTTTCTGTTAATGCGACATGCACCGATGAACAAGTGGATCCAATTATGGACTTCATTCATTCATTTTCCTCTTGGGATAAACTGAAAACAATGGTTGGGTGGCTACTCAGGTTTAAGCAATTGCTGTCCAAACTAGCTCAAAAAAGAGCACAACTAAAGATGGATTTTGCCGACTCTGATCTTGATGATGTTACACTTCAAGAAAGGCTGAAGAAAGAAATGAATATGTACAAGAAAAAGGTTGCATTCGGAGCCTTATCAGTGGAGGAGTTTGGAAAGGCTGAGAGTGCCATCATCTGCTATTGTCAAGGAAAGCGATATCCAGAGGAAATGATGAGTTTACAGAAACATGAATGTGTGAAGAAAACAAGCCAGCTCTATAAGCTTGATCCGATTCTTGATGGTGGTGTACTAAGAGTTGGTGGAAGGCTAAGTAAAGCAGCTATGCCTGCTGAAGCTAAATATCCAGCCATATTGGCTAAAGACCTTCACATCTCTGAAATCCTACTGCGTAACATACATCATCAGACAGGCCATGGTGGACGTAATCACATGCTTGCTGAACTGCATCAAAGGTATTGGATCCCTGGTGCCAGTGTTGCAATTAGGAAGATCCTATCTACATGCATAACTTGTCGACGACTCCATGCTGCACCAGGATGTCAAAGGATGGCAGACCTTCCACAGGAACGAGTGTATCCAGACAAACCCCCATTTACTTGTGTGGGTGTGGATTGTTTTGGTCCCTTTGAAATAAAACGTGGCAGGAGCCTGTTGAAACGATATGGAGTCATCTTTACCTGCATGGCAATAAGAGCAGTTCACCTGGAGATGTTGTCATCATTGGATACTGATTCCTTCATCAATGGTCTCCGAAGATTTATTGCCAGACGTGGTCAAGTGCTGGAGCTACGTTCGGACAATGGAACCAACTTTGTGGGAGCTGAACGAGAGTTAAGAGAAGAAATTGGAAGATGGAATCAAACTCTCATCAGTAACACTCTTCTTCAGAAAGGAATAAAATGGTCTTTCAATCCCCCTACTGGTTCACACCATGGAGGTGCATGGGAAAGCCTTATTAAGTCTGTTCGGAAAGTGTTAAATTCTGTTCTGAGAACACAGAGTCTTGATGAAGAAAGTCTTAACACAGTTTTCTGTGAAGTTGAGGCCATCATCAATAGTCGACCTATAACCAAAGCCTCTACTGATATCCATGACCTGGAAGCACTAACTCCAAATCATCTCCTTCTGTTAAAGACCATGCCTTCATTTCCACCAGGAGTGTTTTCCAAGAGTGATATCTACGCTCGGCGAAGATGGAGACAAGTGCAATATATGGCGGATCTCTTCTGGAAGCGTTGGCTAAAGGAGTACTTACCTCAACTACAAGAGCGGCAGAAGTGGCAAAGAACAAGACGGAACTTTCTTCCAGGAGATGTCGTCCTCATTGTGGACGACTCAGCTCCACGCAACTCTTGGTTAATGGGTAGAGTTGTGAACATTGTTCCTGATAAAGGAGGACTGGTGCGGTTAGTTCGCATCAAGACAAAGACAAACTACCTGGAAAGACCCATTACCAAGTTGTGCTTGCTTCAGGAGGCGGAGACAACATGAATATTTTAACAACCTTTGTTCTCTGCTTTCTCATTACCAGTAACTTCCGTTTCTAGTTGACTGCTTATTCAAAAAGGATAGATTTAGATAAATTAATATTGAGCAATTTATGATTGTTTGTTTCTTAGGATTGTCTCTTACATGTTAACATTTCTGATAATTATTTTGTAATAATTAGGGGCCGGAATGTAAGAGCCATATGAATGAAATTAATGATTATTGAGGTGACGGGAGCGCATGCCTTTGACACTTAGGTGGTGGGTGTGTCTAGGTGGGCGTGGCTGTCACTGAAGGTATGAATGGGAGCCACACTGGCGTGCTGGTTTATTATGTTTGAGGAAGCGGGTGTGCCGGGGTGGTCATAATTTCTGTTGACCGTGTTTAATGCCGTTATTTGTTGGTAGTACTGAACGGTTTTGTCCTGGTCAGTCAGTGTAAAGTAAGACAATCAAAGTGGAATAAATAGATGATTGCATCAACAAAGAAGCGGCCTGGAGTTATTTGAAGCACGCGTCGGACAGTATGAAAATCCCCCGAGTTACCCCAGTGCGGTCCTCATACATTATTAGCTTTGCCGCACAATTAGACGCTTTGGAGCGTCTGGTTAGGAAGCGCATTACAAACCTTTGGTTGAAATGTAGTTTGTAGTCAATTTGTGCTCAAAACCTATTTTAAGTCAATCATCGGCCTATAAAATGCTGTGGGGCCACATGTGGCACGCAGGCCTTGAGTTTGACACATGTGCATTACGCCATAGAATTGCCAATTGGTAATTGATGTACAGTAACTTTGATTTCAAAGAAGCCTACATTGAAGTCAATTGGCAAATGAACCAATCAACTTGGCATGGAACACGAAAGGGGAAGACTCTTATTGTCTCACTGCACCCCAAAAGATGCATAACCTACAAAAACTGTTTCTGTCTGGTTTTGAACCAGAGACCTATTGTGTGTAAAGCAAACATGATAACCACTACACTACAGGAACTGAACTTCTCTGCTCTGTTTCAGTTTGAGGTTCCAAAGTTGATGATGTGAGATGCAACGCATGAAAATTTCAACCGAGGCTTGCACTCAGATGCCTGGATTCGGAGTACAGACCATGGCACCACAAAATCTTTGTTGACCTTTAGTAAACACCTGTGATGAATAGAACATACTAAATCTGTTTCTGTCTGGTTTCGAACCAGAGACCTATTGAGTGTAAAGCAAACATGATAACCACTACACTACAGGAACTGAACTTCTCTGCTCTGTTTCAGTTTGAGGTTCCAAAGTTGATGATGTGAGATGCAACGCATGAAAATTTCAACCGAGGCTTGCACTCAGATGCCTAGATTCAGAGTACAGACCATGGCACCACAAAATCTTTGTTGACCTTTAGTAAACACCTGTGATGAATAGAACATACTAAATCTGTTTCTGTCTGGTTTCGAACCAGAGACCTATTGCGTGTAAAGCAAACATGATAACCACTACACTACAGGAACTGAACTTCTCTGCTCTGTTTCAGTTTGAGGTTCCAAAGTTGATGATGTGAGATGCAACGCATGAAAATTTCAACCGAGGCTTGCACTCAGATGCCTGGATTCGGAGTACAGACCATGGCACCACAAAATCTTTGTTGACCTTTAGTAAACACCTGTGATGAATAGAACATACTAAATCTGTTTCTGTCTGGTTTTGAACCAGAGACCTATTGCGTGTAAAGCAAACATGATAACCACTACACTACAGGAACTGAACTTCTCTGCTCTGTTTCAGTTTGAGGTTCCAAAGTTGATGATGTGAGATGCAACGCATGAAAATTTCAACCGAGGCTTGCACTCAGATGCCTAGATTCAGAGTACAGACCATGGCACCACAAAATCTTTGTTGACCTTTAGTAAACACCTGTGATGAATAGAACATACTAAATCTGTTTCTGTCTGGTTTCGAACCAGAGACCTTTTGCGTGTGAAGCAAACGTGATAACCACTACACTACAGAAACTCATGCTCTTTGCAGTGTTCCTGGTAGATGATCCAAATTTTGTTAGAGACTGATGTCAACGATGGGCATGGAACGATGTCAAATACTTCTACCACAGATCCTCTCAGAGAGCACAGTAACTTGGTGAACAAACTGTCAGACTTATACTTGTGCCTAATTTCACATTACAGTCCATAAACTAAGCCTGGGATCAAAAATGTATAGAAAATGTCATTAGCAGAGACAAATGGTTCTACAGAGACTTGGCTAAATGGCTATAAAATCAATTGTTACAAATAAAAGATGGTTCAAAAATAAAATTAACACATTAAAATAAAAAAAAATGTCTCTGAAATACAATCAACACTTGAAAATTAAAAATGGTTCAAAAATAATATCAACACTTCAAAATACAAAATCTCTGGAAAATAAAATATTATGTATGTTGTTTTGAAAAACATTAGAATATAAGTATTTTATCAAATCTTCATTGTAGTAAGATCATGTAAGTTCTTCTTAAATCCATGGAAGCTCAAGAGTTTGTAAGGTAGGTTAGCTCACCAGGTTAGAGCACCGTGCTGGTAATGCTGAGGTCATCGGTTCAAACCCCATATGGGGCAATTCATGTGTAAGGTCTTTCAGACAATCAACGCTTCAAAATAAATAAGGGTTCAAAAATAAAATCAACACTTTACAATAAACAAGGGTTCAAAAATAAAATCAACACTTTACAATAAATAAGGTTTCAAAAATAAAATCAACAATTTACAATAAATAAGGGTTCAAAAATAAAATCAACACTTCAAAATTAAAAATGGTTCATTTATGTTTTCGCATCCACCTGAATAATATGTAGTTGCGCCGCTGGTTGTGTTAATCCATTTGAGGAGCCGGTAGTTTA
The DNA here is from genome assembly GCF_051168715.1 of Poecilia mexicana. NCBI lineage: Eukaryota > Metazoa > Chordata > Actinopteri > Cyprinodontiformes > Poeciliidae > Poecilia > Poecilia mexicana. The sequence continues at coordinate 6,237,226 of NW_028263383.1, read as the reverse complement.
TCTTGAGGAAATAAATGACGATGCAAAAGTTAATTAGACTGTAACATGCGCAGTCCGCTGCTCAACCACTGCGGACACGGCTCCGCCGCTGCGAAGACTTAGAAACCGCTGGGAGTAACTCATCCAGCGGTTTTAACAAATGGAGACTTCTGGGTTCACGTTACCCAGGAGAGCGGCGCTCTGGAGGAGCTGCAGACGTAACATCTGCCCGTTTCGGAGAAGCGAAACCAGGCAAATAAATAAATAAATAAATAAATAAACAAATAAAAAAATCCTGTGCCGCACAGGGTAAAACACTCAGAATTCAGTTGATCTGTTTGGATCAGACAGATCCAGCTGACTGATGAATTAGCGCAGATTTTTCTGCAGATGGGGACCAGGAGGAAGTTGTTCAGACCCCAGCGGGTGAAGTGATGCTAATTTAAGTAAATTCGCTTAATTTAATTTATTAAAAGTTATTGGGGCCTCAGTCAGTGGTTTTTGTCACTACGGAGAAAAATGTAGATGCATTTATCTTCTTAATTTGTGATGGGATCTGGATTCACGGTGAATATTAAATAAACCGCATAAAATGCGACTAAATAGCCGATGTTAATATGATTGTAATTTCACGGATAAAAATAGTACATGACCGATTTTTTTTTTGTCGGTCAAGATAACAGATAACAAAAAAAAAAAAAAAACTAGCGCGACCTGCCGCCCTGACACCAACTCACACACATCTTCATTCACAGTCTTACTTGCAAATCGATTTTTCTTTTCTTGGACGTTTTTGATGTTAGCTTGTCCATGTCTCAGTTTTATTCGTTGGGAAAATCAATAAGCAGCTTGAGGTGACTCTGCTGCTCTCTAGTGGTGAGAAGCCGCAATGTTGGCTGGTAACAATCGGAATGTATTGTGGGAGATGTAGTTTGTAATCAATTCGTGCTCAAAACCAATTTTAAGTCAATCATCAGCCTATAAAATGCTGGGGGGGCCACATAAAATGACATGGCGGGCCACATGTGGCCCGCGGGCCTTGAGTTTGACACATGTGCTCTAAGGTATCCAAATGGCTACATTTCTGTGACAACCTGTCAGCTTTAAGTTTCAGTCAATCTATTTTTTTGACAAAAAGAGGATCAACACAACGTGCCTTGATTTTTTCACAATCCTTTTCTTCCGTTGACATAATGCTGAACTTCCCTTACGTGCTGGGGGTGTTCTTTAATATATGGGTTTATTAAGTTTGTTCTCATTTTTATAACTTCCCAACCTCTGCTTTTAACAGATAAACACTCGAGGACAGAGTGGTTCCTTGCTACTTCATATATGCCACCCACAATAGTGATATAATTATATGTTTGCATCTGCTGGTGGTCATAATGTCATGGCTGACTGGTGCAAATGCCTTCTAACAAACTTAAAGAAAACAAAAAAACTGTGAGAGAAGTAATTGTCTAAAAACTTATTTAACCAAGCTGGAGTTACACAACAGTGTGTGGGTGTTTTTATAATGTCTGATTCTGGTGAGGTAGGAGATCATTTCATAACACATCCTTAGAGAAGCGAGTACAGAAATGGTGCACTGGCATAAAAAAAAAGGCAGGAATAGATTTGAAAAGCATAGAGGGCTTTGACTCTGGATAGTTTGAATCACTGTTCAACAAGCGCTCTGAAACCCACACATCGACCTAGCAGGGCACCATGCTGCATACAGCGTGTTGCTATACCACCTACATGCCTGAAGACACATATATGTGTGCTATGCAAGTGTGTGTACACAAACATCTTGCTCTGATTTTTCATACAATTTTTAGAACAGCCCTTTTTTTAACAATCCAACTGCAAGAAAGGTATCATTTTTACACTAGAAACTGAAAAAGGGGGGGAGAGAAATAGACTAAACATCAACAACTGTCTGATCTAAACGGACTGAAAGCTTTTCTCCATGACCTATAAGCAATCTCAGCTGCTGTGTTTCTGCATTTGTGGGTGGAAAACCAGGGAAGGATCACATTGCATTAAGAGTAATAGAAATTCCAAGTGGTTAACAGGAGCTCTTGTGTGAAGAAACTGTGTGCAGCAGCCAGAATCCAGGGTGGAGATTTGTCGCTCAAGGCTACTTAAACTTACAGTGGTGCATACTTGTGATAAAAGGGAAGCATATGATTTTTAAAGAGTTTAAAAAAATAAAAAGTTTGACTTGCGTTTTGTGTTCACCCCTTAATCAACCACTTAACAGCCAGTATTTACATATATTAGGCACCTTTTGCTTTTTGTTCGTTCGTTGGAAAATAGCTCAGCCCAGTTAGATTTGATTGAAAATAGCTACTTACCATTCCTTCCAGTGACTCTCAAATAGATTTGGGTCTGGACTTTGACTAGGCCATTCTAACACACATATTTGTGTGTTAAAATGGCTGTGTGCAGTCACTGTGCAGCTGGAAGGTGAACCTTTGTTCTAATCTCTTTTTTTTTTTTTTTGGCTGACCAGCTTTTCTGTTCCCCCTGAAAAAAAACTTCCTCTCAGAATGATCCTGCCATCACCATGTTTCATGATGAGAATAATATTGTCATATAATATTTTTCATCATAATAATATTTTCCAACACACCAGGTTTACTCTTAGTCCAAAAAATTCCTTTTTGGTGTCATCTGACCAGAGGACTTTCTTCCATACGTTTGGCATGATCCAAGTATTTCTCTACATTTATTGGACATAGGCATGCACAAAGGCACACAACTGGCAACAAAATATCCAGACTTGCATAAAAATCTAAATTTCTGCGGGTCACTAAACAAACCTGTAGAACAAAGAAACACTAGCGATTACATTAAAAGGGCAAATTTTGGACGGGGCATGCATATCTCAAATTTTTACAAGCAAAGCATAATTTAAGTAAAAGAAATCCTGACATCAATAAAATAATTATACAATGGCAACACAGCTAGAGTATTTTTGATGTGTGAGCTTATGGAAAGTCTAGAGAGTTGTGTTTTTGCAATATGTAGTTCAAGGTTATTTTACATTTCCTGCTGTCAAATTTGAGCGACAGCCTACATATGTGGCTCTTAATGAGGAAAGGCATTTATAGAACACCAGGGACGAGAGCGAGCCAGAGAGCCAAACCTTAAAATAAAACACGTTATTCTCGGAGAGAGATTGGAACCTCTCGCTAGATCCACCGCCTCTTCTTCACTTGTTTGCATCCCTAATGGTTGTTTTTTTTTTTTTTTGCCCAATCTTTGGCTTATTTTCTTTTAAAATAATTTGCAGGCAGATGGTCATATAACATGGTAAAAAAGAAGGTTTATTATAGAAACTGAGAAAACAGGGATCTCAGCTTTGTATTTCTAAAAACATGGACAATGCAGTCATTTTCATCAAAGTGAACAATTAATATTTAGGTGACACTGGTACTTTGAATACATAAAAATTAGGATTATAAAAGATAACAATTTGTCACAATATCTTTACTCCTTGAACTTTTTTTTAAATTGATTTGACAAACCAACACAAAGTAATGTATCTTTGTAGGGTAAAAGGAGAAAGAATTAAGATTTTTCAGAATCAAACAAACGTCTAAAAAGACGGACACTCCTTTTTATTTAACCTCTCTGAGGTTAAATAAAAACCTCAGAGAGGTTTTTATTTATGGGTGATACTTTGAAGAATCACCCATTGCTGTAATTATAGCTGCAAGTATTTTGCAACTATAAGAGTTATGTCTCCACCAGATCTAAATTTTCCTCAATTCTTCTTTGTAAAATAGCTCAAGGTCAGTATGACTGGATATGGAATGACTCTGAACAGCTTTTTCAAGTCATGCCACTGGATCTCCATTTGATTTACTGGGTCATTCAAACACAAAAACAGCATTGCTCTAAACTAGCAATCTGTACTTCTAGCTATATGTTTAGGGTAATTATCCTGCTGGAAGGTGAACACTGCAGTCTTAAGTCTCAAACAGATTTTCATTTAGAATTACATTGCCTTTAGCAGCATCGATTTGATGACAAGCTGTGATCAGTTTCCTTCTCGCTGCTAGTGTAAAGCTTCCTACATCATAGTTCTGCTGGTTCTTTAAATCTTATCAGTGAGTATCTGTCACTCATCCAGAGATACCAAGGACCTGTTGTTGTTATATTTAACACCGAGATTACATTAATCACAGGTATACTTGATTTAAAACATTTTTGAGGGGAGGGAGGAGCAAAACTTTTCCCTTTTTTAAGTACAAGCATTTTGTCATATGCTTTTCTTTCCACTTCACATTCATAAACTAGTTTGTCCTGGCCTATCGTACAAAATACCAACAAAATATGTTAAAATCAATTTATACACTGTGAAAGAAAGTATCATAGAATGAAAAATACCTTGAAGTTTAAAGGTCACCATTAAACTGAAAGATGCAATGATGATGAGGATGAGAGGACATAGATGGTTCCGCTATAAACAAATACATCGGGATGGGTGACGCTGGACATCTGGAGAAAGTGCAAAGCAACAAGACTGTGAATGTAGAGGCACAAACTGTGCAAGGCTACAACTTTTATTCCCTAGTAAAGGCAAGCAAGACACACAGCGACAAGACGTGCAGGCAGAAATTGAAAATGATAGATTTCCCTGCTCACCTTCCCACCAGCAGCAGCTCCCCCACCAGGCGCTTTCGTCTCATGGCCATCAGAATGCCTCGGACTGTCATGCCCTCGCAGAAGCAGGCCACCACTCTGGCTTTGGGTAGATGGGCCATGAGCTTTTGCAGTAGTTTGTCAAAGTTCTGTTCCCCTGCATTACTGTATATTTTGTCAGAGTGGGCAATGCAGATCCCCTCTTTTGCTGCCATGTCTTTGAATGCCTCCATACCGCTCTCACCATAGTTACCTACGGATGGAAGCACATTATTGAAAACACACAGTCAGGTGTCTGTCATTAAATCTAGCTAAATGAAATAAGAAAAAAACTGAGACTTTTCCTGACCAAATAAAGTCATTTTCAGACATTCTTTACTGGAATCTAGTCAAAAATCTGACAGATTTCTTCTAGGAACAATTTCTTGTGTGGGCTCACATGTATAATTGCAGTACAGGAAAACAAAGAAACACACTTGTGTAATGCCAACACAGCACTTGAACATGTTGTAATTTTGTTCCTGTCATGGGAGATGCTGTCGAGTGATTGATTTCCCCATTATTGCTGAAAAGTGGGTCACCTAGTTTCTGCAGATGTGCAAGTGCATACCAAAAATTATTATTTACTGGGTCATAAACTTTGCCATTAGTTCATAGAAGCCCACTGCGGTGCTGCAAGCATGACTGACCTACATTTATGAAATAGATAAGTAATTGAAGGAAATGGTCTGATGACTAATGTCCGTTAATTAGATTTATAAGCCTGCCTAATTCTTGCAGGGACATGGAAGGACTGGTGTCTAACTCCAGCTGACAGTGGGTGAAAGGCGGCCTACACCCTGAACAGGTTCGATTACTAATGTGTCCTATGAGTTTACAACATATCACAATAATTAGAGCCTCCATTAAAATATCCGCTCATCTTAAATTGCAGCGGATACAGAATCTACTGGATTAATAATTTTAATAAAATTGTGCCGTTCATCAGTGAAGAAGGATTGCGGGCAGCTGGTGGCTCGGTGGTAAAGCTAAATGCACAGAGGCTGCACACCACTGTCCCAGGTTCGATTCCCAGCCCGGGACAGTACCTGCATATTATCCTCCCTCTTTCATCCTGTCAAGCTACTAAAAAATAGAAAGGCTGTTAGTGCCACAAAAGTTTTAAAGAAATGAAGAACTGATTTTGCTAAGTTGCTTAGATCCTTCCAGATATGTTTGAAAAATGTCTAAAAATGTTTCTACATTTGTGTGATAACATTGTCCTAAATCATAATTATTTTAATTTTAGAGGCAAAACTTACAACATCCATAGAAGGTCATAGGAGTTTAGTTGTTGAGTCCATGTCTTTGTTGAACTGAAGAAGAGTCATTCAATATATTTTATTTAAATCAACGCAGGACTACAGAGTACCTGGTTTGCTTTTAAGGCTATCTTTCCCTATATTATGCCCAAAGCAAAAGCTATTCTCACATTCTGGACCAGGGTTTCCTTCGTTATGGTGGTTATTGAGAGGTGAAGAAGGTCTCTTGCAGGGTGTTATCTTTTTTTTTTTTTTTTTTTTTTTTTTGCAAATGATGCAAAGAAGAAATAACATAAGATTCATGGTTTTCCTTGGAGAAACAACTGACAGCCTTAGTTCTCAAAGCAGAAAATAACATGTGAAATCTGACTTAACTGTTTTGAAAATTCTGTTCAACACCAGTCAGTTTGTTATATAAGAAAACAGAAAATACAGTTTAGATTCAGCATTTATTCAAGCGCATTAATAAACAGTGGTAAGAACACTGAAAGCTTAACAGAAAGTGTGGTAACACACTGAAGGAAAAAAAAAAATCAAGAATTATACACTGGCAGCACATTTGTTTCCTAATAAGTAGGATTAGTGACTCAAGAACCGAGTCTATGAAAATGATGATAGCGTTGTGTGTTTATTCCTCATGTGTTCTGCCAGGCTTAGAGGATGGCTTACAGATCTAAATGAAAAAAAAAAAAAGGCTTTGAGATGCCATGTGTCCTTTTGAGCATGGTTTCAAACACACGGATATTTTAACATTTGACTTTACCCACTTAAAAATGATTTTTCCTACAATATAAAAACCATTTTCTGTCTAAATCTGACCATGTGAAACAGGTTCAGCTTCATGCAAATCATACCCTGATTCATCAATGAAAAATTACAATCTACTGAAACTACACGAACAGAACCTCTAAAACCAGGAAGTATCTATTGTTTTTTGTGTTGCAGTGATGGAGCTAGTAAAATGAAAATGCGTCTTAGTACGGTAGAATATTCTGAAAACTTTGTCATTTGCCAGTTCTATTTACAAAGATGCTCCCAGGTGATAAAAACCAAGAATGCAGTTTCTAAAAAAAAATAATAATGAAAAGACTATTAAAATATAAGAAGATTCATAAAAAAATGTATTTTATACAAAAATGAAATGCTATGAGCATGTGTTTGACTACACCTGTTAACAGTGTCAAAAAGGCCATACCTTCTTCGTTGTTCTTGGTATTATTTTTCTGGATGAGCAGCAAACTCTTCTGACTTAAACCTTTAATTTGTGGGTTTTTGTCCTGAGGAAGATGAGCGAAAGCAAAGCCAACAACGCAGACCAGCTAAAGGCCTCTATTAAAGCCACCTTAGCTTTCTGAACACCTAAGCAGAGCTAGTTCATCTCCTCCATGTCATACTGCGTCAATGAGGTAAGTGATTCAAAAAGAGCTCCATTTTGTTATGATCTCATATAAAATTGAGCAACATTTTGTGTTCTTACAGAAAAACATCACTCTGTGTGTAGTGACACAAATCAACGAACTTGTCAATATTTCTGATTTATTTAATGTAACTGCACACATGTCTCACTAGTTGGGTTAATTTACTGGAATTAATTTGCTTTCAATGGTATTAAGATGCTATATCTATCTATAGAAAAACATGAATGTTTGTTCACAGGCATACAGTCTTACCCTCTGTGTGTATTGCAGACACATAGCTCCAGCTGTACCTCTTGACAATGTCCACCATGGCTCTGGCTTGTTGCATATCTGATGGCACCACTCTCATAAAGTATTTATACAGACTCTGTTGGGAGAGATATACATGTTCACAAGTCTGATGACATACTTGTGTGTGTTTTCAAAGAATGGCCTGTACACTAATTTGTACGTACAGAGCATCTGGCCTCTAAGTTATACAATTCACCAGGAACTTTAAACATTTCCGGTTTGTTTTCCAACTTTACCTTGTCGCTGAGATCCATGCTGGTGGCTGAGTATGCAATCTGTGGGATATTGAAGAGCTGCAGGAGATTCTGCACCTGGATAGCCACGGAGCTGGATCCTGGTCCGATGAGTCCCACGATGGGCTTCTTTCCCTGCAGGAGTACGGTCCCTGCTTCTGCTGTGCATCTGGCCTGGCTCTCCTCCTCGTCGCTGGACACTAGTGTGTCCCGGATAAACTCAATGCTCTGCTCCAGAGCCACCGCTGAGTGCCAGCACGAGTCCCTGGTGAAAAAACATTGAGCTCACCATCACAATATTTTGGCAAAAAGATTAGAGGGAGAGAGGATCTGATAGGGCTTCCCGAGTGAAACAAAGCCGATAAGAGGGTTTCAAAAGTCTGAATTAGTCAGTAAACTTGGCGTTTTAAGTTATTTTAAGCTCAAATTTTGTTAAGCTTTGACTGGGAGATTTGTCCTAATTCAATAAAGTATGTTTGAGGCTGACCTCAGTCACTTCTCATCATTGTGAAGCAGAAACATCGTGTTCCTTTCTTGTAATGCCCATTGATATTTTGGAAACAAAACTACTAACTGTATCAAAATGACTGTATATGAAGTATATCATTTTACACAGGGTTTCTCCAGCTTCTAAATCTGGATTTACTTCAAGATCTTGGTTTTCAAATTGTGTTATAAGAGTTGTGAATAAAAAGTAGTAGTAATGAATAAAAAGACATGTACGTTTAATATAGAATTCATAAGCTAAAGTCAAAAAGATTTGCTTATCAGGAAAATATATAAACATAAGCTACTGTTTACAGCTTCTATAAGCTATAAACTACCCAATTCTTTGGAATATTCTTTCCAGAATATTCCAAAGAACTCAAATTTAAACTCAAGCATATGATAAAGTGTCAAGAACAGCTAGTGGTACTACTTTTTCACCTCAAACTTAAAACAGTGATCTGAAAAACAAACAAAAAAAGAACCTCAACAACATAGTCTTAATCATGCTTCTGTTTCAAGCTGAAAAACTAGATATTCTACATTTTGTGCTCAGTAACAAGCTTGCTGATAATAGCAACAAGAACAGGCTACTGTGGCTATTTTGGATGTAGTTGAAACTCTCAATAATAATTCCAAAAATATTTCTGAATCACTGGTTTAAGGTACTTTACAAGTGGAAAGAAGGCAACTGGTTTACTTGGATTACCTTTTTTGATCCTTAAAAATGTGGAGAATTGTTTGTTTTATTCTGTTAATTAAAAGCAGATTCCTTCCTTCTCAACCAGCCTTCTGTCCTTTTTTGTGCCTTTTTTCTTCTAACAAGAGATCATTAGTTTGCATCCAATTCCCAGAAGTCTCCTTGACAGATTATTCTTGCTCCCCTCCCACCTAAAATTGTTTTACTCTTATCTTCAGATAATTCACTTTTAAATTGATTGGCGTTTTTGTTTATTTCGTTCTGTTATCTTTTATAGCTCCTTTCACATTTATCATCACTCCTTGCAAAGATATGTTAAAAGCCCTAAAATACATGGTTGTTATGGAAACTTGGTGACCCTAAGTTACTCTTTGCTGCAGTTTTCTAACATTGAGCCTTGGAGATATTTTTACCTTCCTTACCATATTCTTCGCTGTGCATTGTGGCAATATAAACATGAATCTTCACCCAGGTTTATTTGTCACAGCTTTAATTATTTAAAGCTGTAAAAACGGTACGTATTTTTCTACCTGTAAATATGAGTGAGTTTAGTCAATAAACTATTTTTATGAAGCTATTTTAAGTCATTATGGTCAAAACATAATGACTTAAAATATGAAACGAATTTAAGTAGCATGTTTTCTTATCTTTACCATTTTGAAACGTAGTTAGGAGAAATGATTCCCATCATTGTTGTAACTCAGAGAAACAATCTAATTGAAAAAGAACAAAACACACTGAATTAAACATATTTAGAAATTCTTAGGGATACCAGGTAATGTGGCACCAATTATTTTGGAAAAAAAAAATAATTGAAAAATACAAAACTTATCCTATAAATTTTTCATCTTTACTAAAGTTACTCACAAGGCTGCATTTCTCAGACTTGTCTTTAATGATAAAGGGTGGAGTTATCTCTTGCAGAGGTATCAGTGTATGTATATTTAATGGTTAATTTCCATGTACCGGGGTGCAGATTGAGAAAGCTGGAAAAAAAAAAGTTGAGTGATTAGAAACACTAGAAACTGAAGTAAAATGAATTAATTTAAAATATTTAATTGTTAACAGTAAATATGTTTTGATTTTTTTTAATCAAACTGCCATAGCTGATTACCTAAAGCATTTAACAACTCTTGAATAAAGATTTTATCTATTTCTCAAAACTGCTGGTTGTTTTAAATTGCAAAGTTGTCTAAATGACATTTAAATGGCAAAAGTGTAGTGCATACACTCATATATTACATTATCTTTGGTTATTGCTATATTGCTAACTTAAGCCATCAGCTTCATCCTAAGTTATTTGCGATTTTTTTTTTGTTTGTTGTTTTTGTTTCGTTACAAGTTGTAACTGAGTCTTTTTTTTCTAACAGATTATTCCGAGTAGGTTAATTATTGACTTGCTAAAAATAAGTGGAGGTACTGCTCCTGTTGCTGACCTTATCTCACAGCCCAAAGAAATATTGGGAAGGATATTGGGGTCTGCATTAATCCTGTCCAGAGTGTGCATCATGGCCTCCACTCTCTGGATCCCATACTGCTCACGCACTGCACCGCACTTTCGCTCATGCACCTAAACAAAGTGCACCAACAAGTGGATTGTTAACCTTCATCACACAGACACAGGATACACAAGGACATAAACTCACACAGCAGGTACCTTGTCTGCAGGTGGTTGGTGGTGGACAGAGAACAGAGCTCCAATGATAATGTCCCCTGGGAGATGCGCCAGCACCCTTCTCTCATTATTCTGGGCACTGGCCACAGCCTGCTCTTTCAAGCTCAGCCAGCTCAGATCAGTTGCAAGCAACAGAATGACTCCAAACAACCTCACACATAATCTTTTCATTGTCCATGTGCTGTTCTTTAAACCTGCCTCCATCCTCTGCCCTCTTGTAGTGAAGGTTCACATGAATCTCTTGTGTTTTGCATGGAGAGAGCAAAGCCGCAGACAAGAGTTAGACTCCTCCTGAGGAAAAAAGGATGCACATAGGCTAGGTGTGGAAGAACTGAAGTCAGAACAAGATGCCTTGACTTGACACTAAAATTTTAGAGCTGAGCTAAAAACTAACCAAACACATACTTTCTGCTTACCTTTTGCCATCCAGATTTCAGTCCATTTGAGAGCGTTTCCATCACAGAGGAAAAGTAAAGAGCAGCCTGTGCAGCTTTTTTACTCGAGCTCAGTCTGGTGCCTGGCTACGGCAAACTGCAAATAGCAGCAGATAATACAGCCCGTTATTGGAACATGCTTGACTTACTGACGCACAAGACAACCCCCCTCCTTCTCTCCCACTCCTCTCCTCCCTCTTCCACCTCCCTCTCCTCCTCCATCCCCTCTACATCCAAAACAGCGTGGAGAGCATCACCACTGATTGTTCGGATGGGAACTTATGGAAATAGAGAATACACACTGCAACCTCAAACTTCAGTGCAGGTTATTATTTTTATGAGATCCTAAGGAAAAAAGGATGACAATTGTAATATAAACAATAGCTTGAGCTCACTGACTTTGTCTGGGCCATCTAAACCATTCTGTTGTAGCTCTGATTGCAAGAGCTGTCCTCCTGCTGAAAGGTGAAACTCCTTAGTTTTAAGCCTTTAGCAGCATTTAAAGATAATACAGTATATTTTAGCTTCAATTATCTGTCAACACAGAGAATCTAAACCTGTGGGAATAAAATCTGGAAAACAAGATTATATCACATTTCCTACGTGGTTTTAAATGGTTTTGTGCCATTTTACGCTTAATTGTAAATCTTTCGAAATTAATGATTAACCTTTGAAAACTTTAAGAGGTTATTACATTTATTTGGTGATGAGGTGGGAATTTGAAGGTTGCTATTTTTGCTAAAGTGTAAGTCAGCACGGACTCATTGCAGTAAGTGCTTCTTTTTCTCAGAAAATAATCAGATGGCTTTCCTAAAGCTATTCTTCAAAGGCTCTAAATATTATTTAATGATTATTCACCAACCGTCTCCTTCAAGTTCTCAAATGTTTGTCACAAACACAATGACAAAGAATCTCAATTTACCAAGTTAACATGACTTCCGCCCATGCATGCATGCATCCTTCCTTCCTTCCTTCCTTCCTTCCTTCCTTCCTTCCTTCCTTCCTTCCTTCCTTCCTTCCTTCCTTCCTTCCTTCCTTCCTTCCTTCCTTCCTTCCTTCCTTCCTTCCTTCCTTCCTTCCTTCCTTCCTTCCTTCCTTCCAACCCTATATAACCCTAACCCTATATATATATATATATATATATATATATATATATATATATAGTTTTCCAGATTTTATTCCCACAAATATGGCAAGTTTCTGACTGAAAATGGAATACATGATTAAACCAACGGCACAATATATGAAATCATATATATATATGATTTCATATATTGTGCCGTTGGTTTAATCATGTATTCCATTTTCAGTCAGAAACTTCCATTTCCAAGTTTCAAACAAAATAAAAACAATGAAATCAAAAGAACAGCCCCTCTGAAGTTTTGTTTTTGAGGGTATAGTCAGAGGTTTCTCATCAATCACAGTATCAAAATGTAATATGGCAGCCTTGCATGTAATTGGAATTGTATAAAAGAAAAAAAAAAAACAGATTTCCTATTGTATCTTATTGTCTATACCAGTTTATCCATGCTATGCTGGTGCCTGTCTCCTGTGGTCTTTGTGCAGGACGCATGATACACTTTAAATTGATGCATGGCGCCTTCTAGTGGCAGGACACCGGTTTTCATCGACTACCTTTGCCGTCTTTTCTAACACTTGCTAGCAGATCTATAATAAAGCTAAACAAATCCGAGGACCACAAGGTTTTGTTGAAATTGGCTACAGTCGTGAGTGGTGAGAGTCATGTGAGAGACGAGCAGTGATTTAAAGATATTCAAGTTGTTTTTGTTCTTGGAAATCTTTACAAAGCAAAGCACTGCCCAGAGCAAGGTTTTGAGTCAGCTGCTTCTCAACGAGGACACTGCATAAGGTCTCTGCTGTGAATTGTGAAATATACTGCTGATTATCACCAGAGTCAGTAGATTTCTGAAGAATGTACAAATAGAAATAGATGGGTTAGACTTTAGTGAACATTAGGATAAGCATCCTCTGCTGTTGGAAAACAGGAAGTAAAAATGAGACTTTGAAACTCAAACACAAGTATTTTGTGTTTCAAGAAGTAAAAAGAAACTATTATTTAATAAAAAGAAACTACTAACTTATATGACAACCAAGACCATTCTGGAAATTATAGTGGCTCACTAAGGTATTTATAAATGTATTTACAATATTTCTTTACTTGTGTGTAATGCTTTTTACACAATCTAAAATAGGCTATGGCAAGATGAGAATGCTTAAAGTTATTTTCAGCCAAACCAGTTTAACCTACATATGGTTAAACAATTGTCTTTCAACTTGTCGTTTTGTTTTGCTATTATGCTGTAAATCATTATTAAATCAAGAAAATATCTGCCCTCCCACAACATGCAGTCAGGCCTTTGGAGTTATGAGGGTACAGGGTGAGTAATCACAGTCAGAGCATGTATTGATATATTTTCCCTATTTTTTTCTTCTTTATTTTTGTTTATCATCAAATTCTTCCCACGACGGTGCTTATTTGCATCTTGTTGTCAGGAGAAAAACATGATGTGTATAAACACTGTATAATCAAGTTAATGAGTGTTTTTCCTTTAACAGCTACCAGGGGAAGGATGTAGGCTGGAGAAAAAAAAAAAAAAAAAAAAATATATATATATATATATATATATATATATATATATATATATATATATATATATATATATATATATATATATATGTATATATATATATATATATATATATATATATATATATATATATATTATTCATATACATGGCGCCACTAGTGGTAAGATACTTGCTCCCCTGTGGCAAACACTTGGCAGCAGATGTGTTGTGTTATCAAGATAAACAAATTCATGCAGACTGATCTTTTTAACAATGGCTGCTGTGTTGAGTACTAAATGTCACGAGACAGCATCAGTGATGTTAAGATATTTGAGTTTTTCTTCTTAGGAATCATCACAAAGCACAGAACCGCTCAGAGCAATTGTGTGTAAGTCAGCTGCTTCTCAGTGAGGACTTTGTTTCATGTCTTTGCTGTGAATAGTCCCGTATCTGTGATAAGTGGTTGCTGAAGAATGTAGAAAATGTCGAGGATTGGACTGAGGTTTTCTGGTCATTTTAGAGGGCTAAAAACCTTAAAAGAAAGTTGTGGAGTTATTATTATTATTATTATTATTATTATTATTATTATTATTATTATTATTATTATTATTTAGGCACTGCCTGTAAATATGTTAGTTAATTGAAACTAAAAAATGCATTAATTTAACATTAACGTTAATGATAAAATTAAATACAGAGTGAGGTTTTTGTGGCAGAATTTAAAACTGTGGTCCCACTACTGTCATGGAGAGTTTTACAGAGCAACCACAGCAAACACAGAGATGTTCTGTGTGGCAATATATTGAGAGTTAAGCTCCTGCCAACACAATCTGAAGCATAAAATTAGTAAGTATACCACCAAAAAGGGTGTTTAATATACAGTATATATAAAACTTCAACCTTGTATCTAATGGAAATAAACCCCAGAGCACATGCTATTGATTCTGGAAATGTGGAGATGCTTATCATACATTTCAGGTTTTTATCAATAAAAGATTTTGAAAACCACATATTTATTATTTTCCTTCCAGTTCAAAGTAATGCATACATTCGGGTTACTCGATCGCATAGAATTTCCCAACACAGAGACAATGAAGTTTGTGGTAACATGACTAAACAAGGGATGCAACTACATTTGAAGGCACTGTAAATTTGATCGAATTCAATAATCTATAGGAATTAGACAAGTATATAGAATAAACATATTGTATACATTTGCATTTATAGCCATGGCTAAATTGCAGTTCTTGTCCCGAGAACAGCCTTATTACATACATAACACCTCTGGAAAAAGGAAAATATTTCGCACAATTGCAAATCTGAACTGTAAAAAAGGAGCAGCATTCAGTTTTTATGCTCCACAAATCCAGAAATGTCCAAAACACAGCTGAAACACTGAATTCCTTTAAATCAAGGCTAAAATCACCTTGGCCCCATATTAAGAGTTGACCTTTATTATTAATAACTGGAACATTGATTTTATATTTGATGTATATTGCTAATTATTTTTCTTGCTAATTTTGATGATGGAATTGGACAAAACGTAATGTTTGTTTGGTTATTGTGTTATATTTTATATAATGCACTTTGAACTGCCTTGCTACTATATATACATACATTTACTTGACTTAAACTATTAAGATTAGTTCATTAGTTCATGTGTAGGTTCTTCTCAGGCTGTTTGCACCGCTCATGACGTAAGCTTGAGGGTATTATAGCATGTGACTGAGAGAGCAGTGGAGGGGTGGGGGGAGGGAGTGGGGTCTCAAAAACTTCAGTGAAAATTCCTCCCACTTTCCCACTGTGGAAGTTTTTGGTTCGTCTCTCAGTGTCTGCTTCGCCTCTGAAAGGAAAAGCTTTGCTGCTGAGATGTGGGGGGTAAAAATTATTATTTTCATCCTTTGTTTGGTGCCCACCCATCAGCAGTTCCCTCGCCTTTGTGTAACGCAACAAGCCCTGCGGACCAAGGAGTGCTGTCCGGTGTGGGAGGGGGACGGCTCAGCCTGTGGAGCCAGGTCAGGCAGGGGCTCCTGTGAGGATGTGGAGATCTCAGAGCAGCCCGACGGACCGCAGTACCCCTTCTCGGGACTGGACGATCGAGAGAAGTGGCCTTTGGTTTTCTACAACCGGACTTGTCAGTGTGCAGGGAACTTTATGGGGTTTAACTGTGGGGACTGCAAGTTTGGCTACTTTGGGGACACCTGCAACGAAAGAAGAGAGTCCCTCAGGCGGAACATATTCCACCTGACCAGGGCTGAGAGAAACAGACTCATTTCTTACCTGAATCTTGCCAAGCAGACGATCAGCAGGGACTATGTTGTTGCAACAGGGACCTATAGGGAGATGGAGAATGGCTCCAATCCGATGTTTGCTGATGTTTCTGTGTATGATGTGTTTGTCTGGATGCATTACTATGTGTCTCGCAATGCGCTGTTAGGTGGGCCAGGGAATGTCTGGAGAGATGTGGACTTTGGACACTGGGCTCCTGCATTCCCACCATGGCACCGTGTTTACTTGCTGCACTGGGAACATGAGATCAGGAAGCTGACAGGAGACATGACTTTCTCCATTCCCTACTGGGACTGGAGAGATGCACAGGACTGTGACGTGTGCACTGATGAGCTGATGGGGGCCCGGAGCCCCCACGACCTCAATCTTGTCAGCCCAGGCTCTGTCTTCTCCTCTTGGAAGGTAAAGCATGCTTTTTTTCTTTTGTTTATATAAAAATGTTTTTGAAAAGATAATTGTGATTGTCTTTTTTTTTTTTACCTAACAAGCGAAACAGAAATTTAAAATACATGCCAAACAGAAACTCTCTTCAGTCCTCTTTCAAAAAATATATATTTTTTTTACCCTAATAGGAGGGAAAAATAAATACAAGAACTTGGCTTTTTCGTCAACTGAAATTATCATTTCAAAAAGAAAAAAAAAATATCCCAACCATGTGAATAACATAATATTTCAAATAAAAATAGCTTGATTTGTAAAATCTTGAAACAACTATGATTAACTTTTTTATATAAGTCAACAATAACAGACAAAAGAGGTAAAAATGGAATCCATAGACGTTCCAAGGCAAAGTAAACTGACCCAAAATAAACACAAAAGCACATTTTGTAGAGTATTTGTACCATTACATCTGCTGATTTACCGGGGAATTATTTTTTAACATAGGCCCCAGTTGCTTTAATAACTTTTTCCATCAATACACAAATCTTAAAACTGCAACACCTTCTTTCAAAGTTATGATTGATATTTTCACACTAACCCAGCCTTATTTTGTAATCCCAATCAGCTAGTTTCTCTTCTTTTTTTTAAAAAGTTCAAAAGTGTACTTACGAAAGAGCTTACGGAATAAACTCATAAGAAAATCTTCTAGAAAGGACATTTACACAAGATAGAAACTCATATTTGTGTTTCAAACCCGCCTGTTTATTCCTCAATTATGGATTAAGTAATATTTAGTTCACTAATAAAAGTTTGTGTTTACAATTTAACTTTCTGTACTCGACAACAACAGGTGCTGTGCTCCCAGTCCGAGGAGTACAGTAACAGGGGTGTTCTCTGTGATGCCAGAAATGAAGGCCCCCTCCGCCGTAACCCTGGAAACCACGATCGAAATATTGTGCAAAGATTGCCAACTTCTGCAGATGTGGAGTTCACACTCAGCCTCCCAAACTATGACACTGGAGCAATGGACCGCACCGCCAACATGAGCTTCAGAAATACCCTGGAAGGTCAGCCAGTCAGAGCCTGATTAAAAACCAACACCCAGTCTGACTTATGCTGTTTATCTATATCCTGCTGTCATACTTTTATATGCAGTGCAAGCTCTTCTTAAGGTTGCTCATCATTCTTAGCAGTGAAGGACCTTTCTCTTCACTGGGAAAAAAAAAACAAGAAAAGTTTGATATTTTCATAAGTGTTTAACATCCAAGCAAAAGCAAATGTCCATTCTAGGATAGGCTAGGATAGTCCATTCTGCATAAAATAATCAGATGCTTCAAAACATAAGCAAAAATGGTGTAGTGGAGCACTGCTGCTGAGCTATTTAAAATCCTCCATCTCTCATACCACATCTTCATTAGACCGGTGGATCTGACTTTATGACTGAGGGAGACACCCATGTGACCCTAAGACACAAGCTGCCCACATGATGGTTGAAGAAACACATGTGACCCTAACGATAATCATATTGCTCAAAATGACCTGCAATCAGTTGGAATTAGAAATATTTCTTGGACAATAATAGTGCTTAAGAGCCAAAAAAAGTAAAAAAAAATAAAATAAAATAAAAAAAAAGTCTTGACCTGTGACATTGCTAGGATTAAAAGATAAGATGGTCTTAGCCCCAAAGGTGAACAGGAAGTTATGTACAACTTCATTGGATTTCTAAATGTTTTCAAAGCAGACTTCATGCATTTTATAGTGCTTATTGTTAGAACCTGACATCAATCCAGTTTTCTTTATTCTGCTTCTTGTAGAAACAGGAGAAAGGAATCTTAAGGATTTCTTAAAATGTGAATTATCAACAAAGACTTAATGGAATGGTTTTATTGATATTGAGTTAATATAAAGTGAGATGGATGAAGGTAAACAGAAAACCATTAGAGTTGTTGCTCATGAAGTTTCTTAAGCAGCATATTGGATCAGGAAGTGGACTTTTACAAGTTGACTTTGAGAAGTGAATAATAAAAATATAGAAGCTGATGTGTTATTATATATTTAAATTTAGATCTAAGTAACTATAAAATATGGTACAAACCTGTTATTAGTAAGTCCCAATACAAAAAAAACTGTGCAAAACTTGCATACGTTTTTTACTATTCCTATATGACTTGTATTACTAAATTAGATCATAGTCATATGCTTATGTACTCAGTAAGAGTGGCCATTTATTTAGGCAATGTTCGCTGACAGTAATGCAAAAGAGGAAGAAATGTATTTGGATCACCATGCTCATTTAAGAAGGCTGTTGAGAGCCTAAGCTGCAAATCCGACTTTTTTACTTGCGCTTCAGCAAACATTTTAGAACTAATCCCATTTTAAGTTGTGACAGATAATGTGAGGGTTTCCCATGAGCTCGTTCAAGTGTGAGCATACTTGAAAGCGGTTAAATAGGGCAGTTAAAATCAGATATTTCTAATGTGTCTGTATGACAGAGGCTCATCAACATATTTTTCTCACTGTCATTAATGAAACTAGACTTTTCTGATCCACAACATTTGTTTTTTGTTTTTTTTTAGTTTACTGTTAGTGAACTGTTAATTTAGTTAACATAGTTTAGCAGCTCATTTACAATGCTTCTTTGTTTGACGCCATTGGTCAGTTAAAAGAAACTGGTGAAGAATCTGCTTGGTTTGAGACATGCACCTGTTCAAGGCATTGAAGCTGCTGAAACTGATGAGTATGTCAGTATCCATGGTGAAACCAGTCCTTTACCAATATTGGCTGAAATGATAAAGAACCCATTATTTTAACAGCAACAAAACAAGATAAATTACAGAAAATTTGTCTTCATAGTGTTTCAAAACAACTAGTTTTAACTGTCTATTCTGAGTGACCGTGGTTAAGATTCTTTACCAAAGTCAAGAACTAAATGTGAAAAAAACAAAACAAAACAAAAAAAACACTATTTGATAATGATGCAACAAGGAAGCTTGCAGTTTTCTAGTTTTCTTTGCTAGCGCCAGTCACCCATATTACTCTTTCTGCAGGATTCGGGGACCCTCAGACTGGGTTGGGAAGCAGTTCTCGTTTGGGTATGCATGCTGCCCTGCATGTGTTCATGAATGGATCTATGTCCTCTGTGCAGGGCTCTGCAAATGACCCCATATTTATGCTTCACCATGCTTTTGTTGACAGGTAAGAAATGCATCCGCACAGACCTGAAACTGAGACCACATATTTTTGCAGTTAATAGTGGTTCTACATTTTCTCTATCTTTTAAAGTATCTATGAACAGTGGCTAAGGAGACACAGACCATCTCCATCTCAGTATCCGGAGTCTAATGCTCCCATAGGGCACAACGGTGATTACCACATGCCTCCGTTTATACCCCTGCACAGAAACAAAGAGTACTTTATTTCCAGCAAAGACCTTGGATATGAGTACTCTTATTTGTTGGATGCCAGTAAGTTCCTCTCAGATTTTAATAAATTGTTTTTATTGATGTTTGATTTTTTATTTTATTTTATTCTGTCATGTCAGCTATTTTCATCTACAGTTAGTAAATATATTACAGAATTAGTTAGTTTTAGGAATCAGTTTACACATATACAGTGCAATTCAAAAGTATCTACACTCCTCAAAATTAATATGATTTTATGATTTTATATATATATATATATATATATATATATATATATATATATATATATATATATATATATATATATATATATATATATATATTTCCACACCAAAAATTAAAAAAGATTTATTGGAATATATTTGAATAAATTTGCAGGACACAATGCTTAATTAAGAAGTGGTAGGAAAGGAATACATGGTTTTCAACGATTTTCTTTTAAATAACACCTGGAAAAATTGGGTTTGTTTTGATAAATTATGTTGCCACTATGCTTAATTTGTATGAGCTGAATTGATAAATTAATAAAGAGAAAACTGAAGGAGCTACAGTTCAGGTGAAAGAAATCTGTTCGTGCTGTTAACAGTTTGTTTTGCACGCCACAAAATTGGCCTTTATGAAATATTGAGAACAAAAAGAGAGCTAAATAAAGCAAGTCCTCGTTGTAGTTTGCCACAAGTGATACAGCAGATGCAGGGAAGAAAGTGGCTCTGGTTGGACACGAAAAAAAAAACTCACTGAATATTGCCTTTTGAATCTTGTTTAAACTATGCATGGGTCATTAAAAGGGATATATGGCCACATATAAAAACACACTGTGCTGACTTTGCTCCACCTTTCTTGCAGACCAAAGGCTTGCAGAATCCATGCGTCCCTACCTGGATGAGCTGCACGATGTGTGGCCTTGGCTGATCCTTGCAGCGCTCTGCGGAGGAATTGTGACTGTGACCACAGCTATCGCTATCCTTCTCGCTAAGCATCGATTCAAAGCCTGGCCTCGCAGGAAGACTTGGAAAAACTTCCTTGCCTTACCAGAAAAGCAGCCACTTATCTGGAACAATGAAACTGAAGCCAGCCACCATAACTACCAAACAACTATGTAATTATTCATTGCCAAAAACATGGGAGTATTACTAATGTTTATCTAAATATATCTGTTGCATGCATTTAGAAAACTATGTAAAATAACAATGTTTACAATTGATTACATTTTAATAAATGATATCAAATTCTTCCAAAGCATTGATGGAAGGATGCAGCACATGCTTTTGACATATGTTCTTGGAGTATCTTCATTTTTCAGAAAATGTTTTCATGATTCCAGACATGTATTCTTTAGCTTTATTATGATCATTTTGAAAACTAAGACTGATTTACTTTATTAGTTGTGAACTTGAGCTTTCAGTCTCTTTTTGAATGAATTAGGAGAACCTTATGTTTACAATCCCTATTAATCCTAATCCTTAACTTATATGGGGAACTTTACAAATACAGCATAAAGTCACTCAAGAGCATAAAGTTATTCAAGGGCAAAGCATTTTGCCCTTGTTGAATGTACATCAATAGATTTATCGTAGTTAGCATAGTTTCCTTATCAAAGTAAAAAATACACAAGGCAAAACTGTAAGCTAAATGAAATGCAACTTGAAAATGATAACTGACACGTAACAAATGGGAAGAGAAAGAAGTAAGCTTTGCTAATTGAACTGTAAAAGCCTGGTTGCAGTAAATGGGATTTACATAAAAAACAGCTTAATGTAAACCACAATTTGAAAAGAACAAAACAAGAAAACAGTGCCCCAGAGCAAAGAGTTACACACTCTGGATGAAAGCACTCTTCAGCGATAAACATAATTCTGCATTAGACAAGGAGAGGATGCCAGAATGTTGGGTTGGTACAGATTGCCTCAAGAATAATAATTCTCAGAGGCCCTGATGGGTGCATGGGGTTACACACCAAGTAAGATCATGTAAGGAGATGACAGTCATTGCTAATAGAATGAATGGACAGTTGTCAGTAGAAGATATGGATTTTTATTTCATAGCATCACTCAATACTAGGTTTAATGTCAGTGTTTTCGGTGATGATCAGCTCTCGTTCTGCAGAACAAGCGATTTAACTTTTAAAACTCTGACGGATGAGACGTGGAGTCGATGTTTTCCATGTTTTCCATGCGTCCCGACTCCAACACAGCTGAATCAGTGGATGAATTACCTATTCAGTCTCTGATCTAGTTCTGCAGAGGGCTTGTAATGAACCATGCACTATTCTGCTGGAAGGAGCCCACTGGGTCATAAAGCAATGGACATGATGCGCAGAAAAATTCAGCAGACAAAATTAATTATCAAGTAGTTAGGGAGTTAAATTATGTCCATACCATTACACCACTCTAAACCTGAAAACTTCAGATAAGTCCTGAGGGATCCGTGCTTCAATGTTAACACCAAATATGTTAATGATTCATGTTTTGTCCGTGCTTAGTGTGGTCTTCTGCTGCTGTAGCACATAGGTTTAGAGATTTTTTTATTTAGTACATATTATCAAACATAAACCCAAAGTAAAGAGAGCTTGCTGCCACATGACTGGTTGGTTCTCCACCAAGTATACTTGTTTAATCAAGTATACTTGGTTTAAGAAGTATACTAAGCACTTGATAAACTGGATAGCGATAGTAAATCCTGCTGCTGTGGTGAATATGTGATTCAGTAATAATAGTAAATGATACTGTGACAGTTTATTGGTCAGCTGGTTACCATGGAGACTGTATATGGCTCGGAAACATTCCTGACCATGGAGCCACACCGGTTTCACACAGCCTGTTAGCCTCTTAAAATAGGAGTAGCATTAAGTCTTTTCCAGGCACATAGTGCCGTTTTAACATTTTTCAACTTTTCTACTTCTGTACTGTTCAGCAAGTCCTCGGTACCAGGCTTTATAATTTTGAAAATTACAGGGTTTTGCCTTTTAACTTTATATTCCAATTTAATTTGTGTTTCCTATCCTGTCACAATGTCAATATAGTTGATAGAGAAAGATTAGAAAAATCTATTGTAGCTTACTCAAATACTTTTTTTTATTTTTTATAAACAAACACCAACACTCGGCTTTGAATTTGCTGAACAAAAATTTATTTTTTTGCAGGGGGTGGAATAAACCTGTTTCCTAATGTACCTCTTATGATGGTCTCATTAAGCCAAATAAATGTCAAACATTCTAAACTTAGACACATGCTGTCTAGTGTATCATTTCAATAACAGTATTTTGCTCAAAATACTTAGTATTCATTTGGCATAGTCAAATGTTACATTACATTCCCATTAAAACCGCAGTGTGTTGTAGTCACAAGAAATAGTCACTCAAAGCAAAAGTGTACAAAATAAATGCAGAATATAATGTAAAAAAAAGCCTAGAGCAAACCTTTATTTCCACTGGAACAAAGGTAAAGCAGAACCTGAAGAACTAATATTTTTTAACAATGTTTATTAAAATATATTCCATTTTAAACACATATAGATAACTGGAGGATTGAAATTTGATTTGATAGAACATCTCTTCATCACGCAGACAGCCTAAATTTCTTAGGACATTAACAGAAAATAAGAACTATTCAATAATTTATCTAATAATTGAAACCAAAGGATGGAATGACAGAACATTACACATCTGGAAGTGTGTAACTTCCAATTTCTCAATTATGAGACAATGTAAATGTACAGGTTGAATCATCTTCTACCCACCATTGTAGAGAGATGGTCACAACTGCAGACTATTATGATTCAATATGAACGTCCCCATCATCTCCGTCAGGTTGTTTTTAAAGAGAACGACAGTGCAAATACACAGGTGAGTTGTTACCTCACTTGATTAAAGTCTACAATTGTCCACGTAAAAATATTTCTAAGATATACTTAGCACTCAAGCTTTTAATGAACTCCAATATTTCAGAAAAAGGCCAGAAGCAATTCTGATGATGAAGACAGATAAGGGAAAAAAAAAAATGCTGTGAATGTCAGAGAAACATAAGAACGCTATGACTGCAAAAGAGGCAATTCTTTAAAGAGGTAAATAAGTTAAAATATTGCCTTTCCTGCCTTTGATTAAGCTAGACAGAAAAATGTCATCATTCGTCTTCGTTCTCATCCTCACTATCACCCTCTTCTTTCTTTTCGTCGTTCTCTTTGGGTGGGGTGACGGGAGGTGGCAGGTCCAGACGAGCCCAGGACATTGGCTCCGCCTTCTTCATGGCAACTTCTATCTTGGCTGCCATCATGTTTACCATGCTTTTGGTCACATCTATCACCTGGAAGGTGAGACAGAAACAGCAACTTGTTTAACAGCAATTAAAATGATTTATGAACACACTTTTGTGTGTGTGTTTTTTTTAGTAAGAGCCAAAAACTCCACTAAAGTAAGACTTTCTAAATCAAGCAGGATTAAATTTGCGTACTTTAAAGATTTTCCAACTTTAAATGGACATGTGCCCAGGAGCCCTTAGCAATGAAAGAAATGATGAAAAAATGATGCAAGGTCAGAAAACATAGTCCAACTGGAAACTAATAACCGTTTCCAGAGACAACTAATCAATTTATATAAACTGTCTTCATCGACTGATGTCCCACTTAAGTGGATACAATGAGCAGGGAAATTAATTTGAGATAACTTGTTTTTAACTAATTAAAATGATACATTTCAATGTAATATATTTCAAAAGATACCACAAACACAAAATTCTCACCAGATGTTGAAACCAACTCGTACACTCCATGCAAGCTTTGCATACCCTGACAGGATAATTATGTGTGTTTTGGTCTATAACTTAATCTGGTAACAAATAATGTGTTAAGTATTTAGATAATTTTCATGGAGCATACATATTACTAAGGTCATGAGTCAATGTAGAAAAGAAAAGTAGTACATACCTGTAATTTCTATGGTGATATGTTTTCTGTATGCACCTACGGTTCTTTGGTTACGCTTCGATTTTGTGAATAAGAACATATTCTAAGTAGCACAGTGTGAAATGTTTTTTAGAAAATGAGATGACACAAGATGACACCAGGCTCATCGGTTGCTTTGGGTCTCCCACGGCAACTTGTTTGTAACTGTGCTTGAGACTGTGGCTGGCCTGTCCCCATGCAGCTGCTGGACCCACTGAGGTTGCAAGCAATAGAAGCAGCTCCACTGGCGCAGACATATTAATCAGGACTGTCCTATTTAAACTATTATTGACATGGGATTTATTCATGTCAGTAAGATATACCAAATTCTCACATAATGCCAACGTTAAAACACAACCAGCACAAGTTTTCCTTATATAATTAGAACTGCTGACTGCATAGAAACCGCTTTTTTTTTTTTTTTTGGCACAATTGTAGGATTGTTGTTTTTACATTAACAGGAAGCATTTTTATGCAATAACTATACAAATGAAATATGATGCATAAATGGCTAACATTTTGATGAGGTGGTTTAGCTCATTCATTTTAATGAACAGAGTGGTTGTGAACAGACTATGAGCTGGCACGGTGCGAGAACGCTGGCTACTTGGTACCTGTTTTTTGCCCAAAGTGTCAGGGTATTTTACCAAACTTATCAGTGCTACTGTATTTAAAGTATTTATATCAATAAGAGAATGTGTAAAGTTTTAAATGTGCCAACCCCACCTTCTCCCAGAACAACTGTATAATAATTTAAAATGATAGTTTGTAAACCATCCAAGTGTTGTGCAACATTAACAAATCAGTCTGTATTGCACATAAAATATAAATATTAATTGCCTTTCAACCCTCATTTAGGATAATCTCAAACTTGCATTGCATTAACATTTTTCCCCCAAAAAATGTAGATGTGCAGAGTGAAGAATCACATGTATACAGAAACGGCATATTTGCATTTACATTTTTGCATATCTAAATGAAGGACTTTGCCATCTAAACTTGAATGTACCTATTTCTGTATCATTTGGGATGTGCAATGAATTAAACCATAGTTTATGGCCTCAAACATCTGGGTTGGTTTACATTGAAATGTGTCTCTCTATTTAGACTTAACTCCTCTGACTGTTAACATTAAAATATTAAAAAACTAAAATATTTATTTTCAATATAAAAGCTAGTTTTTGTCGATGTCTCCAGTGTACTGTCAAATCCTTAGAAAATGGTGCATGCACAGCACACATAGAACATAAATCATTAAAGGTTTATTTTACTGTGGTATTACTGTACTTACTCCCCACAAGCTGATATCCTGTTGAAATTCCTTCTCACCATCAAATATAATGTGGATGTTGAGCTAGAGAAAAAAATGAAATTGAATCTTAAATAAGTAAATGAAACTCTAAGCAGTTCAGGAAAGCACAGAAATAATCAAAGAGTGTAGTCGGCCTCTCACTGTAGTGCTGTTGGCATCCACGTAGCTTAGCTCAGGAAGGGCATTTTTGGCGTATATAGAAATGATGACCTGTGTCCCTGTCTGGTGCCAGTCAAACCGGCAGGGGACCACCTTCTTCCCCTATAAAGAGAATCCAGTTAAAGTAAAGCACATCAGTCAACTTGTCCACCTCTGCTGCATAGCAACGTCTTCATTGTTAAACGGCTTTCCAGAAACCACTAGATGGAGTTCCAGCCAAGGCTCCTCATAGAGTTGCACCACAAAATGATCAATTGCTGTCAAGCTGGCACACATACCGCATCTTTTTTCCTCCATAGATGTGCTCCCTTTGTGCAGCCCTCCTGAGACAGGAAGGTGTTAAAGTCAGAGGTTTTCCTTTTACAGCAGCTCCAGTATTTCATCCTAGAGAAGCAGGAGAGAAGTAATTATTCTTTTACAGTTGCCACAAGAGAATGGCGACTGATAAATGTCAATAAATAATGGTGTGGGGTGAATTTTACATTTTATAAGCAGTGTATGCTTAGCATTAGCATTTATACCAACCCTTCATGGAAGATGGGGAATCCAGAGTGGAATGAGCACACGTCTGAGTCACTTGAAGGTCCCTCAAAAGTCTGAGGTTAAAAACAAAAATGAGATTTAAAAATACATTTTTTTAAAATATTATTGATAATGTTTTATCCAGTCATAAAATCCCTTTTTGTTTTTGATTCAGTGTTTATTTTGTTGCTAAAAGTAGGGGTGCACCGATTCCTGGCCAATCGCAATGACCGATCTTTAAAAAGCCTGATCTACCGATTCCGATTTTGGCCGATACCGATTTTTTGTCTGAAATGTAGCTAATTATAGCATGAAAATCACTGAGTTGGCAACAGTGGGGAGACGTGCAGACATGACCTGGTGTGCGGGTCTGTCAGTCAAACCTCTCTCAAAGTCAAGCAAAGAGGACAGTGGTTGATTTTTTGACCACTGTTGAGGTAGATAAGGTCAGGGGATAAGATCGGTTTAACATGTAAGTATCGGCCGATCACTGACCTCCCAAAATTAAGGAAATCTGGGCTGATTCATTGGTGCACCCCTACAGAAAAGCATACGATGAAGAAGAACTTAGTCAATTCTAGTGCTGCTGATAGCATAAGAAATTTTGACTATTATGGTAATAAGAGATATCAAGGGTTCCTACTCATCTTTTATGTCAAAATTAATTACTTTTCCATGTCAAAATTAATTACTTTCCTACACTAAACTTTTCACAATTTTCAGTGCTTTTCAGTCTGTTTCTAAGGCTTATATACAAAAGTTTACAAGGAATTAAAGGCAGATATTTCTACAATGAATGGGCTTTAAAGATGAATGCTGCAACAACAACAAATAGAGAGTGTAGGGAGAAATGAAAGCAGGAGGGATAGATGAATAAAGAAATTAATGTATGCCTAGGTAAACATATAACCGGATAAACATTAATAAATGGATGAATTTTAGACGTAAAAACACGAATATTCCTGTCAGCTCTATTAACTCAACAGCATGTTTTCTGTTCGAAGGGCAACAAACTTCAAATAAGGCATGCACATATATTTTCCATAATTGGTTCATTTGTTATCATCCTCAGTGACTTTATATTGTACTATTGTGCTGTTTTTGTTCTTGTAAGTTTAACTGTGAAGCTAAAGAGAAACCTCTCATTTTATCGTACTATGTGTTGTAACAATAAGCTTTATTCTTTTCTGCTCTTTACTGTGTAGGAACTCTGGAGGTCACAGTAATATTTGTACACAAAAACAAATAAAAACAGATGAAAGAAGACTAATTTAGATTCACATCGAACCCTCATTCATTACAGCTTAGAAGCAAGAAGCCGATGAGAGTAGGTATACAAAATCAGTTCAAGTATAATTATGCAAATCAGACGAGCTACCAAACATGTCAATGTAAATTTTCCTCAAAATTCCTGTTCTGATCTTGGGGTTTCTGCCCTGACAGGTCTGATTAGCTTGAATGAAAAACTTTGCTTTCCATCCACCCTGCAGAAAATATGGAGCTTAAATTTCCCCTGAGTACTAACTTTTCTTAAGGGGGGTTTGGAGGATGGTGTAATGTCAAACAATAAGCTCGGATCATGGTGATTTTTTTTTGTCATAATTACACACGAGCATATGTTTTTGTATGAGAGAAAATTGTGGGATTGCTGTAAAGGCAATGACATTGCTTGTCCAGGAGGAGTGAATGCTGCAAGTCACAGACTCAATGCAATCTGCTGAGTTTCATTAGAAACTTTATAAACTAATTTGAATAATTAACTGAACTTACTGTACTGTTCGATTTCATATGGGATCATTCCAAGTGTGATTGAACTGAAATTGTTATACGTTTTTGTGAATTGGCTCTATGTAAATAAACTGAATTGAATTCACCATTTAACTGATTTCCCGAGATGAGCAGTGCTACAATTAAAAGCAAAAGTGCCACATTTTTCTACAAAACACCAAAGATTCACTTACTTTTGTACATCCTCCATTTTTACATGATGTTCCGATTTTGATCTCATCGCCATCTTCCTCTAGACCGTAAAACATCCAGGGAGAAGAAGAAAAAAAGAGAGAGAGAAAAAAATCACGCACATGACAAGATTTAAAAAATGTATCATCAGTTTTGATGTGCTGCCCTCTAACTGTCATCTTTAACTCGAATATCATGACGTGAATGACACAGATGATGGGGAATTCCCAGTGGTCATCCATTAAGTTCTACTTTTAACATGACCTTCACATCTGCTGTCAAAAGCACTGTTCATATGATCTTGTAAGTACTAGATGACGAAAATGTATTCAGCAAAGATAAGAAAGAGGAGTAGACGGGAAAAGAAAATCAAAATCTGTTTCCCACCTTTTGTCTCTGTTATATTTTCGGATACTTTCAGTTTCTCCAACGCCTGCTTTAGAGAGGAAGAAACTTTGTGCTGCAGTTTCACCATCGGCTCATCGGGACTGTAAGGAAAATAAATATCTCAGGGAAAAAAAGGCTTTTATGAAGTTTAAACAGTCATCATGGCACTATTAAATCATAATTGTTTCGCCAGTGTTCCCTTTTTAAATGCTGCTTCAAAGACAAAAAAAAACAACAACAAACAAACAAAAAACTAGTCTTGCTGAGGCTTGGAACTAAAGTACAATTTACAATATAGAACAGCCTGCAGATCTAAAAGCATAAATATTCAGCACAATGTCCCAAAGGAACAATGAATGCAAAAAGCACATCTCTGCCCCGTTTTCCACTGTTCAAATATTAAATAACAAACACCCCCAATTTAAACTTTTACTAGGTGTATTTTTGTGTTTAGTTCAGATATTTATACTTCTCTTTCACTAACTTAGGGAAAAAAGCTCTTGCAGAAACCGACCTTGGCCTGTGTATCGCCTCCTGGGGTTTCGGTGCAGAGATGATGTACTCATTAAACTTTGGTTTTTGGGCCTCCAACTCCTTTTTTTCTCCCGATGTTTTCACGTCTGGTTTCACCGGCTCAGGAGGCTTCTCCTTGTTGTGGGGTCCCTTTGTGCAGCCCTGTGAGAAGAAAGTCACTGTTATTGAACTCGTAAAAAAAAGTGCTCCAAGGCCAATGGGGCCAAAAAAAGAAGGCGGTAGTCAATATCTGCTCAACAACAAGACAATGGAGAGACAACTGGGGGAAATGGATGAAAAGAAACATAAAACTTACAGCGATGCTGAGGAAGTCTGAGAAGTCGGTAGTTCTTCTCTTGCAGCAGGACCATCCCTGGAAAGAAGTTACCAAAACATTAACTTAGACCAGAATGTTTGAACAAAGTACAAGCCATCAGTATGCTTTCAGATACAATACCTTCAAAGCATCGTGGAACACTGGGACTCCTGGGTGATGGGTACAGGCATCTGTGCAAACAAAAAACACAGCGTTGATTAAAGCTGTACAAAAATATGGGTATGAATTTAATCAATGCTCTAAAAATTGAACAAATCAATAATGGGAACTCACTGAACAATTCAATATTGTATGCATAATTATGATAAATGAACATCTTTTATGCAGGTGGTTAAATTCTATAATCTGTTGTTCTGTAAGAAAATGTGATTTTATGTAGAGATGCACCAATCTGTATTTTCTATCTTAGAGTTTTGGATATTGCAGTATTTTTTTTTTTACAAATACTAATTATAGCTGGTAGTGTCTGTATACGATGTTATCACCAACCGAAAAGATATCTGATTTAAAGGAGTCTGACAGCAATGGCAAGTCAAGCTGAAAATTGATTCTGGTCAAAAGATTTCTTGGTGCACCTCCAGCAGGGATTTCTAAATAACTGTTTTTATATATTATAATCAATAAAACATATAGTTATTCAAAGACACTTGCATCCAAACTGAGCTATTTGCATTTTCCCAAATTATGCCAATTCTTCCGGCAGCAGCACTCCAGCATGAGTAATGCTGAGCAATAACAATGCCACATGCCAGCTACGCTAACGCTACAGGTGATACTGATGTTTGAAAGCAACTTTCAAAGGTCAGTGAAGCTCCTGTATCTGCAACAACAAAGTAGTAAACCTCCTAGACAACATAAGCTGACGCTGTCTGTTTAAATTTAAATTTAAACTCACTGACACAGGATGGTGTTGTGTCGGTCTGAGCTCTCATGTCGAAATGTGCTTCAAAGGTGCAAAGTTGGAAACATTCCGCACCCTTATCACAACACATGGCGTTTCAGCGTGGTACGAATCAACGTCAGAAAATATGAATTAGCTGACGGCTCAGTCCGCTACTAAAAAGAGAAGCAACAAAACAAACCAGCTGCAACTCTGTTTAGTTAATCAAAAATCTGGGTAAGACCACATTGTGGGTTTTCTCAGAGCTGCATTCTAGACTCGTGTCATATTATGTTCTGTCATGTGGAAAATTTGTGCGACTTCAGCAAAGGATTAAACCTCATATTGTGCAAAAAATAAATAAATAAAATAAAATAAAACAGTGCAGCATGAATTTTGTCAAAACATCAAAACGAAAATACAGCTTATTTCATCCTGAAATAGGATTGATGTGCTATGTTTGAGATTTCCTAAGGTACAATGTACCTTATGCTAGTAGTGTGTGTACTCTAGTATGAAGAGCCCCCAACAATAAATTACTGTGCGGTAAATGAATAATAAAAGAAAAAAAAAAAATCACATTTGTAGGGAGAACAGGTGATAAATCACTTTCCATGCAGTTCCGCTGGAGCTGTGCCTCTTCCGTGCTATTGCCATAGATACACCACTTAGATATCCCTAAAGGTAATTATAATATACTCTACTGTTATGATAAAGAGACATCCTATTAAAATGGAAATTAGACCTTGACTCGGGCTTCAAGTGTCTTGGCAGTACACAGTATTGGATTGCTTGAAGACAGAAGAAGATGATTCTAAGGGAGTTGAAGAATTGGTGAGGGCTCTGCTATGGGAGCTAAAGACAACATCCTAGCCTCTCAGTCTGTGTCTTCACTTAAACAATAGCATAATACACAAACCTCCCCTTATGATATTAAAGAATGAAGGGGTATTCGATCACATTTGCTCCTCAGCGGTTTTTGCATGTTTTTCAACTGAAGAAAGAAATCATTCAAAGATCACAAGATCCCTCTACATGTGTGAGAAAATACAAAATCTAAAACATTTGGGGTGTTGTAAACACTCCAAAGTAGCACCATAATAAAAATAAAAAAATCTATAACTTGTTTTATTTCAAGATCATAAGTTTAATAAAATTAAGCATATCAGAAATTTATCTTCTTTTTTTTTTTATTCTGGTGATATCTGAACTGTCATCTCCCATATGATCTACTGTTGCACTAAATCCTTGTTGTGTTGGAGGTGAATCTGTGCTGCAAACTCCAAGTTAGTAGGAAGAGTATTCTCAATTTCCACAGATTATGGTTTAACTGCAGGCAGCCAAAAGTGAAGATCTGACATAAAACTTTCATCAGGTAAAAGCCCTTTGGTTGTTGGTAAAGGGATTACAAAGCACGCAACTTATTTGTTCATTTAGAAGTTTCTGAGACTTTCTTTCCTCTGCCAGTTACGCCTCCTCGAGAGGAGGGAAAACAGGTTTCAGATCCTCAGTTACAATTTTAGTTAGCATATATATTAACTACAGTGTCATACAGCAACATAGGTGACTTAAGCTTTCTTGAAAACTTTGGACTCAATGCAACTTTTAACATCAGATACTTGTCCTGAGCATAGCACTCCCTGATGTCATTAAATGGCACTCTGCTGTGAGCAAATGAAAGCTGTAAACTGATAAACCTTTATTTCATTGTGTAGAAAAGAGTTGTGACATTTATCCTTGAAGATAAGTACTTGGTGACTGCGGTGCTATTGTAATTATGTAAGCAAGGGAATGAAGTACCAGCATAATTGTAAATACATTCTGTCATTTTCTAAGGTTTCATTATTGCAGGGTTAATTACAGATGGACAGAAGCTGAAAATCTTTACTATAATTTATATAATCCACGATTTTGGTTAGCTGATGTGCTTTAAACATAAGCAGGATTGTTATCAAAGAGGAACACAAACCTCATAGATACAGTTAAAAATGAAGTATTATTAGATAACTCTATCAAACTTTCACTTGTTTTGATTTCAGAAAGAAATATATGCTTTTTGAAACCTTGACCATATCTCCTTACAGATCAAAATTAAACAGATGTAAAAAAAAAATGACAAAGGCTAGGTTACAAATACCAGGCAGTTAGTTACATAATCAATATACAAATTGACACATTGTGTTATGATCTACAAATAATTTATTTAATAAAAATATTGACAAATAAATGTGAACTAGTTCATATTAGGAGTAAATTTAGTCCACCATGTTTGAGTTCTGAACTATTAACATGAACTAATTCAAATTTAGCAGGATGAAACAAACTTAGACTAGTTAATGGCACAACACCAAACACATGGCATACTTCCTGAGTATTCTGCACTTAGAGTAGGTTTTATGGCTGCATTTTGTTGCTTTACAAGGATTTAGTCTATATTATTGTAAACTGAGATTGAAGTCAATGAAATGTAATATTACACATTGATCGTGAATGAATAAAATCTGCTACAGGTTTCTTGTTAAAGGTATAAGAATTTAATCCAAAAGACAATTTAAGGGATTACAGGTTTTCATGGAAATACAGGTCTAACCTACTAACTACTAACCTTAAGTCTGACTTTTCACTTTTCATTAAAAACAAACGTGTTTTTTTTTTTTTTTTAACGGTTCCGGACCAAATTATTGGGACTTCTGAGTTTTGATTAATTTAAAGAACGGAAAAAAGTTTGTTTTATGAATCCCTCGAAAGAGTGCTGATCAAAAGCTGATATGTTGTCCGATTTACACTGAAAAAAGCTGTTTCTCGAGAGGTCAGAAGAACGACCTTTTTACTTTTAAACCCCACCAATGCTAACAATGCTAACACACCACTATTATTCTGGTTTTGATGAGATATACAAGCGATGCCTCACGTGTAATAAAAGTGTAGGCTTACGGGTTCATGAAACTTTCAGCTCTGCTTGCCCCACGTTGGTTCAATTAAGTACCATGTTAACTTGCTTATAAACCTAACTAGCATCAAAGCTCATGCTAGCATTAAACAACACAAAGCTTGTTCCGGGCAACTGTAATTTGTAGTAGTTGTAGTTGTAGTTGTAATGAAAGAAGTACCAACACCTAACATGAAGTTAGTTTACATGGGCCCAATAGGCCTGCTCGCTGTAGAAATTTCCAGATGATCAGAGGTTAGCTTGCTAATATTCTCTCAACCTCCGTGGCACTGCTACCTTACTGAAAGCACGACTCACCGTCTTGGTTGTTCTCTGGATCAAACCGCTGTCCGCATCCCTTATTATAACACAAGACAGACATGGTGATGTTAGCAGCAAATTTTAAACGGCGACCAAGACTTCTAACTTGGGAGTTTGTGTGAAAGATGCAGAGAGATGTGCCGCTGCTGCCGCTTAGCTGCCTGTGTGCCGTTTCCCTGCTCTCACTTCCGGCTGTTGTCGGCTATACTCGGCAAAACTCGGAGACCGCCCTCCACCTAGCTCCATCCGGAGAGCGTGGTCCCACATCAGCGTCAACTGATGCTGGCCGCTTTGAAACTTGCGATACAGCTCCATGGCACCACGGTGGCCACGGACTCTAACCTTGCAGCAAACGATCTATGACTGCTATAAGGTCAATTTACCATTGCACACAGCCCACTGCACCCCGGGGTCTATCAGTCAGGTGCTTGCAACTAGGGCAATATTTGTTTAGTTTTATGAGGACGGCTGCATTCTAGCAGTCAGCCTCCTGTTGGAAAAATTGGTTGCAAATGATTTTTGTTCTGTTGTCGCGCTCGTCTGTTTTTGCGCGTTTTGCATTGCTTTATTACTCTTTTTCTAATTTTAACGGTCAAGGAGCATGGACACGGATTTACTTTCACTGACCACATCTGTTTCGTCAAAAGGTAGGACACTTTGCAATTTGTGATCACATCTACACAGAGTATCGCAACTGGAGCGGCATGCTGTCGCTTGAAACTGCCATAAACTCATGGATTTCTGCACAAAGGCGAGCTTTGCTGGAGCCGCATCAGAATTGGAGACGA
This sequence comes from Poecilia mexicana, assembly GCF_051168715.1. NCBI lineage: Eukaryota > Metazoa > Chordata > Actinopteri > Cyprinodontiformes > Poeciliidae > Poecilia > Poecilia mexicana. The sequence goes on along the minus strand of NW_028263383.1, from coordinate 6,202,348 downwards.
TAAGTGTCCCCCCAACATCTGCTGGGACCGTCTCTTAGTGGTAGGTTTCTGTCGTTAAATTATGACTAGGTCTAAGCTGGTTTTTGGGATTGATGTCATGTCAGTGCAACACAATTAGTCTGAGTCGTGTGTAATTTTCCTTTTCTCTCTTTAATAATAAACTAAAAGATGTATGTAATCTCAGCAGTATTTTAAAACACATTTAGTTAAAATATCCATGAAATGCAATCAAAACATATCCAATTGTTTTTCTTGGTTTTGGAATAAAGTGATATGGATGAATCTGTCAAAATGAATCTGTTACAACAGTATCTGGCCAATTCAATTTCTAAACAGGGTGACTTTTGAAAAAGGTTTCCTTGCAGTACTGCCTCTTCTTAAACTAATTATAAAGACTGAAAATAAATTTTAAGATTACAACAATTGTTTCTGATAGGCCGTCTGTTATTTTGCCAAAAAGCTTTATTTTCTGTTAACATGGAGGATGGGAATGAGTCAGTGATTGTCAGGGCATGATACTTATTTCATGGTATCACAGTTTTTATTAAATCATTTTAAACAGTAATAAATCATATATAACTGCTCATAGTAAAAAAAAAAAAAAAGAAAAAAGTTCCCCTTTTTCTTCAGATTTCTTTGGTTTTTTCTTTTTTTCACACTTGTGTTTCAGATTTTCAATAAAATGTTAAAACAGACATGTCTTAACATGTAAATGCAAAAAGAAGGTTTTAAAGAAACCCATTATTAGGTGCAAAAAAAGGTATACAAACCAACCTGAACCTATATGTACACAATATGAATCCGTCTTGATCATAGAGTAACTTTCACATCTGTGATTCAATTTCATTGGCCACACCCTGCAGTTGTTACTGCCTGAACCTGCAAAATTAAGAAATCCTTTCATTTGTGTTGATGCTATAGGTTGCTTTTCATTCTTAGGATCTGAACGATTTGCCATAATTGATAGAAAAGCTCTCTAACACACACTTAGATTATGAAGGAGGACAATGACCCAAAACACAGCAGCACCTCTGAATGCTTAAAAACACAGAAGGAACATTTTGGAGTTTCCTAATCAAAATTGAGATTTGATTGTGATCCTGTGACATGACCTAAAACAAGCTGCTCTTTCTTAAAATTTCATTCTTTGCCAAATTGTTTAAATTGATTGAATTTAAACAATTTGGCAAAAAAGAGTGGACCACATAGATAAAAGAGAGTCATTGCCAATTATTACAAACAAAAATGCTTTTCCACTTAGGACCTGGTTGAATTGAATAGCATTTTCTTTTACCTTAATAAAGAAAATTTTTGTTTCAAATAGTGTACATGTTTTGGTTATCTAATT